>NW_017729025.1:13212885-13220590 GCF_001723915.1 Gavialis gangeticus | reverse complement strand
CCATTCAGAGCTGGACTTAGGGGTGGATGATGTGGGCAACCGCCAAAGGTGCCATGGTCAGGGGGGCATCACACACACATACAAACAGCTTATGCTCACAGCAGTGCTCTTCCCCCTGCCCCAGGCAGGAGAAGTGGTACCTGCAGCAGTACCACTGACTTGGGAGGGGGGCAGTGGGAGGGCCCCGAAATACAAGTTCACCCAGGGTGTCATTTTCCCAAGGCTGGCTCTGGGCCTAGAGCTGGCTTTTTCATGAAGATACCATGCTACTAGATGGCTACCAGCTTCTCTCTCCCTGACAGCAAGGAGGAGCCGGGGCAGTCCAGTGTTAAGCCCTTCACAGCTGCTCTCCAATCATTATTTCATCCCATAACAAGGATATGGGAGATATATAGTACTGTGGTGAGGGGCGCCGACAATCCACAGGCTGGATCTAGGGCACAGTAATCAGATCTGGTCAATGAAGTTCCCATCATGCTTGTGTCAGCACGAGGGATCAGCTGTATGCAGCTTGGCCCAACACATCCCCCTTTTCCAAGCCGCATGGTGCCACTGACTCCTCCACAATAAATTTCCCTTTTCTGTTCTCCCTGCTGCTCTCTCTGGCCCCCACACCACAGAATCCCCCCATCCATGGGAAGGGGAAACAGTGGTGCACAGCACAAGTGGCAGAGGCAGTGACACATGGTAGAAGTAGTAGCACATGAGTTGGATGCTCTGGAGGGGAGGGCTGGCCTGTGGCAGTAGTGAGTGGCAAATAAGCAGCCCACAGACACAGCCAGGTTGCAAGTGGCAACTTGCCATTGTAAAAGGCTGCCAAGCTCAGATCTAGGGCATCCAGCTGTAGAACGCACATCCAGCAAAGGATGGAAAGTCTGATCTGGCCACCTTTAGGCCACACTGTAAGGCCTTTCTCCATCCACAACCTCCTCCATCCCATCCAGTAAAACACTCAGAACAGTTAGTAACCCAGAAACGCCTCTGATCACCAGGGGCTGCAGCATTGTGAAGCCCACCAAGGGCCTCTCATTGCTTATGCTAGATGGCACTCAAATGGTAGGGTGATTGCCATTCGTATAAAACATGAAGGCTAGAAGGTTTACATAGAAAGATGCCCATCCAAAGCTCACTGAAGTCAATGGGAGTCCTTCCATTGACCTGAGTAGGTACTGAAGCAGGTCTATAAACAGAAGATGCTACATAAATGTAAAACCATGATTAGTTATGGGTGTAGAATATTATTTGTTATTTCTAGAGCAATGTTTTTCAACCTTTTTTCATTTGCAGACCCCTAAAAAATTTTGAATGAAGGTGTGGACCCCTTTAGAAATTTCCATTGGAGGTGTGGACCCCTTTGAATTGTAAGTGTAGGTATTCACATATGTTTGATTGATTGGAGTCATCTTTTGCAGACCCCTTAGACACAGTCTGCAGACCACAGGTTGAAAAATCACTATTCTAGAGTGTCTTGCCCCATACCCACTGTTTCTGAATGTCTACTGTACAGGTATATAAAATAACTAACTCTCTCACTAGTACAGATATGACAATAGGATGAACAAACACTAAAAATTTCAATACTTCTTACCAGAACACACTTAGGGCTCTTTTTTATTGTTGTTTTATAACTTTACTTAATCAAGTCTTTATCCATTGAATCCCTCGCAAGTTCCAACCAATATAATTAGCATTATCTAAATTAGTTATCAACCAAAATGACTTCCTTCTTGGGGGAAAAAAACAGTTTTATTTTAAAATTATAGGTGTAACCATAGGCTGTACCAGAACTATATGCATGGGCACATTTTAAGTAGATAATATTTTTAATCCTAATTAAAAAAAATATATTCCTCTCCTTCATAAAATGTTAAGATTTGTGAATGACCTTATTTTCATTTTGATAGACATGCAGTAACAATCAACTGATTTTCATTCATATACCTATTCTGTATCTTCTTCTGAAACATCATGTTATTCAGTCTCTAAGAGGCCACTAATCTGGCACATTATTTTCACAGTCCACCAGCTTCAGCATTTTTTTAAAACTGAGTGGACATCACCTCTTGATTAAGGACACTGATATAAAGATTAACAGAAGCTCATCAATGGCCTTAGCAAATGTTGACACCAAAAACCAAGGTCAGGATTCTTATCAATGCAGTTTTCACTTGGATTTTCTCCCACCCCTGCCCTTTCTCCCCTTCACCAGAGTTACTTCGTGCTGATGGACAGAGACAAGCAAACTGATTAAGAGCTACTGCAGGGTATATGGGTGCACACAACGCCTAACTAGTGTAACTTATACCTGAATATTTTTCCCCCAAGGTAAATATAGTAAATTATCCTGGTGCAGAGCTATACACAATGCTCCATTTCTTAATTTTACACTGGTGTGAAGGCAGTAGACATGACCATTGTAAACATGTGCTGTGTCCAGGTTGAGTCACACTCATCCCCCTGAGCACTCTGCGGTCAAAGATGTGAGGGTGGTTTCAAGGCATAGTGAAGAAAATGACCCATCAAACAGGCATTTCAAGAATGCTGAATGGTCTGTATGTGCTCCACATTGTGCTGATGATATGGTTGTCAGAGCCATGTTAAACCAAGTGCACTAGTTGAGCTACCTAGTTTACACTCATTTATTAGTGTGCAATTAGTAGGGACTTACCAAATTTGCAATTTCACGGATTCCACCAAATCTGGCATTGCCTGCCTGCTAAATCTGGGGGGACGGACACTTACTGAAAATAAAATGCCGGTTCCTCAGAGGAAGTCAGCGGTCCTCTGTGCACTGCAGCAGCCCGGCAAGGCGGGGAAGGGGAGGGAAGGGGAGGCAACCTGCTCAAAGGGCTACAGGCTAGATGGTTGTTGCCCCTCGCCGCTGATTGGCTATGACAGCTGCCTGTCATGTAGCCCCGCCCATCTCCACCAATCGCCAATGATGCATGGAGCCACATGACAGGCAGCCCCCACAGCCAATCAGCGGTGAGGGGGGACCACTGGGGCCCTTCGGTCACTCAGAGGTGTGGGGGCCCCACTGTGCTCCGCCCACAAAATGGCTGCCCAGGGCCACGTTGTGCCCGTGAAATCGACGGTGGGGGGCAGCCCCTGTGAATTAGGTAGGTCCCTAGTAATCAGAGTCCTCAGGCCTAGGGAGAGTGACAGAGATGGAGAAAGCTAGAGAGACTCACAGAGACATGGGCAGCTAACACACCTTTGGGTGGGAGGAGAGCTCAGTGGAGGTAGGCAGAAAGTTTGGGGGGGATAGCTGAAAGAGGTACAGAGGAATTTCAGAAAATGAGGGCTGGAAGGGACCTCAGGAGGTCACATCTAGTCCACCCCCTGCTCAAAGCAGGACCAGCCCCAGCTACATCATCCCAGCCAAGGCTTTGTCTAGCCGGGTCTTAAAAACCTTAAAAAAGGAGATGAAAGAGAAGGAGCTTGCAGAGGGCTCTCCACTCCTCATGCCCTAACTGCATCACATGACTTCCTTAACGAGCGCCTGGATCTCTTCCATGGCAGTAATTCCACTTGAGAGGTAGAGACAGGACAGCAAACCCTTTGAGCTCCCAGGGACTGTGCCTGGACTGTGATTTGCAAACATGTTTTTTGATCAACCCCACTGGCACAACCTGTTGTCTTTTGTAACAACCTTTCCATTGGGAATTTCCATGTGCTGTGTCTGAAAGGCAGTTCATAGCACTGTGTCAGTGGCACATGCTGTGACTGCATTTTCATCTTTTTGATTTTCCAGTGGGTGTTTTCACTCACTTTTAAACGCCATCCATCTGCTACAAAATCTAGCTTATGTGCCATAACTAGGGTGACCATATGGGACAATGTGAAATTCGGGACACAGCCCCCCTCCCCCTTGCCCACCCCAGCAAACAGAGGTGGAGGTGGGGCACCATTGGTATTACTGTTCAGGAAGCTAAGGAGTCAATGGCCAGTTAATGAGCCATTATGCTTTGCTGCACAGGTGTTAACAGTTCCCTTTTTAATGGTAATTTCACTAATCAACCTAACCTATTAGGGTAATTAAGGCAATTGTACTATGCTATGGTTTCCTCTTTCACAGCTCGTGCCTGGGATGCTTGTTTTAATATTTATTGGCCAGCCAAAGCCATCCTCCAAAATCTGGGACTATCCCGGCCAATCTGAGACACACGGTCACCCTAGCCATAACTGTCATTAGACTGTTAGAGGAGGAAAAGTCAGCTCTATCATTGCAGATTTTTTCCCCTTTACTCACAGGTTACAAAACTATGGGTGATTTTATGCATGTATTTACTTTCAGGGACATGTTCTGTGTTTCCCCAATAGCAGGTGTAGTATTCAATGTGGCATTTGCTTTAGTAATTGCACAAATTTTGTGAAGAGAAAAATGAGCCCTCAGGTTGCTGCAAATTGTGCAACTTTATCAATTTTCAGATGATGTGCACACATGGGAAGCATCCTTTGATTTCAGCCCCACTCTCCCTTACTTCAGAGTCGCATATTCCTGTGGTGTGCAAATGCCTTCCCATGGCTTTATATGTCCCTAGGAGCAGATTGACGTGGCATCATTAGAAGTCAGCTGCAGTATGTCATGGCCTGTTTGCTAAGGCTGTAAACAGACTTTGCCGAATGAAGAGGATCAGCTGTGCTGGGATCGGCACAGGATTGAGCCCCTGATCTGGCCTTGGGAAATGGGAAAACCTGGGCAAGTGCTCCTAGGGTTTAAGGGACATGATCCTCCATGCCCTGGGAATTTCCCTGCAGGGTGCACATTCTCTGCAGAGGAATTTTTGGGGCATGTAGGATCAAGCCCCTGAAAACTTGGGAGCACCTGCCCGGGGTGGCTGGAAAGCATAGGCAGCTCTGGGCTGCCCGTGCTCCCCTGGCCTTAAAGCAAACACATCTGTTGCAAAACAGTGGCACAAATTGATACTATCCTGTGTGGCAACCACAAATGTGGGCCTTTGGGGTACAACAAAAGGCATGGAAATCATTTGTTTACACTGTAAACATTTTTATGGTGGCATTAGTGCAACGTCTGGTTGCAACCTCAGTGAAGCACATCCAGCCTTGGAAACTGCATCTCCAATTTCATGATCACAGTTTCTGCTCAAATGTACGGAAGGTCACCCACCACGCAAACTGTCATAGCAATGTAGGTCTTTTTAATGCCATGTAGCTCCTGTAATCAATAGACTTGGAAAAAACTTTGTGGGGCCCTCTTAGTCCAAACTTTTGCACAGATGCAGAATGTCATCCCAGATAGATGCCTATTTTGCCTCCATGAAACAGTATCATCTGGCCTTTTCTTCTGATGTTGGTCCCTGTATGCTCTGTACATCTCATGCTGTTCCACACATACTCTCAACTGGTTATTCATATCTAGCCAGTAGACGTGGTAGCTCATCACAGTGCTGCCTGTCTCCCCTGGTATACAGCATATGTCAGTCTCTTGACATCAGCTCTTAAATCTGTTGGCATTTTAGCTTTCACTCAGTCATGGGAGGCGAGTGGAGAGGGGGGCAGGGGTAAAGCTACAATCTGACTGAACCCAATGTATTTTGCTGCCTGTAATGCCCCATTCTGTTTGGTATTTTGTGGGTTACCTGGCATGGCAGCTGACTCCATCTCCTCTTCCACAGAGCCATCTGGGTTGTACTGAAAGGTGCCTTGACCGGTGTATCTGCCTTCAGGTTGTCCTGGCCAGTGCTTTATTCTGACATCCTCACACTGGAGTCTCCATAGCATGTGTTATAGTTGCTCTAGCTCAATGGTCCCAAGTCAGCGGAGACCTTTAGTTTACCTGGAGGTTTTCTACCTATGTGTAGGCTGCTGATCCACTTTGGGTGAGTTTCAGTGGGCATGGCAATGCTTCCTCCCCAGAGACTTGCCTATTACCACTTCAGTGCCTTCCCCAGGGCTAATGGACTTGTGTGCCACAGGCTGCTTCCTAGGTCTCTTTCTAGTTTCATCCTGACCGCTAGGTATTCACATTCTTGATATACAGCTTTATATTCTGTCATACTGCTGGACACAGATCATGGTGGCTATTCTCCTTTCCTATGCTGAGAATATTCTGAAGTTGTACTGCAATCAGGTCCATGGCTTGCACTGCCCCAGCTGCCCAGATGTACGGGATACACCGCTACTACACACTGCCAGGAATTGCATCTCACGTGTCACAGGTTTCTTACCGACACCCTGCATGTACCCACTGGCCTTGAAATGCTTTTTATTGCTCATCACAAGTACATGGATATATTTCTTCCTATGTTCCTGCTCATCAGTGTTGCTGGGACTACATTACAGCTGATTCCACAATCCTTCTGGAATCAAATTTGGTTGCTGATCCAATGGCACTGTTGCAGATATGGCAACTGAATGGCTGACGGCCTTCTTCCGCCTTGCATGTATGGTGGGAATCTTTGCACCTGCTAGAGGCCCCGTGCAGACATCCCTCTCCTCTTTGGAAGTCTCTACATCCTTCATCACGGCACACACTTCTACAGGGGTAGAAGTTACATTAAAATAAATAATGGTTCTGTTTCCCATGCATTATTGCCCATAGATTGGGCATCCCATTTCCTGCCTTTCAGCTTGCTTTTCACAGTACCTACCAGGACTCTCAAACTTATATTACCATTCTGTCTCTGTCTTGCTTCCTGCCGTCCTTTAGGCTAAGACTATTATAGTTTTGAACCTTCTCCTGCACAAGGGTTAACACTGGACTCTACCTCTGCTCCTTGCTGTCCCCAGAAGAAACGGCAGCCATCTCGAATAAGCCCCAGTGTCTGCTTGCTCTATTCCACTTTGCTTCTGTTCCGGAGAAGAAAAATAATTCCCCTGCTTAAGATGCATACAATTTTGGAAGGCTTATTTTGGAGAGAAAAGTGTGTGTGGTATACAAGTAAATATAGCAATTAGAGAGCCACTCTCAGCCATGTCTCTCCACAGAAAGCAGCAGTGTGTGATATGGTTTAAAAATAGCCTGGACTGGAAATCAGCAATGCTTCATTGAAATCAATGAAGCTACACCCATTTAACCCACGTAAGGGTCTAGGACACCTTAAGAAAGTCAATATTTTGTCAGCAGGGTAACACGTCACATTTTTTATGACTTAAACCAGTGGTGCCTGACCTTTTTTGCCCCAGATATCTGATGGGCATTGCTTGGTCTGTCTGTGGACCAGATCTGGTGTGTGAGGCAGGCACCGTGGAGCTCAGTCTGGCTGTGTGGTGGGGATGGGGAGCAGCCCAGCCCCAATCCAGCCACAATAGAGAGGAGAAGAAGGTGTGGCCTGGCCCTGATCCGGCCCTGCAGGTCTTGGGAACTTGGCAGTGGGAGAAGCGTGGTGGTATTTATTGCCACTGCTCCCCCACTGCCAAATATCCCAATGCATAGGAAGCCCTATGGGTCAGATGCCATGGCTCCATGGGCTGGACTTGGCCGATGGACCAGGGGCTGAGCACCTCTGACTTAAACCAAGAGGTGTAACAAGAGATTTTGGTGCCCGAGAGAGAGAGAGAGAGAGAGTGTGTGTGTGTGTGTGTTCCTCCTAACACTCCTTCTCATTAGTGTTGCTGGGGTGACACCACAGCTGGTTCCACAATCCCATTGGAATCAAACTGGTCGTCGATCCAATGGCACTGTTGCAACTATGGAAGCTGAATGGCTGGCGGCCTTCTTCTGCATTGCATGTACACTTTG
>NW_017729025.1:13157164-13207885 GCF_001723915.1 Gavialis gangeticus | reverse complement strand
GAGAGAGAGAGAGAGAGAGAGTGTGTGTGTGTGTGTGTTCCTCCTAACACTCCTTCTCATTAGTGTTGCTGGGGTGACACCACAGCTGGTTCCACAATCCCATTGGAATCAAACTGGTCGTCGATCCAATGGCACTGTTGCAACTATGGAAGCTGAATGGCTGGCGGCCTTCTTCTGCATTGCATGTACACTTTGCACCTGCTGGGGTCCCCATGCAGATGTCCTTCGCCCCTTCAGAAGTTTCTACATCCTTCATCACAGCACGTGCTACTACAGGGGTAGAGGTTGCATTGAACAGATAATGGCTCTGTTACCTATGCGTCATTGCCCATAGACTGGACATCTCACTTTGTGCCTTTCATCTCGTTTTTCACAATACATACCCGGTCTCCGAAACTTGTATTGTTGGCATGGGCTCCCTGGCAGTGACATGAGCTCCCTGGGGCTGCCATTCTGCTCACCCACTTCTAGTTACGCTACTGACTTAAACTTTTCCTGAAGAACTAGAGCAAAAATAAGGAGATATTTATAACTGACCTCTTGATCCTGCAAGCTACTGAGGACAGATGCATGCCTGTCCTCGCAGACCACCCTCCCAAGGAACCCACAGCACATAGCTTATTTGCAGAACTGGAGCCTCATAGGAAGAAACTGAATCATCCAGCTTATGGTAAAACTTCCAGCTTCCAGTTGTGTTTATAAAGGGTTATGTGTTTTAATAAATGGCAAATCAATTGCTCTAGAGTCCAGCAGGCCGATAGGTTGCTTTTAGCCATAATCATAAGGAATATCGATGTCTACTGGAGATGCTGGTAACCAGCTAAAATAAGCAAATCATATCTCTGGCAACTCTCCATCATTAACTAACCCTTTATAAACTCTTCATAAATTCAAAAAAAAGAGAAATCATTTCCAGGGGAAAAAATGTCTTCCTTTACTTTTCCAATCCCTTAGACATAAAGACGCTCTTCCTCGCATTTGCAGTGGTTCATGTTTAAGGAGTAATTTATTGACATTCCTAAGAGAGAACACTTTAATTCACAAAACATTATTCATCAAAATGCTACAAAAATGGCAGTTTTATTCTGATCCTAATCTATAAAGCTTTTTGTCTATCTTTAAAGCTACGGTTATCTTGAAGTGCTTAGTCTCATATTCATTGCTTTTATAATTGGACAACATAGAACAATGGGAGATTTACTAGTTTATTAAGAACCAAAATGAATGTAATCCAATATCACCCTTTGTTGAAAGCCACCTACAAAAGAATTGCATGAGGATGAGAAATGAATAATCTTCCTTGGCTTTCTCCTCTTGAAATCACTATCGTGCATTTCCAGAGCATGAGAAATAGAAATCATGTATGGAAAACTACTACAAGTCAGAACAGGTAAATCATATTACTATATTTTTAACTGGTGTAGTCTGCTTATAAGTGTCATCATCATTAAAGAATCTCGGTTTGAAGTTACACTCATAGTCAGGGATCACAAGAGGGCAAGGTTGCCCTGACATTAAGAAGACTCATCCCATGGCTACTGAAAATACCTTATTGCAAACAATTAGACATTTTCTCAACAAAGTCCATGGGACAACTCTTGGATCAAGTTAAACACACGCATAAGTATATGTAGGACTGGAACCTTAGAAAGGCGATGAAGACTAAGGAAAACAACTGCAAAATACATCACCAAGACCAGCCCATTGCAGGCTCATAATGGTCAGATTTATCCTGTCTTTATATTAAACTGTAACATCTCAACCACATGCACTGCTGTTTTCCAACACTAGATCTCAAACTGCTTTATACCCACATTTAGAGTAGGGGAAACTGAGACAGAGAGAGTAGTAGAGCTGTGACTATTATCAAGGCTTTCTAACTCACAGGCCAGTGCTTTGCCCCCTAGGTCCACCGCCTCCCAACAAGAAGACGTGGATCTCATCTGCAGCGGTTGCTTACCTGAGATGAAGAGTAAAATTTTTCAACATATTTAGTTGGGCACCCACTGTTTCATCAGCTATAAATAAGTCCCCTTTGAACTGGGTAGTAAAGTGGTTTTGAAAAATGCAGTGCCAAAATGCATGATGGACATGAAGGTACTCTCAGTGGCAAAACACCAAGTAACTTCAATGAGACCAGCTTTTGGGTGTGCTTCTTGCTTCCAGTAGATCATTTATGCATTTAAAAGAACCAGTCTTATTCCCTTTATTCTTTTCCTTTCCTTCCCCTTCCTATTTGACTGACAGCCTCAGGGAAATCCTTGACCAACCTGTCATGCACCTCTTACATAATAGCCCAGAAGCTAAAGCACATAGCCAAGAAGTGGGACTTTAGGTTCGACTCCCTCCTGCACCAGCAGGGAGGTTCCCGTCCACATATCCCACTCCCTGGAAGATTGCCCTAGTCACCAGCATGCTGTAGGCTCGGCCAAGTGGTGGCCCCATCCATGCCTAATGCCAAAGCTGGGTGCTTTAACCAGTAGACTCCTGCACCCTCTTATCATCTCTTTCCCTAACCCCACAAATGTTGCATTTTTCCTGTACAGCAGAACGGCTTCAGCAAGAGGGGTGGAGAACACTCTCGCCTGAGCCTTGCTTCCAAACTGGTGGTTACACCTCTCTCCAGGATCTGGGACCAATTCTTGAAAATTGAAGGGTGGATTCTGGGTGGGTGAAAAGTAGCACGACTCTATGGGCTCTAATGCCCCTGAGCAGTTTGAATCCAGTGAAATACTACAGCTAAGGATCCAGCCTTGTTTGAGGTCGAGACGATTACTTCAGCCTCTCTAGAACAGACTGCTCCAAAGATCTGGAATAGCTTTTTTACAAGACAAATATTACCCATTTAAAATAATTATTACTGTTATTCCATCCCTTCATATTACAATTAATCACAGGGTGACATTTTAATTGTTTTTTCCTTACCTTTTTTTTCTCTTTTCCCCATAGATCCTTTTTATGAAAGGGTAAAAATGTAAAGAATAAATTGAATAAATGCTTGTAGACCCAAAAGAAAGAATGCATCTATTATAAAATAAAATCTCTTTTAGTAGCTATTAGAATGCATTAAAAATATTCACAGGACTCTCCCCTCCAGTTATGTTGCAAAAGCCATGCAAATAATAATTGTGGCTAAGTGCACTACAGTGACAGTCAATATTGTACTTCCCAAGCTTGTACTCATTATTCTTTACGGAACTCATGCATTTTGTGAAAGATCAAAAGATTTACATATCATATGGAGTGCTTTAGGGAATAACTTGCTGAGCACTTTAAATGCACAATGTTCCACAGCCATTTAAATACCGATTTCATTTCGCTCTTCTGTGTGATATTAAAAAAGGAGAGAGAGACAAAAATCAAGTTGGGTATTTTGGTTCGCATCGTGAAATGCAGTTTTAATTTGGTTTTAATACAGAAGTTTCAGATTCTTTAGATGCCTGAGTGAATAATCTGCTGCTCTCAGCACTGACCCTTTGCAGAAGAAAGATTGGAAAAAACACATTTTTATGAGAATGATTGGCAGAGATTGTCAGATGTTCCATGCAGGGGAGGAAAGGATATGCCTCTACAGTGGTGTAACTAAGGTGGGGCCAAACAGGGCCACCAGCTCTTGGGGGACTGCACAAACAGCAGTCACCCCTGCTGCCGGTGGCCACTGCTGGGCTGTGCACTGCCATTGCCCAAGGCACAGAACTGCCCGCTTGCATCTCCATGCTCTTATTCTCTTGCATAGCCTCCCTCTGTCAGCCATCTCCCTGCAGCCCCTTCCTATGTCTGATCTGTTCCAGTTTCCACACTGGAGGGTGGGGAAGAGTGATCAATACTTCAGATAAATCAAGGTGGAGATAAAAATCTACTAGGGGGCAATAGCAGATCATTTCCCTGCTGCTGGAAGGAAAGGGGAGAGAGAGGATGATCTATAAGTTAGCGTGCTACCAACAGCATATAGGAGACCAGGGTTTAACCACCTCTCCCCCCACCACAGACTCCCTATGTGATCTTGAACAAGTCACTTAATCTTCCAGGGATCTCTTTCCTCATGTGCAAAATGGGTTCATTCCTTACCTCCATGCCGGAGAAAGCAATAAACACACAAAAGACTGAAGCGCTCAGGTATTATGAACCCAGGGGCCATGTAACGTATGTAACTGGACCTCCAATGTGCCTCCCCGAGACATACCTGGAGCAGCACAGGTACCCACCTTCCTTATTCAGGCAAGTAGGTGAAGCCACAATGCAGCTGCAGAAAAGCAACTGCGACCCTCCAAAATGAGTACTGAAGTTCCTGCCGTTTAACATGCAGGGACTGCACTCCTCTTCCTTGGTCTCACGGTGCTATCATGTCCTACTTGCTGAAAGTAGCCTCATGGGGGGGAAAAAAGGTGCAAGAGCTATGTTCTCCTAGCAGGGAGAGAAATGCACCGGTTCAAAACCAGCTGAAAGGAGTCAGCTGAAAGCAAGCCAGCGCACACCTTGGGGCAACTCGGTCCTTTCTGAAGTGACTGGGTGCTCCCATCATGGCCACCATCAACCACGACAGCAAGACTTTACAATCAGATGTTTGTGAGCAGACAATAGCTATCGATAGAAGCCATTTCTGGGTGATTTTTGAAGGAACGGTCCAGATGGTGATGTTTCACCCATGCCAGTTTAGGACTATACACCAGCAACAAAAGGATTTGAGATATGCCCGCCATATTTGTCCACCAGTCAATCCAATGCATTTAACACACATCGGTTTGCTCCTCCCGCTGTCTGACTGGGAAGGCCAATTCTTAATTAGCTCTTTGTTTCCACAGGAGAGGAGGTAGGTTTCCTTGGATAAGAAGTGCAGAATTTGTTTGCTTCTGGTACATTCCCCATTCTTTTTCCAGCTGACATGAATGGAAAAGCCTTTTTAATGAAGCACTGTGATTAGTGCTTCTTCTTTCTAAATATTTATTCAGCATTTTCTCTGGAAGAACATACCATAGCCTTCAGATCCAGCAACAAAGATGGACGGATGAATATAAAAGATGATTTTTCTGGTTGTTTGAAGAGTGGATCAGTATAGCCAAACATAGCCATCAAAGACTTTCTCACCATTTCCGAGATCCAGCCAAACAGTTTTCAAACGGCAGGACGCTCTTGGTGCTACTGACATTTGAAAGCACGGGGAGAGAATAGTCCTGTCTTTTTCCCTCTGGAGCACAGCTGGCGAGCAGGGCTACAGGAACAGAGAGAGGAATTTGTGTAAAACAACTTTATTGTCTCGGAGCCGAGATTAAATAAGAAGCCTTGCAAACTCCACGGAAGGACAATGATGGGTCTTTTGACCTGCACCTGCAGGTAAAACCAGGATAAGTGAGGCATTCAGATACTAATCCTGGCCTAAAGAAGCTAGAAAAAGAACAGGTTGACTGATCTCTATGGAGAAAAAAAGAAAGGCTAATTAGAGCAAAAGGTGCTTGAAACGTTAGCTATGAAAGAAAAAAAAATTGTTCGGTACCTCTGGGTACAGACTTGTGCCAATGCGTCTGGTATGATATTTGCTCTCTTTCCCTCTCAAGGCACAGGTCTCAGTTTTTAAACGATAAGCTTTATCATTAAGAAAAGGCCTTTTGGGGAGGGGGGTGATGTGTTCAAAATGTGTTTAGACATTATTTGTATTACAGCTCCCACCCAGATAGGGGCCTTGTGGTGCTAAGCACTGTACACACACATATGGGGAGATTGCCCCCACCCAATGAGCTGTCTGCCCAACTCAGTGGTTCTCAACCTTTTTAGATTCACAATAAACTCAAGGCAGCCCTTGTTAGGCCTGGAGCACCCCTTGTAAAATGTCACCTCTTAGTTTTCATTCAAAAAGACTAGAGGTCGATATATTTCTTGCTGGGATCACTTGATCCCAGCTGACTCCCCATCTATGGTGGAGGGGCTGGATCTGATGATCTCTCAAGGTCCCTTCCAGCCCCTAATGTCTATGAAATTTAGAGTTACCCGAGCAATCCTTCAGTTGCAAAGCACTAAGAAAGACCACAACAGGTCAGAAGGTTTTTAACACTATGGACTTTTATTTGAAATCTCTGGGTGAATCACTGTCTTGCTCCCCTAACAGAGTTAGCATTTCTTGGCAACCTGCAGCACCCTAGAAAGGATCTCAAGGCGGCCCAGGGTGCCACCGAACCCTGGCTGAGAATCACTGTTCTAACTAGACAAGGCCAACAGCGTGTGATGCAGGTATTATCTCCACCCAGTCTACACATCAAACCTGAATCACAGAGCACTAAAAACCTGTCGTAGAGCAGGGACCTGAACTTAGAGCTGGAGGCCCCATCCAGGGCCTGAAGTCCAATAATCATTCTAGCCCCATGCACTGCACCATGGAGGGAGCACAAGACCTCCACTGTGCTTACGTCACTAAGCAGCACTCTCAATATGAAAAGCCCTGTGGTGCATACCCAGTGCTCTAGCTGGGCCAGGCACAGCAGAGCCCCTGGACATGGTGACTGTTGCCTGTTGATTAGATCTGGGAATCAGGTGCCAGGACTCCTGTTGTAAGATCTGCCACTGCTTTGCAGGACGATTTGGGGCAAGTTGCTGAGGGTAGGTCAACACTGCTTCCTCTTCACTCCTTGGGGAGGGGCTCTTCTAAGCCCCGCTCACCTGCTCCTGCTGATGGTACCAAACCCAGAAAAGTGGTGGAGAAGCTGCTTCGCCCCCCGCCCCTTCTCCCTCCACTGCCATGGTCACCCTTGAGACCTCAGTCTACGCTGTCCTTTGAGAGCAGCTGCAGACGACTTCCTCAGAGTTGCTTCACATTGCACTTTGAGTTTGGTGAGTGCAAGTGAGAGCAGGTGGGCAGAGCATGCCTGCGAGCATCCCTCCCTGAGCGCACCACTTTCATGACGCCAACGGACCCTACCCTCTGTCTGCCGCCATGCACACGTTCCCTCCCCTCAACCCCTGATAAAATATGCAACAGGTCCTTATGCCACAGGTTGCTCTGCAGGTTATCACATGCTTCTGAAGAGATTTGAGGCCTATGGATGATAAGATCAGAACATTACCATGAGCAACATGATTAAAAATGTCCAATACAGGCAGTTAAAATGATATAGGGCACAGTTATTTTTAACAGGTGTAAAGGTTTTCTTCCCTTACCTTGGCTTCTGCAGTTCATATTGCTGCTGCCAGCAACAAAGAGTGGGATACCCCTGAAGGCCTTGCGCTGTACAAAAGATAGATCCTCCAAGTGTTTATCCTCTCCAATAAATCACAATGTAATGCAGCTTATGTAGGTGGAGGCTAAGGAATGATCTAACCAATATGCAACCTTTTACATCACTCATTTGGTATTGGGCTTTTGGCATGGGCAGCTATCTGTAATCCCAGCAGGTCATCAACTTGGCACCCAATAGAACCCATGATCAGAAGATTAGTCTGCCTTAAATCATGTAAAGACACACCTAGGGGCAAACAGCATAGGACCATATGATCTGAGGTATAGATCACCCATATCAGCTGTAATAGCAGCTTCCCAAACACATTAAGCAGCATGACTGAGTGATGAAACTCATGGAGAAGTCCCCATCACTGATTATAACCAACAGGAAACACATGAGCAAGCCACTGTTCTATGCATGGAAGAGTAGAGAAGTATGAATCGTAGACCGGGGTGGGGGTTGGTGACCATACTGGAAACTCAAAAGTAAGTCCATACTTACAAACCAAAATTATATCTGGTGGGGGGGTCCCTCTCGTGATTCTGCCACCCTGTGCTCATCATCCTTCTTCAGAAGTGCCAGACCCCACATGAGGACTGTGCAGTGATTGCAGCACATAACAGGTATTTCCACTGTGCTGTGAACGGTTCCCCTTCTCCAAAGGTCAGAAGCTGCTGTTGAAATGACCTCCACCTTTCCTTGCAGCTTCTACCTGCATCCTGCTGTTACATCAAGTAAAAATACGTTTCTTGTAGCATGCTATAACATCCATGAATGACACCAGGTAGAATGGACTGAGCCCAAAAGGCATCATGAGCTGGCGGGTTAAGACTGCTTTCTCATAAGGGATCCAGGAAGAATGGACATGTTCTCCCGTAACACAGTGGGCATGTCTATATGTGCATTAATGCACTCTAATTACAACACATTAAATTTAGTACCTGTAATAACAGGTACTAACTTAATGCACCATAATTGGCTGTATGGCAGAGTAGCACCAGTGCACATCTTTTAGGTGATGCTAATGTGCAGTAGACTTATTCTACTGTGAATTAGCATGGCTTTTGCCGTGATGTGCTACTGCAGAGTAAAATTAGTCTACTGCACTTCTTGCGTCTCATGTAGATGTCCCCACTGTGAACCAATTCCTAGTGCAACTTAAGTTAAAAAAGCAGTAAGAACTGTGAAATCCTAGCATCAGCAGCAGATGGCTGCCTTGTGCCAACTTAGATTTCATAGATTTCTAGGGTTGGAAGGGACCTATTAGATCATTGAGTCCAACCCCCCGCAGGAAACAGTGCTGGGGTCAAGTAACCCCAGCCAGGTGCTTGTCTAATCTCCTTTTGCACATCTCCAAGGTAGGGGAAAGCTCCACCTCCCTTGCAAGCCCATTCCAGATTTTGGCAACCCTCACCATAAAGAATTTCTTCCTGATGTCCCATTTAAATCTGCTCTCCATCAGTTTATGGCCACTATTTCTAGTAACCCCGAGGCACACCCTGGTAAATAGAGTATCCCCTATTCCCTGCTGACCCCCCACCCCCGATGAGTTTGTAGACAGCCACAAGATTCCCTCTCAGCCTGCTCTTGTGGAGGCTGAAGAGATTCAGGTCCCTCAATCTGTCTTCATAGGATCTTACCTGCAGGCCCTCACCCATCTGAGTGGCCCTTCTCTGAACCCTTTCCAGGTTATCCACATCCCACTTGAAGTGCGGCACCCAAAACTGGGTGCAGTACTGCAACTGCGGTCTGACCAGTGCCACATAGAGGGGAAGTATTACCTCCCTAGACCTGCTCGCGATGCACCTACTAATGCAAGAAAGAGTGCGGTTATTATTACCTCGTCACATTGGCGACTCGTGTTCAGTTTTCCGTCGACTATGACTCCGAGATCCCTTTCCACTGCTATGCTACGTAGAATGGTACTTCCCAGGCTGTAGGTGTATTGGTGATTCTTTCTCCCCAGGTGCAGCACTTTGCACTTATCTTTGTTAAATTGCATCCTATTCTGACCTGCCCACTTCCCCAGTCTGTCCAAACCCGCCTGAATTCACTCCCTACTCTCTAATGTGTCTACTATACCCCATAGTTTGGTGTCATCTGCAAATTTGGAGAGAGTGCTTTCTACACTTGGGCATAGCTACATGGAGATGGGTCCTGGACAGGTCTGCAGTGTGGAATTCAAAAGCAGCCTTCATTGCCACAGTGTGCTGGGAGCCTGGGCACAAGCACTACCCTGCAGTATGGACATGCTGATCCCAAACATGCTTCGTTCATTCTGCTATCAATGAAAGCAGCCCCTTCTCACCACCTCTCAAAGACAACGACCTTAATTAGGTACGTAAGTCTAGGCTTCTCCGTGATCATACTGGATTAACCTGCGCTGAACAGACCGTGACAATTAGTAGGCTTCTTATTATAATTGTCCCTAGGTTGTTAGAAGGCAATGCTGCACACTTAAGGCCTAGAAAAGCATGTTTTAACCACTTATTCATTGATCTTGAGTTGTTCTCTGGACATTTCTGTAGCAATCTCATAAAAGCATCAGATCTTGTAAGATTTCCACTGTTTTGAGCTGCCTCTGAACTAAAACCTGTTTAACCTTTTAACTTTGACTTTGGATTTTTATACAGGGATTTGAATTAGATGCACTGTCCCACTATAAATGTGTGCAGAGTTGACATCCCATTGTTGGTTTCATCTCTTAATTTTTAGCAATGTAAATCAGTGCAGCCTTCAGGGTGGAAATTATTTGAGCAGAAAAACATGATCTGTTCAACCCATGTCCTGATTCTTCAAACATATAACAAAAAAGGTTTTGCAAAGAGGGAGAGATGATAAACCAGAGGGGAGTGACCTTGTTGTCCTTGCATCCAGCTTGAAATATTTAGATCCTCTCAAGATGCATTTTTCAACTCTGCCAGAAATGACAAAAGCTTCCTCCTACTACAGTGCTTAGACTGTTTTAGATGACACATATTAACCAGAAAGTGAACCCTTGAGAAGGCCAAGCTGAAGAAAGGGGTGTCCACAGTGGTTTATACATCAGCCTAAAAATACTGATCCATAAGCCATTTTGTCGCTTGCTGTAACTTAGAGCAGCTTTAAGGCTACCATAAAAGTACTAACGCAGGGGTGACCAAGATGCAGCCTGCGGGCTGGATCCAGCTCCCCACACATCTAAAAAATATTGCTGGCATGGCAAGTGACTCTCAAAGCTGCAGCAATCAATGCTGTCACCGCTCGCTCTGCCACAAAACTTCCAAGCCCACGAGGCGTCCATGGGGCCAGATCCAAAGTGTGGAGCCTTGTCACCTGCCCTGCAGGGCTGGAAATTTGGCCACTCTCCTTGATCAAAGCTTCTCTTCAATGTATCGCTATGTACCACATGAGGGGTTTGTTGCCTGCCAAGGTGTCACCGTCCCACTCCAGAAAAGGTAGCTTCGAGCCAGAGTGGGTTAAAATCTTTTGAATGTTGAAAGTCTGGCAACATTTCAGATTAAAGAGAAAAAATGTTCCAGAAAAAGTTGCAGTTATTCTCCCTCCCTTCTGCCCCCAAAGCAAATGTCTCTACTTAGGCACTTTGGGAGGCCTCTAAATGAAAAATACTGAGCCCGTGAAATCCATGGAGGTCTAAGAGAAAGAGAAATCTCCCAGGAAGCTTTCCATAATTCTTCAAGTAGGATTGACTTACCATTTACCTGCAATTAAAGTAGTTGGTTTGATTTCCACCCTAAACTCTGCCTACAGGCAGAAAAAGGCAATGGTGTGTTCCTAGGAAAGACTGCCTTTGAAAACTAACTTATGTGCAATTGTGATTGGTGAGCACCTGTACAACTATCTTGAGGGTACCCAATGGGGAGATCGAGGTGACTGAACACCTTCAACAAAAAGCTGACTTCTCACCTCTCTGGACTATGCTCACACAGGGGTAGTGGTTAGTCACACATGCTTGTCTGCAGAGAAAGAAATTCCCCCATAGCTGGGGGAGGTGGGGAGGAATGGGGATTCTGGCTAGAGAAAAAACCAAAAGTATTTGCAACTGCTTTCCCCATCATAGTGCTGCCTTCACCTTCACAGAGAGGGCCGCCTGCCTGCCCACCTTCCCTTATGGCAGCCCCTATGCAATCAGCAACTGCCCAAAGCTGGGCTCTGCAGTTCCAGCATCTCACAATGTGTGGGCAGAGGAAGCGTGCAGGTTCACAAAGTGTTCACAGAAGATAAAATTGTTATTCCCGTCCCCAAAAATAAATAAATAAGCTAGCCGATTCCACCAGCCAATTGCCAAAAAACCTAAGAGCGATGCTTTGTCTGCATCCCGATTGCTGCAACAGGGCTTCCCTTCAGGCTTTGGGTCACAGGATCTGGCACCCTTTGTGCTTCTCTACTACGTAGGGGGTAGACAAAAAAACAACCCCCGAACTGAAATTAAAGTGGGAGGCTGGTCAGAACAGGGGGGTAGTGGTGTTAATGCTAAAGTATTCCCTGTGATTGCTAGCTGGCAAATGGAGTGGACACCCAGCTATTTGAAACGATGCCAGATAGTTTGGCACAACTCTCGCTGGCACAAAACAGCCTTGGTACGGCCGCCTGCTGCTGCTGGCACTCTTACAGCTGTCTTTCTTCATCTTGCTCTTCCCACTGCAGCAGACACTCAACAGGTGTTTCCACAGACGCAGTGTGTTTGGCAGCTGTAACCCTTCAATATTATCTCTGGAAGACATTTTTTCCCCTCCCAACAGCACCCGGGTCCGTTGCTCAGAGGTACGCATAGCAACCGGGACATCTGACCATTTGGAACAGGGGATGGGGGCGCTACGTTTGGGCCATCACGCATAGTGGTGTGAAAGGAAACTAGTTAGTAATAGTGACAGGACAGCATCAACATTCAGGACATCCTCTGATCGGTGAATATTAGGTAAAAAAAGAAACCTTTCTCTTTTCTTCTGCTTAACCAAACCTTGCCTCATTCCCTGCCCTTCTCTTTTCCCCCACAACACTGCAAGTCAATGCCTTTATGCCCCAAATCCTCTCTCTTGATCTCAGATAAATCCCCGGATTCTCACTGCCCATCCTTGACTTTTAAGAGGTTCCATAAGTACCCAACCTTTGATCATACTCTGTGAGCCTGGATATAGCACGGATCTCTTTTTGCCCAGCTCTGGCTGACTGTGGTCTTTAGCCACGAGGAATTTGGGGGACGGGCAAGGTCAAATCCTTGGGAAGCCGCAGAAACTGCAAGATTCCAAGACAGCAGATGGCCAAGCAGAAATGGCCCAGCTTGGAGACACCCAGAGATGGGAAAGTCATGAGGAGGACTTTAATCAAACTGTACAATTAACATCCATGTTTCGGCTGAGGCTCACATAACTCCTCTCTCCCCCCACCACCCCGGCCTTCTGAGCTTGCTGTTCCCTAGGGAGGACTCAGAACATGTTTTGCCTTGTCTAGGCTTTCCTACCATCTGCCATTGTGAGTCCTGGGGTATTTATTAGGGCTGTTAGCACCATTTTGGTTCGACTTCTGTTTTGCCATTTTGATGGGACAGTGCTTCATTTTGAGTTTCATTTCAAAACGCTGTCCTGTTTTGTCAAAACTGTTTCACTGTTTCAACGTTTTGCCCATAGGCTATAATGGAGAAACACAAAACAGCCTATAACTTTTGCCATTTTTAGGCAGATTTGGTTGAAAGGAGTGGGATTGATAGCCCCTTCTGAGGGCATGAAGCCTGAGAAGTTTCAAGGGGATAGGTGCAGGGGTTTCAGGGAAAATGCACCTCAAAGTCTTGAAAGCAAAACTCATGGCACTTGTAAGTGTGGGGTGAAAACAGCAGGGGTGCTAGCCACAAAGGCTGCCAAGTTTCAAGGAGAGAGGTGCAGGGGTTTCTGGGAAACTGCACCTCAGGCTACTGACAAGCAAAACTCGTGACATGGGTGACACTGCGTGTGTGTTAAGGTGCACCCTCACTGGTGCTGGGGCCTCTACATGGCACAGCAGTGTGCCGCAATAAGGCCTCCTCCTCCCCTACAGCCTCATCTCAGTCCACCACTTTAAATAACAACAGGTAAGTAAGCATCACAGTAGCACCAGCAGCATCTCAGGCAGCCAAACTGTGACAGAGCCTTTCTTTCCTCTGCTGCAGGAACTTCTTCTCCCTGCCAGCCCCAGCCCCAGCCCCAGCCCCAGGGCTTAGATGTGTCCAGGGCCCTATGTCCTTCCGGTCAGGTGCTAGGGGTGCTGGTCTAAGGACATGGCATTGGCAGACAAGGTTCTTTGGGTCAATCTAATCTGGTATTTTTAGTAGACCAACTGAATAGTTACAGAAAGATATCTTAGCAAGGTTTTGCATTGAAAAACCCTTCGTCAAGCTGAGGAAACACCTGCAGCTGGTGCATCTGTGTGCTGTTCTTGGATGGAAGGAATAGTAAAGAAGCCAGAGGCTGGTATGCAATGCAGGCAAGAAAGTCAGCCACCGAAAATGGAAATGGAGGCATCAGGGGATGAGGGACAGGCTGGGGTTGTGGGGGAAGAGGGATGTAGCAGCACAGGTAGAAGTGGAGAGGTACCTGGGGAGTCAGATGTCCGGCAGGTTACAGTGCTTCAGAATCCCACTGTCAGTGTCTATACTGAGTCCGTGAGTTTCTGTACCTATTACCTAGGAGGTTGATGAAGTGAAGTTCATAGGCTTGTCTGTGAAAAGTGGTTTGTAAATTCCCTTTGAGGATCAGGCCTGAGAGATTGAAAACAGGTAGGTGGACTTTTCCAATCTTTTCTCCTATGCCCAAAAAAGAGTGTTAGTCCCTGAAAGCTTGCAATTAAAGAATTTTTTTTGCAAAAATCTTGTTGGTCTAAAAGAAGATATCGCATCTACCATGAGTCCTGACTGATTAAAAGGCCCAAGGTTTTCTGGCTTCAGAGTGGTCTTATTTTTTTTTTAAATGGTAGGTTCCTGTATGGGATGTCTATCAGGGGAAAGTACTAAAGAGGTTCTTCACTAAGGTACATACAAGGTCCTACATCATTTAAAATCTTTTCCTTATTCATATAATATGCAACTAGAAACATACATATACACCTAGTAAACTGGAGATAGGATAATTAAAGAGCAGGTCTCATAACAGCTCTGCCACTCAAGAAAACAGTGCATTAATTCTTAGTCCAGAACATCTTAAGTGCTTCCTACCATTCGGCTGTTAAAGCCCCTTTTTCCAGTCTTCCCAATATTGCCATTAATATGTAAAAGCTTAAGCTTGCTAAAGGGATTATTTCACATCCTATCTGATTGTAAACTGGCATTTCAATGATTACATGTATCTTTTTGTCATTTTCTCGTAAAACATCTTACTCTTGAACAGCATAATTGGCCTCTTACTAATGTTTAATGAATGATTAAATCAGCATAAATGGAACATACAGCTTTACATGGAAAGCATGTTTGCAACCTTCAGGGCCGCAGAGATATGTTGTTACAACATAGTTTTTAAATCCTTATAATTTACTAATGATGTGTTTTTTGGTCTGTCTAACACTAAATACTTGGGTGAGTATATGTGGGCTTTCCTATTTGTTAACACTGGCTGTAAATTAATGTATCATTTGGTTTCACAATTTATCACCTAGATCGCTCCACCATGTATGGAGATGTTCGTTTGTATACAATCACACACCTTTTATTAAAAGCCAATTAAGATTACTTAAATACAAACCTTGCCTATACAAAGACTTGCAAAAAGATGCACAGCAAAAATAAACATTGTTAATACTGGCTAATCACATTAACTAGTCTCACAGATAGATTGTAGCTTCCTGTTGTCTTCTGGCAAGAGAGTCCTAGTGAGAAGAAAGGTTACCCAACTGAGAAAACTGGAAATGGAAAGACACTTCTCCAAGGGCTGGAGACATTAATTGGAGAGGGGAAAGGCTGCAATGTGCTAATGAAATGTGATCGTGGCACAAAGTTGGGAGGCACCATCGAGATGGTGGAGCATCAGAGTAACACACAGGAAGAATCAGATGACCTTGGGGATTAGTCCCTGAAACAGAAGGAAATGGTACAAAGTACAGGGTCGTGCATTTGGTGATTAATTACATGAATTTCTGCTAGAAATTGGGGGGTCATCATTTGGAAATGGCAGAGGATAGAAGACCTGAGTGCACTAGTCAGTCACACCAATTTGATGTGGCCATGAAAAAGGCAAATGCAATCCTAGGCTGAGCTGAATCTGGTAAAATCTAGCAAGCAGCGTTAGGAAAGCAAAGCATTAGTGCTATTTCTAAGGCACTGCTAAGGCCTTACCTTGAAGTCTGTATGCAAGACTGGCCAGCCATTTTGGAAGAAGAAAATTCAAAATGGAACAGGTGCAGAGAAGGGCAGCTAGGACAATGAGGGGAATGGACAGCCTGTCACATGAGAAGAGACTAAAAAAGCTTGGGTTTTATCCTCTAGCAAAGCAAAGACTGAGAGGGAAGTGGCCTCTCTATATGTATCATGGGGGTGAAGGCCAAGAGAGAGAAGAAATATCTAAGCCAAAAGACACCACTGGTTTGACAACAAATGGGCACGATCTGGCCATGAAGGCATTTGGTCTGGAACTTGGAAGAAGGACTCTCCCCATCAGAGGAGGGAAGGTCTGGAACAGCCGTCCAGCAGGAGTTGTAGGGCCCCAAATCCTAATTAGTTTGAAAAAGTGGAGGCCCTAAGTTTATGGATGGCAGTCGTTTTCTGCAGTAGCTGAGGACTGCACTCGGTGATCCAGGAGGTCCCCTCTAGTCCTATGTCCTGTATTCTTAACAAACTAGGGCAGGAAACAAGGAGACTTGTGACCCACCTCATGGCCTTCCCCTCGCCAAGCTCCTAAAGAAGCATAAAGACACCGCTGGGCCGCAAGCACACGTGGGGCCTCCTACAGCTCTGCCCACATTCATAGCCCTTCCCTCACCCCCTTTATAAAATGCAGGATCGATGGCATCAAACAAACTAACTTCCATTGCTAGAGACAACAGCAAAGGTCCCCTTTTTCCACCAGAGCAGGCAGGTAGAAGGCAGGAGGAGCCTCTGCATTTGCACAAGCATCAAATACCTGATTGTGTGGGGGAAGGACAGAAGTGGACGTCAGGCCCACTCCAAAGCTGCTTGCTGGGATGGTGCTGGGGGGCACAGCCAGAGCAGTGGGTCTTGGTGTGAGCAGTCCTTTGATACACATGGGACAATTCATATTCCTTCAGAGCGGCTGTTTCAGGAATCAGTTACACACCATTCATTTTCAAGCTATTATATCACCCGCTGTCAATGTGACTGCTTTGTCTTTTACTCTGATTAAGCATTTACGCTCATGTTATGTTTCTGGGTCGGGCTGGAATTGATTTAGATGAAACTTTTCATTTTGGGGATCCTAGAGCCATGGCTGTCCTTAGAGGGGGCAAATCGGGGCAAGCACCTCAGGCCCCGCAGACACTGGTCTACAGGCCCTGCCGCGGCCCCACTGCCACCGGCTTCCCCAGGAGGTCGCCAGCTTCTGCAGGTGGTTGCCACCCTCCCTCCCCCCCAGCCCCACACACCCCTAGGTACCGCTATGCCCCAGGCCCCTATGCCCCAGGCCCCGCACACCCCTAGGGACCACTCTGCCTATAGCCCTGGAGCATAACTCTCTCTCCTCCCCCACTTCTTTCTCCCACACACACACACACGTTTCAAGAACATGTTACGCTAATTTTGAAGTTTCAGTGACCAAAAATCTTTGCCCTGGTTTTGCTTTACATAGCACTGCCTAATTAATCTCACTTTTGCTGTTATACTTTACAACTGCTATGTGCTAGAGGCTATTTAAATTCGTCTGCAAATCTGTGCAACCTACCCCACAGCCTTGAAGCTTAGAAGTAGTTGCTTGTCAGCAATTCTGAATGGAAAATATACAGTGAAAAATATACTTTTAAAAAGCTTCACTTTCACAAGACGTGTGATTCTTTTTTCCAACCAAAAAAGGAGCAAAATTTTTAACAAATATTTTTATTTATTGAAAAGCAGCTTCTTTCTTACTACATCTAAACAGCACCTAGCACAATGCCGTCCAGATTACAGTGAAGTTCACTAGAGATTAATGTAATATAAGTAATAATTAATAAAATGTATAGTATTGGCAGCCTTAATGCATGAATTATGAAATTTAAGTAAGAGATTCAATTTCAGTTATAGGGGAAAATGTAGTATTAACTAAGCAAACCAATTGCTATTGCTCTTCATCACCCACATGTTTACATATATACATTACAGAATGCTACAAGTCTTTGAAGTCTTAAATAAATTTGTCAGAGCTAGGCAGAAATTAAAAAATCATAAATTAAATTGAATTCTGCTCCTGCTCCCCAAATGCTAGATTCTCTGCAACTCTCAGGTGCCCTTTCCAAAGCCAAACACTTAGATATTAAATGCAAGAACTGAACCACAGGGATATTTTCCTTCATCTATTTGGTCATACATCAGTTGGACCCTATAGTGAGGGACTAGTTGAAAATATCTACCATATTTACTCATGTACCACGTACCTTTTCCCCAAAAATCAGCCCTCCAAAACTGGAGCGTATATCAAGCAGGGAAGCTAAATTTTCTTCACCAAAATCAAAGCAGGGAGGATTAGAAGCATGAAGACACTGTTCTCTACTAGCTGTCAGTATGATGGCCACCTCTTTCTGGCACCAGCAAGCAGAGGGAACAGTCCTGTGTTAACCCCCTCAGCCACGGTAGCTATTGGCTGAGTACTGTAACTTGTCTCTGAAGCAGCAGTTGAAGTGGCTCAGGGCAAGAGAGCGCCACATGTATTCTGTACTATTTGAATAAGGCTTGTAGTATGGAAGAAACACTATTATTTACAGAAACTTCTGTAAAGAACCATTTACAGTAACGAAGTAAAACTCTTACTACCGCCCTTGCAAGGGCCTGGGGTCTGGCCTGGTTGCCCTCCTGCCACACCAGCAAGTTCCTGCTGCCTCACCCACACTGTGTCCTGGGATGCCACACTGCCCAGACACCATTTCATTTTTTCTAGATTTGGCCTTCGAAAAACACGCCACCCTATTTGGGAATGTGTGCTTTGCAAGAAAACATGGTCGTTTGGATCACCTTTTGTTCCTGGGTGCAAGCTGTCTTTCACACCAATGCACACCTTTCCCTCAATCTCTCCTTTGAACCTGCCCATTTTCAGAAAGTAAAGCTAAAACAGCCTGTGTTTGATTCCTGTCAAGTGAATATCCAGTCAATTTTGACAACAGGCTGTTAGCAGTTTCCCCACCACCGGGCACAAAGGCGCTGTTAATAGTATCTGTTGCAGGCAGCTATTAGAGGGGACCTGGTCATCTGTCTGCTCTGGACAGTGGCATAGCGTACAGTGGTGTACAAGCCCATGCAACTGATACCTGTGTAGACATGCTGTGTGTCTAAACATAAGGTGGCCTAACCCAAGAATCAGAGACATTGATCCAAAGCCTGAGAAGTCAATGAAAGGAGACCTTCCACTGATAGTGATGATAGTGGACCAGATCGAGAGACTCATGCAGTACCAGCCCTTCATGAAGTGAAAAGAGAAACCTCAATTTACATCATTTAGCCAGTAATGAAGATCACTCATTATACAAAATAACGTGGAAGCCACTGAAAAATTATAGGCCTGATTCTCCTCCTGCACCAGTAGTATACATCTCCTTTGAGGCATGTGAGCAGTCTACCCAGGAGGAGCAGGGAGAAGCAGATCAACTACATATAGCCCAACTCATTCTATGTTATCAGCAGTGCTCAGAAGGAAAAGTTTGTCTGCAAAAACTCTGAGCAAAGTGACATAGCACAGCAGCATTGTTAGGTAATGTGTCAGGTACACTGCATTTCTGTGCACTCAGTTACAACTACCAAGCCAAATGCTTGACACAGCTTGAGAAGTCCTACTAGTTAAACATTAAAGCCCTCCAGCATCATTCAGACCGTCCACTTCAGTTGTCCTGTTCTAACTCAAAGTGTAATTAGTGAGCATCAAATTACAGAATGGCTCATACAAAAAATGTACATTCAGCAAAAGGCTGGGTTCCTTAAAAGGAGCTGTTAAAGCCCGACATCTTGTTTGTTTACAACACTATTATGGGATCACTCTTAGAAACATGATCGGCTACCTAACATTTTTTTACCAGATCTAAATTAGCCCCTGTTCTCAACTTATTGATCAAGAATCAACTTGTGCGAGGAAATCCTAGCATATGCTTACATAAGAAAAAAAGTGGTCCTGCAAGTTAAGTGAAAGCAACTACAGGCAATGAATTTAAAAACATGACTATGTAGTGACCTGAGGAAGAGCACCTGATGCCCAAAACAATGTCCAACAGCTCTCCCAACTATAGAGCTGGCTGAGTAAAAGCTATCACAAAAAAGCCATGCAAAAAGCCAGCATGGCTACAACAACAATTCAACCCTACTACTACGTACACAAGTAATTCAGGCGTAGGAAAAGCTGTTCAAACTATGTCAGAGCACTTCTGATGGCATGGTTGCTGTTATGCATAGCATGGAGTAGCGACCTAAGAGCACTGAATGCCAGGATTTAAAAAGAATTGACATTCCAAGGGCCAGATCTATTCTACTTGTTAGGCATCTAAGTGATACTTTGGCACTGAAGTGCAATCCTAGTCCATCTCCCTGAAAAACCATTCTTTCAAAAGCTATGTGGATCTCTCTCCCACTCACCCCTGTTTGCTATGTAGTCTTAAGGCTATGACTGAGTGTTACAAAAGCAGATGTGTTAATGGTTTTTCAAGGGCTCTCACAGGATGGAACAGAGTTGCACTTAGAAGTGCAAGAGTAGGGGAGACATAACATTTGAAGCCCTTCAAATATGTTGTAGACAGACAGACAGACATGCCCTTTGAAATGTTCCAAAAATGGTGGAAGCGCTCCAGAAGCAGCCCTGAAGAAGCAAGTACCATGTAGAAATGCTTCACTTAGAAGCACTTCCTGTTACATGTGCACACTTGGTGGAGCACAACAGGAGAGGGCTCAGTCCTTCAGCATCCCATGGTGCTCTGTGGCCACTGTGTCAGGAAAGGGCAAAAATTGCCTTTGTTGCTCTTGTACATTCTTAGAGAGCAGGCAACCACCCTAGAAGGCAGCCAGGTTTCTTGTTGCAGAATGTATCCCACAAGTAACATGGATGATTTTGAGGGATGGCCCAACATGTACATCAAGGTAGACATGGGAATATGGCTTTAAGTAAAGGAGGGCTTGTGTAGATTAGACAAAATGAAGGAAAACCTCGTGGCAAGAATAATGAAAGAAACAATCATTGCTTTCTTGTATAAAATGCCTTTCCTCTCCAGGCTTCACAGGCATTGTCTATGTGGCAGCCATTACTGAGACTATTGCTCATGTAGACACCCCCAAGGTAGCTGTTAACTAGCTGGCTCAGTATGGATAATAGAGCAGCCCCAACAGCATGGGCTTCAACAGAGGCTACTCAACCTGCTTGACAGCAGGCTGCATCTACACTGCCTCCTTGCTTCTCCTGGGAGCTCTGGGAGGCAGCATGGACTGCCCCACTCCCTTACACTCTCTGTATACTCAGTTCCCCAAATGAAATAACATGTCCTCCTCAGAGCAACTTTCAATGCATGTCAATAAGCTTGCCTGAGATGGGGAATCCAAGAGCAGGCTGGGCATATGACCAGGATTGCTGTAAGGCAGCCATATCACCTCATTCCCACGATTGGACATGCACAGAACAAGAGCACGGCGGTGAGGTGCATTTCACCGTGGTGCTTTCTGGTGTGTTACAACTGTCCGGAGAAGTTGGGTAAACATCTGAGTTAGCTTGCAATGAGCAACTTCCTGTGACCCCACTGACAGCAGGTTAAAGCGAGGTTGGGTATGTCTACAGGAATATCCATTGTGGAAGTGATTGCAGGGTAGACATGTCCATTTGGGGTAACAAGGAACAATGGTCACAAACTGACAGAGCAGATTTAGGCTAGACATCAGGAAAAACTTCATGGTAAGGGTGGCCAGAATTTGGACCCCCTACCTTGGGGGTTCATAGATTCATAGATGTAGGGTCAGAGGGGACCTGAGCAGATCATCAAGTCTGACCCCCTGCCCCTACCAAGTTTAAGCTCATATGACCCCAGATAGGTAGTTATCAAGCCTCCTTTTGAAGACCCCC
The DNA here is from genome assembly GCF_001723915.1 of Gavialis gangeticus. NCBI lineage: Eukaryota > Metazoa > Chordata > Crocodylia > Gavialidae > Gavialis > Gavialis gangeticus. Next base: position 13,186,488 of record NW_017729025.1, on the reverse strand, counting down.
AGGGTAGGAGTCAGCACCACTTCCCTTGGAAGCTGGTTCCAGTTCCTGACCACCCTGACTGTGTAGTGGTACTTCCTGATGTCTAGCCTGAACCTACTGTCAATCAACTTGTGGCCCTTATTCCTCGTTACTCCGGGAGGTGCTCTGGGGAACAGGGTCTCACCCATTCCCCTTTGGTCCCCCCGGTAAGTTTATAGATGGTCACTAGATCCCCCCTCAACCTTCTCTTGTGGAGGCTGAACAGGTTCAGGTCCTGTAGCCTCTCCTCATAGGGCCTGCCCTGCTGCCCCCTGATCATGCGGGTGGCCCTCCTCTGGACCCTCTCCATGTTGTCCACATCCCTCCTGAAGTGCGGCGCCCAGAACTGGACGCAGTACTCCAGCTGCAGCCTGACCAGTGTCACACAGAGGGGGAGGATCACCTCCTTGGACCTGATTGAGATGCATCTGTGGATGCGTGACAAGGTGCGGTTAGCACCCCCGCAGGGTGTCAGACTCGATCTGTTGAGGTCCCTTCTGACCCTAGCATCTATGAATTTATGAATCTATAAGCATTAACCAAGTAACCCCTACAGCACCTCCATAATGGTAGAATGGGTGAATGCATGAATCTTCATCCATTACTGAAATTCATCTGCCACAACTAGTCAAACTTTTTCATTTAAAACCTTTTCTGATGGAAAAAAACTTCACAACAATCTTCCGTTGTTTAAAAATTGTTTTGGGGGTTTATTTAAAACCAAAACCAACATATTTTTGTTTATTCTTTTTTTTCAGTAGTATTGCACAGCATTTCAATGTGGACACTTGAATACTGCATCGAATTGAAACTCCAGGAGCAAGTTAGGTAGGCAAACAACAATTAACTAGTTGATTTTGAATTTAACAAAGCACCTGAAATAACTAAAAAGAGCTTGTTCTTACAAGAATTGCCACGGTACCTCATATAGCCAAAAGTAGTCAGCTCTTCATTTACATCTTGGTTTTAAATAATGTAACAGGTTTCTACCAGAAGAAGCTATTGAGAGCCATTAGTTAAAACATTCAGGACTAACTTAATTAACATTCTTGGAAAGAGAGTGTAGACATCTGAAACATATATAGATCTGGTGTTGCAAATGACAAAAACCTAAACAAAGGGGTCAGAAAGCATGATGTTCCTACACTGAATTTATCATCCAAGAGCCAAAATACAGGGGGAAAAAAAAATCAGACCTAAGTATCTGGAGATTCCCAACAAAGCATCCTACAGTAGAGACAGCAAATAGTATATGATGAAGTAGGTTGTTGCCTATGAAAGTTCATGACTCTCTAAGCCAGTTAGCCTCCAACATGCCACCATGCAATGATGCCTTCCTAGCTTTGGAGTAACATGGCCAATCATCTTTCTGATGTGTCTGAGAAAGAATCAGGAAGGTGTTCCTTGCAAAATGTTGAACAGACAACTAGGCATGAATGAACAAATGACTCTACCTTCTAGACTGTGAAGCAAAAGACATCCCTTCAGCTTATGTCATACATCCATGTAAGACTGTGCTCATGCACTCTCAAAAAATAACGGTAATAAAAGGAGAAATAATAGGGCAATGTCAATTCTTTCAAGCACTCACTGAACTGTCACTGAGGAAATCCTCATCAGTTGTGTTTGAGGGCTCACATGAACCATAACAATATCTACTAAGCCTCTGTATTTACACTTGCTGCCACAGTACAGTAGTTTCAGTCAACACAGATACCTAGAGATGACTGACTTCAAACATTGTTTATTGAGCAAACACCCACCCCCACTGCTGAAAAGACAGACAAGGAATAGGAAGAGAAAAGAGCAGGGTGAGTATCAGTATGTGGCTTAGGAATGAGACAAACCGGTCAGGGACACTTAATATTGAATAGCAAACATTTTACTGCTGGAATATTTAGTTGAAGGCCTATGTTATAAGGAGCCCAAGACTAAAATGTCTAATCAACTGAGGCCTAAACTTACGAAGGGATACAGATAGTCACCTACCACTTCAAGATACCTAAATCAACATTTAGTCACCACTCATATCTTCAAAACCACCAATAAGACCACATAAAGATATTCAGTTTCTCCTAGGAAAATCACTGCTCTCACAGAAGAAATGAGCATACAAATGTTCAAGATTTTTCTCCCAGAGCAAAAATGGCTGCTCCAGGAGAAAAAAAACATGGGGACAACCAGGGTTAAATCACTCCAAGGACAGCAAATGTCTGCATCTATTCTCTGCTGAGATAAGCCACAACAGAGTCCTCCAGCATCTGCTAATCTTTCCTGTAAGATTCCTGGAATCCCTTTCACCTTCTCTAAAATAATTGAATATTCATCAGGCCACAGAGGGAATGACTTAGGCCAGGTGTTTAGGGTTATCATCTGGAAAACCAGGATTCCAGGCCCAATTTCAATAAATATTTTCAACAGGAGAGGCTGAAAAAGATTCACCTCAGAAGGCCTCAGAAAAACGTGAGTTTGAATCTCTGCTCTGAATCAAACTAAAGAGAAATATGAACCTGTTTTTCCCACAGCCAAGTTAAGTGCCATTACTACAGGATTACCAGACATAAAGGTGGCTCAACTACTTCCTCCTCCACCCTATGTTTTGTATGAGAAAAGACTAAGTTGACTTAAGCGTCCAATGACAGGCAGGCCCATGGCTGCAAAACCTGAGTGGACAGAGCTGCCTAGCCCTTTTTCTAAGCATTTCCTAGGATGAGCCAAGGCAGCTCCCCAGTTACTAGGGCTGTGTGAACCGGCACTGTTCCATTTCACCTTGAGTTTCAACAGTTCGACAAAACAGTGTTTCATCTGAAATTTCATTTCAAGTTGAAACAGCTGTTCTGTTCCGTTCCATCGAAACAGAAAGGCTGTTTTGAGGCTGTTTCAAGTTTTGGTGGGGATGGGAAGTCAGACCAGCTGCTTTCCTGAGCCCTGCACTAGATCATACTGGGGGTAGAAGGCAACCCAGCTGGGCTGCCTCCCACCCCCGGCGCAACGTAGCGCAGGGGTAGGGAAAGCAGCCCAGCTGGGTTGCCTCACCACCCCCCTACTGGATTTTGCACTGGGGATGGGAAGTCAGCCCAGCTGAACCAATTTCCCATCCCCAGTCTATTGTCAAAATGTTTCGACTTTCAAAATGTTTTGACCAACCTTGTTTTGTTTCAAGGCTATTTCAAGAGGGGTTTTTTGTTTCAATTTTGCTGTTTTGACCTCAAAATTGGTTGAAACAGTGTCAGAGCAAAAGGGCCGGTGAAATTTCACACAGCCCTACTGGTTACCATGCTGACTACTGGGAAGCGCATTCACAGGCACCTAACTTTCCCCCTGAACCTAGGGGCTGATCTCAGGACTGAGGATTGCACTGGATGGCAGAGTGGAATCACCTGGTATCACAATGACCAACTCTTTTTTTTTCCCCACTTATCTAGCCCAAAGATACTCTAAACTAACCAACAATATTTGCAGTCCTCCAGTGGCTCCCACTTTTCTACCAGACCAAATGTGACTTTTCTACCTTCATTTCCAAGGCCTTTCATGACCTACCCAACCCTTCTGATCAATTCACAGTCTATCAAGATATCAGTTCCTGTCTTCAAGTGATCCATGACACCAGGCTCCAGCCTTCATTTGTTAAACTTCAAACAAGCATCTTCATACTTTCCCTCTTCTGCTTCAAGCTTGGGAGGATCTTCCTATCACAATCCACAAATCTATTCATTATCTGTCTACAAATACGTCCTCGAAACTCTTCATACCCATGCTGCCTACAAAAATGCAATGTTTAGGCTACCGGTGTGGCGAGACCTCTACATATTATGTTGACCACTATTGCCTCACTGTTCCCTAGGGCTCCCTCCTCTGACCATATGCATATCTATCTGCAGTGTCTCATTTTATATTTAGATTATAAAAAATAGTCTTAGAAAAAAGAAAGAAAACACCTTTCTTGTTGCGAAGAGCAGAATGTGGACCAATGGCTCAAACTTGCAGCTAAGCGGGTTTAAGTTGCATATCAGGAAAAACATCTTCACTGTTAGAATAGTGAGGCAGTAGAACAGACTGCCTAGAAAAGCTGTGAAATCTCCATCACTGGAGGTGTTAAGAGGAGGTCAGACAGGCACTGGTCATGGATGATCTCCAAGTAGTTACGCCTAGATTCTACTACCCCTCTGGACTTTGCTGGTTGTCACATAGGATGGGGAAGGAATTGTTTCCCCTTCCTGCTTCTACTTGTGTCAAGGGTGTTGTTTCCTCTTCTTCTAAACCACTGGGTATTGTTTATAGCCAAAGCTGGAGATTTTGCATGGGACATGCCAATGTTCCTGCTGGGACTTAAACCCAGAGGTTCCTGGCTGGTAGGTCTTCTGCAGTCAGGGTCAGATTGATCACCATATTTGATCCGGTTGGTATGGACTATGGGAATTTTTGCCTTGCTCTGTAGCAGGGGGCATGAGATGGGGGAATCAGGTTGGTTAGAGAGAGAAGATTGACAGGTAGTTCAGGCCTTTTCCCCAGGAGAACTAAACTCAAACCTATTTAAGTCATGGAGAGGGGTCCATACCCCAGTTTCTAATTCCACCTTCTCTATTCCCAACCAAGCTCCTCACTCCCCATAGCATCTACCTCCCTACCCTTTCTGCACAGGGGGACTTTTTAGCTAGCTAGCTAGATATCTATATACCTATCTGACTCTATCATAGCAGTACTTGAGCTCCTCACAGTTCTTAACATTTACCCTCACGGCACTCTGGGTAATGCTATTAACTCCATTTTACAGCACCATACTAAGATGTTCTCAGCATGTAACCTCCTGAACTGGAAGTAGTGTTGCTGCCTGAGTGTGGCATTGTGAGAGGTCTTGGCTGAGAGGCAAAGCTTGTTGAAGCATGGGTAGCACTACACTAAGACAGCAACACTACTTCCTGTTATGGAGGCAACACATATAGTGTCTCCATACGGCACTGCCTAGACCTTTAACCAAGCATAGAGTAATGATGATGCCCACAAGGTGGACACCATTTAAATCATGTAAATGGCACTAGTCATTTGCCAAATCTGATGGATTCCATTAGTAAAAGAACTGCTTTAATTAAATGTGCTGGCTAATTCAGGCAGAAACAGTTTGCTCACACCTCGTTAAGGTTGCTTACCTTGTGATTCAGTATACCTTGGACTTCAATAGAAACCTTATTATTGACAAGACCTCATCATCTTCAAAGCTGCTAATAACACAGCACCGACAGTGGTTGTGATCAGTTAATTCTTCTTGCTCCCCACCCTACACATTGAGCAGCATAGACTACACTGGCCTACCCAGAGAGCGACTAAGCCCGGATGGCATTGAGATGCTAAAGGATAGAGGTTGCATCTGCACCTTCATGACTTGCCTAAGAAACCTGCAGTGGAGAAGGAACTGAACCTCGGTTTCTCAAGTCCTTCTTCTCACAATGTCTCTAGGCAGCCTGTTCCAACACTTGACCACCTCCCATAGTCAGAAAGTTCCTCCTAATCTCCAAACTAAATTTTCTCTGCTGCAGCTTGAGGCTATTGCTCCTGGTCCTACCACCACAGAAAAGAGCCCATCTCCATCCTCTCTCCATCCTCTTTGTAATCACCCTTCAAGTATTTGAAGACTGTTTTCAAATCCCCCCTTAGTCTTCTCTTCTCCAAACTAAGTAACCTTAGTTCTTACAGCCCCTCCTCATAAATCATGCTTTCCAGTCCTCTAACCATTTTTTGCTGCTCTGCACTGGACTCTCAACCTGCCCTGATCTTTCTTGAAGTGTGGGGCCCAAAGCGGGACACCATACTCCAGGTAAGAGGCAGAGGAGGAAAGAGAGTATGGGATTCAGGGAGGCTCAGATACATTCAGAAAAACAATGAACATTTTCAGGGTTCCCAATCTGACCAGCTGCCCCATTACTGGGGTATTCTGAACCAATGGTGCAGCATGGAGGGGAAACGCAACAGTAAGATGAGAAGCTATGAGATCATACCTAAGCATGTTGCTTTTTACCCTTAGCTGTAGGGGAGGCCGGTGCTCATGTGTGCAGCATGGGAAGAATTGGTGCTTGCTTCATTAAAGATATTCTGTGTAGCTGTGAACATGGTGATCCTCATGGAGGAGAGACCTTTAGCATTTGCGCATATCCCCATCCAACTGCACTGTGCCCTTCCTTTCACTCACCAATGCAGAAACTGTTCTGTTAGAAGTACCACCGATGGATGAGCAAAACCACACAGCTGGCATCTCAGCTTGCACTTACAGAATTAAATAGCCTGCCAGTAGCCACGGGTTTGGAAGCAATCAGACTCATAGAGAAGTGGGGCTGGAAGGGACCTCCGGAGGTCATCTAGTCCAACCCCCTGCCTGGGCAGGATCATCTCTATCCAAGCATCCCCTAAAAATTTCACTGAGCACAGCCCACAGCTACTAAACGCTAACAAACGGCTGCATAGATAGTAAGGACTAATACCTGGACCAGAAAACTCCTACCCCAAACCTCAATTCATCTCCTGGTTACTGTTAACTTCTGTGGCCCTCCAGTTCAGGTCTAGAGGCTGCATTACTGGGATTATACTGGTCTGCCGCTTGCTTGAGTTTTTTCCCCGCCAACCCTTGCTTTTTTTCTTTTTACGTTCAGCATTTCTACAGGATTGAATGTGGGGAAGAGAAGGTGTGTTACACACACACATGCACACACTCCTGTGACAACAACTTGGTCTGGCAAAGTAAAGGGGAAGGGGGTGGAAAGGAGGTTTCTCAGACAAAGAGACCTCGGACGAGGGCACTCAGAACGGAGCGAGGAAAATAGAACAGCAGCGGCGAGAAATGTGCCTGCATGTTCAGACCCTTTGTCAAAAAACCGTGTGCTACAGCATTTCAATTAACAAAGTAGGATGGTTTACCTGATAAAATGCTCCCTGTGTGAGTGTAATTACATATTTATGCCCCACAGAGATTTTTTAATTTCTGTTCAGTTTGTTTGCCTTGAAAGTATTTGTCACTGGAAATGTTTCTTGATGTGTAATTTTTAAGGAGGTGTTGGCTAAATGTGCGGTTTGTTTTCAGTTTAGATTTACTTCACTGAGGATGGGTTTGAAGATGATGCCTGTTTCTCTGCATAAAAAATGATGGGTTACATGAAGAGGAATGATATTTCAACAAGCAGCACAGACCAGTATGAAAAGCACGCTGTTGAGTATTGATCTAACAGCTTTCAGTGTCTATTTTTTCCCCTTGTAATACACTCTCAGGAGCTTGAAATAACTTATTCTTCTCCTGTTATTCCTTCCCACTTGGAGACACTCATCCTCCCCTCTGTGTTTTTATAGTGAGACTGAAACAAATGGTTTCTGGTTCTTACTTTCTCATTCGTCTGTCAATGACCCTTGCCAAGTCATGGGATAGGAATCGTTGCTTACTTTGGGCTGCCATTGGCAGCAAGATTGCCTGGTCCAGCAAAGCACTGAAAAATGGGCATAACTTTTGGCATGTAAAAGTCGCATCGAATTGAAAGGGCTAAAAGTTCAATATATCCATGTTCAAGACATGGATCAGAGCCCAGCAAAGCAAAAAAATAAATAAATGGGGGTCTTCAACAGTGTCTTGTTTTGTTTGAATTTCTTAGGGACAGAGGAGCAGGCAAAAGACTCTAGTGAGCTTCCATGATACTTCACGAACAGCTTGTAAATGCTCATTTACCAAGGCTTTAAATACCTAAAGATACAGGTGGGCATATACAAACACTACTAAGCAGGTTAAGCCCCTAACAAAAATGGACAGTCCCTGAAATCGGGCACATAACCCATATTTATAACATGAAGGTATTAGCTTTTCTTTCCTTGATCTCTTGAACTTCACCGACACGACTGGGTACAAGACGTGGGCATTTCTGACTGGAAAAGAGCACTACAACGCCCCAAGGCCACTGCTGCCCAAACCCCCAATATCTTTGCATGCAAAAAAGGCCTACCCAGCAACTACAGAGAAACACATGATAATTCGGTGAGTATTTGAGAAGCCATCAAGGAGGTGATCAAATCTAATCAAGTATTCCCTTGTGAACTTTTCCTGGAGGAGCAAGAGTTCAGTGCAAAGACAGTGAACAGCCATCTCCAATATCATCTGACCTCCCACCATACGTCAGATTGTTCCAAATTGAGTTAGGGCTCAGACGTTGGCATGGTCACATTGACGAATGACCACCTTTTAATTCCTGAGGACCTCCCTAATAATATTGTAAGAGCATGGCTGTGTCCAGTATGACACCAGCTAGCTGGAGCTCCAGGCATCTCCCATTGCACCCAGTCCATTGGGTGCCAGTTGCCAACCCCACCTATAATGGGTGCCCTCTGACTCCCAGCCTTCCCCTGTGTGCCCCTACTCCTGAGTCTCCCAAGCCCTTACCATCCCTGGGAGTGGTGCAAACACCTACCCTGGAGATCTTCCAAAGGAGACTGGATGCACACCTTGCTGGAGTTATCTCACCTCAGCAGACTTTCCTGCCCAGAGCAGGGAGGCTGGACCTGATGATCTCGTGAGGTCCCTCAATTTGAAATGGAAGAGAGAGAAGCTGTTGCGATTTGGCTTCCACTTCCCACAGGGTAAAAGTGTACACACGGGTAGTTACCACAAAACAGCTGATCCACCGGAAAGCCTGCTCTTTTCCCACTTTGCTGGTTTGCTTTTCTATATCCTAACTGGACTGAGACCACAGAACCAACCAGGTGACACCCCATGAACTGCACTGAGCCACCAAATATCTGTGACTCCTGGTCACTATGTACCAGGCTGTAGGCAGACCCAAGACTTACCCACAAAAGCCTGTAAGCTTGATGGTCAGTTCTAATGCTGTCATGTCCCATTTGCTTTCCTCCATCTCTCCTTTTGCCCTTGGCTTTTGCTGCCATTTCTCTTCCTCACCCAAATGTTCCTTCCCCTCACTTTTTATGGGGTCCATCTGAATTGTCAGCTAGGGTTCACTTTTAAGCGCCTTTAAAGACCTTTGAAAAATGTTGGGTTTTTGGTTGGATGGACACACACAATTCCACCTAATATCTTGGAAATATCTGATTTTTTAAGCTATATGGTAATGTGCACTGTGCATTAGAGATTAGAATATGGCCCTAAGGTGAAGTATAAACTTGTCTGCCTTGCTACTGACAGTGGGTATTTTTATGAGCTCTTCATTTTTAAAAGCATCCACTTCATTGTCTGTTTATTAATGTTTTTAGCCCTCTCTTCAAAGCAGGCCCACAATTATCTATAAGCACGTGGGTTCAATAGATGACTGCTCAGCACAGCTAATTAACACTGTGCAAATGCAGCGCAACTGTTTCTGGTTCAGGAGCCAGCAAATGCAGACGTAGCTTCAGACTTCCTGCCCTACTTTGTACCATGTAAAAATACACTGCAGGTTTTGAGCGCACAAACGAGGGATGAGTTTTTCAAAGTCCACTAGGATTCAAACAAACAACCCAGCCTTGCTCAGCTGCATTAAAAATTATTACCACTATTAATATTTGTATCACAGCTGTGCCAAGAAGCCTTTGTGCCCAATACGCCCTCATTGACTTGGCAAATCCCACCCAAGCTATTCACAGGCACCACTGCTTACAGGTGGGGTGCGATGCTATCAGAGGGTGCTTGTACACATTATGTGTTGTTTAGATACACGTCACAAAATGGCACCAAAAATTGCCATTTTGCTAAGTTAGTCGCGTCTGAAAATGCACGTTGACGTCTTTTTATCGTGGTCGATTTCGATTTATCATGGCAAATTACACCACCTCCAACACGTTTTATGAGAGACCAGTTTGGGAAACAGACAGGCTTGCTCTGTTCTTGTGGCTTCTGCTTGTTCTTTGTGGAGGTTCATCATCTGCCACACTCCTCTAGTCTGTCGCTGCTCTATAGAGCTGCAAGGACCTGATAATTGCCCACTGAAGTCAGTAGGAGACTTTGTATAGTGGATGTTAGATCGACATAGGCTCAAGGTGGCCTTCTTCCTTCTTGACATGGGTTGACAATCTTTCAGGAGCAGCTGGTCAAAGGAAGGTAGCTAGGTCCCAAGGCCAGGTGCTATTTGTGACCCGGCTGCCACCACCACCACTCTGAGCCATGTGCTGCTGCCTCAACCCTCCCTGCTCCTCTCTCTTGCTCTGGCCCCACTGCAGCTGCCACCAGTGCTGCCCTTTATCCCTTGCCACCAATTGCCATCACCACCAATTCCCACCAACAAGGAACTCAGCAGCAAAAGAAGCAGCAGCTGCAGCAAAGGCGCAGGGAGGGCTGGGGTGACAGTAGGAGGCAGTACAGAGAAACTGGTCAGCAGCGAAGACATGCTACTATTCCTCTCCCCCCAGCCACAGAATTGCTACCAGTGTCCCAGCTCCACAAGCCAGATGCAATCACTTGGCAGGCTGGATCTGGCCCTCAGGCTGCAAGTTGCCAAACCTTGCTCTATAACACTTTTACTCCCAAATGACATGAGCCCCATTCTTGACCATACACCCCACACAAGGGCCTTTAAATTAAAGTATCCAAGGTGTAGCCATATTGGTCTAGAGGGAAGAGCAATCAGGACTCATGGTAGAGGTGATATCTTTTATTAGACCAACTAATTTTTTTTTGGAAAAAAAAAAAATCTTTACATTTTCTTTAAAGCCCGAAAGCTTTCAATTAAAGAAATCTTTTTGCAAAAATCTAATTGGTCTGCTAAAAGATATTAATCACCTCTGCTTTAATTTAAAGCAAATTCATACTTCTGGGAAATACCAGCAGAAACGGGGGGATAGAAATCACATTTTTGCCAGCTCTTGGTGGCCTAGAACACTTATGAAAGTGAAACCTTCAGCTTTGAACTGCATCACTAGTGCAAAACACTCTTTTGAGTGTTGAAAAATAGCTCACCTATGAGCAAAAATCAGATGTGGCCAAATGAAGATGAGGCAAGGAAAAGATACCAAATCTTTGGGTTTCAGTGATAACAATTGCAGGAACATACATGAAAAACTTGGGAATGAAAGGACTTTGCCATTTACCACGCTAGACCAATGGCTTGAAGTTGCAGCAAAGCAGATTTAGACCGAATATCAAGAAAAACTTCTTCCCCATTAAAGCAGCGAGGCAGGAGAATAGACTGCCTGGGGCGGGGTGTGGACTCTCCATCACTGGAGGGCTCAAGGACAGGTTGGACAGCCACTGGTTTGGGATGGTCTAGGAGTAGCTATACCTATACTTATGTCCTACTATGCATGTTCCCCGTGCTTCTGGGCCTTGCTGGTTGCTGCATGGGGCTGGGCTTTTGACTGTGATGTGTCAATGATTCTGCGGGGATTTAAACCTGAAGATTATTGGCTAGAGGGTCTTACCCCTCCACCCAGTGTCAGACTGACCACTATATTTGGGGTGAGGAAGGAATTTTACTCCATGGTCAGACTGAATGGACTCTGTGGTTTTTTGCCTTCCTCTGTAGTGGTGGTGGGGGGGCCTGGCTATCTTCCGGGGATCTCTTGCACATATATTAACAACATTTACAGATGCAGGACATTGGGCGCTGTGGTCCCCCTGCTTTACCTGCGACTGTTTAGGGTGTTGTGTTTTGTGTTGTGTCAGAGTTGATGGTGTAGCTTTGCTAAGAGGTTAGACAATGGATTTGTATAGAGTATGAGATGACTGGATAGGGATGACCCTGCCTCAGGCCGGGAGTTGGACTAGATGACCCCTGGAGATGCCTTCCAGCCCTAAGTCTCTATGCAGTGATGCAATGTCCAGCAGAATGGAGGTCAAGTCCTGACTGGCTAATAGGTTACTACATCACCATCATGTGACCAACTGCTTGTATTTTAAACAAAAGCAACAACAACATTGTCATGATTAATATTAATAATAAGAATTACCTGCAAGAAATTCAGCTATTTCAACGGTGATGGAGCAAATTTTGCTAAGTGAAAATTGGTCTTTCTGAAGCATCTTGCCCATGGGAACCATTTCATAATTACACAGCAAATCCCAGGACTTTTGTTCAGCTGTTATTCAAGTCCGAATTCAGGCAAATGTGCTTCAATGACAGCTTTGACTGAGTAAGGATTCCTCAAAACCTTAGCAGGAGTTAGCCAATAGCAGCGACCCGTTTCCAAGAGAGAGACTTCCTGCATTGTAGCAGTTTTAGGAGCGTCTTAGAAATGCAGCTGTTGACACAGGTTACATTGACTACCCTGTGTTTTGAGCAGAAAGGTAAGGTATGGCAGCTACAGCAATGAATTAGGATTTAGGAGATTCAGGTTGCTTTCCTGGCTCTGAGACAAAGTCCGTGTGTAACCCTGGTCAAAACACTTAATCATTCCAGCCCCTGCTCAACACAGCATGTACACGCATGACGACTAGGGGAAGGTCATAAGCACATGCTTAACCTACCTTGGATCAAAGCCCTCGACTACAAAATGGAGTACCACCCTATCTCTCCTTCCACTTGCTCACTTTGCCTGTGTAATATTTTAGAGCAGGGATCGTCTTTTAGGATGTGTTCATGCAATGCCTGGTACAGTGGGGTTCTGCCCTCGAGGCTTCTGGGCCGTGCAGTAAAATAGACCTTTTTGCTGTAGTCGAACAATGGCAGGCATCCTCTGGGGACCTGACTGAGACCGTCGACGTGGCATTTGGGACACAAGCTTCCTAGGAGCTCATTTCCTGAAACACGAGTTTACCAACAGGACTGAGTTTCCATCTGAGCAGCACTTCGAAGATAGACCATGCTAGGGGAGGGGGGAAAAATGGATAATTTCATCTTATGTCCAGTTTTTCCTCCTCCCCCTTTCCCTTTTGGAGGGAAGTTTATTACTGGGACTATTACAGAAAGATGCAAATGCCTGGACTGATTGAGGAGGCTCCCAGAGAACTAGCACAGGCCGTTGTTACCATGAGTGTTTCGACAAAAATGGGAAATCTTTGTCTTTAAGTGTATTTATTTAGCTCAAGAAAGTTTGCACAGCTTGCAGAGAAGGGCTCCATAGGAAATTAAATGTCGGCAGCGCTGCTGTATCATTTCTTCACCTGCCAGCTCTCCCCACCAGCTACTGACTTCCCACCCCCTGTGCCTCACTGCGGTCAGGCATTAGCAGTTCCCACATGTGCTAAAGGAGTCACTGTGTGGCTACCGTGCCCATTTAGCATCAGCAGAGAACTATGCATTGAATGAGCTTCTGCATAAAACAGCAGGATTGTCCTTTTGCAATACACCCTGGTCTCCCTGCAAAGCTCACTGGCAGGGGAAGGGGAGAGGATGAGTCTGAAAGACCCAGTAGAGGCTTCTCTATAACAATAAGGGCTCCAAAGCCGGCTTCCAAGAGAGAATATTACAGTTCTGCTGCAACTCTCCCTGCCCTTGCCCTCATGGACAAAATCACCACCAGCTGCTCCATAATGCCGCAGGCCAAACAGTGTCCCAGGCAGGTGCAAGTAGATGTGGGAAACTGTGGCACACAGACATGAACACCAGTTAAGCCAGAGGAGTGCTGGGCACGTTGCACAGCGATGAGGAGATGGTTAGTTCTTTGGACACAGAGAGAAGCCTTGGAGGAATGGCAGAGACCTTTGGATACAAGCCTGGGCAAGGGAAACGTGGGGAAATATGCTGGAAGAGAGAAAGAAAAAGAGTATCTTGGAAGATTTGCTAGGGAAAGTTGCTGGCAGCAGAGAGGAGTGAGTTATGCCTAGCAGCAGCTACATTATCTAGAAAATGAGAACAACAAGGAACCTGGAAGTTGAAAAGATAATAGCTTTTAAACGAGGGTCTGGTAACAGAGTGGGAAAAGCACAGGCAGGGAAAGGGTGGGGAAGAAGACATCTTAAGGTACTCAGAGACCTGGAAAACAGAAAAGAGGGGTAGAGCCAAGAGAAAAAACTAGCCAAAAACAAACAATCAAACAAAAAAGCAGATATGTTCAACTGAAATATTTCCCAAATTAAAGCCAGTTTTGATTAATTAAAAAAAACAAACAAGAAAATAAAAGCAGCCAAATATTTCAACATTGAATCAAACAACCGAAATATTTTGTTTCCAAAAATGATCTTTCTTTTCAAATTTGATATCAATTTTGCTTCAAAAAATTAGAAACAAATTTTTAAAACCTTGACAACATCATAAAATATTTGGGCACTAATGGAACAAACTGTTTAATTCAACCCAAGCAAATGTTTCTGTTCTTTTTGGATTGATGAAAAGTGTGTGTGTGTGTCTGTGTGTGTGTGTGTGTGTGTGTGTGTGTGCGCGCGCATGCATGTATGCACATGTGTATATGAGTGCGTGTATAAAACATATATCAAATATGAATTCAATTGTTCAAAACTACCAGAACCCCCCCCCCAAAAACCTAATCCACACCCAACCCCCTCTCCCCCCAACAAACAAACCAAAAACAATCCCATTACTAACACAGCTTCCTATCCAAAACCATTCATGGGCACCCATCCAAGTGCTAACCTGCTATCTTCATCATGAACTGATGGTTTACATTATTACCAATTCTTTATTTCTACAAGATGTGAAGTAATCACTTACCATTAAATGTTTTATCATATACCAAGTAATTTCTCAATAAATAAATCCTTGCTAAGATTCTCAGCATGTTTAAAATCAGCAGAGCTGTGATCATTTCAATGGACACAAGCCAATCTATAAGAATGAGGATCTGGCCTACTGCTTTAAATTTTGAACTACTGAAGAAAAGATCTGAAACAACTAGGTCACTCTTAGACAGCAAATAAGCAAATATCTGCATTGCCCAGACAGACTCAAATATCCTCAAATCCAAGGACATCTACATCTTTTGTGGGTATATGTGCAAACACTGTTGATGCGAAGGCATTGCACTTCCTGGCTTCTGAGTGATGTCCTCCTATCAGGATAAAGATTAAGCATATGGCAGCACTCATTCATAGCCTGCTGCAAAAAACTGTTGAAGGCAATACATATCTTTCCATTGTCAAGGTGCACTTTGGCTCCAGCCACGGGATGTCTGTCACATACAGGGAAAGTCATAGAAATAGTCTGACAAGCTCATTCCTGCAATAGACCACTGTTCACAGTTGATATGTAAAGGGACACACACCTATGCATGCTATATTCAGCAGGTATACAAGTAATTCAAGAATTTCCATAAATAGATGTGTGCACCTGACAGTAAAATAGCCTCGAACCCTGGTTAGCTCTGAAAAGGTCATTAATACATTCTGGGTGCTTCTACACATGCGCTTTACTGCAGAGTAGACTAATTTGCTCCATAATAAACCATCACCATCTACATTGGCGCCAGTATTAGGGCGCAGTAAATTAAATAACTCCTCCATAACATAATAATGTCAGGAACATTACTATCTTACGGCAGAGTAAGGAATTGCACTAACATGCATGTGTTGACAGTGACAGGGGCTGGTTGGGACACCAGGGTGCTCAAGTGAGGGGGTTGCCTGCTGCCTAGCCACATGACTCCACGCTGTCAGCACCTTTGTGCCCCAGCTAACCCCTCCATCACCTGATGATGCTGCCCGAAGCCCAGGGCTGACACCCCTGTCAACCTGAGGCTACTCTGCCCTAGCGCAAAGTGCTGCTGTCCTGGGCACACATGTAGACACTGCACCCGGGAGCAGTTTTCTCTGGCGTGAACTGCTCCAGAGTTTATCACATCGCATTTAGTGCACGTGTAGATGCACCCTCTGTGAAATTAAAAAAGGATAGGCCTGAGACACAAAACACTACTGTTTCACATTAAGCACCACAACACAATCACCACATTGCACCTTCTCATCTGAAAATGTATCATTCCAGTCACATTTGGATATATTCCTAATCATTCAATTGCTCCCAAAACCCTACGCACAATAGAATATTTATACTCTAATGAAATGTACCATAATACTTTTGGAGCAGTTGGGTCACTTTGGAGTGGCTTTGAGAGAGATTATACTCATTACTTATTGAGCCCCACAGGAACCATTGGATACGATACAGACTTTAAAAAGGTTTTGATATCTTGGTGTGCAGGAGTGAATATCTATTTTTCCATCTAATTAATACTATAGACCACATGCACACCACTGTCCAGCTATAGACTCTCTCCCTCCAGTTCAGTTAGCGATAACCACAGAAATGCAAAACAGAACAAACAAGGATTTACCCTAAAGTAATCAGTAGGTGCCACATCAACCAATCTCCCCTTCAGACACGCGCACAGAAAAGATAACACACAATATTTAGCAAACCACCTTTCTATTCTGTGTCATTGCCATCTCAATGGGAGAAAAAATATATATGTATAGAAGATGGGGTAGGGGAAGGAGGAGGAAGATAGAGGAAAGAGTAACACCAGAATCCCTATAGTCAGGCTTATTGATGCATAACGGCCCAGGGAGTAAATCTGGAAATTTGGACTGATTCTGCACTGAGAAATAAATTCCACCTAATATACCTTCCCCTAAACCACATTTGACCTAAAGGCATCATAGCCTTCGTCACCTTCATATTCCCTAGAAAAAGGAAATAGTATGATGAGCATAGGTGCCTATAATAAAGCCCAGAAACAATAACTGTCATCATAAAACCTGTCATCTTGGTACATAAGCACTGTCTGTTACTGGTGATAAATGCAAACAACATCCTGATAAAGATAGATTAGAAAAACAGATCTTTGGTCTTCTAAGAGACCGGGTATCATGGGCAGCTGCTTGGCTGTCTGAGCCATATTTAATGAGATTTATGCACAAAATTGTTTGCACGTTTTAACGATACATTTCACAATGGCGTGGAAAACAATTGGGTGTTGTGGGATAAGTTACTTTTACAGTATATCAAGGTCAAACCTTTTACTTGATGTACTTAACTAACCATGTAAAATATTACATCAGCAAGCCTATGAGGCACTTAGAGATATATTCCTATTTGCATAATGTCCTCTGTAAGTTAGTCTGCGGTCCTTAAGGGTGTTTAGAATAACTGCATGCAAGAATATACTTAATCCAATCTCATTTTAGCTTTTGCTCTTTTAAGATTTCAAAATTAATAAATCCTCCTGATACTCCAAATTACCATGAGCTTTTATAAGCATAACTTTGTAACTTTAACCCATTTATGAACATACCCTACAGGCATATGTACTAATGAATAAGAAATAACATTAGAAGTTTAAAGATGGTCTCTTTATGAAGTAATGTAAGAAAATCCTGTTAGCTGGATCAAGTACAAAAGTGTGATTTCTTAAAAATAGAAAATCCTTCACAAAATTACTTGTAATTACAATAACCAAAGGATAAAAAGTAAGAATAGTTGAAGTGTTGTGCAGTATTTAACTCTGTACATGAAATATTTTTCTGTATATGTATGAAGCATGCAAATAGAAATCTGATCTAAATTGTGCTTCCATGGCTACAGGATTTCAATGTATTTATTTAATTTTTATAGCACAGGGCCTTTGTCAAGAGTATGGAGAGCACAGAGGATTTCAGCATACCTGGAGTACTACTGGGTCTTGGACAGTTCATGTCGGGGCTCTCTGCAGCAGGGTGGACAGAGATAGGATCTCTGAGCTAAATAAATACCTTGGAGAATTTAAAACATTGTCAACCATTAGGGCAACAAGCTAACTGACTATTGTCTTTTAAGCATGTCAAAGGCAGTCCAATCCCTCATTAGTTATTTAGGAATACAGAACTGGAAGGGGCTGCCTGGGCTATTGAATCCAGCAAACTTGACGCTCTGAACCCTCACTCACAACCATGAAGCATCATACCTGAACCATGGGGAACAACCTAAAATAAGCCATAGGTAAAAGCAGAGGAGACAAAGACACCGCCAATAGCCTGTAACCACGTCCACAAGGAAGTCATTGGTTATTATGCAGACAGAGGATCCTAGGAAGAGGACCATGTGCCATGCTAGAGGAAGGTAAAAAAACAAAACACAGGCAAACAAAAAGACCCAAATAAACTATAGTCAGTATTGATCTGACTTAGGAGAAAAATTCCTTCCAGACCCCAAATTAGTATGAGCCAGGATGGAAAAGCAAGACCCTCCATCCAGATCTCTCTGGGTTTTCTAAGTATCGGTGGAAACATCAGCACACCTCACCAAAACACCTCCCCGGCCTTTTCTGTGGCCAATACCCCCATGCTTCAGAGAAAAACAAAAACCACCAGGGAGCCAGCAGCATTTGTCACAGGCAGAAATAAAAGTCCTTCCTGACCTTTGCTGGCAACCAGTAAAAGCCCTGAAGCATGAGCTTACCAGATACCTTCCCCGCCACCAGAGAGATACCTCTATATCAAGACCTGGGGAGTGCAAACATATGACTGCCACATACCACACAGACAGATTGTGGAGTCCGATTTAAATCGGTGATTTGGGCCATAGGCCACCAGTGGTCTATAGCAACCTACTCAATAGCTGGCAAGATGGACTATTTTGGTAACGAAGCCAGAAGATAATAGGGATGGGGAGGGAGATGTACGTGATCTGGCAGCTTCCCTGTGACAGCTGCTGTCTGCTGGCAGGACTTCTGGCCTGATGTAGATAAGGCCTTAAATAGGACCAAGGCCTGAGAAACTGTGGAGAGGCCCACAGTGAAGAGACAAGGTCGCAATCTTCTTGCCAAATAGAAATGAGAAAAGGCACGTACAGCCCCTGCTGAGACTGAGCCATCCAGGACTACCTGAGGACTCGGCAAGAGTGACTGGATAGTGCATCTGGCTCACAAAAAGCTGGCAGCCCCACTTTGCCAACAGGCAGATATCAATGCTTCCATCTTCTCTGAGCGAATCCCTTCAGCCGTTCAACTTTTCCTCTGCTTTGTCTAGATGGACTGTAAGTCTGGTAGCCCTTAACCAGACCCACACAAAGCACAGCAACCTGTCTTTTGCCTAATGCTCCTCCTGCCCTCTCTACACATCACACTTTTCTGGTCAGTGAAAAAGAAAAGTTTTAAGAAAGTTTTAAATTCTAAGAATTTCCTCTCGCAAGTGCTATTATTGTTCAACAGACTCACCTACCCCTTCAACACTTGATCTTTCTGATGCTCCCTTCTACAACCCCACATGCACACTTTTTTCCCACCCCAAATGTCATCCTTTTTCCCCCACCAAGAAAAAACAAGATTCATGTAGGAACAAGTCTCACGATCAACTCATGCAGGATTGCTAGCCAAGGCCACCTTATTTCCTTCCCCATGAAAGAAATAGAGGCAAAAGGACAGAGCTACACCTCCTCCCAATCCCATCAAGTTCTCCAAATGGAAAGCACTTTTTTCTTTCCCTGGAAAGATGGTGGGACCCAAACCCAACCCCAAACCTCACTTCCTGCAACACCCAGGTGTCCCTTGGAGGAAAGGACATGAGTCCAAACCCCAACTTGCACCTCTCTGCCCATGGAAGAAATAGTGCCCATACTCAGACACTAGACTGAGCATTTGCATGGTGTCTCTAAGGGACAGAGACAAGGTGTCTGCTTAAGGAGGAACCTGTAGTTTTGAATTGCAGGACTAGCCTTCACCAAGAACCTCCTAGGCTTGCAATCCTTGGTATTAGCACAGTTACAACATGCCTTTAATTCAGTCTTCCCCAAAACAACTTACAAGGACTTCCAACCTTGGTTCCATCATAATGTAGCTTTTGTGTGGGAATTTTCAGGGGAGGTATTATTATTTATTATTAATTATATTTATTATTAATTATACTTATTATTATTTTTAATTTCACACATTAACAGTACAAAAGAACTCCAACAGAATGGCAGTGCTTTGGACATGTCCACCTCAAAGTGTTTTTTGTTTAATTTAATTTTTATGCCCAGAATTATTGGTACATTTGGGCTGCTTTACCCCATTGTCAAGTAATACAAACAACCAGAAGATATAGGCCAATCTAACTAGCTTCGTTTTACCGGCACAGGACAAAAAACCAGAAACATGCATCCACGTTTAGCCCCTTCTCAGTTCTGTAGGCTTCCCCCCTCACCTTGCACCTCCCTTCACATGAGCACACATCCTTGTTTCTTCCTTTCTCCTGGTCGGTCTTGGGTGAATGGAGAATATTTTAAAAGGCATTTAGGATGAATGGCAATTCCTTTCCCCCCACTCCTTTTCTTTCAAGCAGTCTAACCTCTTTTCAAAGTGGCCAACAGCTCCTACTGTTCTCAATTCGAATGAAACAACAGCTGCCCTCAGGAAAGATGGCGGCCCTCTACATTGTGAGCAGGCAGGAACATTACACCATGATGATAGTGTGTCCCAGCAAATGTTCTCCCGTGCATGCCCTGTCCTCCTGCTTTTGGCAACATGCTCCAGACATGAAGGCATACCAATTAGGTCACTCGAGGACATTTCCCTGCAGCCTCTCCAAGGACCTCAGTCTCTGGCATGCTTGAAAGCAACTGCCGGAGACACCTGGGAGTAACTTCACAAGAGTCTGCCATGTACGGAGTGTCTCTGTGGGAACAATTTGGCAGGATGGACCCAGGAATACTGTGGTCAGGACACACTGCCACCATGGCATCGACAAGACCTATACCTTAAGAAAGAGAAAGAGACACTTCTCAAAATGGCCACAAACTGAGGGCAGCTGTGCTCTCAGTCTTTGTAAAAAGAGAAGATGGCACCTATTTAGAAAGACTGTGTTGCATCTGCAGCTCATCTGTTCATTTTATCTTGTTTCGTTTTGTTTTATTTTTTTGTAGATAACTTGTCTAACATCTTTCTCAACAGACAACAGTGTGAGTCACAGTCAGATCCTCTTTCACTTTTGATAATCTGGCTGTTGCTCTTGTTCTGAATCACTAAGTATGTGGCCAAACTGACTAATAGCAATCCCTTCTCTTGCTGGACGGGATGCACCAGAGGGTGCTGAGGAAGTTGGCTGATGAGATTGCAGAGCCACTGGCCATCATGTTTGAAAACTCATGGCAATCAGGAGAGGTACAGGGTGATTGGAAAAGGGCAAACATAGTGCCCATATTTAAGAAAGGGAAAGAGGAGGGTCCAGGGAACTACAGACCAGTCAGCCTCACCTCAGTCCCTAGAAAAATCATGGAGCAGGTCCTCAAGGAATCCATTTCCAAGCTCTCGGAGAAGGTGATTAGGAGCAGTCAGCATGGATTCACCAGGGGCAAGTCATGCCTGACCAACCTGATTGCCTTCTATGACAGGGTGACTGGCTCTGTGGATGTGGGGAAACAAGTGGAAGTGATATACCTTGATTTTAGCTAGGCTTTTGATACAGTCTCCCACATCACTCTCATAGGCAAACTAAGGAAGTCTCGGCTGGATGAATGGACTGTAAGGTGGATAGAAAACTGGCTGAAGCATTGGGCTCAGAGAGTAGGAATCAGTGGCTCAATACAGTGATGATGCATAGGAGGTGCACGGTGGTGTACGTGCACCCCGAGGGCACCAGTGCACCCTCTGACTGGCCGTACTCACCGCTTAGGCAACGGGCAGGCGCGGCAAGCAAGAGCACCACTGCCCACCCTGCAAGCATCAGCCAGGGAATGGTGCTCCCAACTGGCCACTTGGGGATGCCTCTCCTCCCCATCAGCAAGATCAACCAGTCACTGACTGGTCACTGGGGAGGGGCACATCCCCCTCCCCCCAGGTGGCACCAGTTGCTCGTGGCTCAATGTCTAGTTGGCAGTCAGTATCAAGTGGAGCGCCCCAGGGGTGAGTCCTAGGATCAGTTTTCGTCGATGTCTTCATCAGCGACCTGGGAGATGGCATAGAGTGCGCCCTCAGCAAGTTTGCATATGACACCAAGCTGGGGGGGAGTAGTAAATACGATGGAGGGTAGAGCTAGGATTTAGAGTAACCTAGAAAAATTGGAGGATTGGGCCAAAAGGAATCCTATGAGGTTCAAGAAGGATAAGTGCAAAGTTCTGCACTTAGGACAAAACAATCCTATGCACCGGTACAGAAAAGGACCTGGGGGTTACAGTGGACAATAAACTGAATATGAGCCAGAAGTGTGCCTTTGTTGCCAAGAAGGCTAATGGCATCCTGTGCTGTATTGGTAGCAGTATTGCCAGCAGGTCAAGGGAAGTGATTATTCCCTTCTATTCAGCATTGGTGAGGCCACATCTGGAGTCCTGTGTTCAGTTTTGGGGCCCCCGCTACAGAAAGGATGTGGACAAATTGGAGAGAGTCCAGCAGAAGGCAACAAAAAGGGTGAGGTGATTGGGAGACATGACTTATGGGTAAAGGCTGAGGGAACTGGGCTTATTTAGTCTAAAGAAAAGGAGATTGAGAAGAAATTTAATAACAGCCTTCAACTACCTGAAAGGCAGGGGGTTCAAAAAAGGATGGAGCTAGATTGTTTTTAGTGGTGGCAGGTAACAGAACAAGGAGCAACAGTCTCAAGTTTCAGCAAAGGAAGTTTAGGTTAGATTCTAGCAAAAACTCTCTCACTAGGAGGGTAGTAAAACACTGAATCAGATTACCCAGAGAGGTGGTGGCATCTCCATCCTTGGAAGTTTAACACACAGCTTGACAAAGCTTTGGCTGGATGATGTAGTTGGGGAATGGTCCTGTTTTGAGCAGGAGGCTGGACTAGATGTGACCTCCTGAGGTCCCTTCCAACCCTCATTTTCTATTAGTCTATTATACCTGTGTTTATTAACAAGTATCCTTATGGAGGAAACAGCACTGTACATAACTGTATTCTTAAATGTGATGAGACTACTTAATTGTGGTCCATAGGCAACGCATTACTCCCAAGGCTGGTGGAGCACGGCGACTGCCTGCAGGCGGTGGCAGCAGTCTCAGCAACCAGGGCATGGCAGTGGCAAGCGGGGACCACCCACAGGCAGCAACGCAGGTGTCAGTGGTGGGGAGGAGGGCATCCTCCCTTGGCCAGATACCGAGCCCAGAAGTGCCGGCAGCACTTCTCAGAGTGGGGAGGGGGCAACAGCGCTCTGCCTGGCCCCCTGCCCAAGGTGAGAGTGCTCACTCTCAAGGGAGGGCACCAGCACTCTTACGGGGTGCACATGCACCCCCATGCACCCACTACACATCGCCTATGTTTTGGTCCACGATCAAAATATAGACATGAATGTCATGTAGTAGTTAAGAACAGAGTAGTGGATTTGAAAAATTGCTTCAGGAAGCTTACAGACAACCTTAATACTTAGCAAGAGCATCCAAGACCCGCTAGAGAATGCCATGGAGAGTACTGACTATTGAAGAGACCATTGGAGTGGCTTAGAGGGGAAAAAATGTGAGGGATGGTTTGATGAAGGAGGCATTAACTATCTGAGGCATTAAGAGGAAGAAGGCATGAACAGGACTGTGTTTTGCAAGCCAAGGAAAGTTATTCTTCCACTCTATTCAGCACTGGTGAGGCCTCACCTGGAGTGCTGTGCCCAGTTTTGGGCCCCACACTTCAAGAAAGATGTGGACAGATTGAAAAGCGTTCAGAAGAGTGACAATAAATGTTGAGGCCTGGGAAACACGACTTATGAGGAAAGGCTGAAAGAACTAAGGTTATTTAGTGTGGATAAGAGAAGACAGAGCACAGATTTGATAACAATTTTCAAATACCTGAAGAGACATTATAAAGAGGATGGAGGTGGGCTTTCATCTGTGGCTGTAGGGGTAGGAGCAATGTCCTTAATCTGCAATGGGGAAAGGTAGGCTGAAGATTAAGGAGAACTTTCTAACTATAAAGGCAGTTAAACTTTCAAACAGACTACCTAAAGCAGTCGTGGACTCTCCATCCCCAGAAAGTTTCAGTAGCAGGTTAGTAGGGCTGTGCAAAGCTTCGGTCCCTGATTCAATTCAGCGGAGATTCAGCCTGATTCGGTGGCCAAATATCCGAATCCAAATCGAATCAGAGGCTCCCTTAATCTCCCCAAATTGAATCAATTTGGAGAGATTCAGAAAGATTTGGAGATTTGGACATAGACACGGCTTTAAATGTTTTTTTGACATACCTCTAGGTAGCAGGGCTCATGAGTGGTGCGATGCTGGGGTGCATGGAGCATCCCACAGAAGCATGGAGGGGCTCCCCAGCACGCTCAGCAGCAGACCCAGAAGTGGACCCAAAGCACTTCTGGTCCACTTTCGGGTCCACCGGGAAGCGGGCTGGGGGGCTGCCCTGCACCCTTCTGGCTTAGCAACTGGTGCCTCCTGGGTCTGGGGAGGGGTCACCCGGGCCGCCCCAACAGCCAATCGCTGAGCCAGGAGGGCATGGTTGGGGGGGCCCAGCACACTCCCCGGCAAACCTGGAAGTACTTCCAGTCCACTTCTGGGTTCACCGCTGAGCATGTGGAGGGCCCCCCACCTCCTGTGGGGCACTCCATGCGCCCCAGCATTGCAGCGTTCATGAGCCATGCTGGTACCTCAAGGTATGTAGTAAAAACTTTTAAAGCTGTGTCTGTCTGAATCACTGATTCTCTGAATCAGCATCAAATCTTCAGATTTGGCCAAATCAAATCAAGGACAGTGATCCGAATCAACGAATCGTATCGTTGTCCCTGATCCGGGCTGAATCCGAATCGAATAGGGCCCACTTTGCACACCCTGATGGTTTAGTCAGGGACGATCCTGCCCTGAGCAGGGGGCTGGACTAGATGATCTTATGAAGTCCCTTCCACCCTAGTGAGCCTATGAGTGCCACTTAAGACTGATTGGTAGCAAAGATCATGTGTCTCATGAAATGAGTCTCACCTTCAGAAATACGATAACGCCAAAAGAAATGCTCTGCAACTTATACGAGAACACAGAACACAACACCAGCAGGGCTCAGAGAGGAGGGAGCAGCACAGAAATACTACTAATGGGAGGGGATTCAAAACCTGTGTTTATTAACTGAAAGAAAAGATGTCCACAGTGAGTAAATCACAAAAAGGAAAAATGTAATTACGAAGAACACAGTTAAAGGAAAATGTCAGGAATACACTTTAATGAGGTCTTTAATGGTGAGATTAATAAAAGGTGAACAAAGCACAACCATTTTCCAGACAGCTGAGCCATTTGTGGACAAACCAAATTTTGGAAAGGGCCAAGGGGCAATTGGAACGCTCAGGAACAACAGAGCACCAGGTGTTGATAATGTTCCTGCTGAATTATTAAAAACAGAAGGGGATGATTAATTCAAAGACTTTGCAGCCTAGTTTTGTTGATAGGGAAGCATTCAAAAGGAATGAAAGGAAATGGTCATATGCTGAGTTTTGAAAGAAGGGAAACAGAAGGGAATATGAGAATTATTTTGGCATCTTCCTCGTTATGCTCCATAAAATCCTATCTTTCATTCTATTATACAGACTTATTCCTTAAAGAGGAGGAAACCTTGATAAAAATCTGCCTGGATTCCAGAAAAACAGGTCCAGTGGGGATCAAATATGTTTAGTTGGTCAACTGCTCAAGAACGGGTGGCAATATGATCAGACTATGTCATCAATATTCTGTATCTACGTATGCACACGAAAACAGAATTTCGACAGATTTTAAGAAATCGTGCGATAGTATATGGCAAGGAAGCCCCTAGGCCACAATGAAAGAGTTTGAAATCCTCCTCCAAAATAAATAAGAATGTCACAACTGTGCGCTTGGGGTTCAAAAGGCAGAGTAGCAGCAAGGAGTGGAAACTGCTCCATCAGAGACTGTTGTGGGCTTAAGTCAAGAACATGCATTATCAAGAGGCCTGTAGAAAAAGTGTGTAGTTCATATGGATATCTCATGATAGCAGGAATTTAAATGGCCTACACTCTTTATTTGTAGGAATATGATGATTATTTACTATCATAAGTAATACCAAAGTTACGGCAGAAAGGTTGACTGGAGACTTGAAAGAAGAGGCGACAAAGAAGAACGATGATAAAAATCAAATGTGTTTGAAGTCAAGCTGAAGATTGTGGTCAAGCCTAGATAGCAGGCAATAACCATATAGTTGAATTAATTTAATTGGTGACAAAGGAAATTAAAGCATGGGTATGGAACAAGAATGCTGGCTATTTTCCTCATCAGAGAATTTTTAGAGCCAAAAAATTGCAGGAAAAGTCCAAAAACCTGGCCTGTTATACAGCCTATTGTTTTATATCGATGAAGAGACCTGGACATTTACAAAGAATGGAAAAAAAAACAGGTAAGTATCTTCATTTTCAAAGTACTGACATGAGTTTTTAGGCCAGTGGCACTCAACAAGGATGCTGTGGCACCCTTGGGTGCCTTGACAGCCTTTCAAGGGTGCCATGAGGTTCCACACAATGTTAACACTACTAGGTGTGCAAACATGAATTACATGATAAACCCAGAAATTTCAAATAGGAATCCTTAAAAACCGTTCTTCTCTCCTATGGTATTTCTTAGTTCTTTGCAACAGATTTGCTTTCTTTTATTTGCCAAAATCAAAAACCAAGTGAAAACTAAACGCTAGCATTTTCCAGGGGGTGCCTTGAGTCTAAAAATGTTGAGGGCCACTGTTTTAGGCCAACAGGAAAGAATGTGAGGAGAAGATGAAGATCTACCATGGAACAGTGGGAAAATCAATGAAGAAATAAACAGTAGTATAATAAAAACGTGTAATCCCAGTAGCTTCAATTGGCAGGGCACACTGCTAGGACTCTGAACGGCAAACCAATTAAGCATCTCTCAAAAGTCCTCCATAAGATGTTTGCCCCTGTGGCTAGACCAGGGAGAGGACAACAGCATACTTCCCTTGCAGAAAGAGGTGGAGGAAATTTGTCAGAGCGACCTAGAACATCCAGGATACACAGACGCAGGGAAGAGTAGCTCCAGCGGCAGCCACCATTTAGAAAGATGTCAGTTTTATTCAGAGATTTGCCTGTAGCCAACCACGTATTCTTCAATCTCTGCTGAAGAAGAAACTTTTAGTTATAAATAATCACAGAGAAATATCATCATTTGTGTGTGTGTGTAAAACTATTATGTGTGTATACACACACACACAAATGCAAAAGATTTCACCAAGTTTTCGATTTAGAGATATTTGAAGTTTTATTCTGTTCCCGAGATTATTAAAGAAAGAAAAACATAAGACGTTTCATGCTGGTTTTCTTACTTTCTTAAACAAACCAATTTTAATTTCCCAACTAATTAATAGGTTTTCTGGTAACAGCTCAGAAAATTATTCTGTACTGAAAGAGAAAGTGCGTTAACTTGTGGGGGAGGTTCCTTATCTGAGACGGACATAAATTGTTTGAATCTCTACTTCAAGTGCAAATCCCAATTTATTTTCAGCTATGGACTTATGACTGATGCCTCCTCCCTAATAAGGCAGATATTCATAAATCACACAATGAGACTTAGATACACAGTTCTAATAACTGCCAATGGGATTTACACATCTAAAAGTTCTAGGTGGCTGTGAAAATCGCAGCCTAATGTGCTTCTTATTCCTTGCATGCTTTCAAAAGTTCATTAGACAAAGTACTAGAAAAGAAAACCGAGCAGAGAGGTCAGCGCATGCTATCAGAGTTACAAACGGTCGCATGAGAAAGCCAGGGGGACTAGCTTAACACATTGACAAAACATAACGCCGTTAAAATTGCCCATGACACCTGTCCTGTGTAGGCAGCTCCAACCCATCAGATCATTTTGGTAACAGTGAAAAGCCGTGTTTAAAAAAGAAAAGATTCAAATACCTATGCTGCTTGGCCAGAGAGGAAAAGGCTGCAGAAAGGCTGTAAATTAACTGAATCTGAATCAAGAAAGATATGGGTTTTTTTAAAAATAGATGAAGAAAGGAAAGAATTTCATCCTGTTTCAATTAACTGGAAGGCTGAATGGAAATGTTTACTCCAAAACAGCACTATCAACATCAAGTCTCCTTTAGGGGATGTAAAGTTTGATAAAATGCAACACCCTGGTGCTGATTATGATAAATGCTCATCAGAGACGTATTTCGGTGGCGATAAGGAGCCGCATGACCTTGTGACGACCCGATGCTCAAAGGCACACACTTGCAGTGCCAGAAGCCACACCTTCCTATGGAAGCAGTTCAGCCCTTCTGCCAGGAAAGCAAAGGAAGAAAAGAGCTCAGAGTAGACACCAAAACGTATTTTAACTCAATTAAGTACTTTACGAACACAGCCTTGCTCCTGTCGGGGAAAACAGAGCTGAGAGACTGTCAAGTTTGATAGAGAAATGTGAAAAAATGTCTCCTTACCCTTCCTATTCCTAGCCCAGGTGATTCAAAAGAATCACGCATAGAGATGGGCAGCATTGGCCTGCCAGGAAGAGCAGGCAGCTTTGAAGTCTGGAATATACTCAGCTCTCCTCCACACCCATCGCAGCAAGGCGTTAGAATATTGGATTTAGCGTTGTGCTTCCACAGATATAAAATTAGGCCGACAGAAGTCTGGATTCAGGCCCTTGCTCCATACTGCTAACTTGTAGAGAGCCAGTAGCCAAAAGTATTTGGAACGGTTGCCTCTCTCCAGATGCTGTCATTCATTTCTGTGGGAACAGGACCACTTACATCTAATTACAGTTTCTGCTCAAATTAACAGGACAGAAATGACAGCAAAAAAAACTTCTCTGGACTAATCAGGAGACCTTAGCTGACACAGCTTACGAAGTAGTTGGCTTTCAGACGCATCCACTCTTGAGCAGTTTATAGTTCACATGATTCAACTACTTGGTTTGTGTCATCTGCATTTTAAGAGGCGGAGGGGAAAAATGTAATTTCAACATGCTCTTGAGCATGAAAAGAAAACTTATACATCTCTGATTCAGTTAGTCTTTAAGGTGTGTCTGTACCCAGCCTTCTGCATGAAAAGACTTGTGAAATAGCAGTGCAGCCCACTATTGCAGTGACAACCATCACTGCAGAAATCATTGTCCTCATTATTCAGACACTAGCAAATTTTAGATTCTATTACAAAAAATTGATTAGATTTATTATACCTACACCTCACCACTTGTTATTACATACATATACACCCATATGCATATATAGCCTCACACACACCTACACATATATACATTCTCCTCTAGCGTATAACAATTGAAATCAGGTTTAACACCAGTAAAGAGGAATAGATTTACACTGGTGTGAAAGTCTAGAGGATGGAGAATATTCCACATTACCACTTTAAACAGTGTTGTTTTCAACTGAGGTTTTTTGGTTTTGTTTTTTTCTTTATAATAATGACCTGAAAATCCATTTCTGGAAAGGTTGTATTTAATTTAGAACTCAATATCATACATGAGGACTTCATTTTTTTCCTTTTTTCCAATTTCCATTTGCCTTATGCTTGTCTACGTATATTTTCAGCTATTATTTCATCCAGGATAAATCCTAAAGTTTCTTA
>NW_017729025.1:13151792-13152164 GCF_001723915.1 Gavialis gangeticus | reverse complement strand
GATCAACTCCAGGATGAATATGAGTCGCCAATGCGACGAAGCAATAGGCAGAGCCAACCGCACCCTGTCCTGCATCAACAGGAGCATCACTAACAGGTCCAGACAGGTCTTGCTCCCCCTCTATGCGGTGCTGGAGTGCTGTGTCCAGTTCTGGGTGCCACACTTCAAGAGGGACGTGGAGAACCTGGAGAGGGCCCAGAGGAGGCCACTCGCATGGTCACGGGCCTCCGTGGCCAGCCCTATGGGGAGAAGCTGAGGGACCTGAATCTCTTCAGTCTCCGCAACAGGAGACTGAGGGGGGATCTTGTGGCTGCCTACAACCTTGTTGGGGCCAGCAGCAGGGACTCGGGGAAAGTCTGTTCACCAGGGCCC
>NW_017729025.1:13128482-13146792 GCF_001723915.1 Gavialis gangeticus | reverse complement strand
CTGTTGATCTCCCCTGATGAGTTTGTAGGCAGCCACCAGGTCCCCCCTTAGCCTCCTCTTGCCAAGGCTGAACAGGTTCAGGTTCCTCAGTTTCTCCTCACAGGGCCTGTCCTGCTGCCCTCTCACCAAGCGGGTGGCCCTCCTCTGAACCTTCTCCAGGCTGGCCACATCCCTCTTGAAGTGCGGCGCCCAGTATTAGATGCAGTACTCCAACTGCGGCCTAAGAGGTGGTGCTCTCACCTTCCCTGGAAATCTTCAAGAGGAGACTGGATAGGCACCTGGCTGGGGTCTTATGACCCCTGCCACCCCCAGTGCTCCTTCCTGCCCATGGCAGGGGGTCAAACTAGATGATCTGTCTAGGTCCCTCTCGACTCATTGATTCTGATTCTATGATTATAATTATCTCATGGTTTTATATATTAGATGCAAGTGTGCATGCACATACACCCCCCCTTCCATACACTATGTAAGGTTTTGTACACGATGGTGCTTGATCTGCCACCACTCCCTCATTCCAGGTTGCCTCGCATGATACTTTCCTGCCACACCTTGAGGTTCAAAAGAAGAAGGAGAATAAAGAGAGGTGAGATGTTCATTACTACAAGCAAGTAGGGTGGTTTGCAATATTCCTCCAACAGGGCTCCACCTCCCCATACACCATGTCCTTACCACACCTGTATAGGGATGGTCCTTTGACCCCCTCCCAGGAGTCCTCCTTCAGCAGTCCTTTGGCACTGGGTCCAGGACAACCTTTAATACTATGCTGTCTGATGAATTTTCTACAATATAGCTAGTTGTCACTTGTCTCTTATCAATTGATCAATCTCATCCTTATTTTAATAAGGCAGTAATTTATCTCTCTTATAAGCACCCATCTCTGTGATCTCTTTCTCACTCGTATCACATGAATTAACTCATCTCTCATTCATTTCATTAACTCTACCCCACTTCATCAATTGCTTTTTGAAGAACATAGATTAAGTCTATCAAAGTCCAATTAATCAATTTCTTAACTAGCCAATCAATTGACAGCCTTAGCCTTATTCAATTAATTAACTTTTCTCAATTGCCTTCCATCCATTAAGTCCCACAGAGCTGATATCTTGTTTGTTTAAGTCCACTGTGTGAACAGCCCCTTTTCTAATTGGCACCCATCATCCACCTATCCAGGTACAATATTTCTGTAAAGGAACCCTTTACGCTTTCATCTTACTGGTCTCCAGTGGTGCTTCCCTTCTGCTATGGCTTTATGGTTCTCTCTCTCATGGGGAATATCCAGTCCTTGATAACCAGCTTTGACTCCAGCACAATCCTCTGGTCCAGCTTCTAACAATAGTCCCGTGCCCCTGTGCAATTTGACAAGCTTTCTCTCACTCATGTTCCCCTCTCCAGAAAATCTTCCCTAGAGATGGCACAACCTTATCTTGCAGCTGTATTTCCTTCAGCCTATAGGAGCCAGCTCCAGAGTCCTGTGACCTGGCTCTTCCGTGTGGAAGATGCGGAGGCTGCTCTGTCTGCCCCAGACAGTGCCTTTTCCTCTCACCCTGCCCTGCCACCAGTCCTTCACCTCCATGTAGGTCCCCTGGCAAGTCTGGGTCTGGTGAGCTTCTCCGGACTGTAACATGGCCCAGAATTTTAATTATAATCTTTAAAAATAGATCACATTTACTGTGCCTCACTTGCTGTTATATATTGGCATTCAGCATGATTTTGCACACAATCCAGGCTGGGGACAGAAATTACACACAAATGAGTATAAGTGATCAGAAGTTGGTTCTAATCTGTAACACAGCAGTTTAGTACACATAAACCACTTTCAAAATGGCCAAAACTGGTTTAAGATAAACTTGGATGGATGTAGAATCAGACTTAACTGATTTAGGTTAGATTGGTTTATTGAACTTCTGTCCCAGATCTCTCCAGATTCAAGTTAACTCACAGTCCCCCAGCATTCCAGGATGCTTTGCACATCCTCTGGAACCCTCCCCTCGCAAGGTGGGTGTGCTAGCCTTTGCCCAAGCCGTCTGCTCTAGCTGAGCAGCGAAGTGTGCTTTAGCACCCCGCAGCTTCTGGCCTTGGACACTGCAGGCATGTGGCTACATTTTCAGAATCAAAAGTGAATGTCTGTTCACTTGCTTATCGGTTCAATCTACGCAGTTTAGACTAACCTGCACAGAATCAATTCAGCCTCAGGCTTTTTAACTGTCTATACTTAGCCTAGTAGACCAAATTTAGAGAGTATATTAATATTATGGGAAACACACCTTAAACCCATCCCTTCACAGAAAACTTAATGAAAAAGTTTGTCAGCAATCATTCTCTGAACTGAGAAGTAATTTCACTTTGACTTAACACTCATAACAGTTTTAACAACCATATGTCAGCTTCCACTTCTGAAAAGGCACATGCAATTAATGTATCCCCCAAAATAGCTGCACATAGCTTTTGTGTGTGCCAGCTTAAAAGTGACAGATTCAGCTGCCTCAGGTGTGTGCACAAAAGGTAATGGCACGATAAGAGTTAATTTTGCCAAGACAGCCTTTGATATATATACACCAACGTATGCAAGGAAAGTTAGAGGCCAAGGCAAAAGATATGGCCTTTAAAATACTATCACAGCTGCTTTGAGTAAGAAATATTTCAAAAATGAAACAAAACATCCAACTGTGGAACGACCACTGGAGTTCATTCCTGAAATCACAAGAAAAACATGAATTGGTAGTTTTTCCTCCTACTCCTGTCCTACCTTATAGAAGCTCATGTCTTTCTGTTAATGATTCAGGACTTGATAAAGGATGTGGCAGCATGGTTTGCCTGTTTTACCATCATTTTTATACAGCCCAGGTAAATCTGTTGGACATGCATATTTTTCTTTGCTGCGAGTCCAATTCAAAACCCGCTGATGTCCATTGAAGTTTTTAAATTCAGTGTGGACTGGACTAAGTCCTTTTAGGATGTGATTTGCAAAAAGTAACTCAGTGACATAGACGCACAAGTGCCACTGAAAGTCGATTGGAACTCATGGTAGAGGTGATATCTTTTATTAAACCAACTAAATATTTCCAAAAAAAAATAATTTTTTTGCAAGCTTTCAGGCGCACACACCCTTCTTCAGGCATAGGAGAATGCAAAGATTGTAAAATTTCTCCTAGGTGGAAATGAAAATTCATAATTCACAGGAGAGCTGGAGCTGTTGTAAGATCTCCTGGTTGGAAAAGTTCATTTTGTGCCAATTAGACTTAGATAAAAGTTAGAGCACTAAAGCTCAATGGCACTTGAAGCTGTAAGTCATTTAGGTGCTTTTGAAAATCTCACCCTTCGTTCTTCAGCTATGTCTACACTGAGGCCCTTGCCACACATTACATATATTATGGAATTAACTGGCTAAATCACTCAACACACTTAGACTAGCCACATGTGCAAAGTAATTATCACGTCATAAAAATATCCATACAGCTATAAAAAGAGCCAACCAGGTACAAAGGTAGTGCTTGAAAATGTGTAACAATTATATAGCTGGTTTTTATCCAGCATTAATTTGAACATGAGGCAGGGCCTTATGAGTTAGAGTCAACTTTAAATTCACCCTGATGCTCATAAACATTGTTGAAAGACCCTCAGCTCATCCCTGGAAGACAGTCCAGACAGACCCTGGAAGCTCTGCCCTCGCTCACCACCTAGTCATCCCTTTCTGTAGTGCCCTTGGAACTTACCTGGATACAGAAAATCCACCAAGAGCAAATCAACAATTGCCCATTCCTGACTTCAAGTCCTTCTGTACCCAACTACTTCTCTCTGCTGCCTGTAAGTACAGACAAGTCTGGAAAGAGAGACTCCTAGTCTGCAGACGAATTCCTAGAAGGACTCTGCAAGGGCATCTCAGACAGAGCTTAGTGCCATGGTGAAGAAATAAGGAGAGGTAGTTAGGAGTGTTAGTTTGAAGTCAGGCAGACTAAATAAGAAATAAGGACCCCAATGACGACACCTTTGATGAAGGCTCCATAATATCGTAGAAGCAGGAAAGGTCCCATGATGTGGGCTGATTGAAGGTGATCACAAAGGACAGCCCTACAGATCAGTGTAAACTCATTTTTAGGCCTGTTCTGAAACACAGTGAAGTCAAAGGAAAGACGTCCTTTGGCTTCAGTGGGCCCAGTAACAACCCTTTAGAGCTTTATACAATAAAGCACTTAAAAGGCACGTTCAGATGAGTGCACACATGTGGTTTGCAGTGCTGCAGACCTGTCTGTGGCGCTGCAAACCACATGTGCCACATATGCATGCATTTGCTGCCCTGCTAATGGCTGCCAGCCATGCACCATGCACTGGATCACTGATGCTGTAGCCCCGGGAGGACCCCAGGCAAGGCTGCTGGAGCCAGTCCAGGAGCTGGTGCCAGCTTCTCCTACCCCACCTGTGGCAACCTGGTGGGCACCAGAGCACATGTGCACAGGCATATGTCCCCAGAGAAACACACAAGAGCGCTTGTATGGACATGCCCAAAGGGTCCAAAGAGGTCATTCACCAACATAAAGTTAAGCATAAAAGCTTTGTTCAATCTGAGCCCTGCCACTACTTTCATTTCAATACATTTCCCACCCTACATTCACCAGATTTGCGTGGTTTCTGGATGCCAAGGAGGGTAATGAATAGGGGATAGATCACTCTAAAGCCGTGGTTCCCAACCTTTTTTTGCCACGACCTGCTGCTGGGAGCAGAGTGCAGTGGCAGCATCAGCAGCAATGGGGGAGCTCCCAGCATGAAGTACAGCTTGTCTTTTGTGTGTGGCGTGGGCAACATTGCCCCCGTGACCCTCATTTGGGTCGTAACCTGAGGTTGGGAACCGCTGCTCTAGAGCAGTGGCCTCCAACCATTTTAAGTAGGAGATCAGCTTTGGCATTTAAAAGCAACCCAAGATCTACTGTGCATCACCACCACTCCTCCCCCTCCCCGCCCAGCTGGTAAATCTGTGGGAAGGGAACGGGAGAGCAGATAGAGGCAGAGGAAGAAAAAATAATTTGGAGGTGCGCCTCCCCAGCAGGTAAGTCCCACCTGGCTGGAGCCCAGCTCAACTTACCCCTGCTCCTGCCTCTGGGGCACTGTCCCTCACCGCAGGGGCCTCAATCTAGGCCCTGCCTCTTCCCTCCCCCATGGATTAAACTGCTGGGATGGGGTACGTGCGTGCACGCACCTAGGCACTCAGCCCCCCCATGCCAGCGTTGGATCAACTCCAAGAGGCTCCAAGATCTACCAGTGGATCAAGATCCGCTGGCTGGTGACCACTGCTCTAGAGAAATCTGAATCAATGCTCTCTCTATATAGGTCCATTCCTGCCACTGTCTGAGACAGGATACTGGGCTACACAGACTATTGGTCTGATGGACTTAAGTTCGCATGGTTTAGGTGAGTTGCAGTAGTACTTTTCAAAACTGTTTTTGATCTCCATCTTAACCGTTCAGAAATTTTCTAATTCTCCAATGAGCAATATTTCTACCGTTGGTGATGGTCAACATTTGATGCAAATATGGAAGGGTGAGTCTTCAATTAGCAGTTATGCAGTCCCAAACTATTCTGTAAAAGACACTTTGTTTCCCAGAATATCTTTCCGGTAGGAAACTTTGGAAAAATTAATTTATCTAATGAAGAAACAGCTACCAGTTTGTGACCTGCTTAGGCCATCCCATTCTTTCCCAAAGGAGATTTTTCTCCAGCCAAATAGCAAGATATAAACTGGTTCCAAAGACAAATTCTTGGAAGAATACAGCCGTGAGTTGACAAGATGCTTTATCTTGAGGGAAATTCATATGGAATGTGCTGCAGAACAGATTTGTCATTCGAGACTCCTTCCAAGAGCTGCACAACTACAACAAACAATTAGCAAAATGTAGGACAGATTTCCTCGGGTTATTGCCTTTTACTCAACATGTTCTTCAAGCCCAGGCATTAAATATTCATAAGAACATCTTTCGGTGCTGCTCTCCATTAAACTCCTCTCCCACCCACCTCCCAAATTTTGATGCTTGTGTACTACATTCTTTAACCTTTTATCTCATGAGGAAGGACAGTCTCGGGGCACTACAGCTGAATTCAGGGGATCTCACCCTGAGTTTACCCAAGGGAAGTTCAAAGGTGACTTGATCACAAACCATCAGCACCTTCTGGGGAGCAGAGTTCTACTTGCAAAGGGCTTCTTGACGTAATCAAACCAGGGTATAGAAAAAGCCAATGGCTGGAAAATTCACTTTGGAAATCAGGCATGCATTTTCAACGGTAACAGTAACTAGCAACAGAAAGAGGACCAGAACAAAAAGAGGTCACCAATGGACGTAGCAAGCTCTCCATCACTTGCGCTTCTAACTCAAGACTAGAAACCTTCCTGAAAGGCATATTAAGGTTCAGCCACAAGTGATTGGACTTGACAGAGGCATTTTGCAAGATATCACACTAGATTATTACAGCTGGAGGAGGGACTCTTGTGATAATCTAATCATCTATTCAAATGGGCCTTAGCCCAGATTACTTTAGGAAGTGGAGCGATCATAGCTCTTCCCCCACACATACGCCTGCCCGCCATGAAAGAACCAGTTACAATCTGACCTGCACGCCACTTTGTAGAGCAAATATATTTCCAAATATTACAACCTGCTGACAATTTGTAAAGCAGAAAAAGAGCTAAATTGTGAAGAACGGGCTCTGCAAATTGTTTACCCTGGTCAACTAAGCCCAGCTAAATTCCCTAGAGGTGTCCCAGTAGGGCAGAATTACAAATCCCCATTCAGTGACATTCATTGCCACTAAGCATCCTTGGCCTTACATAATTTCCCTTGTAGATGCCTGAGTTAAGTGGTTTTGCCAACTAAGCACCTCCACTTTCTGATTCAGCAGAGCGCTCTGAATTGTATACATTTACTGCTTCATGCATCTCAAACTGCACAGGAACTGGCTGGTTTGGTAGAAATTAAAATACATTTTATAATGTTGCAGCAATGCTCAATACTTGTGAACTCCCAGCACCTGTGGAATACACTTCAGTGCACATTTGCGTGCACACACACACACACACACACACACACACACACACACACACACACACACACACACACACCAGTGTGTGCATCATGTATAAAGTCATTTTCCCAGGGGAGCAAATGGCCTTCTTAGCACTTCCATCAGTCCAATAACATTCTTATGAAGTAGAAACCGTATGCTGAATGTTGGAATAATGTCAGTCCATAAAGAAAAAAAGAGAAAGAAAATCCAGGAATCTTGAAGCAAACCTCAGAGAAACTGTCTGTCTTAGTGGAAAATCCTAGGGCTGGTGAATTTGGCTGCTTTCAGCATGCAGTTCAGCAAGCACTGCCTCTTTCATTGGACACTTAAAGCTCTAGAGTCACATCTGTTTGTGCCGGCATGAGCTTGGCACACTGGTCCGCTGATGAAAGCCGATGTGAGGATGCCAACCTATGGGGGGAAAGCACAGCTTTCAGGATTTTGCTTTCTTTGCTTTTGCTGCAAGTATTGTAACGTGGTGCCAAGCCAGAAAAGGTACAAGCACACACAGGCTTTCTGGGGAAAGGGAAGGGCCATGCATGAGAGCTGAACTTGCTATAAATGTTTTCATATTTGCTAACAGGACAAATCAAATTCATGGAACCAGTCCAAGTGGTTGAAGTCAATGGAGGGAAAGGAAGGGTGGCCTAGTGGGAAAGGTGCCAGCCTAAAACCAAGGATGCCTTGTTTCTGTTCCTTGCCCTGCCTCTGACATCCTGAGAGACCCTGAGCAAGTCACTTAGCCTCCGTTGGCCGGGGAAGCATGCTTGTAAGCTCCTCCAGACTACTTGAAAGCTGCAATTCCTCTTACACCAATGTTATGCTTGTGCAATGGCTACAGAATGAATGACTGGAGTCAACGAAAGGGTCATCACTGATGTGAACAGGAGCAGCTTTGCTCCCCAAGTGTTTCTCTTGTGAGTCTAAGGCAGGGGTCAGCAACTCATGGCCTGCAGACTGGATCTGGCCTGTGGAGACTTTGGATCCAGCCTGCAGAGCGGCGGCTTCAGTAGCATTTGGTGGCTGAGGTGGGCGAAGGGGAAGGGGTTTCCCTGCACTATGCAGCCATCTGGCCCCTGGGGCTTCAGTAACGGCTACTGCTAGGCAGCGGGTCCTAATGCCCCTCTCCTCACACCCAAGCTGGGTCATTCCATCCCCGTGCCATAAAACGCCGCTGAACCCAAGCCTAGGCGGTAAGTGCACACCCACCTCTAAGACTTGCATTTTCAAAAGCAATTAGTTATTTTCAGTGCCTCAGTATCTAAAGGCCCAGCGAAGCACCTTGCAAAGGCTCGACTAGCAGAAAGAGCTGAGCATGCATCCATTAAAAAGTACTTTATTTCAAGGAGTATCAAGGTGGACCACCCCCCAGACTTAGACCCCCACAGAATTAGGCCTCATCTACACATCTGCATGCTACCCTGATGTCAGCATGGCCACTTATACAGATCACTAAGCCCTTAGACACAAACAGGCTTTATGTCACCATCCTGTGCCCAGGTTTGAACTAGTCCTGCCTTGACAGGGAATTCCCAGCCCACACAGAGAGTTTGGCCAACTAAAAATCAATCATCTTTTCCATCCTCGTGCGCTACACGTACCCCATCCTGTGACCATCGGTTGTACCCCACAGCACTGCTCAAGCACCAAAAATTACACACAACGGTAAGCTCCAGGTCTTAAACTTCCAAGTGTCATTTTGAAAGGACTTTCACTGGGTTCTGATTTACTTTATCTGTAGAAACTACCGGATTTACCCAAATCCAAGTTGGCTTTGCATTTAAGACGACCCCCCCCCCAGTAATTAGATTCTAGACATGGAAAATTTATAAATTTGTTATAATTCTCCATGTCTAGAATCTAATTATTGGAAGCTCATCTTTCACTTTTCTTCCCCCCACTCCCACGCAGTGGGGAAAGCAGTGGCAGCAGGGGGACAAGCAGCAGTGAGTCAAGCAGCTCGACCCCTGCCCCTTGCAGCCTGCCCTCCCCATCAATTACCACCCCTTCCCCTTGCTGTCTGCCCCTCCAGTGCCTGCGAGCCCCATGCCTGTACAACCTGGCACCTGCCCCCTCCTGCCTGCCTTCCAACTTTGCCCCTCTTCATGGTGCCGGCACCCCCTGGCACCTGTCCCTCTCCCCTTTCCTCCCCACCCCGCACTGTCCCCCTCCACTGCCACTTCTTGCCCTCCCCTTGCAGCTCTGGTTCCGGCTGGGCCCCCCTCCAGCCAGAGACAGGGTGCATGGAGGACATGCTGCCTCCAGCCCCAGTGCAGCCATAGATCAGCTGTTGCAGCAGCAGCTTTGGCCTTGGCCTTGGACCCAGGGCCAGAGCCGACACTGCATGGCCAAGCTGGGACCAGAGGCAGTATGTGCTCCATGCTCCCTGCCCCAGCCAGAGCTGAAGCTGCAAAGGAAGGGTAGGCAGTGGCAGTAAGGTGCAGGGAAGGGGGTGGCAGGGAGCAAGGGCAGGGGGGAGCAGAGGCTGAGAAAGGCAGATGGCAGAAGGAGGGGGGGAAACCGGCTGCAGCTCCAACACCAACTTCAGGGTCCAAGTCAGAGATGCAGCAGCTGCCCCCCTACCTTGAACTTGAATCTAAAATGACAGGCTTTCCCCCCCATATTGAATGTTAGAGGGGAGGAGGGGGAGAGGGACCTTCTCTTGGATTTGAGTAAAGATGGTAATAATAATGTACCACAATTTCATTAGTGAGACCCATTTCTGTTTCCAGATTTTACTGTCTTTCACTGGCCTGGCAATGGTGGCTTTTCTTCTCTGCTGGAGACATCTCCAGTTACCTGTGGTTCTGTCACATCCAGTATGGAGTTCATGTGCTGAGCTCCACAGCATATAGTTTCCAGGCTTTGCTAATTTTTGAGATGTACAGAACAAATCAACTTTGCAAAAGCTCAATTCCTTAAGCAAACACCATCAAAACACTCCAGGGGGAAAAAAAATCTGCTTTTTATTACACTGGTTGAAGGCCCAATGGGAAAGCTGTGCAAGATCATTTTTAGAGGTTTCTTAAATTGGTTGGTTATCACTTTGGTGTCTTTACATAGGTCCCTGCATCGTACTCATGGCGCAAAAGCATTTGGTTTCACAGTAGAGGGAAACAAAGGTAGTAAGAATAATATGAGCATTATTTCTAAAATAGTATTTCTGTGAAATGCATAGACTAAACGGAGTGCACAAAGGAGAAGGGTATATAGATTTTACAGGCACTCAGTCTTACATAATGAAGGTCTTCTAAAATATACCCAATAAAAGCTTTATGCTGTGCTGCAACATGATGTATCCTCTTACATGAATACAGGTACAGATGAATATTTTAAGTCACATGATGGTGGGATGCGATACAAGCTTTGTATTCACTTGGATGTGGGGCATCCACCAGAGGGGCCTAAGAGAAGACAGACAGCAACAGAGTAGTTAGAGAAGAGCACAATAGGACAGAAATGCAGAAACTCCACACACACACACACACACACAAAATAAAATAAATAAAATTTTTAAAAAATTGTCTGTCATTGGAAGAGGCGGGGAACCATTGGATCAACCAACAGAGAAAGCCAGAAGCTGAAAATTGCCTGGTTGCAGGCAGGTAAAGCTGGAGAAGCAGTGCGCCAAACAAGCACCCCGATTCTGGGCTGTGACCACACACTTTGTCGCCCCATTCAGTGGAGTCACATGCCTTGGTAAGAAGATTACCTGGCTCTGCAGGTCCAGGGTACTGTGGCCTGAGACCTTGCATAGAAAGAACCTGATGGAGTCCCAAATTAGAGAGAAGCCACATGTAAAACAGCCAAGCACCAGCAAGACCAGAGTGGAAACGAATCAGGAACCTTAGAAAAAGATCAAAATCCCGTGGATGCTGATCCTGCACTCCTTCCTCAGGCAGAGCGATTCAAGTGGGGAATTTCCACTGCAACAACGCACTCTGGAACAATGCCCAGGCTCCCCAGGACTCAGCCCCAGCAGTTCAAGAAGAAGCCCCCAAGTGCAGCTCACGATAAAAAGAATGAATTCAATACCCCCCTTGCCCTTTTGGCATCTGAATTCCAAAGCTGGAGCTATGTAAAATGAGTTTAACCCCAATCCCTCTACAAAATATTTGATTATGCTGGAGTTCATTTAACTCAGCATGGAATAGCATGTCTCGTCCCATACCGTCGATAACAAGTGCAGAAGAAAACTATGCCTCAACTCAGCTCCTTAGCACATTTTGCACTGTGATTTATGCTTGTGTTGCAATGCCATAATATTGATTTATTCTTATGTTACAATGCCAAAATATTACAATATTGACCACAGCACTGGTTTGCATTCTAGTATGCGGTAACCCCCTTACTGGCTATAGCCTCAAAGCAAATAGACTTTGCAAACTATCTGGGTTCCATAGTTAGGAGATACCAAACATATATCAGTGCCGTGATGCAATACAGTACATACAGGATATACTCTAGACAGATGCAATTATGTAACTGGGGTTCACACACTTGCATCCTATGACATCCAACTCTATCATTATCTTCTGTTGACAAGGAGACAGTATGTGTATCCAAAGCCATCACAGAAGCATACCTGGCAGAGGCAGTTCGCTTGTGTAGTAACGTTTTATTTCTCCCACCTAGCAATGGAAAAGGTAGGAAAGGAATTATTTCTCAGCTCAGTCCCTGTGTTAATCTAGTTGCAAGTATAATGTGATTTCCCCCATGCCCCGGTAGTAGGTATCTCACCACCTTACATATGGATCATTTTAATCTAATATAATCTGGCTGGCTAAAAAGGAGGTCGCCCCACACTGGAGCTGCCTGCGAGTAATGCTCATATATACACGCCAGCCTTTGAGCTGCAGAACTGTGCATCTTAGGCATTCTGCATTTAGTAAATCAACAGTAATCCCTGTCAAATGCACCATCCTTACAACAGACAGGCATGCAAAGCTTTGCAGTAAATCATGCAAAAAACCAAAACCAAAAACAAGACACACATATTTTTTGGAATACATTATGACCCTTCTGCTCTCTTTAAGCAATATCCGTTTAAAAAGCTGCTGACGGCATAAAACAAGCAAGTATCACCTCATCATTAGGAAGAAAGGTGAGGAGCTAATGCTGTTTTGCTCTACTTATTTTGCATTTGCTCACTGGAAACAATGACAAAAAGAGAGGGTCATTTTGCGGAAGCTAAGATCAGACATGTAGGATGTAAGAATAAACAAAACCAATACACGACAGATTTTTTTTTTTTAACCTTTAGTAAATAAAGAGGAGTTTTTAATTTATTATTATTATACCCATGTATACAGCTACCCTTCACAGTGATTTATATTACCTAAAGACTCCCCCCTTGTATTCTTACCCAGCAAGGAATATTTTAATTGTAAATTTGCCTTCTGGAGTCTTTAAATTGCGCACATACAAAAAAGATGACGACTATGGATACTTTGTAGCCACTAATCTGTAAATAGACTCCCAGTCCAGGACTCATCTCAGAAACGTGGCATCAATTGCAGAAGCTCCCATTTAGTTTTAGCTGAATAAAGCCACACTAGATACGCAAATAACATCAAACTTGCCGGATTAGAGAGGGGCACCTCGTACTCTAAATCATGATTGTCAATCATCACCCAGGATTAAGGGATATAGTTTAAAAACCTAAAAGCAAGCACTTCCTTTTAACTTCTGCCTACTGTGCATTTTGGATTATCGCCCAGAAGTCACATTACTTGAAACAAGACTGCCTCCCCTCTACCATCTGAGGGAAATGCATTGTTACCATCTGCTATCCTCTAGTCGGAATAAAAATCAGCAAGCCGTGCAAATTTAGAGGTGAGATCTATTACGGACCACGATTATATTTATGATTTGTTTTTCACGTAAAAAGGGAGGAGGGGGGTATTTTTGGCTTAATAAGTGCTTTCTGAACACAGGAGCTGCTCTTATCACAAAGATGTAAGGCAGTTAAAAACCAAAGCAGAAACCTTATTCTCATACAAAACTGGCAAACCTTCCTCAAGCACTGGATTTTACACTGAGCTTGGAATCTGCTGCATTACATTTCTTAAATCAAACAGCATCACACAAATACTCCCCCCCCCCCCCCCGGTTTGATGAATGCAATGCACTGACACAATGTGTTTTTCCATTCCCCCCCCTACCTTCTATTTAATATAGAAAAGATGCACATAATCTGATAGATTTTATGTGCATCTCAAGTGGCAAACCTGTTCAGGGAAAAGCATCTTTTTATTTTATCTCTTCTACTTCCCTTGAAAAATATAAAGCTTGATGACAATTAACCGGTATTAATGTTAAGTGTAACGATACCTTTTGGGTGGCAGCGTGATCATTAGAATATATGGAGTACCATACTGGGTCAGACCAATGGCTTATCTAGCCTAGTATCAAGTCTCCAACAATGGCAGGAGTGGATGCCTTAGAGGGAGAAAAATGACCAAAGTAATCTCTCCCCTGGTCATTACCCTCCCTGGTGTTTCAGGCACAAAACTCTGTGCAATAAAAGGAATCCATTTGGACTGTAGAAACTTGGATCTTTTTTTTCAGTGCACTGTATTCAGGGCTGATGCTTGCAGCCATCTGGCGCGTTGCGTGCTCAGACCTCTTACATCATTTCCCAAGCACATGAAGCCTCCTGGTAGCAAGTCATCCCCTCTACAACTTCTGTTCTAACCTGCAAGGTTATATCTGTCATTTACTATCATTGGTTTAAAGATGCCAGAGGATACGTGTTTAACATCCATTCTGTTTAAGAGCTATTAATAGATCTATCATCATGAATTTGTCTAGTCCCTTATGTAGTCCAGTACGCCAAAATGAGATTCAGAGACCACACACAGTTGAGCTATGACCCTGTGGCCTTAAACAATGCCACATCTAGGGCTGGCTTTTCCAAACAAACCAGCTACACATCCTCCTTATGTGCAGCAAGTCAGATCAGTCCATGTACACAGAGCTCATTCTGCTCAGTCACATGATATGCACACAAAGTTAAAAGCATAGCACACCCAAGTTAGGTGTCCATGCTTGGGACAAACCTGTCCCAACCATGTCTGTGTTTGGGACCATCTGATTGGCACATGCATATCCTGGAAGCCAATGAGCTTGCTTGTTGTAAAACTAGAGGGGGTGGGGCTTCACTATGAAAAACCATGTGCCTAACTTGTCTGATAAATGGTCTTCAGTGGCTCTGTGCTTGTTTCCTTATCTGTCACCTAGAGATAGCCATACTTATCCAGTTGTCATTGCTGATACCTGTAGACTTATTATCTGGCTGTATGATGCTTGGAAGATGTCATGCGTTATGAGCCAGAACTGCAACTCTTACGCAGGCAATCTCATGGCCGCTGAAATCATAACCCTTATGTGCCTGATACAGCAGACTGCTGAGTCTTCTCAATTTAATGTAGGTAGTGGGCATTCAGCATGTCACAGAGGCTGACCCAGTCTACATATTTGTTAGCATATACATTTCTGAGTGACACCCCCCCCCAGATCTACTAGTAAAGTCAAGACACAAGCGAGATGATAATACTTCTGGTGCCTGATGTTACGTTACATTACCTATTGTACAGAGATGTAGCTGGTCGAAAACTTTTTGGAATAGCTTGGCTTAATAAGATTCCATCCAAAAACTGAGAATTAAAGGACACATCTGTAGTCGAGATACGTTATTAGAGCTTCACTGACTTAAACCAAACCAAAGTGATTTGCATGAGTTAA
The DNA here is from genome assembly GCF_001723915.1 of Gavialis gangeticus. NCBI lineage: Eukaryota > Metazoa > Chordata > Crocodylia > Gavialidae > Gavialis > Gavialis gangeticus. The sequence goes on along the minus strand of NW_017729025.1, from coordinate 13,131,996 downwards.
TGGCCTTGATCCTAAGGTATAGTTTATGGCTGCACAGAGATGAACAGAAAGAAAATATACCCTGGGTCTTTAAGCAACAAAAAAAAACCAAAAAAAAACAGGGAAGGCTAATCTTATCAACATATAACCTTTTAATCAGATTATTGAAACAACATGTTAATTTATGAAAAGTTCAGCATTCTATTAAATTGCAAACAACATAGTGAATTACAACCCAACAGGTTGCTTCATTGAATTCATGCAGCCACCTCTGGCAAAGGCATTCCAAATTTGAACTTAATTAATATTCCTACTCCTGGTTTCCATAGTTTCTTTTTAAACATGAGTACCAGCAGAAACTGGCAGTAAGTTTACCCATATTCTCAATAATAACCCCCCTCTGGCTGTCAATATGTATGAAAAGGAACATTTTTTGCATACCCAGAACAGCCTGTCATTTTCCTGTCTTTTGTCAAAAAATATGTTGGAAACTTTTTTGTTGTTGTTGTTCCTTTTTTGCTTACGCAGCTTAGGATCTTTAACTGTTTCGCTGCCTGAGTTACGGGAAAATTACGAACAATTGTGCATGTTTCACGAACGGGAAATACGTATTCTTTTCTGTGCTTACGCACGCCCTGAGACACAAGAGAGAGCCAGGCTACATTCATTAGGTCACTTAGTTTGAACCTGCAACTCAGTCCACACAAGTGCAAAAGCCTGTTCATACACAGCTTGCTCGCAAGCCCCATGTCTCAAATGACGAAGTGCAATGGCCTTAATTCAGGTCCAAGAGAACAATCACCATATCTCAAAGATACAGGTATAACCTCTGCAAAAGGATGATACCAGTCCATATAGACATACGTGGACCTGTTTGGTAGAAAGGAGTTTGTTGCAGAATCCTGGGCCCATACATGGTGGGCTAGCTCATGCCAAAATCGGTGCTGCCATGATTATATTGTTATTGGTACCCAAGCTGGGTATTTAGGGGTCTAAGACATGTTTGCACAAGGTCACATCCTGGGAACACAGCATAGACATGCCCCAATCATTTTTTGTATACAGATGCATATCTGTTTCACCTAACTTGGCCAAAGCAAACAATCATCTGAGCAAGTGTGACACATGGAAGAGAGCTGATGGGCCAGCAGTCTGATTGGGACTCCTGGCTTCTATTAGGAGACTAAAAAGCAGAAACTAATTTGGCTTTTCAGCATCTGCAACTGCTATGCAGGCCATTTCCAAGCTAAACAAGCATGCACTCTATATAGGGCTACCCCTAAAACTCATTCAGAAACCAACACTGGTGTACATGTAGACACCCCCTCCATAAGCAAAGCATCTCTCCAGGAGTGTATTCAATGACTGCTACCTCCAGGGTTCAAATTACTTTCTGACTCGAGTGGGGTCTGCTGCTGTGGTAGCCAGAAAGAGCTGCCGCCTGCGGTACAGGGTGGGCTGGGGGGCTCTCATCTCTTCTGAGGGTGCTCATCCCCCCCTGAGCTCCCCTGTAATTTGAACCCTGCCTACTTCTAAGTCTCTGAATATTAAGATGCTGATCTTGTCCTACAAGGCCCTGAACAGCTTAGGACCTACCCACCTGAGAGGTCATCTTCCTCCCCATGACACCCCAGCTCAGCTGAGACCAGGAGATGGACCCAAGGTGCAACCCCATTGGTATAGGGGGGGGCTCCTGGCAATGCATGTTGTGTGACAGTCTCAACTCTCTGAATGTTTCTTCCCTTGGTGCAAAATTGACCCCACCAACAGCCTTCAGAGCACACTGTTAACCTGAGCTCTTCTCCTCTGGGGATTTGAAAGCAAGCAAAACTGCTCTGAAAGGAGTTGATGACATGGTGTTGAAAATGCTGGTGACTGCCTTACTCCTCTTCTATATTTAAGTTCTCACAGTTACTCTCATGAATTCACCTTGTCCAATGACAGCAGCAGTGGGGCCTACTTGGCAGAAACCCTAAGTTGAGAGACTGCCCATGTTTGTGCATGTACGTACACAGGTACGTGCATATGTACACACACACACACCCTGCATATTGAAAACCTACTGACAGGAAAAGTATCAGCCAACTGACTGGAATAAATTGTTAACAACATATCCCACAATTATTTCCAGCACGAGAGCTGGAGGTGTTCATTTATGAATAAGTTAATAATTTGTAAGTTTATGTACCAAATACATTATTTGTAATTATAAAATATACAGGCATAGCAAGAGGCAGAACTTATTCAAACTGACTAGGACTCAATCATTTTGCATTCCTAGTCCCTTTTCCAAAATAATGCTCATATTGGAGCAGAAATGCATTATCCCAGGAATCACTGTACTACTGAAATGGCATTAAAAGATTTTCTTCTTCCTTTTAATTAATGGGCACTTGAGGGTTTGAAATGCTAGAGGATGATGAACTGGATCCCTTGAGGCATTTGGTGCTTGTAAGACTTATGAACTCTAGATGAGACCAGCTACATCTCTCTCCACCTTTGAAGAAGCATGCTGGATCACAAGGAGTTATTTATGCTCCCAGACTTCAGCAGCCAGATCTGATCAAGATACATATGAGAAAACAAAACCCTGAATTCCTCAACAAATTATCTTTCTTCCCCCTTCTCCAACCCACCCCTACCCTTTCAGGCATATATTTAAAACTTGCTCTGGATACCACCTTCTATACCTAGTGAAATGTATTACAGCAAGTTGTTTTTAGAGCGTGCTCAAATGCTTTGACAGCTCAGACAAAGCCAGGCACCGAACCTCCAGAGTCATGGACTCAGAGCAGTCGGGCTGGAAGGGACCTCGAGAGGTCATTTAGTCCAAGCCCCTGCCTGAGGCAGGATCATCCCTATCCAAACCATCCCAGACAAATCACATTTTCTAACCTCTTAGCAAAAAGACACAATCAACCCTGATGGAAAGCAAGACATAGCACCCCATCCCAGTGAAGCACTACAGTGGCCAACCTCTTGCTGTTATAAAGGTTATTAATATATGCTCAAGATATCCCAGGAAGAGAGAAAATATATGCTCAAGAGATCTCTCTCCAGAGGAAAGAGATCCTACATTTTCATATTCCACCCCATTTTTGCCCAGAATATGACGCGGAGGACACAAATCCAAACAACAGAGTGGAATTCAGACCATTAAGACCTGGAATCAATGATTTCCGGGTTAAGCAAAGCCACCCTTAAACTTGTCCCCACCCCCCCATCTCCTTTTCGGCGATGCTTTCTTAATTCCTCTGGGTATATAGAGAAATAAAGGCAGCAAGACCTCTGTTTGCTTAAACACTCCACAGGCACATGGCAAGTATCCTTGTAGCTGAGCCGGTTACACCAGGTGCTAAACGTGTGGATAGGCTTCTGAATTGGTCTCAGACTCATAAAGATGAAGCTCACTTTAGCATCACATTATACGGGTGAGCAGGTGGCTGAGTCTTCTCCGTGCAAAGAGGAACCAGTTAATCGATCACCAGCTAAGCTCCTAGACACTACCACCTATACTACCACTTTCCCAAAGGAT
>NW_017729025.1:13119186-13123482 GCF_001723915.1 Gavialis gangeticus | reverse complement strand
TCGATCACCAGCTAAGCTCCTAGACACTACCACCTATACTACCACTTCCCCAAAGGATGGTGGGAGAGCCTAGGATCCTGAAGCCATCTTTAAAAGGTAGAGTGGTGACCAGGCTCATCTGCCACCTGGATCATTTCAAGTCCCATGCTGTGAGTGGAAACAGTTTTGTCCACCCAAAACTGCTTCCTAACTTGTAGAAATTTCCAACTGCTGAAGAATACACTCAAATGGAAGCCTTCCACATACCTGGACTGAAATAGGCCCCACTGATGACACAGCTTCATGCACTGATCACCATTGCCCACAGTCAGTCATTCTCCTTCTCCAACTCATTCCTATGCCTGCAGGCTACAAACTACAAAAGTAACTTGGGAAACACAATGGGACATGTCTGGTTAGTAGGTGTGTTGCCAGAAAATGTAGGGAAGTGATTGTTCTCCTCTATTCGGCACTGGTAAGGCCATAGCTGGAGTACCGTATCCACTTTTGGAGCCCCCCACTACAAAAAGGATGTGGACAAATTGGAGAGAGTCTGGCGGAGGGCAACAAAAATGGTTTAGGGGCTGGAGGACATGACTAATGACGAGAGGCTGAGGGAGCTGGGCTTATTTAATCTGGAGAAGAGAAGACAGAGGGGATTTAACAGCAGCCTTCAACTCCCTAAAGGGTGGTTGCAAAGAGGATGGAGCTGGACTGTTCTCAGTGGTGACAGATACAGAACAAGGAGCAATGGGCTCAAGTGGCAGCAAGGGAAGTTTAAATTAGATATCAGGAAAAACTCTCTCACCAAGTGGGTAGTAAGGCACTAGAACACATTACCTGGAAAGGTTGTGGACTCTCCATCCCTGGTGGTTTTTAAGACCCAACTAGAGAAAGCCCTGGCTGGGTTGATCTATTTGGGGCTGGTCCTTCTTTGGGCAGGGGGTTGGACTAGATGTGACCTCCTGAGGTCCCTTCCAACCCTCATTTTCTATGTTTCTACCCATTAGGCATCTAATGTGTGATCCTTTTCCACCCTGCTCAGCTCCCTGTTACTTTTGCAATGGCTATTCAATTATACAAAGAGCCAACCAGCTACAAAGTTAGTGCTTGAAAGTGTTTAAACACCTCTATAGCTTGTTTCTAGCTAAGTTTATTTGAATGAGTAGCAGGGTCCCAGGTGATTTTGTTGACTTGTAAACTACCAGTAGTTCGAGCAGTGGGACCAACCTTTTTTGGTAGGTGCGCCACAAATTGGCTCCACACCCTTCCCAAGTGCCAGTCCAATCCCCTTCTGGTGCCCAAACTGCTGCTCTGCATTCTGCTTCCAACCTTGTGCTCCCTGCCTGATTTGCTGCTCTGCTTTCTGCCCGTCTCCTCCCCAGTCTCCCAGGTGCCACATATACAGGCTTCCCATGCCACAAGTTAATGACTGGCCACTTCACTGGGGTGCTGGTGAAATTTAGGATCCAAGTCTGACTTGATACCACAGAGGGTCAAGCACTACTTACTTTCCAGGAGCTAGTGGGAACCTTACAGCTCCGACTATTCCACAGGATTTCAAATGCTATTAAATAAGCCTCAACTCAACTTCGCTTCTTTACCAGTCAATGAGACGGTCACTCTTCCCAGATTCCTGCCTGTCCTATAGAAAGGAGCTGAGTTTTCAAAATCGGCACAGGATACTTCACTGCTCACAGGCTTTGCCACATAAAAACAAAGAGAAACCCTGGCCAAGCTCTCGGTGACACACAAGGAGAAGGCAAATTGTGCATCCCACTTTCATATGAGTGCTATCCTCTCACCATCTGTATTGCAGGATCATAGGGATCATCATGCAAAAGAAATTGTTTATGGTCAATGAAATTCTAACAGGTCCTGTGGACATGGGCTAGGCAAGGGAACGCAAGAGTCTCTATCTGCTTCCTTTTTTGCTGGAAGTCAAGAAAACTTTCTACTCTGGCTGTGCAGATATGAATTCCTATGTGTGCAGTATATTTACCTAAGATACAATAGATGGCCTTCTGCACTGCAGCAACATTAAGCTGACGCCCTTCACGGTCTAGGGACCACTACCCCCCACTGAGGCTGAGGAGGATTTAGATGACAACATTGTTTTGTCGGGGGGTATTTTTTGCAAGAACAGGCCTTAATAATTTGTTTCCGAGCATGGCTAATTATAGTTTCCCTGTTCTTCCATTTCTGTCATCTACCATGCTGGGGAGCATATCAGTTCTTTTCAGCACCCATGTTTCACCCACCCCAGCGACGCTCCATCTCCAAGAATTCACATGGCTCTGTGTCAAAAAATAAAATAAAGGAACATTAGAATAATCCCATTACATTATCTTCTCTTCTGGGTTCTCCAGTACAGCCAGTCTTTTCTTGGTCTATTTTTATATGCTATACGCTCTTCAGGGCCGGGGCTATATTTTGTGTATTGTCCAGCACAGAGCAGATTGTCAGCCACTACACACACACCTTCAGATCTACGCTTGCATAAGGGTTTTAAATACTGCTCTGATACTACATTGTGCAACTCGTACACAATTTTCTAAGCCTTGCTTTACAGTCTCTTAAGAATTTGTAAGAAGCGGGGAAAGGATGGGGGAACCATTTTAAGCTTTATTTAATGATCTGATTCAAACCTGGAAATAAGGAGTCAAGATGAACTCTCTTCCTTAGCTGATGCTGCTGTTCATTTCTGCCCTCCCAGCATGAGTTAACAGCTGAGCATTAAGCATTCACTTAGGGTTTTTTGCCGCCTTCTTTAGAGCTAGGCTCCTAATGTTTCTAAATGTGCCATTTTCGTATGAAACAAAACACATCGCTGCCCACCTTCATGTACTCTACCTCATACCGTGGGTCTGAATTGAACGCAGCAACATGGATTGCATTATTAGTTGCACAAAGAATAGCTTGGGTTCTCTCAATACATTTGTGGGGTCTTAAATGAGTAACTAACTTTTGGAGTGTATCACTCCTGTAAAAGATTCTCCCCCTGGTGGTATAATATGAGCGTACACTTTGGAATCGTTTCCTATGGAGAATCCCACAGCTTTCCTCCTTTTCACACAAATCTTTCCTCTCTATTCCTTCGGGATTCTTTATTCCTTGTTTTTATCATTTGGCCTGGAAAAGTCATTTCTTTCAGTTAGGTTAAGTGCTTCGAAGTTCCTCCATCATCTTTGTAGAGAGGGTCATCTACTGTACTTCATCTCTGAGGGGTTTGGACATTGTGTTCCCAAAAGGAACTTGAATTTACTTTTTAATTTGCAGAAAAGGATCGTTTTCAATTTAGCAAACGATAGTGTCTAATTTCCCAAAAAAGGCAATCCATACAAGATATATGCCTGTCCTAACGTTAGCTTTAAATCTACAAACAAACATCACATTTGTCCTGGAAGAAACCATTTTCTCCTTGACTAAAGTATGGTCCTTCAGACATCCACGTCTGTTGTCCTGGGACAAACCCTAAAACAGTTAACAGGATAAAAAAAAAAAGTTCATTCCAGGACATCACAAAGTGCATCTGAATGGTTGTTCTTGGATTGCATCAATGGCAGAAAAACAGCAGTGCATTCAATTGCTCACTAAAACCCAAATAAGAAGGGTGATGTGTATACACACCAATCTCAGGACAAACATAGGCACAACTTGTCCTGGGACAAACCCAATGTCTGTTCCTAGCTTAAGCTTACCAACTTAAAATGTATCTAGCAACTGAGCATAGAGTTTGGTTTATGATTGCCATTATTATTTCTATGCAGCTGCTCCAAAGTGCCACTTTAACTAATTTAGACCTTCAGATATTAAAACTTATTTAAACAACATAAAATCTACATAGACACATTCAAAAATAGCTACTCCCTTCTGATAAACCCCATTTCAGCCCAGAAGTTTGCTTATTTTCTCTCAAATGTGGCAACCGCTTCATTTTGCAGGCTTTAGGCTCTATGGCAGGGGCGGGCAAAATATGGCTCACGGACCAGATCCGGCCCACCAAGCCATGCTATCCGGGTCGTGGGGCCCCTCTAGAATTTGGATAATTATTACCTGCCGACGGCTGCCTGTCTGAAAGGCAATGAAGCGCTGGTGGCAGGAGCTACCAGCTGCAGCAGCAAGCAGCTCAGGCTCTAGTTGCAACACAATCAACCCAACCCCAACCTGACCCTTTCCACCCTGCTCTGCCCCCACCACCAGAAGCTTCTGGCTAGCGGATGCTTCTGCCCTGGGCCCCTGTGGCTATTCCCCCGCCCTCCCTTGTCTGAGAGCTGAATTTCAGATAAGAACAGGCTGGGGGGGGGGGGGGGGGGG
>NW_017729025.1:13108780-13119106 GCF_001723915.1 Gavialis gangeticus | reverse complement strand
TGGGGGGCGGAAGGACCACCAGCTATCACCCCACTCTCTGAGGCTCATGGGACTCTGGTTCTGTGCCTCCATGTGCCGCTCGCAGCTAGAGTGCCAGAAGCACCATGCGGAGGCACAGAGCCGGCCCAGCCTGATGGTGTGGGACTTCCTGCAGCTCCTGGCACTCTAGCACACCAATGGGCCAAGAAGGTCCTAAACCGTGCCGTGTGGGTCCTGGCCTTGCAGCCAGGAACTATGTGCTGCCAGAAGCAGAGGCCCAGCGGCCTGAAACAGCGTGTTGCAGGGATGGGCCGGGCTGGCTCCGTGCCGTGTAGGTCTTGCCCTTGCAGTCGGGAACCGCACAGCACAGCAGAGCCAGCCTTGCCCGTTCCATCCCGTCCCGGCAGCAGGCAGTTCCCCGCTACACACAGTATTCGAGTAAGGCTGTATTTTGAGTTATTATGCAATTGCCTCTATATACTCTATGCAAATGCACATAAATCAAGATAAAAAAAATGTTAAATAAAATTAAAATGTTATAGTAGATGTTTGATTTTTTAGTATATGATTTGAGGTTTTTTTCTTGTTCCAAGATGGCAGCCCCCTCCTGTCCCAAAAGGAGGACTTCCAGGGCAAGCGGTGGGACTTCTGGTGGCCAAGGTTAGGGGTGGGACTTCCTGTCCCAATATGGCAACCAGGGGGCAGGGCAGCTATCAAGGGGCAGGGCTACCTATGCAGCTCTCAACAGCTCACCAAAATTCATTAAGCGGCCCTCCAGCCAAAATGGCAAGCTTCACGTTACACAAGTAGAGAAAGCAATTGTAAGATGCTCAAACTAGGTGCATTTACACGTGCACTTTACTGCAGAGTTGACTAATGAGCTCCACAGCAAAGTGTCACTATCTACACATGCACCTGTATTAGGGCTCAGTAAATTAACCAACTCCACCATAGGATAATAATGTCCAACATCTACGAGGAGATCCAGTATAGGATCTGATGTGCCAGCTCGGCCTTCAGAAGGCCGAATCACGTTCAGCAATCGCAACATCAGGACTCAAACAAAGCTCCTGCTATATAAGGCTGTGGCTATCCCAACTCTATGGTTGTGAAACTTGGGTGACCTACAGGGACACCTGAAAATGCTAGAATGCCATCACCAGCACCACCTCTGGAAGATCCTTGGCATAGAGTAGGAAGATTATTGCATAAATGCCAGCGTCCTCACCAACACTAACACCGCCAGTATGGAAGTGTTGATTATTCAATATCAGCTGTGCCAGACAGGGTACTGTGTGCACATGCCTGATGCACATTTACCAAAATAACTGCTATACTCCCAACTCAGCCAAGGACAAAGAACGCACAAGAGCCAGACAAAACGCTTCAAGGACACCCTCAAGGCAGACATTACGAAATCTGGCACTGAAACTACCAGCTAGGAAAAACTAGCCTAGGACAGGGCAGGCGGGGAGCTGCTTTGGGGGATCTTTGAATAGATTAGAGCAGCCCAAAGGCTGCTCTAAACTGCATTGACTGCCTATTCCTACAAATTGCCATTCTAGCAGCTGAGAATTACTAGGATAGAAGGACAACCCATCTTTGTCTATTTTCCCTGGGATACAAGACTGGGATAGAATGGTAATTAACTCTGCATCTCTAACAGATTTCTTCACGAAGGGAGAACTGTTTACTGGCTTATAAACTTCCACTGGGAGATTTATGGAAAGATGTCCTAGCAAACCAGAATAAAGTTCTGTACGAGACAGGTCAAGATTTTCCAGGAGCGGCTTGTAGTTTTTGGGTAGGCAACATTTCCAAAAGTGCATTTAAAAAAGGAATCCACTCACTCTAGACTAGGCAATAAAACGTTGTTCAGAACATTTGTGATGGAGTCTCGGGTCTTCCCGAGTCGAACAGGAACTCAAACCCAGGTCTTCTCACCCTAATCACCAGATTGCAGATATTGTGAGAGGACATGGGTTGGATCAGAAATCCTACTCGGGACCCAAGGAACATTTTTTGAATAACATTTCAAGGGACTTGAGGAAGGGTACTGGGTGCCCTAAAACTTGTCTGTTATCTATTTACTGCCTTTCCTTTTGAAATGTCAGAAGAACCAAAGTTAACTTTCTCCTAAGTTAAAATGTAGCCCAGCTTTAAACATTTTAACAATTCGCTCTGCTGTCTCTAGAACACAGCAATATAAATATCACTATCTCTGCTAAAATGAATTATTGACAATTTTAATACATGTTGCACAGTACATATTAATATAGAAAAATACATGTTATCAGCAATATAATGTTGACCATGTACTAATCCATTCCACCTGCTCAAATATTAGTGCAAATAATTATATATTTGTAATGCATCATTGCTGTCTAGTTTGAATCTATGCTTCCAGAATAAATGTGCCTTCTCTGAAGTTGTTTGCCATCATAAGTAAAATGTTATATATTCATACTCAAATTGACTTTGGTTGGATAAGTAGAATGAGCAACCTTCAAAAAGCCACTTAGACTTAGCAAGTTATTTTAATGAACTGCTTACAATAAAATGAATGTTATAAAAACATTTCAAATAAAAACCTCATTATCTGGCTTCTCAATGGCAGCAAGGCACTGGGGGGAGGGAAAAATCACCATGCAAAGTTCAGTATTACTGCACTTAAATTGGCAATACACTTTCTAACACACTAGTTCAATTGAGCTCATTAGTGTATCTTCTTCTCTAGGCAAAGTTGGTTGCTTATTATATGCAGCATGCCATAGCCATGCACTAGTAAAAGGCTTCTGAGCATGCCTTCACTCAGAGTTGTCTACCTCTTTTTGGATGTTTCCAGAGACACACAAAAATGGCTCATTTCAGTAGAAGTACAAATTTTCCACTGAACTTGTTAGAATGCAATAAAGTTGGGAAACAAGCAACTTCGCTTGCTGCTTCAGAACCAGGTCTGGAGATATCCAAAAGGCACAGGATGAAATCTATCCCAGCCATAAAAAACCCAAGTGATTGAGTTGCATGAAAGAAGAGCAAAAACAGTTTGGAAAGGGAAATCCATTTCTCATCACATCAATATTGGCGCACCAAGTCAAGGATGCAGTTCACTGGTGCTTGACCCCTTAGAATAGGCAGTTTCTCCTCTCAATAGCTTACTATCCAAATAGGCAAAGCTGATGCATGTTGAGGATACACTGTAAGCAGATTTGAACAGGGGGAAGGTCTGCAAATGCTATGATTTTAGTTAAAAAATAATCCTTGGCTGGGGTTTGGGTAGGTGGGGGCAACAAAAATAGAGGGGAGGGGAGGGGAGAGAAGAGAAGAGAGGGTAGGGTTGGGGACCACTGAGATCAGACAAAGCGAGGTTGAGGTGAAGAACTGTACCAACCAGCCAGGTGGTGGGAAAGCTCGACTACATCAGCAGCCTCTGTCTGTTCCTCCCGCAGAAACTCTCTGCATATGCACTTGCTATATTCTGACAGTCTGTCCCACAATATTGGGTTTATTTCTTAACTTGCCAGCTCCTTCAGTAATTGCCTTATGTGAGAACCTCAGCTTTCACTTGAAAAGCATCAATGGGCTCAGCCTTTGAGGCTGTCAAGAAAAGCTTGAAAATGTAAACCTGAAAAGGCTCAGATATCAGAAAGTGAGTAAAAAGATCCCCATTTATCAGTGCAATTTCCCACATTTTGAGGACTTCATTCTTTTGGGATGCAAGAGTTGGCAATGCTGGCCAGGGGCATCACTGGAGTCCTGCAAATTTCCCCTCTGTCAGCAGTTTGTGAAGAGTGGATCTTTTGGCAATTGCTTGAGGTGGTATGTAGGCACCATTGGGAAATTATTTTAAAGACCATCACCCCCTCCCCACCATGCAGCCTCTCTGCATCCTCCCTTCCACAACAGGGATGGATGAATTCCTCCTGTGTGGAGGATATGGGGTCCAACCTTGAACACAGGGCTGAGAATCAGGAACCTCTATTCTAACCAGCAGTTACAAGACTAAGTTATTTAGCTCCTGGGCCTCAGCCTACCCACTCTGTGCAAGAGGGCTAAGACTCCACCTGAATGGAATTGGCAACATTTCAATATTTCTTTTAAGCTGATGTTTTGAATAGAAACTTCCAAGATTTTTGATTCTCAAATATCACATGGACCTTTGAAACCAAGGCAGAACTTCCCCACTCATCTGAAACTAAAATGTTTCATTGTGGTTTATTAAACTAACCTGAAAATCTTCAGATGTGGAGAAAGTTGGCTGTGAAACCTCCTTCCACAGTAGTGGTGCAGCAACTCCTGGGCAGTGCAGTTCAGAAACTTGGTACCAGCATTTTCGCTTTGTAGGCCAGGCTACAAGTACTCGGGTTACATCATGCAGCCACAACAGAGGAAAATATGTACTGCATTATGGGAGATACGTCCACTGAAGAGCCCAAAACATTGCAGAGGACATGGGAAATGTTAATGTTAAATAAAGAGAAACACCTTAGTATTTCATTGGATTCATAAGACAAAGTCTTCTGAGGCCTCTTGGAAGCCCTGCTGTTCAAGTAGAGGGCTCCTTTTGGGCATCACAGCAGGGACAGACAGTTCTTCTGCTGAAGCTCTTTGGAAAATGTAAGGTGGAGTAGCAACAAGGATTCCCACCTGGGTAGTGACGCTAGTGGTGGGTAAAGACTTGTCTTCCAAGTCCAAGGGAGCTGAATTAGCATGGGAAGATGGGGGGGGCAGTATTGGTGCTCTCTTACCTGCTATGAGGGTGGGAGATGGAAGAGGTAAACATGGCCTTTCTGTCCCCGATATATGAATAATAATAATAATAATAATAATAATAATAATAATAATAATAATAATAATAATAGGACACAGCAACAACCACCCCAAAAGCAAGAAATCTGGCTCCCTAGTCCCTGAAAAAAGCTAAAAACTGGGGACAAAGAGCACTGGCTCTTCCACTCCGCTCACTTCTGCAATGCATCATGGAGGGCAGAGGCTGCAAAGGCTGACCACAGGCAGCGGAAGGAGGTGAAGGGAAGATCCCAGGCTACTGAGCAGCAAGCAGAGGGCTTTGGCACACACTTCCAAAGAAAGGAAGGAACATTTCTCCTTGCATTTCCCACACAAATGGAGGAGAAATACTTTTGACAATATACAACAAGAGTCATAGGAAATTAAGCTCCTTCCCTAGCACAGAGTGGAGAACGAGCAACCTGGCCATCTTTGAGATCCCAGTTCCATTCAAAAGACGGAGGATTGCCCCACAGCCAACTCTAATTACACTTTTCAGTTACCTACAACACTTAAGCAGCCTAGTGATGCTTCATAAGGGTAAAGACAAAAACCAAGGTTGTATCTTGGTTCTTAAGCAGGCACTAATCTGACATGCTGCAGAGCTCAAGTCAAACCACCACTTACCATTTACCTAGACTGCTGTAGCCCTGACAGGGAAAGAAGTGGACCCAACATTTACAGCATAGCTCTGTCCTTCCGAGCAGATTTATGCTCTGAATAGGGAAAGCCGTTTAAAATTGAATTAAAAAGATTTCAAGGTCAATCAGTAGCTCCAAAGTGAGTCACTTGAACCATTTCCCCTTCTCTAGAGGCTCATTTAAAACAAGGATAGGATCAGACAGAACGCTGCTCACAATCCTGTTTATTCTCCTCTAATGCTGATAAATGTGCCAGGCTCCTATTAATCATATTTTAAGGTCGCTAGGTTTCCCCATCCACATAGTGGGCTTCTACACTTACAATAGCTTATCCTGTAGATCCTTTTAGTCCATGTCATCTTCACAGTCTTTTTAAAACCCTCTGTTTCCAAATATCTAGGTCTTCCCTTTCCCCACCTCCTCTGTTTCTCAATGTTCCTATATTTTCTATTGGTCGAGTCATGTGGTTAGAGAGTGGCTGCTCATTTTTTTACCCTCCATGAAAATGCAAACAGAATACAATACCAAGTCATGTTAATAAATTATAGGACTTGTAAAAAAAACAAAACAAAACAAAACAAAAAAACAACACACGCAGCTTATTTCCAACCTATGATAATTTAGTGCAAAACCATTTTTACCCATTGGAGACAGCATAATTACACACACATACACGCACCTCCTCTCAAGCGTTCAGTTGGCAGCTGGCCTGTTAAATGCCAATGTTCTAAGAGAGAGCATTAGAAAGGTAGCATTTTAACTCATTACATGAGCATAAAAGGGCATATTTGAATTTTGGATAGTACTTCTATTGTATTCAAAAGCTACTGGAAATATTTTCCTAAATTACATGCTATAATAGCTATAAACAGAAAAATGTATAAAGATTATAGCTTCCCCACCCCAACTCAAATTTTATTTCAAAGTAAACTTCCTGATAACTAGTCTCTTATATAAATGGTTTGTTTTGTATGGGGTTTTTTTCCCCAAGGGGTGGGAAGGGAAGGCCCACACTACTGATAGATTTGATCAGTAAAATTACTTTTATTGATTTTTCAATAGAAGGGGTCTATACAATTGAGTATAAAGATTTTTTTTAAACAAAGTGGAAATGGAATGAAATGGAAAAAAGGCATCTGGAGAGAATTTTTTTTTTTTTATTGAGGAAGTGTTTACATGTCTAAGTTTTAACGTATTTGCCTACCACTTGCTGCCTCATTATTTTAAATAGGCTAAAAATGGAGAATATTGCACTGAATTTATGCGTGGAAAATACAGCTAACAATGCAAGAACATGGTGAGTACATTTTATACATCTTTAAAATAACTCTCAACAAACTTACAAGATGTTTTGAAGCACTTCTGTGATATGCAGTCTTAAAATGATGTTTACTGTTCTAGAAGTGTTTACAAATTGACACTTTTTGTACAAAGATTTCATATTGGTTAGTAAAACCACAGCCTTGAAAATTGTTGGCTTTAAGTTACAGAGGTAACAGAGAGGTATAATTGGAATTCACATCAGAGCTTTCAAAAAAATGGCAACAGTACAAGCAAGTGCCTCCTCCAGTGTCCACAACTCTTTGTGGTGCTGCCATGGCCAAGAAAGAGAGCTCCGCAGCCAAACAAAGCTGCCAAAGTTTCCCAGAATCCTTTGAGAAAACCTGGCAGAATATTTCTCTTGCTTACCAAGACTACTCTGCTAAATATGAACCAAAGCAAAAAACAAGGTTTGTCAATATTAACTAGAGATGGGAAGTTGTAAAAATTTCAAAAGATTCTTATTATACGTTTGAGAAAAAAAGACAGTTTTTCAGAAAACCTGCTCTGAAGGATGGGAGAAAGTCTAAATAACTATGCTGAATCCACAGAGAATTAAGACAGAGTGCTGCAGATGATTTGCTGAGGGATGAGATGAGTGCAGTTGGGGAGGACACTGAAACAGTGCAGGTCCTACCTGGTTTCCACAGGGCTTCACTCTGGAAAATACCTTTGCTTACTATAGAACTGTCAACCGCTGGGAAAAGTTACCCCAAGGGCTTCATCATCCCCACTGCTTCATTTCAAATACTGCACCCACCATGGATCCATCATTTCAGAGGCACCTTGAGTAGATTTCTATGGTCTAAAGAGAGCACACAGAAGTAGCAGTCCCCAGTCTTTAGGTAGAGGGGTGAAAGAGCAGTTTCTGCACCTTCAGCAATGCCACATCACTCAGCAACTAAAGATGAATTCTGTTTGGAGTGGAACGTTTCAGTTCTGGATTTTGCCTAGAGCAAACAGATGAATATTTCCTCCTCTGACTTCTGTTACAAACTTGCTAATATACAAAACAACATACAAGGTTCTTTTCTGGTTGACAATGGGCACCTTCACCTCTGCAGTAATGAAGTCTACAATCAACAGGGTGGTATTTCAGTCAGGAACATATCAAGTTAAATGTGCCAGTATCAAACAGTAAAACAAGAGTGTCAGGAGTTCATACAAAACTAATACATTCCAGCAGGCTTCTTACAGTTAGGTGCAAAAACCTTTACCATTTCAATTTCACTTAAAGTTCTATACAATGAATAAATTACATCTTTCTTGGGATACTGTTACTCTTCTATCTCAAAGAAATTCCAGGCTAATTAAAGCAAGAAATTACATTGAGTGGGATAACATTTTGGAAGAATGAAATGACTTAGAAACACCAATCAAAGATAATTTGATTATGATTAGCTGTGCTGAAGTCTAAGTCATTAAAACTGATGACAGTTTTTACATAGTTCTGTTCTATGTAATCCATTACCTACGCTATGCTCTGCAGTTAACATCTAATAAATGGTATCTGTTAATTCAGGATTGAGGACTAAAATACTTTCAATACACCACTTGCCCCCCTACACCAACATTTTTCCAATGCAAAATTACTACCAAGTAGTTTTGCAGAAATTCATCTCTGGGGAAACTTCAGCTTGCAAGGAACCTGAACTGATCGTTAGCTTACATTTGCCAACATTCTTCAAATAAAAAGTCAAGTTTAAATATGGCTGCTGCATTATTCTGAACAGTCATTGTCCCGCAAAACTTACAACTGCTATTTGATAAGAAATCATTCCCTGTGCTTTCGAATAACCAAGGTGCGGGCAAAGGTATACGGTTCTTCCATACTCTCAGCTGAAGTGGCGAGCAAGGCGAGCAGATCTATAATCAGCACGCAGCTGAACAAAGGAGTGAAGGATGTTCTTATCCAGATTAGCAAGTTGCTCTCCCGAGCAGACCTGCTTCAAGTTATCTGGGGCTACGACCAAAAGGTTGCAAAGTGCATGCAGGGTATCAAATAGCTGTAACACCAGTGGGATCTGCATTAAAAGAATGAGAGAGAATACAAGAATAAAAGTCAAAATATTCCACTGAACTGTATTTTTACAACTAAACAGGTAACAAAGTTCAACTATAACGCCATGATGCTATCTTCAACTCAGAAGACTCATTTGTCATCTGGAAGCACCCAAATGAAAGTGTGGAAGTGTGAAAAATTAAGTTATATCCTATCCAGTACAACTACATTTTTATTGCATACAGTACAAAGATGGGGCATATGCATCACTCCATAGCAGCAGCAGCCACCTAGTACATTAAAAGTATATCAGTTAATGAAGGATTTAATATGCAAATCAGGAGCTAATCTCATAACAGGATCACTTAATTAAAAGGTGGCAAATTTCCAAGCAATAAAAGGAAATAGCTGCAGGAATATGCAATTAAACTATGGAACTCATAGCCACAAGATGCTATTTGCAAAATTAAGAAAAGAATAGAACATTTACAAGGATAGGAAGGATATCTTAGAGATATAATAGCAAATGCTAACAAATTTTGGGAGAGATCTTAACTCACGTATGCTTGAGATCTTAAAGCAACCTCTAACTCAAGGTACTGGGAGGAGATCTAATATGGGGAATAGATAGATGTGAGGTTATATTTGCTATGGTTTCTTGCACTTTGGAAGCTTCCGGTGCTTGCCACTACTGGACACAAAATTTTGTGCTACGTGAGTCTAAGCCAGTGTGGAACTCCTAACTTTTATTTCAACGTACAATCCCATATCCACACGAAAGGACATTGAAATATTCAGAGTGTTTGTACATAACTGGAAGAGACAATGCAAATGATGTTACTAGATATTCTAACACGCACTCAGGAAATAAAAAAAGTTTGCTATTATAACTGACATTAAATGATCAACTATTGGACTGATAAGTGGTCAATATAAAAATATAAGTCAAACTATAAATAAAAGAAAAGATTGAGAACTACTGACTACATGCAAAAGACCATTTTTGATTAAAAATGGTTTCACTACCCATGCATTTTATGTATACCTATATTTCACCATACACAACTTAAATGCACTTACCTTGAACTCTTTGGCACACTTCCTGTATTCAGCCACATCACAAATTGCCAGCATGCCTCCCATGCAACTATAGGAATATTGCTGTAGATGTTCATAAATAAGTCGATGAAAGCGAACTCCTAGCTCCATCAGAACTGTGTCCACATTCTTACCATCCATAGATTTTCTGATCTTTTCTACCTGCTTTCTGACATAACCACAGACCTTAACACAGGCCTTAAAAAAAAAGAAAGTTAACTAGTTTGAAAAGGTTTCCTCTTTAAAAGCGATTAAGAGCAAATTCTCAGATTAAAATCAACAACAAAATATAGTGGTGGCTCCCACAGAATGACTAGCTCTTCACTTGCTTCTAGCTTTCTTCATTTTCAGTAACAAAATTGAGTTGAAAGACATTTAAAGTACTGTTCCAAATGTTACTTTTCTGACTAAGTAACTGTCAGTGCCATAGAGAAGAGCTCAACAATTCCACATGGGAATAGAAAAGTGTCAGAGATTTTCCTTAAGTTATGGTCAGTA
>NW_017729025.1:13076077-13103780 GCF_001723915.1 Gavialis gangeticus | reverse complement strand
TCAGTAACAAAATTGAGTTGAAAGACATTTAAAGTACTGTTCCAAATGTTACTTTTCTGACTAAGTAACTGTCAGTGCCATAGAGAAGAGCTCAACAATTCCACATGGGAATAGAAAAGTGTCAGAGATTTTCCTTAAGTTATGGTCAATACCAATTCATAGTGTGTACTCCTCACAGAAATGGACCCAACTCTGTTTTCACTGTGTTTATTCAAATTTGGTTGGGTCTGCTTAGCATCCTGCAACAAACTTGCCGGTGCTCTCACCATGTTTCAGAATCCACATCACAAAGTTTGAGAATTCGAGTGAAAACAACTCTGAAAAATGAATCAAGTTCATGTGTATTCAAATGTAAATATTTGATAGTGTGAATCAAGATGCTAATATCATTCAAATTATTTTCAAAGTGGCCTTGTATATTACAGCCACATTTGCAGTTGGTTTACTCACATTAGTGTACTGAATCAAAACATTATTTTCATCTTCTGGTTTAAAATCAGTCTTCTTTTGTTCAGCAGCCAAGATGTGCTTCATCTGTCCAATCATACAATTCAGTGTCCTTTACATTTAAAAACAGTATATTCAAAGTGAACATTTTCATTTATTTGGCTTTTACATTTACAAATTCTACTGCAATCCTATATTACAATGGCAATTGCATAATGAAGAAGTAAACACTAATATTCATCACTGCCATTAAATGGTAGAACACCTAAATATAAAAAGCAGGGATGCTAAAAAATATATTAAAATAGACACTCTTTGAAAGTGACTCTGCAATTACATTTTCTATGCAAGACAAGTCTGATTTTCTGAGGGTGGTTCGGAAATGAGTCAGTCAAAAGACTTCTGTTCCAACTTCTCTTAGTCCCTGAGCACAGTAACGGTACATTCAATTAGAAAGCAGCCTATTTAAATCTAACTGTTCAGAAAGCCGCTGTAGAAAGCAGACAGAAGACTCTAAAGTGAACGTTCCGGATGTAGTTTAGTAAAATTGCACTGTATAGTATTCCTTGGAACACATCCCAAAACACTTGCAAAACAAAAAGTGAGAAGCTGCTCCAGTACTGATAAATGGAAATTTCTCTTGTTTTGCATTACATCTTTCTATTTTAACTAGCTCATATTCCCTCTTTCTTCCTCATTTAATTATTATCTAGGGTCAAACAAATAGTTTATTTTATGACCTGTTCCAAAGCTGATCAAGAGATTGCTTAAAGAAGAAAGCACTGATGCAGTAAGAGATAAGAAATTAAGCATGAAAAGTTTCAGCTTCCCCAAATTAGCACTTTTTGGCAAAAGTTCAATGTGGTCTCCAATCCACTACCTGGATTGCAAAAAGAAATGCATTCAACATTTTTAACAACAGCTTCATAGGAAGAAACATTTCTTTTAAAAATGAAACGTAAGAAAAATGATCAAAGCCATATTTAAAATTTGACTTGCCTGTCAATGCCCATGTCCAGTTTCACCTCCATTTGTTCTATTATATCCTTTTTCTTCTGAAGGCATTCAGATAACTTGGGAGAAGAGCTAGGGTAATATCAGAAAAAAAAATATGTACTCAAGCATAATGCAAATTTAATTTACTCTGGGAGCTCCTGAAAACAGGAGTTTCAGGATTCCCCATCAATCCCCACCCTGAAAGGACAAGCCTAGACTGAAATGACCTGTCCTAGAAGTCAACAACTACATGATGCCCTACCTCAAAAGCTGGCTGACCCTGTGCATGGATTTGGTGAACCAGAGACAGAAAATACCCTGCTGCAGTTCAGACAGAATTGTTCCTGAATGGGACATGCTACTTTTATATTGCTGCCAGACTGGTGAGCCAGTGAACAAAATAAAAGTTTACTGGCCACTGCAATGCTCCCTTCATCAACATGCTGTAGTATCTCTAAAAGGAGCACCTTTTCAAATGTGCTCATTAAAAAAAAAAGAGGCAGCAATGATTTCTTAGGGCCTTTTGAATGCAAGATATGAAAAATGCCCTGCATTCAAAAGTTTGTCTAACTCTATTCCAACTACACATTTGGTCCAATTAAACATATCACTCTAAGAAATCCTTGCCTTTTGCATAATTTCTGGACCATCACAGCTACATCACTTTTACACTAGTGATAAAAAATGTGAGTTAAACACCACCCTATCTACTGCTCCCAACTCCAAAATTGTGGTTAAGGGAAATGTACTTTAATTAGTGTCTTGTACTAAGTAAACAACAACTGAAATTCTCTCTCTCAATTAAGACAGGGAGAGAAAGTATTCATATAAAAATGCAAAAACTAAATTTCCATTCTCCTGCCCCCAGCAGACTTACCTGATTAATGGCATTAGGTGATCATTAAACTGCTTGTCAAACAAGTGGAAAATAGAATTGGCTTGGTGTACAACATCAAGGAAATAAAGGTTTGCACTCTTAGAATCAGAAGAAGGAATGCCTATGGCAGAAACATTTCATTAAGATCATTAAAAATGACCACTACAGACTGTGTATCCGAGTCCTTCCTAAGGGCAAGGGTAACATTTTTAAAGTGCCTGAATCAGTGGGAATTGGGCTCCTAAGAGCTATCCTCATTTCTGAAAATGGCTTTTAAATTGCAAGAAGAGATTTCATACATTTTTACCCCAAAAGACTAGACAGCACACTCCTTATAGGGTATCAGGCCATACACATGGCAATGTCAAGGAATGCCTACTGACCTCAATTCTGCCCATCAAAGAATGGCAGCAAATTGCACTAAAGGTCTTGATGACATAGCTGCATAATATACAACAGTCACTGCTGGGGCTGGTATCAGAAACCTTAAAAATGAAGGGAGAGGGCAGCTGTGAAACAGAGATGCTCCAGTCTTTTCTCATGGATTCCAGCAGCCCTTTGACAGCCACTGCCCCCCTTCACTGTTTCCACTGCTGGTGAAGGGAGAACACTTAAAAACTTACAAAGCAGACAGTTGCAGCTACCACAGAGTTACAGAGAACAAGTAGAATCCAAACAGTGAGACCAAAAACACACTTAACTGATATGCAGATAACCAGATTGTTAAAACTTAAGCAATGGGCAACAGACTGGGACCGGCATTGCACTTTGCAGCTAAATGAACTATGCACTTGTCCAGCATGCATGAGCCAAGTTCAGTGTCTACATATACACAATGCATACACTACAAAGTCTTCATTATGTAAAAATCACTGAATGTAAAACATGCAAGAGGCAAGGTGGCATTTCTTATTCGACCGACTGTGTCGTAGAGTTAGACTCCCCAAAAAAAAATCCTTGCCTCCCACATAATTTCTGGACCAGCTTGGCTACAACATTACTCTTACACTACTACCATGAGTGTAAATATGAATTTTATCCTTTCGTTAAAAGGAGAAAAATGAAACAGGTCAGAAAGAAATGTTCATTCTGATTCTTGTGATGCAAAAAAAGTATTTTTGAATTTATCACTTTCTTTTAATCTCCATATTGTTTTCTCATATGAAAGTTAAGCTTCAGAAGATACTGAACTTCATCTTCCAGATGCATGAAACCAACTAATTCCCTTTCATTCGAGGCCATCCAACTTCCAAGCAGTTGGGGGCCGCATGCCTCACAGGCCAATCCAGTAGGGGCCACACACCCCGCGGGCTGCAGCAGGGTGAGCCACATCCCCTACCACCACTGTACCATCCACCCACATTGAACTCCCAACCCCTGTACTACATGAGCACTCCACCGTTGCAAATGCCTGCTCACATCCCCTCACTTTCACCCCTGCTGCACTACACACCTGTGACCTCCACCTCTGTGCTGCACTCCTGCACCCCCCCACCCTTCTCCTCTGCTGCATCATGTGCCATGGGCTCATCCTGCTGCACTCCCCTGCCCCCCCAAGATGGGACAGGAAGCAGCAACTGGAGGAGAGAGGAGGAGGCTAAGAGACTCTGGCTGTTGTTATAGCCAGAGTGATGGTGGGTGCAGCAGCTAGGTAAAAGACTGGGGGGGGTGTGATTTGCACAATTTAACCCCTGCTGGGCTGCATGCAGCCTGTATGCTACCAGTGGGATACTCCTGCTTTAAAATAAACATCTTTGCACCAAGCCAGTCAGTCAAATTCATAAGAAGTTCTCTGTAGCACGTCTGAACACAAACTAATGAGATTAAAAATAAATTATTCAAGTGCTCAAAAATATGGATGTACACCACTTCATAATGGAATCCTCAGGTACAGAGAGATGGCACAATAGCACTGATGTCAAAGGATACCAATATAAAAGCTGCTGGGATGTAACTGGTACCTCTATGTGCTTCTGTAGCAGTGTAAGTATAGAAAAATTGTTGCAATTTTAATCAAGTCTAATTGCAAAGCAAAGGTCAATTTAATTTAATTGTTGCATAACAGCCGACAGGTTCTTCTGAGTAGCAGGTCGCCTGCCCTTTAAAGCAGGGCAAAGCAGGCCTTTTAAAACAAAGTTAAAAAGTACATTTGGACATATTCTTATGTAATTATGCTTACCAGCAAGTCCCGTTTCCAGGGCATAATCAATATGCTCAATACACAAAAATTCCACAAGCATAGAAAAAATTCTGAATGCATTCTTCGGTAAATCAGAAGGATCCGAGAGCTTTAAAAAAAACATTTTAAAAATTAAACGTTTAAAAAAACTGAAGCTACTTTACTTTGAATGATTCCAAACAGAAAATTCATGTCACTTTAGAAAACATCATGGGACAGATCCTAGCTTGTTTAATATTACAACAGTTCCAATGAACTCAGTGGAGTGGGAACATTTACATCAGGACAGTGAGCATCCATAAAAAGTCACTACTACTGACCCTATCTGAAATAAAGTGCAGCTCCAAATCTCATAGGTCTTCAGCCAAGAACCCTGAAATAAACTTCTACTCTGACAGGCCTTCTGCAACCTGGAGACTATGCTTTAGTGTTTAAAAACACAAAACTTTAGAGCTCTTGATTCAGAGATGATACCTTTTATTAGACCAACTAAGAAATCACAAAAAAAAAAAAAATCTTTTAAAAAGGTAAATTCTCCTTTAAAAATTTTCAGTTGGTCTAAAAAGAGGTGTCATCTCTGAACCAAGAGTTCTAGGGAGTTTTGCATTTCTTTTTGTCTCAGACCAACACGGGTACCAAAGACATCCCTTTAGTGTTTAAGATTTTATGTGAGAAACTTTCATACAATTTAATAAAAGACAATCCTGCCTTTAAAAAGCCAAGCTAGTCCTCACACTTTTGCTGACTCTAGTGTTTCCTTAACACTAAACACCCTCAAAATAATACAGGTTTGTAGACATTTGTCTTAATGGAGAAAATGCTACTTAAAATACACATGCATGTGCCAGCAGGCACTGGTGCACAGAATTTTTGATGTACATCTGCAAGAAGAGATGCACAGTTTGCATGCACAGTATGGTAACTGTGCATAAACTAGCAGGGGGCAGGGTGGACATCTAACAGTTCTTTTGCATGGTCCATTACCCTGAGCACATGTACACAGTCACTGGGATTGTACAATTGCCTATGTACATTCTGCATACATACAATTCTAAAAGCCTTGGCCTAGATATGTTATTTGACATAAGCTAGACTTATACAGTTTAAAGATTTCCCCAGTGGCTCTTAAGGTTCTTTGCACAGCAGCTGAATGCTGGTCCTCTGTAACTTAGAATATCTGTAAAAATAAAGCTCTAGTCCTGCCCATCAACGAAGATCTGGAACTCTGGAATCTGAAGCTAATCAACAAACTTGCATTTCATTCAGGTGTCCAAAGAAGCAAGAACAAAACGTATTAGCCCAGTGGTTCCCAAGGTCATGGTAAGAAGTTCACAGATAATCAGTAGATTATACTGGGCTCCAGCCCCTTTTCACTGAAAGTTGGACTTTGAAGGTGAAGCATGCGTGAAGTAGGTCAGTTAATAGTGGCATGGAATAAATAGGTCAGTTGAAAGAGGTGTGCAAGAAACAGGTCAGTTGATAGCTAGCTATTGGTCAAACAACCTTGGGTACCATCACAGTAGACAAGCCAATACTTCAAACTCACATACATACAGTTTCTTCTAAAACTTTGAAACAAGTGATAGTTTGCAAGTTTCGACTTGAAGTCTCATTGATAACATGTGCTTTAAAGTTTCCGGTTTTTTTTAGTTATGAGTGTGCAACTTGGTTAATGCTTGCCTAAGGCTGAACATATTTGCTGTAACTTTACATACACCTGTGCATGCACACATATAGGATTGAAACAGCTGGAAAATTTCATCCCAGAAGAATGATTCGACAAAACATTGCACACAACTGAAAAAGGAAGGTTACAACTCAACCACGACTATACCAGGTCCTGCCAATGCCCACCACTAATGACAAAATCCCAAATTTGACTGTACAATCTGCTGTCACTGACACTCGACCCAAAGCTAAGTAAAAAAAAAAATAGTATTGGCTTGGTGTACAATATAATATCAAGGAAATTAAGGTTTGCACTCTCAGAATCAGAAGAAGGAATGCCTATGGCAGAAAAATTTCATTAAGATAATTAAAAATGAACACTACAGACAATGTGCATCCAATTCCTTTCTAAGGTAACATTTTCAAAAGTGCCTGAATCAGTGGGAATTGGGCTCCTAAGAGCTACCCTCTTTTCTGAAAATTGAGACCTTGGCTTTTAAATCACAAGAAGAGATTTTGTAAATTTTACCCCAAAAGACTAGACAAGATACACCTTATATGATATAATGCCATGTGGCAATGTCAAGGAATGTCTACTGATATCAATTCTGGTAAGTAATTATCTGAACATCAACAGACCAATGCTGTATATGTTTCTACTTATGTGTGTGCTCTCTTAATACCAACAATATTTAAATACTTTTTAAACGCACTGAGATGATTTAGCAAAACACACTGTAAGGTAAAGATACATTCTAAAAATGAACGCATTTAGCTGAAAGATTGATTGTACCTTTTTTACTTTGCAATTCAATTTTAAGAGCTTTTATTAAACTCTTAGAGCAGTAGAGCCAAGCAGAAAATTAACAGCAGTAAAACTGGTGACTTAATGAGCAGTAAGACTCAGTTGTTGTAGAAGGCAAGAGTATTTAAACAGAGTCAAAGATGACCGCAGCTGAATGTTTGTAAGGAAAGTATCTATTTTGACAAAAATAGATAATAAAAAAATACAAGAATATAAGAAAAGCCTACTCCCATACCAATTGATTAAAAGCAGACTTATTTTTCCTTTTCTTCGGGGGGGGGGGGGATTAGGTCAGGCATTTTGAGACTTGTTTATGTTCAAGAAATAAAATCTTTAATGCAGTCTCAAACTAGGTCAGCATGATCCAATTGATTAATAAAACAAAAAACTCCATGATCAACAGTTCATTTTGTTTAGCCCAATTACGTCTTTGCCTCTTTTTAGAATCCCACTACTGGCTAAACATGAAATACTTTGAAGATAAAGGTATGCATATTTGTTTGTACAAGTGTATGCGCCCATGTTCATGCATGTCATTCAAACTATACCTGCTTACAGAGACCAGAGAAGGCTCGCTTACCCTGTGACATCTTTCAAAGGCTTGCTTGGTTTCTTGTAAAAGGTTCACCACCACTTCTTGGGAGAGGAAGGTTTCTCCATGGGTATCAATACTTGGGCCCAAAGGCAAATTGGTGCGTTGTCTTATTCTCTCCTTGAGATCTTGAATACTAGGAATACAGCACATTAATGAAAGCAATTTTAATGTTCAAGTTTAACAGTGCATTTGTAATATTTTAGCAGTTAACCTGATAAAAATATAAGCTTAAAATATAACTTTAGTGAAGCTTTTCAAAGTTGCCAAAACCAAAAACTTAACAGCACAAGTAAAAGAACATGCATTTCCCCTCTGATGATACACGCAGTCTTGCCTCATAATCGCTCCAGATATTTGCCACTTCAGACTGTAAGAAGTTTCCACCAAATTTAATGGCATTCATATGCTGCAGTGGGAGTTCAGCTTCCTGGAGTCTTTTACTCTTTATAAGATTGTCAGAGGCGAGAGACAGAGAAACAGTTCTATAACCCTGCATTTATAAAGCAGCCCGACCCAAACATGTCCTGATTCACCTTCATGGTGAGTCGCCACTCCAGTAACCTCAATACATCTACTCTCAAATGCAGCTCCCCTACCCCCCACTAAAAAAAAACCAAAAACAAAAAAACAAAAAAAATATTTACTTGTCCTCCCCCTCAATTCATAATTTTTCTCTTCCTCCTCTTCCCTCAATCATCTCTTTTCTGTGATCCATCAAATCTGTACCCCAACAGCAGTTCTTCAAACAAATCTGAACCTCTCTCTGGTGGTCAAGCTTGTAACTCTTCTCTCCTCCTAGCTGCTCTAGGACTTTACTATCCGTGAGGGTCCTGAGTTCAGTTCTACCCCCACCATGGCAGCTTCTGCGGTCTTAGGGAATTATTGTATAGGAAGGAGAAGACAAAAGTAACTACTAGGTCTCACAAAAGGAAAGAACTGAGCAGAAGAGTATGGCACAGAACAGCAAGAGGCCTCCATCTAATACCAGTCAGCACAGATGAAGGAAAGAACAGGACCACTGCAGAGAGGGACAAGCAAGCCAAGCTGCCAATCATCATTCCTTCTCTCGCATGTCTTCAGAGAAACGAAAGGGCAAAAGATTCAAAGTGGATCTACTGCAGCTGCTCCTCCACTTGCTCTGCTGCCAACTCCCTCTTCATATCCAGAATTCAGAACATGGATGTTGGAACATCAGCTATATCCAAATCAGGTGTAAGGCTTTTCTCCTAGTGTAAAAAAGGGTTGTTTTCCTCCTAACATATGGGCTAAAGTTTTCTTGAAACCACAGTGTCTACAATGTGGTCCTAATTATCTATAGGAAACTTCCCACCTGCCCTAGATGAGTATGTCTTTGGTATATGGGAGGGACACCCCCTGCCCTCCCAAAACCTTGAGTGGTAGAGAAACTAAACAAAACATGCTTACACTAACCAATACTTTTTTTTTTTTTTTTTTTAAGGATACCAACAGAAATGTTCAAATTACACAGACTTTAGGCTCTTACATAAAGCATAGGGCCAGCCCATCCTATCCCGCAAAACCTGTAGCTGCAGGATACCCTGCAGCTAAAGGGGCCCCCTGCGTCTGGCCACTTGTCACTTGCCACCTCCCCCCCACCACCCCGCTGGCTTCACGTCTGGCCACTTGCCACCCTCTCCACCCCAGTTACGCCACTGCTGCTGGATTCTCTGGCAGCTCACTACACCCCCACCCACTGCTCCCACCAGCTTCTTCAAGGTAGGGGGCCCCAAAAATGGTGGGCCAGCCCTGATAAAGCTCTACTGCTATTATCTTAAAGAACAAGAGCAATTACTGTTTTAGATATTTTAGAAGTTGAATAACAAATCTCAGAAGTGAGAGAGGGCTGAGCATGTGGGCATGACAAGATGGAAACAGGTTGTACCATGTACTGAAGCAGAATTGTAGGTGCCTAGGTAATTGTTGGCAAAAATGTAGGCACTTACAGGGTTTGGCAGGAATTTTGAGGTTGACACTCTTAGACTTGGATGCCAAAGTTCCAGCAATTAAACACCTAAAGGCTTGGTGTGGCTCTGGGCTTAAGAGAAGTTGCTGGCTATATTAGTCTGAAGTCAGGCAGAAGGCATGGTAGGTTTGTACTTCATACATTTAGTTAATCAGAAATGCATAAGCTTTAGTAAGCAACAGCCTGGCAACCTCTCAACTTGATCAAGACATTCAACACATGGTTCTTTCATCTCATGTAATTATTTAATGGACAGATGTATCAGGTTTCATTTTTATTTCAGGGAATAGACTTTTTAGTGTAGGGAGACATTAAGTGACAATACAACCAAAAAAAATGATTTTGTCAACAAATTTTAACCAGCTCCTCAACAAACTAGAATGACAGTTGCTGTTTTTTTCCTCTAAGTTACAGTAAATCTTTTCTCTTTTAAAAAAAGAAACTCACCCGCCAGTGCCAATGGACCTCTTCTGGTGGTTTTTAGAGTCGTAATAGCGTTGCAGAGTCATAGCACTCCTACTTCTCAAATAACCAGTTTCTACCTCAATGTAATTTTCCAAGTAGGAAAGGAAAATGGATTTGATAAGCTTAGACAAGAAAGTCTGCTTATCAGTACCCAAGTTGAACTCCATCAATTTGCTTGAAAGATTAGTAGTTCTTTATGCAAAAGAAACAGGAAAAAAAAGTTGTATTCATACAAGTTCTATTATTACATATTTGCAATGAACAATGGGGTCCCGATGCCAATTTGAACCTCTGGCCACTACCAAAATGAAAACATTTTGTATAATTCATATTAGATTACATATAGAACAACTACAATCAAATTGGCAGCAGTGAAATAGTGACAGGTACACTTTTCACAGTAAGAGAACGGACTGTTATATACTTAAAGAAACAATTATTTCAGTCTCTGAATCTTTGGGGGTAGGGGGGAAAGCAGCTCTAGTGGGCACTTCTATGAAGTATATTATCAGTTTCTCTAAGGGACTCAACTGAAAAAGGGATACCTGTCGAGACTGAAAAACATTAAAATATTTCAATTATTGATGAACCTTAAAAGTTGGACCTCCCCAAAGTTTCAGTAACAAGCAAACCTATTACAAGACACTACTTACAACAAGATACTGATGATCAAGTTATAGCTACCTTGTGTACAGCTCATAGAGATTCTTAAGATATTGCTCTGCATCTGATTTCCTGTGTTCTTCTAACTGGTCCTTTACATAACTCTATAAATCAGAAGCATAATTGGAGGTATAATTTCAGTTTTGAAGAATATCAACAGCATTTAATATTTTCTACAATAAGTCCTTTCAGGAACATTTCACATATTACATAAAGTAGTCATACTTAGTTTTAATCTAAAATGTACAGAGATCTTTCATTTAGCTCAATGGTTTCAGATCAACACAACTTTTTAAGGAGGCTAATTTAGAAACAGACTTGAGCATCTTGCAGTGATTGCAGAAGACTTGCACTTGAAACATTCTTGATCTGCTTTGCACAAGACCCAAGACAGCAAAGTCAAAGGGTCTGACAGTCAAAAAGTGAAAAAAGCCTAGAGGTCCTTTGTGCATTCTTGTATGTACGACACACAGCAAATGAAAAGATGGATGTTTTAGATACATACTTGCTTGCCAAAATGCTTATAAAAGATGCCTAGATGCTAAAGTCAGAAGGGACCTCAACAGATCATCGAGTCCGACCCCCTACCTAGGCAGGAAAACATGCTGGGGTCACATGACCCCAGCCAGATGCCTATCCAGCCTTCTCTTAAAGACCCCCCAAGGGAGGGGAAAACACCACTTCCCTTGGAAGCCCATTCCAAGTTTTGGTCACCCTTACCGTGAAGAAGTTTTTCCTGATGTCTAGCCTAAAATCTGCTCTTTCAGTTTGTGACCATTCTTCCTTGTTACCCCAAGAGGCGCCCTGGTGAACAGAACATCTCCGATCCCTTGCTCCATCCCCCTAATGAATTTGTAGGCGGCCACAAGATCCCCTCTCAGCCTTCTCCTGCGGAGGTTGAAGAGGTGCAGGTTTCTCAGTCTCTCCTCATAGGACTTGTCCCGTAAGCCCTTAACTATACGAGTGGCCATCCTCTGGACCCTCTCGAATCTATCAACATCCTTCCTGAAGTACGGTGCCCAGAACTGGACGCGGTACTCCAACTGCGGTCTGACCAATGCTGCATAAGGGGGAAGTATCACCTCCTTGGTTCTATTTGTCATGCATCTGCTGATTCATGATAAAGTGCAGTTAGTTTTGCCGATCATTACGTCACACTTATGACTCGTGTTCATCTTGGAGTCCACTATGACTCCAAGATCCCTTTCTGCTTCTGTGTTGCTGAGAGGGTCACTTCCTAGCCAGTAGATGTGCTGGATATTTTTGAGCCCTAAGTGCAGCACTCTGCACTTGTCCTTGTTGTACTGCATCCTATTGTGTACTGCCCACTTTCCTAACTGGTCCAGGTCTGCCTGCAATTGTCCCCTACCCTCCAGAGTGTGCACTTCACCCCACAAGTTAGTATCATCTGCAAACTTGAACACAGTACATTTCACACCCACATCCAAGTCACTGATGAAGATATTAAAAAGTACTGGTCCAAGGACCAAACCCTGTGGGAACCCACTACCCACATCCTTTCAGATAGATGCCAATCTGTCTACCACCTCTCTGGGTGCAACTGCTAAGTCAATGTGCCACCCACCAGACCATGTAAACATTTGTGTCACAGCCTCTTAATTTATTTATGAGAATGGGATGAGATACCGTATCCAAGGCCCTGCTAAAATTCAAGAAAAAGACATCCAATTCTACTCCTACGTCTAAGTGTTTTGTGACCCTGTCATAAAACAAAACCAGATTGGTCTGGCATGATCTACCCACTACAAATCCATGCTGGTTTCCCTGCTGCATTATTTTTCCCGCTGGACTCCCACAAATATGACCCTTCATAATCTTTCAAAGACCTTTCCAAGGATGGAGGTGAGACTGACTGGCCTATAATTACTCGGATCCTCCTTCCTCCCCTTCTTGAAACAAGAACCACATTAGCCCTTTTCCAGTCCTCCGAGACCTGACCTGAGCACCATAAGTGCTCAAACAGCTGTGCCAGTGGTTCTGCTATGACACCGGCCAATTCCTTCAGTACCCTTGGATGGAGCTCATCCGGGCCTGATGACCTGAATACATCCAATCCATCAAAGCGACTGCACCAAGTCAACATCAACAGTTGGTGGGCTGGTGTCCCTCTGATGCCCATCTAAGAACCCATTAGGAGATTTATCTTGACCCCTGTTCGGAACACCGAGGCAAAAAACTCATTGAATAGTTTAGCCTTATCCACCCCATCTCTCACTAATTACTCCTTCTTGTTCAGTAGCGGTCCTATGCTGCCCTGCACCTTCCTTTTACTCCCTACATACCTAAAAAAGACTTTTTGTCATCTTTAATTTGTGTTGCCAGCCTCAGT
This sequence comes from Gavialis gangeticus, assembly GCF_001723915.1. NCBI lineage: Eukaryota > Metazoa > Chordata > Crocodylia > Gavialidae > Gavialis > Gavialis gangeticus. The sequence goes on along the minus strand of NW_017729025.1, from coordinate 13,090,751 downwards.
TCTGTAGTTGCTTTGGCTTTTCTAACTGCCTCCCTGCCAAATAGGTATAACTCCTCCTCCTCAGCTTCTCCTGCTTCCACCACCTATATGCCTTCTTTTCTGCACTTAGGCTCCCCTGGATTTCCCTGTTTAGCCAAGGAAGTTTTTTTGGCCCCTTCCCCCCTTTCCCCTCACAATGGGATAGTCTCCCTCTTCACCCAAAGGATTGCTTCCTTTAGGAATGACCACCCTTCCTGGACTCCCATCTCACCAGTACTCCTATCCTGCAGCATGTCATTGACTAAACTCCTGAGCACACTGAAGTTAGCCTTCCTAAAATCAAGCACTTCCACCCTTCTAGTTATCTTACTCATCCTACACCATATGGTAAATTTGACTGATTAGTGGTCACTGCCCCCAAGGTGACCACAAATCTGCAGCTCCCCTACCAGGTCCTCCCCCACAGCCAACACCAAGTCCAGTAAGGCATGTCCCCTAGTGAGCCCATATACCTCCTGTGTTAGATGAAGGTCCTGCACACAGGTTAAGAACCTACACGAACAGTTAGATTTGGCTAACCAGAAGATAGATGCAAGTTCCCAACCTCATTCTTTTAGGGGGGAAAAAACAAACAAACAAAATCGCCAAAATTATTATTCAGGCTGAAGTACTAAAGAAAACTATCACTACTTCCCAAGGTAGGTTTGGGAATGAGATCTAAACCTAATTCCTACACCAATACAGAGGTAGTACACATAGGATAGGCAAGATCAGCAAGTGGTATGAATACTCCCATTCACGATACTAACTCACATAAGTATCTGTAGAATGGGAAAGAATCATTTTCAGCTACGTGGGATTTGCACAGTAATAATGCATTAGCCACTGGACTCCATTCCATAGCATAAGTTATTTTGGTACTTTGAATGTTAGCTTCATACACAAAACTTAACTCCAAGAGCAAAGAGATTAAAGATATTTACTTAATTTTAACTTCTTCCGTCTACATTTTAGGTGGCGATGGGTCTGGAGAAGTAGGTCATATGTGTTTTCAACAGAAATGGAATTATTAGTGAGTGTACTCATTCCCACTGAAGCTTAGAGATATGTATACAGGAGACCCTTGCCATTCGCTGGGGATATGTTCTGGACATCCCCGCAAATAGTGAAACTCGTGAATATGGCACTGCGCTCATGAATGGCGCATGCCCCTGGCAGCAGGGTTGGGGCACGGCTGCGCTGGTGACTGTGGGAGCACAGCAGTAGCAATGGGAGCCTAGCAGTGGCAAGCACAGAGCTCCCAATGGTTTCCTGTAAGTGTATTTAAGATGCGGGTTCGGCATTCGCACTGTAACAAAATGAATATTCGCGATGTGCGGGGAATATTCGGCGCACCATGTATATTTGAAGCCACGCATGCTGAGGGTTTCCTGTATTGTTTATTCGCATTGTCAACTACACTGTGCGTCTAATACAAGGAATCCGTTATCATCCCTCATTCGTTACATTAAGAAGATCCCTTCCTGTTTTTTAAAAATTATTTCTTATGTAACTGTATATTACAAAATAGACAGACAGACAGACAAAGGGTAAAAATCTCCTTTAACCAAATTTTAGTATGCTGAAGTTTAAAATACCTGAAGTTTGACTTCAAAGATATTTTGAATAAGTTTGGCCAATACAGTCTCTGGGCTGCTAAAAATCTCTCCAACTTGTTTGTTCGCTCGCTGACAAAGAATGGCTGCATCTTCAAATATATCATTCCTCAAGAAAGCACCCTAGGGATTAGAAAAATACTATAGTATTACTTTTCCAAATCCATAGTAAAATGCAATAATAAATAGTCATAAATAAAATGAATTGTGTGAGAAAAATATAAAACATGTTACCTCTTGACACTGTTTTATGTACACATCAACACAGTGCGAATAGCCCTATAGTAGGGGAAAATGACCACGAATTAACAAACAAGTAGATGCAAAGAAAGCACATAATCTATTGTAAAAAAGGATTAGTTGTAGCAAGATTCATGAATTGTATGAACTCTGAGTCCCATTTTCTTTTTAAGTCTAGAGGGAGCTTCACTACAGTTATTTATTCAAAAATGTGTTCAGAAAAAGTGGCTGAATAAGAAAACAAACCACAAGAGTTTGTGGTGCAAGGGGATGGGGGCAGGGGAAACAACACACAGTTTTTACCTTAAAGTGAAGTAAGACAGCTGCTACTTCTCGCATTCTAGAGATTTCACCCCTTCTTTGGGCATTTGTAAACTCCTGAATCAGCTGGCACTCTAAATCATGGTACTTACCTATATAAGGAGAGGGGAAAATGGGGATGGGGGTAGACAAGGTGGAAATCATACACCATCAGTCCATCAGACAATGCAGTAAACATGTTGGCCAAAAAAACAAAAAAGTTGAATATTCAACATTAAAATTAGATTAAAGAAATAAGCACATTCAAGTTAAGATTCGCTCTTCAGTTCACTAGGAAGGAAACTTACTTGCTATTTTTGATTTTACTTCAGAAAACCTGTTAACAAATTAAAAAAAGCATTATTAGTACCCATAAGATAAGAAATTTAGAAGTATTAGCTTGCTAACTGAAGATGTTTGTTTTGAAGTTATTTTAGAATTAATTATATTAAAACAAACCACGTAACACCTGCATTCAAGCTTAATACATAAGAAACCGATAAGCAATTACCGCATTTACTTGAATATAAGATGACCCTGCCAATAATTAGATTCTATAAATGGAGAATTTATAAACTTGTTATAATTTTCCAGGTATAAAATCTAATTATTGGAGGTTTGCCTTGAATTTGTCCCCCTCCCACTGTTACAGCAGGGAAAATAAATATGGGAGGGGTCAAAAATAAATAAATTAATAATTTTTTTAAAGGTTCTTATGAGTATGTTTGCCCAATATGGGCCATGTAGTTTATAGTTATACTTAGCGTTGGCTACATTTAATCAACTTTATAGTTGGTTTCCATTACTGAGCAATGGCTGCTTTTGGCAGCAGTTTAAGGATAGACAATGTATTTAATAACGTTTCCTTGTGTGAAAGTCCAAGACAAGGGGCATTTTCCCCCATGCTGACTGGGAAGGAAAATCTTGTCTTGTATTAAAGTAAATATGGTGGTAATTACAATTACCATGGAAGTTAGTATACCGAAATTACAATGGTTTCCAGCACAAAAGCTTATGTACACAAAAACTTTCCAGCACAAAACTTTTAAGATGTAGGTCAACGGTGATTGTGCTAGTTATAAATATGCTCAAAACACACATACGTGTACATGCAAATACACTACCAAGTCATCTCAACACATTATTTAAAGAATCATATGAGTCAAGCAAAAGCATAATGAGGAAAATGGGTAATCCCACAGTTACAGCTTGTAAAAAGTATTTAAAATGATTAAATCTCAACATACCTGTCAAAAGGTAGCTCCTGTGCAATCAGATGCAGCTTCTGAATAATATCTGCTGCCTCTTTAATCTATTAATGTGAAAAACATTATAGTTTTACTAAAATGTTATAACCATAGGTTTATCTCTTTCTCCTTGCTTTACCCCCCAGGGATATGCATTCCCTCTTTTAAAAGCTGTTTGATGTCTACAAAGAAAAAGGAGGACTCGAGTCAGGACTCTTTCTATGTTTTTATTAAACTGAAGATCAATCATTTTAGTAGTCTAATTTCATGTAAGAACAAAACTCTTTCTGTTACAGAATCACAATGTAACATCTTAATCCAAAATCGCAGCTGGCTCATCCAGAAAATATTAAAGCCTTCTTTCACTCCTAACTATAAGCCCAGGGGTAAAGTGATTTGTAATCCGCCCGGCCAATTCAAGAGCATTGCTGAAAAGTTCTGGGCACACCTGCACCCTGTTTTCTTCAAGTAGAAAGAGCAGCTACAACAGAATGGTTGGAGCCGCCAAAACCCACCCAAGGTGTTGAGAAAAGAAGTTTAGCTAAAAATGAACGCCTCCAAGATGAAGACTCTGACTCACAGGAAGGACATTTACCCTGTGCCTATACAATACAAATATCCTTCCAGAGAATGCAGGCAGAGTCACTTCTGAGAGGCAAACCAGATTTTTTTCTTTTTACTATTAGTCATCATTTAACAGGTATCAAAGTATCTTCTAGTGGTACACTCGCTGTTGTTAGACTTAGTTAAACATTATAGGACTATAACTTCTATAACATTATAGGATCATAACTTCTTCAAATACTGAAAACAGAGCAGGATGTAACTGAAGTCTTAAAAGTTAGAGTAAAGTTAAATTTTGCCAGGCACCATCTTCAAGTTCGTGTGGGATTTTTTTTTTTGTAATTGTTGAGGACCAGACAGCAACTAAGGAATTGGATAAACAAAGCCACGATAGTAGCTTAACAGCTTTACGGACACATGACATAGTTTCATAGTTGGTAGGGTTGGAAGGGACCTAAGCAGATCATCTAGTCTGATCCCCTGCCATGGGCAGGAAAGGATGCTGGGGTCAAATGACCCCAACTAGGTGGCTATCTATCCTCCTTTTGAAGACCCCCAGCATAGGGGCAAGCACCATTTCCCTTGGAAGTTGGTTCCAGGTCCTAGCCGCCCTGACAGTGAAGTAGTGCCTCCTGATATCTAGCCTGAAAATGTTATAACATCATGTTACCCTATTCTTACAACAGTTGTTTTCTAGTGAGCTGTATCAACCAACCCAATGCATTGCTGAGAATCCACAGCAAAGTCACCATGCAAGTTTGGTTGCCCATCAAAGGAAGTGGGATTTTAATATTATAGCAGTATGGCATTTTACTTAAAGATACATCCCCACTTGGATGCAACACCTTGTTGCCTTTTTTAAAAAAAAAAAAAAGGACCCCATCCTACAAATGTGCAGTGAAACCTCTTTTCTATTAGCCTCTAGCCATCTTAAACCACTGAACAATATTAACGATGGATACCCAAGGGCAGATCCCCTTGATTTCTGCTCCACCCAGAAGTTTAAAAATAACCACCTAGCACTGGCAGCAGCATTTCTAATCAAGCAGCAGTGAGGAATAAATTGACTTCATGGCTCATTAGAATCTACCTTAGATTCCTTCTAAGCTCTTCATTCTACAGGTGTTAATGACCCTCTCTCCTTTTTAATGGCCTTGATAGCTGATTAAGCTACCCTTTACCCTGCAATTTTGCCATGTGTTAGCTCCTCCTAGTAAGGAAGCTCCTATTTCACAGCCCTGCAAACTGTTTTTAACTCCAGCTAAAAACATTAACTGAGGCAAGGAAACATTAACTCAGGTGGACACAAACTCAAATGTGGACACAACTTGAGGTGAATCATTGAATGTACTTTCAAGATGCTCAAGAAGGCTAGGTTTTGTTTTATGAATTTGAAAGAGCTGTATGTGCAATTCTAATGAAAACAGGACTAAAGAAACATTTTTGCCTTGTTTATGTTTATGCACAATATAGGATACAGCAAATTCATTCACATTCTAGTGAAGTTATATTAATCTTTGTTTCTGTCTTGACCTGGATAACATAGAGCTAAACCCCTTGCACGCTCGTAAAGCTTTTGATTTCTTTTTGTAGAGGAAAAAAGTGTTACATAATATATGATGATAAACCATACCATCTGCACCCCCTCCTCCCTTGTAAAATCCTAGATCCATCCACGTTTATTCCCATATGGTTAGTCTAATTTGAGTATTAACTGTTCATTTGTCTTACAAGTAAACGTACAAGTTTCCAAGTTAGTAACTAACTTTTAAGTTTTATTGAATTCTGGGGTTTTGCTTATGTATGACAGAAGCTATGACAAATTGATTTTCCATGGTTTCTGCTTAAATCTAGGCAAATTTCATTTTTAATTGAATCAGTCTTAGTAAACTGTGTTAAATTAAAATAAATATGGGCTGTATAAAAGCCAAGTTGAAGACTATAAAAGTACCTAGAAAAATTAGAAAACTATAGGCAAAAGACTAACAAGAGATGATTTTAACAGATAATTCAAGATAATAGAAAATCCTTATCCATATAAATAAAAGGACAAAAACAGGACAATGCTGATAAGAGAAGAGAACAGTAATGGAGAGAAGGATTTAAAGGATACTTGCGAGAATATTAAACCAAAGCACACACTGTAATGCTCTTGCATAAAAAGCAAACACTGATCTGTGACAACATGTGTAAAACTAAGGAGGTGATTATTTTGTCCAGCTTCAGAAAAAACAAAATCACAATTGAAGCACTTTACTCACTTACAGAAAGGCAATTGTTAAACTAGCCAGACAACAGAAAAGAAGGGTTATAAATGAAGCGAATGAGGATAATCAGTATGCATAGTTTCAAAAAAGGCCAGCAAAACAGATGCAACATCACAGAAACAAAAACAGGGGAGTTACCCAAGATAGTTGAAAGGTGGCAAGTTAACACCCCAAAAATAGAAAATGAGACGAGGGAAATTCCAGTTGGAGGAAAATTTTGTAGGAGCACAGAAAAACAGGGCTGGATGGACTCAGGAGGTTATACAGTCCAAACCCTATTCAAGGCAGGACTATGCCTATCTACATCATCTCATACAAACAGCAGCCCAAGCATGGACTTGAGAAACCTTCACAGCCTCTCAAGGGAATCTGCTCCAATGTTTAAACACTTTCATGGTTTGCAAGTACTTTTAACATCCAACCTAAGTTCTCCCTTGTTAAAATATAAATCCATTGCTATTTGTCCTGTCCCCAGGGGACAGAGGACATCTGATCAACTTACCCTTTTAACGAACATTTCTGTATCTGAAGACTCATCAAATCCCCACCTCAGTCTTCTATTCTCCAGACTACATCATCCCAGGTCTTTCAAACATCCTCACATCCTGTGTTCTAGGCCTCTAAATCCTTTTGTCACTCTCTGTTGGACTGTTTCTAACTTCTCCACATCTTTCTTGAAGACTAATGCCCATAACTGGAAATTTAGGTTGGAGATTAGGACAGTTAAACATCTGAACTGGGATGGAACAGAGAAGGTATGGATTCTCCATCCCTGGAAATTATCAAGAGCAAGTTAGACAGACACGACTGGGATGGCTTAGTGAGGGACAATTCTGCCTTGAGTAGGGGGTGGGACCAGATCACTTCCTGTCACCCCTCCCAGCCCTGCTTTCCTATGGTCCTATGAACTGGACACAGTACCAGCGCTGGTTTATTTTGGACCAATTTATTATGGTCACTTTGAATCCTAATCCTGCCCTGTAAAATGTCTGCTACTCCACCCAACTTGGCATCATCTACCACCACCACCAAAGTTAATAAAGATAACAAGAGAGTTTACCCAGAAAGTCAAAGCATTGTTGTTGGAGGTTAAAGCAAGGAAAACCTAGGTGTTCCCCTCATGCCAAAAATAAAGTAGTTAAGGTTCCAAGATGAGAAAACTTTAAAAAGCATCATTATTTTACAAGTACAGTACAGAGTACAGGATGACACTGAAATTATTGCAGGTAGAGAAAGTAAAACAAACTGCATGTGTTCTGCATAGGTTTCCCTATATTTTGTAAGCACTATTTCAATTTGTGATTTAAATTTGGAAGCAATGTTAAAACGCAATATACAATATTAAAGCAGTTAAGTAATACAGCACCTCTCTAGGATTGCTTGTAGCAGAAAATCTTGTTTCTACTCTCACAGGTTTCTTTGCAGCCCAAGGCAAGTCATTTGGCCTCTGCCTAATTTCTCTTCCCTCAACATATCTATAAAATGTTTTACCATTATCTCACAGAGTGGTGTTAGGATTTATTTGTGTTTGCGACATCCCATCTTCACCTTATGATATTTTGCAAATATCTAGTTGGTCTATTAAAAGATATCACCTCTACCAAGAGTTCCAGTTCCTTTTGCCTATAGACCAATATGCCTATAACCTGTAGCCTAAATTTATTTTGGCATTTGGAGATTTTTCCCATGGAAAGTGCTCCAGAACTTCTAGTTATAAATGGCACAAAACTTTCAAATTTCTTGGTTCTCACTGCAGTAGATTCATGAGTAATTTCTCCATAACTAGTGCTATACCATTTAATTCCAAGCGATTAAACAGTACTTTACAGGAGACCCTCGCCATTTGCAGGGGAAATGTTCTCGTATCCCCCCCAAATGGCAAAATCCATAAATAATAATGCCGTCTGCATTCATGAACTCAGTGCCCCAAGCAGCTTGGGTGGGGGGCACAGCTGTTCTGGCAATGGTGGGAGTCTGGCAGCAAGCATGGAGCTCCCAAGAAGCTCTTTTAAGTGTATTCTATATGCAGGTTCGGCATTCGTGGATATTTGAAACCACAAATGCCAAACCTGCGAATAGCGAGGATGTCTTGTATATGGAAATAAATGGTAAGCAAGTAAAAAAGACACACATTTTCCTGGTCTCAAATTTAGAAAGTCACTAAAGTTTGACAAATAACTTTTATAAAAGACCTTGAAAACACCAGTCTTCTTGTGATGCAACTTTTAAAGTTTAAAGCACTGCTCATTTTTCTTGGAGCTAGAATTATTTTTTAGCACACTTTGACTAAGGCAGACTAGCCACCAGTGATTACATTTACAGACCCAGCTGCAAACACCAACATAAAACTGGCTGTTACAGAGTACAAGCATACAAAATAATCGATTCATTTCCCTGAGAGAATTGTTCAGCTAAGCAGTAAAAGGATGACAAAACTCTGAATTGGAATTTGTAGTTCCTACATGGAATGCATTTTAGGTGGCACTAGAGTTTTATGTGCGCCTGCAAAAGAATTTTTCGCTTTTTCCAAATGCTAAAATTCCTCCTCACTGAGAAAAACTGTTTGGTTAGTGAGGTAGTACAAAAGTGATGTTGTAGCCATGATTGTCCAGAAATCATGAGGGAGGCGAGGGTTTTTTTTTTGTTTGTTTGTTTGTTTGTTTTTTAGAGTGACACCTTTTATTGGACCAACTGCGCAGTAGAGGTAGACAGGCTTTCAAAGGCAAGACTGACAAAGAATCTCTTGCATTTGGAAGCCCGTCTCACTCAACTATATAGTAGGTCCAATAAAAAGATATCAGCCTAAGAAATCCTTGGTTTGTGAAAAAATTCTGAGATACCCCTCAAAACATCACTTACTTATTTTTTAAAAATGCCTGGGAAAATCTTAGGTGTGCCGTGCTTCCTTCATCTAGGCACCACTTCTCCAGTTTGTTCTTCTCAGCTCCAGTGATCAGCTGATATAGGGTTTATGCTTCATAGCTACCTTCAGAAGGAAGATGAAAAACTAAAGAGTTCCTTCTCAACAGCTTTATTTTTTTTAAAAGAAGAATCTTGCCTTCTTAGCAGGCTCTGGACTTCATGCCTTTCCCCCTCAAAATCAGAAGACAAGGTGAGACTTCACAGAGCCCAAAGGCAAGCTGTGATTATATGCATAGTGCCAAGGGACCAACTCCATTCAGAAAACTCTCAAAGAGAGGTTGTTTAAAAAAAATATTGTGCATATGAAATGGCAGTGGTGCAAAAGGCTCCAAAGGAAGGAACAGAAATTTCTGTGCATGATCTGAAGTTGCCCTTTCAGCATTTCTCAAATCTCTTATAATTTCATAAATGAAAAAAAAAATGCCAACATTGCCACATTCAGAATCACTGAATACAAATGCTTTATCAGCAATCTGCAGACTAGGGTTGTTAATTTACATTTCAGAACAATGAAACTTTAACAAGTCAGTCACTCACTGGTTTGAAGTCTGACCATGGTAAGTCATGGTAGCAGCTTGTAATTAGGGCAGTCCTGCTTATTGCTTTGAACTGCTTTCATCCTGCTGACAGCTCTTACCTTTTCAGAGTTTGTAAAAACATCAGACTTCAGCTCTCCATCCAGAAACTCATTAAAGTATTTCATCAGTTTCTGAGCCTCCACTGCCCGTTGCCGTGGCGTGTTTACCCCCTCCAGCTGGTCACCAAGGTGACAGACCTTAGTTGCTACATAGCTGATGTGCTCATCTAGTTCCTGGAAATGTTGGAAGGCAACCTGGGAGAACAGACACGGACATAAAACTCAAGTTTTCCACTTACTGTACTTTCAGAAAAATAAAGGGAAATTAAACCATAGATTTGATGGCAAACAAACGAATCTGGGTGCCAAATTAATCATGCTCTATTCTCTACAGGTTAGAGAGTCGCGACTGTGAAAATTATACTTCTTTCAGATAATATTCCTAACTCCCAAAGTTCAATACACACTTCTGTAAAGCCGTAAAACCCTGCTGCTTTGCAAATAGTAAATACTGAAGATTCAAGGCAACTAATGATAATCGGAATTGAAACGAGCATCTCACGACTAATAAAACAGATTAACGACCTAATGCTCAGTTGACAGTTCTATTGAATCAGTGGAGTAATGTTCATTTATATCAACTAGACCTTCTTTTAGCATAGCTATTTAAGTATGGTATGAAGTCTAGTTTTGGATTTACCTTTGTATATTAGAGCCATCTTCTTGCTTGTAGTTGGATGAAAAGAGATGATGACATATACTAAACCCCTGTACATCCAGACTTCATATTTTTAATACTTTAAATAGAACATTTTAGGGTTCCATGTTAAAACCCTAAAATTAAAAGTAAGTATATTTTGTAATTTTATTCTCAGATCACTCACGCCCACATTGGCACCTGAAATCTGGAATTATGCAATTACTTTTAGAAAATTAACAAAAAAAGACCCACATTTCTCCTCTTCCCACCAAAATTATTAATAGCCTCAAACTATATGGACCATGCCATTTATCACCTTGGAAAATGGCACATATAAAACTCCATACAGAACAGTGTGTTTTATAAACATCCTGATTAAAGCTGCTTGGAACATTTGACAAAGAGAAATTTTGTGGAAACACATTTCAAAGCCTAACCATTTGCTTAGCTTACTGTTGTGAAGGCTCTTGAGAACAAGAGAGGAAACAGGAAACCCCCAAAAATCAAAAAAGCTCACATTTTCAATCCCAAAGCTGCCATTTCAGTACAAAATGCATTTCACAAAAACATGTGAATGGTTCTTCTTTCATTCTAACGTGGAATGTGAAGTAATGAAAGTTACTGTGGAAGACAACTGTCATCTACTGGAAAGGTCTCATCCCAATAAAGGACGACACAGCTCTTACAAGCGCCATCAGGTAGGTTAACCTTGTACCATAAAACAACTCTGACAAAGGTTTTTCCTTTACAGGTAAGAGCTGACCAGTTACCAACACACAATACCGTTCTGTGAACTCAGCACTGATGACTGCCGGGGTTCTGAACAAATCAAAACCGAACTCTACACACTGGCAAGTTCCTTAGCTACAAAAGATACCACAAAAAAATCATGTGTTCTGTCTCCACCTCCTAGCAAGGTCTGACTGAACCACTATACTGAACTAATAAAGTAGTAGCTAATAAAAGTCACAACTCTTATTTTGTGCATTTCACAGCAGCTCAACAGCATTTCAGTTCTAGCATGTTGATAAAATTGTGCTCAAACACTGGACGTTTCTGGACAGTTTATCCATAACTGCATTATTTCAAAGGGTACATTTTCCATAGAAAAATGTGGATTCCAACAAATTAATATACTAATGGGTAGAAAGATAAACAATGTTTTCATGTATGACAGGACATTTTTCAGGAACTTTTACAATCTGAGATTTACTTTCCACCTTCATTCTTACCTGATTGCTTTTCTGCAGCTCTTGTACTTTCTTGGCAAACTCCTTAGCTTCTTTCTGGCATTGTTGTTCTAGCTTCTCCACCCTTCTTTGAATCCTTTCATCCATAACCTGTAGTTCTTGGATATGGTTTACAAATTCTTCTAATAACCTGATTTAAAAGATGATATGATAAATAATTTTCATAATAAAACCTGCTTTACATTAAGGTAACAGCAACTTATAAGAGAGACATCCTGAGACGCAGGTCTTAAAAAATATATTCTCCTGCTGGAAACACGAAGCTTTTCCTGGTTAGTGATCAACTTAATATATGAACCTCTGTAGCATTTCAACTTTGTTAAAAATGCATATGCTTGTACAACAGACCTCGTAATATTGTACATCATGGGCCTGCTGAAATGACCACTTGGAAAAACTCATACGTCCAATAGGACAAGAAACTGCCTATAGCACAGATTTGCATATCTGTGCCAAAATTCACAACATAAGCAAGGTCTAAGCCCTCTAGTCAGATAAATATATATATTATATATTAATCTGTTTGTGTTTTCTCCTGCACTGCCTTCTGTCTCATTTCAACTTTTCCTCCATACCCATATATCATTTCCCCCTACAGTGTGTACTTTAAATCTTTCCTTGGATTTGGTCTAGCCTTTCTTCTTCCACTTGCCTCTCAAAAACCTTTGTCAATTACTCTACTTTCCCCCTTCTCAGCTATCCCACCCATCTCTTCAGCCAATATACTTCCAAGAACCCAGTCTCTGTTATACCAAGCAGATAAAATTGTTACTAGAATAGCCATATGACTAAACCAGCTAAATTAATATATACGAAAGTTCAGGGGATCTCACATCCACAGGCAATGTTAAAGTAGCAGAGGGAAGTGGGATTCCTTCCAGTGTACTGTTTCTAGACCAGGAGCGGGCAAAGTCTGGCCCATGGGCCGGATCCAGCTGGCAGTGGACTCCATTTCCCAGCAGCCCCTGCCTGCATGGCTGGGGCCAGTCTTCATGGAGACCCCAGCCGATGCGCTGCGACAGCACAAGGCTGGAGCTGTCATGGAGAATGGCCCTAGCTGCACTGGCAGGGCACGTAGTAGGGCAGGGCAGGGGGCTGCGCTGGAGCCACTGGGATCTTGCAGCAGAGGCAGCTTGGGCCAGGACCAGGGCCAGGGCAGAGTCGTGATCTGCCACCTGCACGCTCTGGGCAGGGGCATGCAGGGAGCAGATTGTGGCTCTGTCCTGGCTCCTTGCAGCAGTGACAGCATGGTCCCAAGCTGGAGCAGAGCCACAATCCGCTACCTGCACACCCCCGCCAGGAGTGTGCAGATGGCAGATCACAGCTCTGCCTTGACCCCAACCAAGCTGTCCCCACCACAAGATCCCAGTGGCTCCAGAGCCACTGGCTGGGGCCAGTCTCTATGGCACGGCACAGCGCAGCGGCTGTGGTCTCCATGGAAAACATGGAAACGGAGGCCAGCTGCCACCTGGAGCTGCCATTTTGCCCACCCGTATTCCAGACTGTATTTAGAGATCCACTTTTTCAGCCTTTAACTATCAAGTACCCATTATAACTGAAACCCTTCCAACTGGCCTAAGCTGCTAGAAGGAAGGAGCACTCTCCAAGCCAGTCTCTAAGCACCAGGAGGAGACAGTCCCTGCCTCTGTTGATGCTTAGAGGTTGTCTAAGAAGCAACTGAATTAAATAAACGCTTTTTGTCAGCATCGCAAACATCCCACAGGGTTTTGAATGTCAGCATTTACTGCTGCTAGGACTGAACTGCTTTCACTTTGCTACAGCTTAGCAAAGCCATAAAAAGGCAGCAATGGAGCCATCTCTCTGAAAGCTACACAAATTTAAACATTACTTGCATGTCAAAGCCATCTTTGCAATATTAAGGCGTAAAAAAAAGTTTCTTGCTTGTCATGCATGCAGTGACACTCATTCACCAGACTGTAAATTTCCAGGGACATAATGACAAGAGTTTCAAACAACAACTCAGGGAGGTTTGAATGGCTTCCATTCATTTCAGTGGGACATTTCAATCTAGAAATCAAACAATTGAGTGTGATAATGGTCTTTATTTTAACAAAAAATATCAAGCTAATGTTTACTAATTGATACAAGTTGATATGGTCATATAGTCAGGCAGATTGGAGTGAAACATGAAGCTGATTTCCAGGGTTTCCAGGATGAAGGACAAAAACAATACCTTTTCTCCCAAACTTAAATGTACAACCATTACTGTTCTAAACAGGGAGGGAAAAATGCATCCATTCTCTGCCAGAATGCCCTTTGCTATAAAAGAAAACTACCACCACGGTACCAAATGCTGCAGTATTCCAGTCTCAGGTCTTGAACTTTCAAAAATACCCTGATAAATATGAATGTGCATCAGGGAATTCAAAGAAAAAGCAATACATTAAAATACACGACAGAGTAAATTAAACCGAATTTAATATCAGTATACTGTAGTGACTGTACTGGACTGGAATGAGGAGTGGCAATGAGAAAGATAGACATAGGGGAGGGAATGCTGTATAATTCTGTAGTTGCTCATATTTAATTCAGGCCTAATATTCACACAGGACATAAAGCCTTGCCCACTACCTAAAGCAGGGGCAGGCAAAGTCTGGCCCAGGAGCTGGATCAGGCCTGTGGCTGACTCCATTTCCCAGCAGCCCCTGGGAAGTGTCCTGTTTCCATGAAGATCAGCCCCAGCACTGCTGGCAGGGCATGGGGTAGGGCGGAGAGCTGCTCCAAAGCTGGGATCTTGCAGCAATGGCAGTGTGGTCCACAACCAGGGCAGAGCTGCAATCAACTGCTTGCACACCCTGGGCAGGGAAACACAAGCAGCAGATGACAGCTCTGCCCCAGCTCCAGATCACACTATCACCACTCTGCAAGATCCCAGCCCCACGGCAGCTGCTCACCCTGCTGCATGCCCTGCCAGTGCGCTGGGACCAGTCTGCATAGAAACACTGGCCCGGA
>NW_017729025.1:13069961-13071077 GCF_001723915.1 Gavialis gangeticus | reverse complement strand
TCACCCTGCTGCATGCCCTGCCAGTGCGCTGGGACCAGTCTGCATGGAAACACTGGCCCCGAGCTGTCAGGTGCCACTGCTACAGGGGTCTCCGTGGAAACCAGTCGCAGCATTGTGAGCAGGGGCTGCTGGGGAATGGAGTCTGGCTACTGACCAGATCTGCCATTTTGCCCACCCCGACCTAGAGGCTGGCATGAAAGATGAATTCCAAGCAAATTCCAGGGACAGCACCTTGTTACAAACCTCAGAACGATATGCCTTCAGCATGGCTGAAGATACCTCTGGTGTTGCTCTCTTTGTTACAGGAGTGTTCTTGTTAATGACAAGTCTATTGACTTACACATCTACCTCTGAAGAGTAAAAGCTTGTCTACAAATTAAGTTATTCAGGAATAATTCTGCGTGTGGATACTTTGATTCCAAAATAACAGTATATTTTAAACTCACATCCTACCTTAGTACATATTTAAAGTTAGCTTAGATAAGCCCCAAGGTTAGTCATCCAGCTACTACAGAAACCAGAGATGACGACGAGAAACTGCAAAGGATCCAGAGGCAAGTGGCAAAAGTGATAGAGTTAGAAAGCAAGCTATACAAGGAAGGGTTGAGAGAATCACATATGCTTAATCTGAACAAAAGGATACTAAGCGTGTGGGGGGGGGGGGAGGGGGAAAGAATGGGGCAGGAGGTTGCCCCACCAAGAGACTGCCACAAAGAAAAAAGGAAAAATATTAGATCCCCTTGGTCACAGAGAGCAGGACATGAAGTAATGGGTTTAAACTGCACCAAAACAGAGCTAAATTAAACCTCAGGGAACATCCCTAACCACGAGAATGGTATATCAATGGAACAAGCTGCCCAGGAAAGCTATGGAGTCTCCTTCATCGGAGGTTTTCATAAGAGGCTAGACACATTTGTCTGGGATGGTTTAGCAATAATGCCGCCCTCATTTGTGCAGGGCACTGGATCAGATGACCCTTGAGGTCCCTTCCAACCCTAAGACTATATTATTCTGGTGTCTAACAACAACTTTTAAATTGTGAGTAAAAAAAAGGAAGGCAGCACCTTCTCCCTGCCCCCCACAAACTGCACACTTCTAAACGATGCAAATATGCGG
>NW_017729025.1:13055804-13064961 GCF_001723915.1 Gavialis gangeticus | reverse complement strand
TCTGGGATGGTTTAGCAATAATGCCGCCCTCATTTGTGCAGGGCACTGGATCAGATGACCCTTGAGGTCCCTTCCAACCCTAAGACTATATTATTCTGGTGTCTAACAACAACTTTTAAATTGTGAGTAAAAAAAAGGAAGGCAGCACCTTCTCCCTGCCCCCCACAAACTGCACACTTCTAAACGATGCAAATATGTGGTCATTTTATGGCTCCAAGAAGAGCAGCATTTCTAAGATGCAAATCAGAAAGACCAACCCCAACACAAGTTCTTTTTGAAATATTAGAAATTAGATTGCTCAAGACAACACAGCCTTCCTCATGTTGATCAATGTGACAAGTATATTTTGCGAGAGGTTCTGAGATAGCACAAGAGTCATTCAACCCATCAAAGCTTAGATGTATTCAACAAGCAATTATCATGCCTCAGTCTAACTTCACAGGCTACAATACTCCTGCCAAACTAATACGTTTGCACTTCTTCTGAGAAAAATGTGATATAAAATCTTTACCAAAACTATCAATACATAGCAAGAATGGCTGGGCTAGTTAGGCAAGATCATGCCTCAAACCAACATTTCACCTTCATCAAGCAATAAAGGTATCAAGGCTATAGGTAGGGATGCACTGATAGAGAGTTTTGGGGCTAATACTGATGGACAATTTTTAACGACCAATATTGGCCAATATCAATCTGATTGCTGATACGTGGCCCGGCAGCATGGAGAACAGCATCCGGCTGGTAAGTCTGCTGTGGGGGAAGGGGTGGGGGCGCATATCAAGGCCCCCATGGTGAGGGAGAGAGTGGGGCTGGCACTGGGGATACAGCAAGCGCTGCACAGCGAGGGCGGGGCATGGAACAGAGCTGCGGCTCATCCAGGAGACGCTGGGGGGTGGGTGGCCTCAACAGGGCAAGCCACTACCAGCTGGGGCTAGGGGCATCGCTGAACCCTTCCTGGGGGAGGCAGCAGCAGTGCTGGGAGCTATGGAAAATTTTGGGGTGGCTGTAGCCCCCCCCCGTAGCCCTGCTCTCAGCACTGTCACTGACTCCCTGAGTGCAGCCCAGCTGCCCCACCACAAAAAGTCCTGTGCTGCCCCTGGCCCCAGCCCCCAGCAGCAGCCCACTCTTGCCCTGGACACAGATTCAGGGGGCACATGCCCCCCATGCCCTCCTGGGGTGCATGCAGCAGCAGCAGTCACCCCACTCCTTCCCCATGCCTTCTGGAAGAGCCACCCCAGCCTCACTCCCTCACTGCAGGGGCCTTTCTCTCTCCCCCGCAACCAGGCCTCTTCCTTCCCTCATGCCCCTTCTCCACAAAAGACTTACCAGGCAGACGCTGCTCTGCAAGCTGCCAGGCTGTCCGCGTGCGTGCACACCACAGTTGATGGCAACATTACCAGCCACATCAGCCAAAAAAGCCGATAGCTGATAATGTCAATTTTCCTTTTATCGGTGCCAACACAATATGGACTGAAATACTGGTGCACCTCTAGCAATAGGCCAAGAAATTTTTATTCAAAAAGCCCAAAAGAAAAAATGACCCCACCATACCTCCCCTCCCCACCTTTATACACTGCTAAACTTAAAATTTAAAAAAAAAAGGGTTCTGAAAGCTCACTAAAGACCTGGCTTGTGGTCATATAATAACTGTTCTCCCAGTTTCTGACATTCTTAAATAAACAATGATACTACATATAGCCTTTTTGTTAAATATGTAAAAGCTTTTTAACAATTTCTAATTATACTAGCCCATCTATTATACACTTGTATTTTACCTTTTGGGATCGAAAGGTTCTACTCCACCTCTGGAACCTCCTCCAGGAGTTCTCCATGCCAGGCGTTCAATGTACTCGTCTGCCACAAAAGGCTCCTAGGCACAGAATAAAGATTCTTTAAAGCAGGCAATTTATTAAGTTGCTGTTTACACATTGTTATGAAAGCACTGTGTAAGATGATAAAGACCAAGTATAATCTTGACAATAACCCCCTGTCACCTTTCATGTTTATACATTAAGCTATACGTCAGCCATCCTAAGAACAGTACAGCAAACCACTAGCTCAGACTGTTGAACTATGGTCTGCGGATTACTAAAATCTTGTTGATGGTAAGTAAAGAGGCTGACTCTTGCCCTTATTTCCAGAAGAGAGGAAAAAAAGAAAGCAAAAGCATGGTAAAAGTAAAGCAAAAAAGACTGGGAAAGCATGTGGGCATTCCTTCCTGCAGGAGAAATTTTCCCACCAGCAAGTTCTTCCACACTAAATGGGGAAGATCTTGCTCTTGAATCAGGCATGTTTCCTGCAGGAGAAATTTAACAAATGCTTGTAACGCTCATAGTATCTACTGGGAGAGAAAGGGATTCTCCTGGTAGAAACCAAACACCTACACATGGCCAGAGACTACAGTGACCTCTTTCATAAAAGGAAAAGACACAGCGCAAAGACAGCTACCAACACAAAATTTACTAATGTCATGTTCCCACATAACTGCCATACCTGCCAGAGATGCAAAGCAACCATGAACAGGAGGAAAGGGTGTCTCTCCACCCAGCAATGTTTTTCTTATGATGGAGACTTCATTGTGAAATCAAGAACCCTGACTTGCATTTTTTTACATTACCAGCAAAACAAATGTAGAAAAAAAATATATTATTAGTTTGTTTGATGACTCCATTAGTCATCATTTCCTCTTCAGTGCTACTAACAGTCAATAGCCTCTTGAAACTCAAAAGCACAATTTTACCCTTTAAGGACACATGGATAATCCACTCCCTCACTTGAAATACTGTATTGTTCTACTGCCAAGAGATTTAAAGTCACTAAAATTAAGTCAGAAGTAAAAAGGAAGGAAAAGTCTAATTTAAACATTTGATACTTTCAGCTAGAAAAGCCTGCTTTTCATCTGCTAGTTCACAAGAAATAAAATGGTTCCTGTGGTTCACGCTATCAAAGCTATTCTGGCACCAGTGCAAAACTTCAAATGGCAAAACCCAGAACTTTGGCCGCTATAATGTTCCATCCTATAAGACCCATCTATGGAATGGTAAAGAAGAAGCATCTAAACATATATTTTAATATACTGACAAATATACTTTACATATTGAAATGTCATCTGACAGACAATAAAAAGATGTTCCCTTGTACTACAAGGTAAATGTCTACACAAAATTGGAAAGGTTAAAGCAAGTTTGAATTGAAGTGAGAACCTGGATTCTTTCCCAGAACTTAGAGGGTTATTTCCACCGTACAGTTTTTACCCTGATAAAATGGTCTCTAACAACTCAAACTTAGTTTAAGTTAAGCAAAAGCAAAGAAACTAAACTGTTCCATATCTCCAAACTTCTCCGCTTTTTCACAGAATGTAGCAATGAGATACACTAGCAAATCAACCAGTGTACTTTCCTTCCTAATAGTTTTTTTCCGCTGGAAACATGAGTGCTCTGTCCAATCCAATTATAAAATTCCAACTAGTAACTAGAATTTTACATCCCTAAGATAATTCCTTCAAAAATTAATCTTACTGTCAAAGCTCACCCTAATATGCAAACTAACTTTCCTCTTACATTCATCCAATGGGTTGTAAATTATAATATTACATTTTCATATTAAAGATTTTCCCATTTTAAACACACCGCATTTTCTTCATTGTTCTTTAAATTTAAACCTCCAACCTCTAGCCATGCTTGTTGCTCTTCTCTACACTTACTTTTTCATTCATTTAAAGAAAAATGAGAGAACTTAAGTGTGCTAGGCACTTCTAAAAGAAATAACAGGCCATGATCTTTTGCCTAAATAGCTTACAGTTCAGTTACCACTACTTCTTAAAAGTATGTGGCATCCAGAATGGGGTACAGTATTCCAGATAAGTCACACCAGTCAAAGAAAATGTTACAAACTCCATTACAATTTGACCTGCTTCAAATGTTATGTCTGTGCGCACCTAGAACTATTTCTTCTTTTCATTTTAGTATAATGACTTTGCAATGTGACTTTCAGCCAGCATATGCAAAGTGATCAGGTTGGAACAGACAGTTTATTTAATTCATCCTACCACTTCTGTGTGTCCCTCAGCATTAATCATTCCCTTCATAAATTTATTAGCTTATAATATTTAGTGTTTGAAAAAATAAGGATTTAAAAAAAAAGTTAGAATAATATGAATAAAGGTGTGTTCATGGAACTGTTCACATCGAACGTGTATACTACTTGTTAAGCACTGACTAACTCGGCAGTGCACAAGAGAAGCAGCTCCTTTCTTAATAACTCTTGAAATCTAAACAAGACAGACAAATCATTTTAAAGGTTTTTCTAGCCATATGCCTGGAGGCTACTTTGTTAAAACAAGCTATTTGTACAGAATGTGTGTGGCCGGACACATAAGCACAAAATGTAAATGCTACAGTTTCACTGCAGCATACCTGGGCTTCAGTACATCTGTCCCGCCAAGAGTATTTCAGTGTATAATAAACACCAATATAGAGCAGTGGTGCTCAACCTTTTGGGTACACACGCCAAAGAAGCAACCTAGAGCCAGTCAGCAACCGGATGAGCCCTGCACGCCAGGATCAGATTCTAGAGCCAGGCACCATGGCCTCCCAGCCCTCTGCACTGGGACTGGGCCTTGGCCCTGGGAGGGCCTAACACCACCTCCTCCTACTGGGACTGGTCCCCAGGAGCCCCGGCACCGCTCCCTCCCTCACCTACATTCCAGAACTGGGCCCTGGGAAGACCCCCTCCCACTAGGATTGGGTCCTGGGGGGGCTGGCACCACCCCCATCTTGCCAGGATTGAGCCCTTCTCCCAGCTCTCCACACAGGGACTGGTCCCTGGGGCCCAGCATCACCGCTGCCTGGCTTTGCACGCTGGTATTGGTCAGTCCACAGGTCCAAGGGCTCTCAACAGGACAGGACATTTGGAAGCAAGCCCCCCCCGTCACCAAATTTCTGGACCTCTGGGGAGCCCCATGATCCAGATGACACAGTGCCCCAGGCCACATCTGGCCCACGGGCCAGGGGCTGAGCCGCCCTGGTATAGAGCATATATGATTCATGACCACAAACACTATCAAATGACTTCAGGTTCATTATTGCACATGGAAGGCTGTTTTCACGAGTAATATTTTAAATGGTATCACCCTAAAAATCTAATCAGATTTTCCCAAGTCAGTTAAAAGAGCAACGATGTACTAGACCAGTCCTTGAATCTCCTTGACAATTGCTGTAGTATTACAACTACATTTCCCTCTACTTGGTTCTTTGTGAAAGAAACACATGCAGGAGAAATTATGTGCAAAATATTGACCAACACGTAAAGTAACAGGCATTTTCTCTCACTCTTCCAGTTCTAGCATTCTTACTATAGCTCCTAAAATTGCTACATCATTATTTTACTGTACTGATAATGCAAACCTAAACCACAGACCACAAATTTGTATGTTCAACTGCAAATTTTTAACCTTATGTACTATTGCAATAATTTATTTGCAGTCTTCCCCATTTAACAGACTTAAACATTTGCATTTAAATTTACTTTACAGTACTGCAAACATTGCTGAAAACAAGTTATTGGAAAAGTAATTTTTAAACACCTAATCTCCTTCAGTGTTTTTAAATGAGCTCTAATAGTGGTTTTTTGTATGCCTTTGAACTTCCCTCCCTCCAAAAGTAGAGGAATAAATTTGACCCTATCTATTCAATCAAAACCATATTTTAATGAGATACAGCTGAAGCAGGTAATAATGTCCTTGGGTCTGGCTCATCATGTAAATGGCTAAACTGAGCAATTCGCATTAAAACCCACTCGTATAACCATTGCTGAAATCTGTTTTCTCAGAATGAATGGAATCTGTAAGACATACCTGGTATATCAATTTCTATGTCATCCTGCCCAACACAATGCACATAATCAAACAGAAAGCAGGTGTTAAACGTAGCTCCCCCCTCAAACCTAGCAATAAATCATCTTCCTCCACCTACATTCATCACAACAATTTTTCTGTTACCAAGCCTTAAGTTGTTTCTGGGTTTTCTCCAGCAATCATTTATGTAATAAATTCCAATATAACTTTTTTGCCTTCACGAACAAAAAAGACAGAGAGAGAGATTGTATTTTAACAAGTGTTTCAATCCTGGGATGTAGTCTAAAGGCCTTAACTCCACTACGATTTCCAACTACATCCCCATAGGGTCACGTAACAACCAACTGCACTTTGTAGTGTAGACAACACCTGCGGTGCTGTGTAGAAAATGCCAGACTGACCTGTCTTATTCTTACTCAAAGCATTAAGATAATTCCTAAGTTAGTGGCCAAACCACCCTACAAAATAGATCCTTACTGTCACCACACTGAGGGACAACCATTTACTCCAGGCACAACTATGGACTATGAGGGGAGCCAAAATATGGCTCTTTAACAGCTCTAACATGAAAGCAGTTACTGAGCTGTTTTTAATACTGCTTTTTTTTTTTTTTTTTAAGTCTCACAGGCAAAAAAACCCTATGTTAGTATTAAACCTATGTTATAAAACCAATGTTATAACATGGACACAAAACAATAAGGATTTACAAATATATTTAAACTAAATAATACTGATAGGACCTTAGAGTCAAACAACAGATTGACTATTTCTGTGGACTACCAGTGAGTACAGCAACATTTGCATCTGCTGATGTTAGTTCATGTCCATGCAATAGCAAAATAAGGTGAATTACATACTATTTCTTTATTGGTTCAATGGTTACAGCAGTAGTGAAAACTGGACACCTAGGTTTGATTTCCTGCTCTACTATAGACTTACTGCATTACCCTGAGCACGTCACTAAGCTTTTCTACGCACTGGTTTTGTATCTATTAAAATGGGGATAACGATACTTCCCTATTGCAGAGTGACACTGTGAAGATAACCAAGTTAAAGATTGTGAGGTGCTCAACCACTATGGTTAGGAGGCCTGTAGGTGTCCCTTAAGGAAACATGTGAAAAAATAAAATATTAGCATTGTAGCAGCATCCAAAGAGTCCAGTCTGCATCAGATCTCTTTTGCTGTGCTATACCGTTTCACTGAATCATAATAAAGGAGGGTGGGAGAAGGGACCTCCAAAACTCGAGTGCAACCCCCTGCCTGAGGTAGGATCATCCCTATCCAAGTCTTGCCATCCAAATCCTTTTCTAACCTGTTCCTAAAACTAAAATCAACCCTGCTGCCCAACTACAAGGCATATTGCCCAAAAAACACCTGCACCAGCCACAGGCAAAGCAGGGGGACAAGGCCATCAGTGTCCTGCTACCACAAGGGTTGTTAAGGCGCACTCAAGAAGAGGCATGTCCCTGCTGAGGAAGGCAAAACCCTCCAGTCCATACCAATCTGACCCTTCCTGGGCTCAACCCCTTCACCATCTCCTCTGCTGCATGACTCCCTGTGCCTTTTTGTTTATCCACTCTCCATCCACAGCCCCCTCAAGCACCAAGACCTGGTCAACCTCCTCCTGGTGCTAGCCAAGCTGGCCATCTATCTGCCCCAGAAGGAGGATCTGGTGGGAGGACACACGGGGCTGTTATCCTGTACTCACTGGATCATGTCTCCAGGCAGTTTAACTGGGCAGTGTTCACTGGCTCCTTGGCCTCATTCAAGGGCCAGCAGGCACTCTCCGGTGTGCACTGCTTAGTGTCCCCCTCCGCAGCACTTGTTATAAGCCTACAACCCTCCCTGTTACACATTTATTTGACTCAGTGATATCATATTGTACACCATATTGTTCATTATTGTACATGGGAGGCTGTTCACAAAAGTAATACTTGAAATGGGTATCCCCCTAAAAATCTAGTCACATTTTCCCACGTCAGTTAAAAGAGCAATGATGTACCACACCAGTCCTTGAGCCTCCTTGGCAATTTCTGTAGTATTACAACTATATTTATTATCTTTGGTTCTTGGTGAAAGAAACACAGGTGGGGGAAATTGATGACGTGCGAAATCTGGACCAACACGTAAAGAAAGGCATTTCCTTTCACTCTTCCACTTTCTAGCCTTCTTACAGTCGCTCCTAAAATTGCTACATCATTATTTTTACTGCAAACCAAAACTATAGACCACCAGTATGCACGTTCAACTGCAAATGTTTAAACTTACGTACTATCGCAATACTGGATTTCCCACGTCCCCCCATTTCACAGACTTAAACATCTGCACTGAAACACAGTGCTAGTAAAACTGTAAACCTCCTGGTATCGTCACTATGCCTTTAGCCACCAAGCACCGTGCCAGTTCGCCACGTTAGCTCGTTACTGACAACCGTAACACATCACATGGTATGAATCACGCTAGTGAACTGCTGACCACCACAGTCGTTAACCGTTTGACACGAGGACACATTGGACATGTGTGACATAGCCTAAAAAGGGCCATCTCCGGGCTGTGTCCAGGGGCTCCTTGGGCCTGTCCGAGGTCCGGTGGGCGCTGTCTGCTGTGCTCTGCTCGGCATCCCACACCTCGAGGGGGGGGTCACACTTTGACCCCCTCGCCCTCACCCCCGTGGGCTTTTCTTTCGTCCCAGCAGACGAGCTACTCCTCTCCCCACCGCCTCTAAGGGAGGCTTGTCGTTGTTCCCCTCGAAGGGAACGACTAGGCCTGAGCAGGACCCTGCAGGACTGCCCTCCTGGCCCTCGCCAATCCCCGGGCCTAGCCGGCTCTGCCCCTGCCCGGGCCCAGTCCCGTCCTGGCCCCACAACCGACAGCGGGGTATTTCTGGAGACCGCGCGGCCCCACCTCGAAAAGCTCGGCCGTGGCGGCCATGGCGGCGCCCACTCCTCACGCAGCCGCGCCCGGACCCCACCCCGCCCCTCTCCAGCTGACAGCGCCGGAAACGAACCTCACTCCGCCCCCCGCCCGCTGACAGCGCCGGAAACGGGCCTCGCCCCGCCCCCTGCCCGCTGACAGCGCCGGAAACGGGCCTCGCCCTGCCCCCTGCCCCGCCCCTAGCCATGGCGCTGCGGGGGCTGTGGCTCGTCCGGCTGCAGCCCGGGGCCGCCGCCGTCCGGCTCTTCTCCAGGTGAGGCCGCCGGGCCCGCAGGGAAAGGGGCAGCTC
Organism: Gavialis gangeticus; assembly: GCF_001723915.1. Classification (NCBI taxonomy): domain Eukaryota; kingdom Metazoa; phylum Chordata; order Crocodylia; family Gavialidae; genus Gavialis; species Gavialis gangeticus. The sequence continues at coordinate 13,055,883 of NW_017729025.1, read as the reverse complement.
CCGCGCGGGCGTTGCCAGCGTTCCCCCCGCGCCGTGTCGGCGGTGACCGAGCGGGGGCTTAACTCGTGCCTGGCTGCGA
>NW_017729025.1:13036101-13050804 GCF_001723915.1 Gavialis gangeticus | reverse complement strand
CCCGCGCCGTGTCGGCGGTGACCGAGCGGGGGCTTAACTCGTGCCTGGCTGCAAACATGTGAAACGGGGGGGGGAGACAGTGGTGTCCCCGGCGCTCCCGGGCTCCTGACACGGGGAGCCCCGCGTCACACGTGTCCGACTGTCCTCGTGCCAGACGGTTACACCGGCGTCAACGGTTAACCAGCGCGATTGATACCGTGTGAAATGTGTTATGGGGCTCAACGGATAACTAGCGCGGTGCTCAGCAGTGTTCAGCTGGTAACTAGTGTGGCTAACTAGCGTAGCGTTCAGCGGCTAAGTAGCACAGTGTTCATTACTTAACTAGCATGGCTAACCAGCGCAGTGTTCAGCAGTTAGAGCCGGCGTGGCTACTGTGGTCAAGTGATGCCATGTTGAGCATGTTACTGTGTTAAACAGTTAACTAAGAGTTAACTAATTGTGTTCAGTGTGTTACTGTATTAAATGGTTCATTATACTAAACATGTTAAACAATTAACTAACACCATGTTAAGCACCTAACTACCATGATTAGCTAATGCCTTGTTAAGTGTTACCGAATTCGACAGTAAACTAATACATTTAACTAGCACTGTGTTTAGTGGTTACCAGCACGGTCAATGAACCCCACGTGTTAAACATGACCTTGCACTTGGCAAGGCGAGGGACAAGTGGAAGGCAGCGTCCTGTTTGCTGGTGGTGGTTGGTGGCAGAGAGACTCGGTAACTGCTACTCAGCTCTGCCTTGCCTGACTGCACTGTCCTGCTTAGACCTGGCCTGGGACAGACCAAATGCTTATGCAGGTAAACAGAGGAGGAAGGAGTTCCCATTTCAGAGCACGCATCATCTGATCCGGTGTAAGCCTTCTGTCTGCCCTCTCCTAACCCACAGTAAGTGAAATGGTACTGCAGTCACTCTTCCCTGCCTGAAATGGTGGGGAAAATGCTGCATTGGCCCGGGCAGCCCCTGGGGGTGACTTATGGCCGATCCGGGAGGGACAAGTGGCACAGTGGCAGATAGGGCAAGAGGCAGAAAGCAGAGCAGTAGATGGGGCAGAGAGCACAGGGAGGAAGGCAGAAAGCAGAGCAGCAGATGAGGCAGGGGAAGGGGATCGGAGTGGCACTCGGCGAGGATGCAGGGCTAGATGGTGGCACGCCTGCCAAAACGGTCGGCCCCATTCTTATGTCACACACCAGTGAAGCCAAACCCATTGAAAGGAAACAGTGTCCTCCCTTCCCCAGGGAGTCATCACAATTTGCACACGCTGCCTCAACAGTCCATCCTCACACAAGAAAAAGATCGATCCTGAGCAGTCATTTCTGCCCCAGTCTTACAAGCTGCGATCCTACAGGCCAGACCCTTGTACCTGAATAGAGCCCTGCTGACTCGGGCGGTCTTGTGTAGGTCTGTGAGGCTTCTTGCATATTGCTCATTGCAGGGCTGGATTGTCCATCATAACCAAATGAAAGAATCCTTTTTTAAATCTCAAATGCCACTGGCAACTTTCACCTAGAAATCAAAAATGAAATTTATAGCCATAACTGGGTTCAGATACCAAACTAATATGATGCCAGTTAGGTGATTTTATTCAGACAGACCATCACGCTGACATTTTAGAAACTCAATCTGAAAATCTACAGTTTCTGATGAAGTAGTCAAAAAAGAAAAAGCTTTTATCTCTTCTTTTTTTTAAAAAAAAAAAGGGTTACTTTTCCTGTTCTTCCATTTGATGTGAAAGAGTCTTTTCAGTAAAAGAGTAACTGTGGTGTCTGAATAACTGGAGAAACACTGAAAGTGACTCAACACACTGGCAAATGAGCTAAGTGAACTGAAAATATATTTTTAAAATGTCAATTTTAGCTTTAGCATCTTTCTATAACTACAGTATTTTTTTTTTTTTAAGAAAAATGATTTCTCAAGAGTTGTATGCATCGGGAACTGTTTTTCAGGTATTTAGGAATGGTGCAATTTTAAATCAAAGGCATTTTCCTTGGAAGAATTGTGCAGGACCCTAAATATATATGGAGGAAAGGCATCAAAAAGTAGAAGAGTATCAGATATGACAAGCTGCTCTTGTTTTGCTGGGACAGTATTTTTGTCTCTTTCCTAGTATCCTTTCTGACTCGAGAAGACTGAAGTTCTCCAAAAATAAGAGGAGGAAACTGCAGGTTTGGGACGAAGGGAAGAATGGTGGAACCTGGAGAAAAGAAGTAGGGGAGTGGATGAAAGCGGAGGTCTGCGATACTAATTCAGTACAGTTCAGAGATGATTCCTTTTATTAAACCAACTAAGTAAAAATCATCTTTTTCTGCAAGCTTTCAGATTCACACGACCTTCCTCAGGGAAAATAAAGATGGTAAAAAGTCCCCATATGTAGACAATAAATATTTGCTAGAAAATAAATATTTTCTGCCTATGGGGATTTTTTTACCATCTTTATTTTCCCTGAGCCTGAGCAAGGGCATGTGTGCCCAAAAACTTGCAGAAAAAGATATTTTTTTTGTAATTTTTTTTTTAGTTGGCCTTATGAAAGGTATCATCTCTGAACCAAGAGTTCTTTCTGAAGGCATTGCTTTTTAAATTTAGGCTGACAGATGAGCACAGTTTCATTGGAAAATCTGAACCTGTGTGTATTTCAAAACCTTTGTATATTAAGGCAAAAGTTGCTAATTAATATTAAATTAATAATCACTGCTCTATAGATTTTAATTTGACTGTAGTTTTGGGATTACAGAATTATATAACTCCGTAGTGACATAGCAGTTCAAAAACTACATTTTTATAACTAACATTGATATTATGCAGTAGAGTTCCTCTACCATCTTCAAAATATTGTAACTGTAATGGTAACAGAAATGTTGCACTGGTCATGTATAAATTCACTTTTATTTGATTTGCTTCTTTATTCCCTGTTGTTTTTTCTGAAGCTTGTCTGAATATCAGTCTTCAGTAAGATCTAGTGTCCTGGAAATGTTCAGGTTTTGAAATCTGCTGGATTGAAGTTATTAATGCTTGTTTTTTATAGTTTATATATATATGTTTGTAGCAGAAAATATTATACCTAGAATATTAAATATATATTATGTGTATATATACATACACACATGCATAATGACATTCACTAGTCAGTTTTTACTTTTGTTCCAAGTTTCCAGTAACAATCCAGCCATCTCTAAGAATCTCAAGTATATGCAAAATAATATTTGTAATTATATAGGCTCTAATCCTACATCCCTGGAGCAGCACCTGGCCCCATTTGCACAACATTATAGTTCAGCCTATACAAATCAGGAAACAAGCCTGTTTTGAGTTCTGCTCAGGGGAACAGGAGTAAAACTAATTCATTTCTACTTCTATATTGCAGGCGTTACCCCACTGTTGAAAAACGAGCCAAAACCTTCAATGGAGCAAGCTACGTAACTTTGCCAGAGGACAGCATCTTTCTGAAGGCTTTGCTTTTTGAACTTAGGCTGACGGAGGAGGACAAGAACTTTGTGGACCATCGAGATAGCTGTTCTCGAATCAACAAGACTTCAGTGTATGCACTTCCTGTGGGAGGTGGAGATCTCTGGCCTGTCCTTGCCTTTCAGAAAAGTGGATTGCTATACGTTTGTCTTCCCCTAGTTGAACAGTCCTTGAAGCCGCGCCCTCCCCTCATTAACATTAGTGGAATCTCACAAGCATTTGCTATCTTGTCAGGATTGCTAGTCTTCATTAACTCCAGTCAGAAGAACGAAGCTGAGATAAATGCCAAAGTAGGCCAGCTTCCAAATTTGCTCATGCAAGCCTGTCCACTTGGCACCCCGTTAGACACTAATTTGAATGGCTTGTTAGATAGCACCCAGATTGCTTCCACCAACCACACACAGAAGCAACCAGTGTGGAGAGTGAGCACGTACAAAGGCAAACCTCAGGTTAATGTTTGCATCACTGAAAAAGTCAAGTCCATGCAATATGACAAAAGGGATATTGCAGACACGTGGCAGGTTTATGGAACTGTAACTTGCAAGGTGAGGACATTTCTAGGACAAATCTGCCTGACCTATTTAACACATGAATGCGCTAGGGGAAAAAAAGTAGAAATTCAGCTCATTTTATCTTGGCATACAGGCAGTCAAACATAAAAGAGTGTTAATGTCTAAGAGTGTATCAGAGAAGATATTTATTAAATTAATGCTTTAGATCAGAGTATAGAGTTTGGCTTACTGTTACTTTCTTGCATGCGTTGTGCATTTTTCAATCACTATTTTTGGATCTAAAACTGGCACTCTCTTCCAGTAGGAACCTCATCCTATTTCACAAGATACTATTTTCGTAAGAAATAATTTCATAAAGTATATTTGTATAAGGATAAGGGCTGGAGAGTTGGCTGATAAGCCAACTTTACTTCAACTAATAAATATTATGGTTAAAGAATCAGAATTCTTTAATATTAAAAGGTTATTTTAATAACCTTAGTACTTAAAAAAAACAAAAAAACTCACAATTTTTAAATTAAATCTTACCTCTCTCTCATTTCATAGATTCATAGATGGTAGGGTCCAAAGCGACCTCAATCTCAATAGATCATCAAGTCTGACCCCTGCCCTGGGCAGGAAAGAGCGCTGGGGTTAGATGACCCCAGCCAGATGCATGTCTAGCCTCCTCCTAAAGACCCCCAAGTTCTTCTGCTCCTCTTAGCATATGCGATGCTATTAGATTTATTAAGATCAGGAATCTGGAAAAAGAAAACAGTTTTAGAATTCTTTTGAGTAGCTTTCGTAGGTGTTCAATTTTTATTAGTAATAATGGGGAAACATAAGTCAATCAAAATGTATGAAAGCATGTTACAGTGTGTCCTTTTAAAACTGAATCTTGTGGTTGTATTGTCTTCTCTTTGTTATAAAGTGTGCTGAGGAATTGTCTGGCATTACTTTAATGAACAACTTTTTAGCTGCTATTGTTTTATAAGGAGAGAGCAATCCCAGTGAAGTGCATGGCAATAATTTAATTATTAGCAGTAGCTGGTGGTATGCTTATCTTGCAGGGACCCTGACCTAAATCTATTGCTCCTGAAGAGTTGAGGTTATTTCCTACCAGTGGTACTGGTGAGTCTTCCCTTGCTAGAGAACTTCCTGCTGTCCATGGGGATCGTTTCTGGGTCATTTTTGAGAGTGGATACATAAAAGAAAAGTACTAGTATAATGCTTTGCTGAGCTAGCACAAGTGAACTAGACAATAGGTGGCACAGCAGGTTTTCTCTGTGATGTAGCTGGTGAGATATCTCTGTAGCCATTAACAGCATGTTTGGATCTATAAAACTCATGTAGGAATAGCTGAATTAAATGGATGAATAACTATTGAATGTGTTTATATGCAGTTCATGATATAATATCAGTTACTGTGTTTGCTCTTGCGTCTAGAGACTATATATCAGTTTAACAAATCTTTGTTAATAATCCTTAGGGCAGTATCAAAGGAAGCTCTGAAATTGAGAAAAGGGCCCACATTTGACCATGTTTCTGTTGCTTCTCAAATTCAAGCTACTTCAAATTTGTCAGCAGGCTTTTAATGCCTCTTTCATTTTCAAATATCTGGTTTGGATTTTGGAAGTGGTCCTAGGCAACACAATGTCTGGACTTTGTTTTTTTTTCCCCAGTGTGATTTAGAAGGAGCTGCATCAAATGTAACTATCAGCGTGAACCTCCCTGCCAACGGCTCTCCACTCCAAGATATCCTGGTCCATCCCTGTGTGACCTCCCTTGACTCTGCAATTCTTACTGCTAGTAGTGTTGATGGATTGGATGACTCTGCATTCAGTGGGCCTTACAAATTTCCTTTCGCTCCTCCTTCAGATTTGTTTGACTTATGCTACTATACTTCCCAGGTAATAACCTTCCCTTCTCTGTAGTCTTTGAGTTTCTGAATGAGCTTCTTTAGGAATAAAAAAATCTTTTCTCTAGGCGGTAGAACAAGCATACACTACCTAAAGCCATTTCTAGCACACCACTGCTCCATGTAGCTCAAGTTGCATGAAGAGGCTGCCTTGCAGTGCTATTAAAATGTACATTGGTTAACATAAATACGTCATTTAAATTAAAATTATTTACTTCCTGTTCAAGTAGCTTATAGCAAACCTCTAGAAAATTATTCCTAAAATGAATCTGTTTTCCCCAGGTGCCTGTCCCACCAATTTTGGGATTTTACCAAATGAAGGAAGAAGAATCACAACTAAAATTAACAATAAATTTAAAGCTTCATGAAAGCGTGAAAAATGCTTTTGAGTATTGTGAAGCACGTATACCCTTTTTTAATAGGTAAGAAGAAATCCCAAATTTTCTCCACCTGTGCAATAACCTTAGAATGGGAACTTCCATAATCAGTGCACTTGAGTTCACACCCCTGAATTATGTGCCACTGGCTGCTAAAATTCACATAACCTCATATTAAGTACTCCAGAGTTTCATCTGGAATCTAATGTTGGGTACCTCAGTCAGTGCCATGCCTAACAAGCAAGACAGCCACATTCTGTATCTAGGTCTGTACAGCTGCTCTGGAAGGATAACTGGAATAACTTGTTTTGAATATGCCATTTCCCTCTAGCATTTTTCATGTTAAATCTAGCAACCACCCACCTGGTGGATTAAGTCTTAAGATTGCTTCCTACCCAGGTTTTGTCATTCCTAAACACTGTTAATCCTAGTTACAGATCAACTTATCAAAAATATAGTTATTTAAAATTAAAACGACAGTGTTTTTTGTTAAGCCTGACAACTGTTCTGGGTGTATTGTAATATAGTTATTATTCAAATGTAATAATGAAAGATGAGAGAGCCCGTGACATTGATCATAGCATTGGGAAAATGCTGTTTTTGAACTAGATGGAATAAAATCACCAAAAGGCCTATTGTACGTATGCTTTTGAAACTACAATGATCCCGTTGGTTGTAATTTCTTTCCATAAACTGGTGGTATGTTCAATTTAGTATGATCCAGATTTGTGCACCTTTAATATTGGCTTCAATTTCAACACATTAAATGCTTCTTCGAATAAAACAGATGTCACCAAATTGCTGTATAGTGTGAATTACAGTAGCATTTTATCCTGTTTTGTGCAATAGGGGTCCAATCACTCATTTGGAGTACAAAGTTAGCTATGGGCAGCTGGATTTATCACGGGAGAAAAGCTTGCTGGTTTGGGTTATAGGTAAGCTGAATGCAGTATCTTTTTTATTGAGAGTTAGTTTTGTGTACTGTTGACTCATTTTACTCAAGTTTTATTGAGGCTGTTTCTGTTTTTAGGACAAAAGTTTCCCAAATCTTTGGAAATTTCCCTTTCTGGAACAGTGACTTTTGGTTCTATTAATAAAGAGCATTCAATTGATCCAATATGCACTGGGAACACTGCATATATAAAAGTAAGTTTTGGCCTGTACAAGAAGATGCATTAATAATCAGGTTTTTAGTTAAATTGGCAAGGTAACCACATTGATTTGCATCATCTGCTGCTATTAATGCTTTTGTTTTCTGTGTGCATTTTTCTATATTCTTGTTGTGAGGCTACTACTTCCTATCAGTCTTCTCCATTTATACACCAAACATTTGTATAGCGGGCATGGTGAACTGTGTAGGTATCCATCATTTATCCACGAAAGAAACAATATATATTTCACCACATTTTCTTTGTTTCTATAGCTGTATTTCAGGATCCCAGATTATACCGTCACTGGATGTTATACAGACCAGCATTCTGTTCAGGTCTTTTCATCAGGAAAACCAAAGATTAATACATGTGAGTTAGTTAAAATTGTTGATTACTTAACTGAAAGTGTATTGGGGGACTTATAAAGTACACAGCTTAAACAACCAATATGAGATCTTCTTGTTTTATTAAATAGTTTTCTGTGTAAACTTTTATTGTTTTGCAAAACATTTTTTTCTGCAAACTTAAACATTAAATAACCTTTTAAGTCAAATGTTCTGGTTGAGAATGTAAGCCTGGTTGAGCCTGACAAGATTATTTACTAGAGGAATATACTAGTAGATGATAACTTAGACAGCAGCAACCATGAGATGATTGTTTTCAGGATCCTGAGGAAAGGAAAGATCTAGAGCAGCAAAGTAAGGACCTTGGACTTCAGAAAAAAAGACTTTGACTCACTCAGGGAACTCATGGGCAGGATCCCCTAGGAATTGAGTCTGAGGGGAGAGGAGTCCAGGAGAGCTGGCTGTACTTTAAAGAAGCCTGACTGAGTGTGCAGGGACAAACCATCCCAATGCGCAGGAAGACTAGCAAGTATGGCAAAAGACCAGCCTGGCTTAGCAGGGAACTCTTCAGTAAACTAAATCACAAAAAGAAAGCTTATAAGAAGTGGAAACTTAGACAAACAACTAAGGAGGAGTATATATTGCTCAGGCATGCAGGGATGAAGTCAGGAAGGACAAAGCACAATTGGAGTTGCAGCTAGCAAGGGACATGAAGGGAAATGAGAAGGGTTCTCTAAGTGTGTCAGCAACAAGAGGAAAATCAGGGAAAGTGTAAGTCTTTTACTGAATGAGGGAGGCAGCCTTGTGACAGAGGATGCAGGAAAGGCTGAAGTACTCAATGCCTTTTTCTCCTCAGTCTTCACAGGCAAGGTCAGCTCCCAGAGTACAGCACTGGGCAGCATAGTTTCAGGAGGAGGTGAGCAGCCAACAATGGTGAAAGAACAGGTTAGGGACTTTTTAGAAAAAGTGGACATGTACAAGTCCATGGCCCGGATGGGATGCACCCGACAGTGCTGGGGGAGTTGACTGATGTAATTGCAGAGCTGTTGGCCATCATCTTTCAAAACTCATGGTAATCAGGAGAGGTCCTGGATGATTGGAAAAGGGCAAACATTGTGCCCATATTTAAGAAAGGGAAAAAAGGAGGATCCAGGGAACTACGGACCAGTCAGCCTCACCTCACTCCTTGGAAAAATTGTGAAGCAGGTTCTCGAGGAATCCATTTCTAAGCACTTGGAGGAGAAGGTGATTAGGAGCAGTCAGCATGGATTCACCAAGGGCAAGTCATGCCTGACCAACCTGATTGCCTTCTATGATGAGGTGACTGGCTCTGTGGATGGAGGGAAACCAGTGCCTGTGGTGTATCTTGATTTTTAGGAAGGTTTTTCATATGGTCTCCCACAGCATTCTCACAGGCAAGCTAAGGGCGCACAGGCTGGATGAATGGACTATAAGGTGGATAAAAAACTGGCTGGAGCATCAGGCTCAGAGGGTAGTAATTAGTGGTTCAATAGCTATTGGCAGCCGGTATCAAGTGGAGTGCCCGGGGTCAATCCTGGGGCCAGTTTTGTTCAATATCTCCATCAGTGACCTGGATGATGGCATAGGGAGCACCCTCAGCAAGGTTGCAGATGACACTATGCTGGGAGTAGCAGATACGCTGGAGGGTAGGGCTAGAATTTAGAGAGACCTAGAGAAGTTGGAGAATTCGGCCAAAAGGAATCTCATGACCCCTCCCACCCCCAGTGCTTCTTCCTGCCCATGGCAGGGGGTCGGACTAGATGATCTGTCTAGGTCCCTTCTGACTCATTGATTCTATAAGGTTCAACGAGGACAGGGCCAAAGCCCTGCACTTAGGACAGAGCAATCTCATGCACCAGTACAGGCTGGGGGTGACTGGCTGGGCAGCAGTTCTGCAGAAAAGGACCTGGGGGTGGCAGTGGACACTAAACTGAATATGAGCCAGCAGTGTGCCCAGTTGCCAAGAAGGCTGACATCATCCTGGGCTGCATTGGTAGAAGTGTTGCCAGTAGATCGAGGGAAGTGATTATTCCCCTCTATTCAGCACTGGTGAGGCCACATCCGGAGTCCTGTGCCCAGTTTTGGACCCCCCACTACAGAAAGGATGTGGACAAATTGGAGAGAGAGTCCAGCAGAGGGCAACAAAAATGGTGAGAGGGCTGGGGGACATGATTTATGAGGAGAGGCTGAAGGAACTGGGCTTATTTAGTCTGGAGAAAAGAAGACTGAGAGGAGATTTAATAGCCTTCAACTGCCCGAAGGGCAGTTGCAAACAGGATGGAGCTGGGCTGTTCTCAGTGGTGGCAGATGATAGAATGAGGAGCAATGGTCTCAAGTTGCAGCAAGCAAAGTTTAGTTTAGATATTAGGAAGAATTTTTTAGCTAGGAGGTAGTAAAGCACTGGAACAGGTTACCCAGAGGTTGAATCTCCATCCTTGGAGGTTTTTAAGACCTAGCTAGACAAAGCCTTGGCTGGGATGATCTAGTTGGGGCTGGTCCTGTTTTGAGAAGGGGGTTGGACTAGATGACCCTCTGAGGTCCCTTCCAACCCTAATTTTCTATGAGACTGTGATTTACACGGTAATTAGAAATATTTTACCTGCTCTTAAAGCAAACATCATAGTCTTCTGACCTATTACAGGCTATATTTATCCATCGCGATCTTAGGCTACCTGCTGTACTTAGCTCCCACCTTAAATGAGGTCTGTTTAAAACTTTTTTGTAGTACGCACCTTCTCCAAACAATGCTTCAGGACAGAAAGCTATATGTTTTTAAATGGTTTATTTTCTCTAGGTACCTCTTCGATCACCATTATCATAGCATTTGAGCATCGTGCACTTTTTAATGTAAATCCACTCAATACCCCACTGTGTTAGTAAAATGCCATTATGCTTTTTGTACAAATGAGGAAGTTGAAGGAAGAGGGGCAGTGAAACTGGCCTAAGATCACATGGGTCTATATATTACCAGAGCCTGCTGAGTTCAAGGCTAGTGCTTTAACCACTGCAGCATTCTTCCCAAGTAGTCAAACACATACAATTCCTGAATTTTCACCAATAAAGTACTACTGTAATGCATATATTAGATTCCTGTTAAGTATGAGCAGCCATGGCTAATAAAGGCACTTACCTTGCCTGCTTTCTAAGTTTTGTAACTTGGTGCAACTATATCCACAGAAGTTTGAGAATTCCTCCTGGAAACTCTGCTGCCTTGCTGTTTGTAGTCTGACAAGTCAAATTCAGTTAAATTGCAGCACAGCATCTTATTTTTCCTACTGCATGTACTAATGTTGAGCATGCAATTTATATTCATTGAACAAAATCCAAACCGCATACCTGCTTTTCAGTTAACCCCTGTTTGAATGATTGACTGATGACTAAGTAAAGGTGATAGTAAAGGTGATTGAAGCTGAGACTTTAAATGACTCATTATTATTGTTTGAAAATAATATGGGTATTACATTTTAATGAGACTGTTATGCTTTTTTGTAAATTTGTAAGAATGGATTAGTAGTCTCTTAATTGGGTTCAAGCAATGTCGCAGTGTAAGCTGCTGCATCATGATGCTTATTTTCTGTCTCTTTTTTTTAGCCCGGGAATTGATTTCTTCAGATTACTACATCTGGAATTCCAAAGCACCGGCACCTGTAGTGTACAGAACTTTATTTTTCTAATTTCCCAGTGAAAGGTTTTGTATCAGAACAGAAATGACAGTGAATGAAAGTAATGTTAACACAGTGAAAAATAAATTTGCTATAGTATTTTTAATTTGTCTATTTGTGCTTAAGCTCCTGGCGGTGGCTTGTTGTTGGTTTTTTTGGAAGACTTATGAATTGAATTAAAATGTGTTTACACATTTTAGTCATAGATACTGTTTGAAAGAGCATGCTTTTAAAATCAGATTTTCCTCCTCACTTACGTTTTAATCTCTTAAATTAACTTTTACAAAATAAGGATCCTGTACTGCAAGCTAGAATGGGTGGACATCTGTTCCAGCACCAGACTTTAGTGGGAATCTGGGCAAAGACAGTCTACCTTCATGTAAAAAAAAATGTAGGGGTTAGAGCACGAAAAGCCCATTCTGACTTCTACAGAGCATTGGATGAGGAAGCTCAAGTTTGGAAAAGCTTCTGCCTCTCTGAGTGAGTCTATAACAGTGGAGCGTAACCTTTTTTGCAGGCATGCCACAAATTAGTCCCACACCCTCCCTGAGGGCCACTCTGATCCCCTTCTTCTACCCAATCTGTTGCTCTCCTTTCTTCTCCATGTTCTGTGCTCCCTGCCCAGTCTCTTCCTCTGCTTTCTGCCCTATCAGCTGCTCTGCCACCTATCCCCTCCCTGATCTGCCAGCTGCCACGCACAAAAGCAGCTTGTGTCACTTTTGTCACCTGTGCCACATGATGGCCACCCCTGGTTTACAAGGTGCATCTCTACCCTGCTTTTTACTCTAATAAAGTCAGATTGGTCCTTAGTCACAGAAAAATATAATAGCAAATAATCGCTGTCTATATTCTTTAACCTACCGCTGCTCTTCTCAGTTTGTTTTAACAAAATAATTATGTTTATCGTTATGGGCAAAAGAAGATGAACACTCACTCATTTAAATGATTTTAGGAACAGCAGTATGACATCAATTGCATCATGAAATGTGTGAGGCATAACTACGTAACTAATATTAATATCTCTACCTTCAGCAGAAGTCATCTGAAACTTCACTTTTCATACTCATCTCCAAAGGGCGCTGTTATGGGAAGCAGCCTCAAAAGATTTTACAGCAGTGTAAGTCTAGCTTTAAAAATAAAAATAAAAAAGTCACAGGTTATTAACTAAAAGCCAGCAAACCAAAGTATCCAAGTTTGTGAGTTTGAAAAAAGTATCACTAAGCCATTTTCATCATAAATCTAGGCTTGTAGGAAAGGGAGTCTGGGTTTACAGAGGCAAACCTCTTATTTTGAGAAGAAAATTGGTATCTGCAGGAACACAGGAAATGGACTTTAAGAGAGTTATCGGAAATGAGCAAATTGTGAAAGGCTGGTTAAAAAAAAACAAAACCCTGAGAACCTGGAGAGCAGCACAAAAGAAAAGAAGAATGCCATCTAATAACTGAGCACAAGGGCTGCCGCTACAGTACCTCTTGTTTAACTGTACGCTGTGTGATAAATAAGATTAGTGATTATGTAAGGAGAAAAGTTTTAAGCTATAATTTAAAAAATGCTTATATTGAGATAGTAATCTAATTGGTTGGTTAAACGTTCTGAAGAGTAGATTAATTCATGTGAACCATGCAGCTTAGCTGAAACTGCTATGCAAACTTCTAAAGGACAGCTACAGTGCATTGGAATTAAAATGACCCATTTCATAAGGAAGCTGTGTTCACTTTGACTGCTGGAAAAGACCACATTCATAAATTCCCCTGGATCTAGCCCACTGAGAATACCCTAACATACGTACAAACTGGCACCATGTTCAGATCAGGTTAGAGAATTATTTTAAAAAAGAGTAGACCTTATCCCATTTGCAAGAGCATTACAAAAACTTTTGAAAACCTCTGAAACTTGTGGCATTTACTTTGCAGCCTCCCATGAGAAGGGAAAAATGGGATTTTTCCAGCTTGCACAGCAGGCCTTTTTAATCCACAGATGCCAAGGATCTCCAGGGAAATCCTTTGGCCCAACTGCATGAGGAATTCATTCTGTATTGCTCAAGGAATCCCTTTGCCTATGGCAGCAGGCCATCCTCAGAAGCCATTCTTTTGGTTCTCCTCCTGTTTGTGTTTGTAAAGCTTCCTGTGTAAGAAATATTTCCATATTTAAGAGAGGAGGTCAATTGCCAGGATTGATCCAGGGTGGGATCTTGGTGCAGTGTTGTAGGAGGATGATGGGGCCAGTGGATGTCTGTCTCCTCATCAGAAGCAGCCTCACAAGTCTCATCTGGAAGGGTGGACACTCAGGTGCGCAGAAAGGGCTGTATTGTTGGAGAGCAGGAAAGTGAGATTAGTCAGGCTCAGTTCTGCTTTTGACAAAATGTTTTGGGCCTTTAATGGGAAACTTCCAGCCCATACAATCAGAAGTGAGTATGAACTAGTGAACCACAGATTAATGATGTGGTAGACTCTCCAACATCTGAGTCGGACAGCTATGTGCAATAACAGCATGCCTTCATCAGTGTGGTTACTGGGTCAGGATACAAGCCACCCATTATAACGATGTCCCTCTTGAGACAATTGTATATGAAATCTGATTACAACAGAGATTATTTAAGGGAGATTGTGGGGAGGGAGTGGTATTTTCTCTATGGCTGCATCCAGATGAGTGTGGATGTTTCGTTCCCCAGGCACAACTAGCGGCAGTGCACCTTGTGCCGCTGCTAGCTGTCCCCAGGGAATGCCTGTGCCACACATGCTCTGGCACACGGCAGTTTACCCCAGGTGGAGTAGGGGAGGCTGGCACCAGCACTGGGCTGGCACCAGCAGCCTTTCCTGGGGTCATGGGGGGCCTCCTGGGCTGCAGCAGTGGAAATCCTGCTGCACAGATCCTGGCCATCAGCTCTGGGCAGAGCACACTGCCGCTGTGTGCACCACTCTGCTTTTTCTTTTCCTGCAGGTTTTTTTGACCCCTGGATATCCAGGGGTCAGAAAACCTCTCCACGCTGCTCTCTTGCAGCACAGACAACAACTGAAAGTGCAGTATGCAGCGTATACCACACAGCTGCGCTCATGTGGGCTTGGCCTATTTGTCTACTTGGGCTAACTCCACCAAAGGATGTGGCTGCCTACAGCCATGCTCATTCGCGTTCTAACTGGAACACGTTGGAGCATACTCACTTAACCAAGTCTGCTCCACATTCTAATTAGAACATGAACAAGTCACCTCACTGTATGTATTAAGCCTCTGCGCACTTCCAAATGGCTGCAGGGGTGCATTACCTAAACCTCATTGG
>NW_017729025.1:13023997-13031101 GCF_001723915.1 Gavialis gangeticus | reverse complement strand
CTAATTAGAACATGAACAAGTCACCTCACTGTATGTATTAAGCCTCTGCGCACTTCCAAATGGCTGCAGGGGTGCATTACCTGAACCTCATTGGTGTCCCCACGATGATTTTGAAACATGAAAGGCTTAATACACATGATGGTGAGCCGTCTTAATTAAAGCAGCTGCCCAGGAGCCACTCTAAGATGCCCTCCCCTCCAGCACTTCCAAGCACGTGTATAGGCAGCCATTGCTGCTGCAGTAGAATCCCCTTGGCTCTATACAATGCGTGATGCCTGAGAATGGGATCCACAGATATCAGCATGTTGAGCTTGGTGGTGCCTAAGCTAGTCCACAAGCAATGCTACAGCAGGGAGTATATCTCAAAGGATTTAGGCATTTCACTCTGAGCTGCAGAGACACTTCCCTCCCGGAGAAAGGAATCCCCAAGCCTTTTATTCAAAACCTGCAGAGGGCTTAGTCCTTTCATGCAAAACATAGCTGGAGAAGAGGTAACCCCCCCTGAAAATCCAACAATCCACCCAGAGTGTAGGGGTATCCCCAGGACGATGCACCAATCACCAGGACATGGGGCATTCTGGAGAGGGGTGGAAGGTGTCCCAGTTGCCAGAGCAAACTCGATGCCTTCCTGTTGGACTTCAGAGTCCCTACAGTTCTGCTTCTGCCCGTGCCCAGAACTTCCCTGGCTAAACAAGTAGGTGCCTAGCCTCCAGCAGCATCCCAAAGGGATCCAGAAGCAAGGCAGGGCTTTGCATAAGGCTCCTATGGGGCCCAATCTCATAGGTATGCTCAAACCCACCTCAACACCCCCCCAACGACATTGAGTTCAGCATAAAACACAGCCACGTTGGCCACTTTCATTAAAAAATGTTGCCTGTGGTGCCACTGCCCACCTTTTATGTAGTAGCCTAGTAAGTTAGAGTGCTCTTCCAAGAGCTAAAAGACCTGGAGCTAGGCCCTCCTCAAGGGTTCAGGCCCACATCTGCCACCTGTCCGGGTATAGGTTAGGTTCTGGGGAAATCTATTCTTCTGTTTGAAGCTGGGCCCCTGTGCAGCAAAGGATACCAGATTCACATCCCGGAGGAAAGTGAGGAGGAGGAGCATGCCTTTGTACATGGCTGATGTGAAGGTAGTCAGCTGGAAGGGTTCTGCTCCCTGCATTGTTACATTTCAATAAACTCAGGTAGTAAGAAAGAGTTCTGGGTTTCATTCCCTTAGCTCACGATTCATGCTGTTTTGTGTCCAATCAGCAATAATCCAGTCCAGTCATTGGGCAAAGATGAGCAATTATCTTGAGCTAAGGGAACAAAACCTGGAACTCCTGCCTACAAGGTGAGTGTCCTAATCACTAGGCAACATAATTATTTGCTTGTTGCCTCACTCTTATCTCCTGGACTCTTATATTCTTGGTTGTACTGTGGCCACGCATCTTCCTCTGGAGGAATGGAGGGTGCCCCCAGCAGTTCCTATGATCTGGTGTTTAGGATGCTGTCCTGAGAGTGGCTATATGTGAGTTTGAATGTCCTCAGGATGAGGAGTTCATAGCAACCAACTGTCCCACTTCCTGGGCAAGTGCAATAACCATTAGGCACTTACATAGAAGATAGGGACTCCAATATCAGCCATGTTTTGAGAAAAGTGACCCTGGCTGAGTTTTCTCAAAGAATACCTGTAAATACCTATTCTCTGGAAAGATGCAATACTGTGGATCTTGATAGAGCTATTTCCCTGCTGCCCCAAGTGGGGGATGTTAGCTTTGGAGAGTGGAGCATTTCCTGTTATCTACGTCTAAGCAATTCCTCACTCAACACATGAGTTTTTGAAACACCCACTTCTCTCTCTCTATGCAATGTCTAGGCAGTCTGGGTGAGTGACTCTGAATCTTGGGTTCCACTCCAGGAGCAGGGCATCTAATAGGCAGGCAATGTCTAACTTAAACATACCTACATCCTTTTGTACGTGCAGTCTTTTTTGCATTTCTCTGGATATTCAATATATTGCCCTCTTGTGAGGGCCTTTTCACACAGCCTGAGAGGAGAGGAAATCTACCTTTTCTGTTTCGATGGGGAAACGCAAGGTTGTAAACTCACAAAAAATCCCAGGTAGACTCTTTGCCATGTATAATACCTGTAAAAGCTTTCACCTTGTTCTGAAGTGGATACGACACCAAATTGGGCGATGTCCTTTTATTTCTTTAACACTGCACTGACCCTTTCTTTCAAGAGAAGATCATTTACTTCATAATTGTTTCAAAGAGTTTCTCATTATAGAATAAAGAAATTTTAAGTCTCTCTTTGTATAATGTGCTCTTTCTAACAGAAAAAATGGCTTGACTCGTTGCTTAATATTTACATCTTCCTCACAAGTACAGTTATTTAATCAGTGGAGCTAGATATCTTCATCAAAGAGTTTTAAAAGAACTAGATGAGGAGCTCTTTGAAGTGTTGAATTGCAATAAATCTTGGAACATTGGGAAAGGTCCTGAGAACAGAACCAACGTCACAATATCTTAAAATGAAAAATGGGATGACTTAAATAATTACTGGCCTTTCAGCCAGACAGTTTTCCTGAGCCACAGAATAGAATAGCAGGCTCTAATTATGAAGACTAGAGGACAATATAATAAATGCCAATCAAGATGAGTTTATGAAAAATAGATCTTCTCAACTAACTCTTTTTATAATGGGATTACATATTTGGTTAATACAGTTAATAGTATTGATAGAAAGCATGTGATTTGGCACCACATGACATTCTGATTAAGGGACTAGAATGGTACAAAACCAACATGGTTCACATTAAATGGATGAAAAACTGGCTGACAGGTCTCAGAATAATTGCAAACATGAAATCATTCTTGAACCAATCAATGTATTTCTAATTTGGTGCCATAAAGCTGGGTTCCTGGCCCTTCGCTATTTAACATATTATCAGTGACCTGGATGAAAATATAAAATCGTTATTGATATAGTTGAAACTGAGACAGGGTGATGGTGAATAATGAAGAAGACAAGTCAGTAAAGCAGCATCACGTGGACCTCTTGGCACAAGGAACAGTATGTTCCAACAGAGCTAAATATGATCATATATGTAGGAAGAATGTAGGCCGTACCTACGGGATGGGAGACTATCCTGCAAAGCAGTGACTGAAAAAGAACTGGGGGTTACAAGGGATATTTTCTGGATATGTGATCAAGGGAATAGCAGCTACAAATAGTATGTTACCTCATTATTTGGCACTGATGCAACCACTGCTGGAATACCATGTCCAGTTTGGTACTCACACTTCAGGAAGGATGCTAAAAATTAGGGTAACATTCAGAGAAGAGCCAGGATAATGAGCGATAGGATTGGAAACCATACCTTATCATGAACAACTCAACGGCTTCAATGGATTTAGCTTATCAAAAGCAAGGTTAAAGGGTGATGTGCCTAGCAGATTTGGAAGCACAAGCCCCTTTTCCTGTGAAACCCACTAGAGGCAGTACCAAGAACAGCATTGTGACTTGAGGCAGGAGAGCAGGAGCTGAAGAAATACAGGTTCTTTCCTCAAGCAAATGAGTTTTCCCATCAATAAACTAGTAATCGGGGTACAGAGTCAATTTGAGCATAACCAGAAAGCCCTTTGGGGTTTTACATGAAGGTGGAGTCCTCCAGGTGGACTGGATCATAGCTTGTCACAGTAGATCTTTACAGTGAATGTGAGCAATTTTTGGCAGTGAGGCTCACTCGAGCCCTGAATCAGCAAGCGACATAAGCCCATGCCTGACTTAAAGCATGAGAGCAGTCTTATTGACTTCAGTTGAAGCCAGTGAGGTTACTCAACTTCAGATGATGTCAGTGGGACCACTGATGCACTATCATGCTGAACTGGGTCCTGGGTCATTGAATATAATCTCCCCATGACCTCCACCCAGTCATTAGTCACCATGTTTCCATCAGGCTTTCCTGATTCTTGCCACCCCCCTTTGGCCCAGAACAGCTGTCTTCATCCCAAGCTGCTATTTAGTCCATCCCTTAATCTAGTGCTAGTAGGCATTAGCAAACAATGCACTATGGACTTTCTTCTTGGAAAGAGACAAGCTACTGCCTTCAAGCTGTATCTAACCTACATCTGCTAGGGAAGGAGGACTCCTGAGGCTATTCCTGAACCAGCATCTCTGGTGTGATAACACCATCAACAGAGGCATCCGACAAATTCAGCTAACAGGTTCTTTCAAGTCATATATATATTGGAATATATATTCCAATAAACATAAAAAGCCGAAGATGAGCCATTAACTCGGATGGTGTTTTGTATTTCACAGACTTGGATCTGGTGCAGTAACTAAAGATCATGTTTTTTAATGCCAGGACCTTTGATTTTCACCGCTTCCTAGAGCACTCTAGACACCCGGGTGAAATCTAGACATTTTTTTAAGCCGTCAGCCATCTGTAGCCAGACACAAGAGGAGAGAACTAAAACCAATCCCTGCTCTCTTCCCATTGAGATCAGCTGGTCTCACTGTGATACTTTTGATTTTGTCTAGAAACCTATCTCTTCAGGATGATTTTTTTGAAGACAAAGTCTGTTTCCCGTTTGGTAGGTGACCTGTTTAATGTTTTCCCTGTGTCTGGGAACTCCTTAGTGTAATTAGCGACCTTTGAACTCCACAACTAATCCTGAGCTATTTTGTATTCCTTACTCATCTTTAAGGCTGGACCTTTCTTTTCTTTTGAGTCCGCTGCCACAATTAAAGAAGAAACAGCTGCATTTCAAAGGGATTCCGATTCCAGAAGCTTAATCGTGATTGACATGTTCTTATTCTAAGCTATAAGAAATTCTAAGAGTCCTTTCTTGGGTTAAAACTTCAATCATTTTCTAAAAAATTATCTCAATATGGATTTTATTCATTTGCTTTGATAACCATTCTTTGCAATTTTTTTAAGTTGAAAGATGCTTTGAGTTGGCAATGAATATGAACTGCTTCCATTGAAAGACTGAATGGTGTCAGACGTATTCTAGATGCAAAAGTGGCTAAATTCCATTTAGTGTCAAAATCTGATTATGAAACCTGACATTTGCCATGTAGCTAAACAGTCTTCCGGGTGCCCGAAAGGTGAGCGAGGTAGAAAGTTTCTGAAAGTGAACCCCAGGGCAGGCTTATTCTGAAGGTGATCATAAAACATATTCAAGGACTGTACATTTTAAATATTTTCCACCATTTTTAAAGCACAGGTTAAAAAAAATCCAAAAATCCTTGCTACAGCTATATTAAAAAGCTTGCCTCCTGTACCATCTCTGTTGCATGCTCTGCAACAACAAAAAAAAGGGGGGGGGGCAATTTGCTTGATTTAAAAATGCCATGTGCAATTGTACCAAAAGCATTGAACAGTACCCAGTGACAGAAACTCTTAATGAGAATTGATTCTGGATTATGAGCATTGCGTCTGAAAAATGATGGAAGCCTGTTGCTTCCAATTTTTGAACTCTGCCTATCCCATTTATCTTCATATTAATTCAGTGATCATTCAAAATAGCCTTAGCAAGGCTACCTTTAAAATAAAACCTTGGAATCACACACACACATATATATATACATATATATGTACACATATACTATATATATATTACCATAATAATCATTATATAGATATATAATGTTTATTGTGTTAATCAGACTTGATTTTGAGAAAACCTTTATTTATTCTAAATACAGATCTAGAGAATATATATATATACACATATTATATATAGTGTCTCTCTATATAGTTATTTTTATATATAGATATATATAGATATATATACAGATATATATATATCTATATATAGTTATATACCCAGAAGATATTAATATGTATGAAATTGTCATACAGGGCCCCACAAAGCAGCAGGTCCAGGATAGCTGTATCTAAGACTAAGGTCAAATGAAAAAAGGATGTTAATAAACAGCCCTCAGGTTTAAGGGACTTTTTTAAGGATTACATCTTAAATTCCAACAAATCAGATTTAGGAGTTACTTCTGAAAGTGAAATTGATCCATCTCTCATCCAAACTTTGCAATACTTTACTGTTCTGACATCATTTAGATAGTTAGCTGTATTATCAGATTAGAAACCATTGTACAGGGCTGCTGAAAGGAAAAGGAGGCAAAAAGCTAAACACTGGATGAATTCTGAACCTTTTAACCTGGCTGAAGTACGTTGGTCCCTGTTATGCAAATACCTTCAATCCTCTGCTAAGTTCAGTGGAAATAATTTTCTTGAATGACAGGTTTATTCAGCAAGGATTCAGTTGGTGATTAATCCTCCTTTGATCTAGGGTATTTCACTTAACTACCAGTTACCTCGTTCTGACAAAGTGCAACTGAGATTAGGGAGATCACTAGAACACTACCAGGGTGTGCGTTTATTCTCCATAACCTTTCAAAGCAAGGGCCAAGAATGCAATCTATTTTCAGTATTTGAAGATGTAAAGTCCTGTCTTCTAAGTTAGAAAGTCAATTGAATACCAAATGAAGTTTGTTTCTTATATAATCGGACAAACAGCTCTTCTTGCCTTCGACAACAAAGATTTTTGGAAACTTAGGTCTCTTCTTCTGAACAAGACAGGCAAACCAGCTATGATTTTGGCTACATGTATTATGCCACATTACATGTCACGTGGAAAGCGTTTTGTCTTACAGCCGGAAATTGTTTCTATATTCCTATGCTCTTCCTATGATATGCAATCCCAGTCCCCTACAGTTTCCAGTTTGTTACAGAATAGTGTGAGATATCTGTGAAAGATCCACATTTTATAAAAATATTTAGTAACCCCAAATTCTCCATCTTAAACTATTTAAACTATTTTTTCCTTATAAGTTTTCTTGGCTTGCATTGGAAAAAAAAATCCCCCCTGATCTGTGCATGCACAGTTATTGTTGTGTTAAGAACATGCACATTTCTATAATGTGTGCCATTAAATATTTTAAAAGGGAAATATACTGCTAGATATTACAAAGCATTATTCCTTAAATCTTTTTTTTTTAAACCTAGTGCAACTGATCATTGATTGTCATTTCTCTGGAGCTATTTTTCTCCAATAGCCCTTTATCTTTCTCCCCTTCTGCTGATTTCTTCTAT
>NW_017729025.1:12994918-13018997 GCF_001723915.1 Gavialis gangeticus | reverse complement strand
TTTCTATAATGTGTGCCATTAAATATTTTAAAAGGGAAATATACTGCTAGATATTACAAAGCATTATTCCTTAAATCTTTTTTTTTTAAACCTAGTGCAACTGATCATTGATTGTCATTTCTCTGGAGCTATTTTTCTCCAATAGCCCTTTATCTTTCTCCCCTTCTGCTGATTTCTTCTTTCATTTTGTACATGTGTCATCAGCAAACTGTTATGGAGATACAGACTGTATAGTAAAAAAGCCCTGATTAGCCAAAGTGGATCTGAGAGCAGGATTGGAGATTAAGGCTGTATTTTGTAATGAAAGTGGAAAAGCAAAACAATAATAGTTACCACGTTTCAGTGGCAGTCACTGCCAGGAACTTCCATCCACTCTCTAAACATAAGGCTTTGTAACTTAATAATAATGCATGTTGGACATTTTAGCCTTGGGGAACACTTATTTATTCCAAATGTAGGCTTGATCTTTCAGCAGTTTAAGCACATGCTTAACTTTGCATTTTGGTGGTACCGCCTGTTGAAGTTTGTTAGAAAATTAACAGAACCTCCATTTGATCATTTCTAAAGTTCACGGAAAACCCTAAGAAAGTTTCTACAATACTAGTTTCTGCTTATATTGCACTGCTTTAAAAAGTATGCATTTTTAAATGTGAGGCTTGGAGGGTGCAGAGGAATGAACTGAGGTGGTGTATTTTTTCAGGTCCCTTCCTTATTTTTTTTCCAATGGACATTTTGTAAGGATTTCAGAAAACCAGTCTCCCTGCACACGCCTAGCAGCAGAAATGATACAATGGTCCTGGAAGGTCCCATCACAGTCTACCAGGTCAATAATACACAAACTAAGAAGGATTTACACTGTAGACAGTAACAGCTTCTTAAGAGCCATTACAGTGTAGTGGGTTTAAAAAAGAAATCCCTTGTTAAGAAATGCCAAGATCTGGCGTTCCACCATGGTTTGAAAAGGCTGGGAGGGAGATGTTAGGGTCTCGCTGGTATATAACGTTCCATGTATTCGCTGTTCAGTCAAAAAAAAAAACCCCCAAATGTGTGTATTAAAATCCGTTTATGTGTTGGGCAGAATGATTTCAGGAAAAAAACAGCTTCATAAAAATTATTTCAGCTGTACCAACATTTAGGGAGGGAAGAGGAGTTAAATCTAGAAAATAAGGCAGAAAATAAGCCTGTATAACATTATCACATAATAAATGTGACACACTGACCAAAAAGAACCCCCTATCAACCCCATGTTGCTTAGCACACACCGTAGATGATTTTAGTGAATTAATGACCGCATTAAAATAATGACTAGATTAAATAATGATACATGTAGTTTGAAAAATAAAATTGGTTTTATGTATATGAATTATCCCAAATACCAAAGCGGTGCCTTTGTCACATGAACAGCAAGCAAGGTGAAGTGGCTTTATTTGCAATCTTCAGATAAAAAAGATGCAGAAACATCTGATCTTGAAGAGCTGTACTCTTAACATTTTGGGCTGCTTTTCCACCACTGAAAACCACATTGAAACAATAATGAACCTCCAGGTAATATATGATTACGGGTGATATTCCATATTTATTAAATTACCAGTTTATATCCTAATTGATTAGCTAAGACACTGTTTATTTTTTATGCCCTAAACACATTTAATGGAAATATAGCACAATGATTAGTGTGAAGGTCTATTGCCTGTGCCAATCTGCTAATTACACTTCTGTAAGACACAGATCTTAAAGCATCTTTTTCACAGAGGTCACTGTAATAGGGTGTTAGAGCACAAGGAGTCAACATACTGGTTTTAATGTAAGGATAATTTAGCAAAAGGGAAAACTTAAGTTAGTTTAGGAAGAGTCTTTTCATTCTACTCTTCAAAGGCCTTTTCTGCCCCCTGGTGGTGCTAGAAAAAAAAAACCCTTAAAAAATGGTTACAGATGTGATCACGTCTTAAATTGTCACTTTTGTTTTTTATATGACCATCAGGCCTCTGTTCTAGACCAGGATGCTCATGTGCTAGGCCAGCGTGGGCAAAATGCAGCCCGCGGGCCGGATGCTGCCCACCAGGCCATTTTATCCGGCCTGCGGGGCCTCTAAAAATTTAGAAAATTAATATTTATCTGCCCCTGGCTGCCTGTCATGTGGCCCTCGATGGCTTGCCGAAACTCAGTAAGCAGCCCTCTGCCCGAAATAATTGCCCATCCCTGCGCTAGGCCCTGCACAAACAGAGCCCATTCTGTTTTCATTGCACGTTGAAGTTTCCAATTGAAGAACCAACGGCTGTTCATAGACAGCCAACAATCCTGTCTTGCCCGGGGCAGCTGTTCACTTCTATGCCCTTTGTATGTTATTGGTGTGCCTGTTGCTCCTCAGGTGGAAAGGCGCTTCCTTAGACTAGCAGAGGTATGGCTTGCATAGCTTCAGGGCTCAGGGAAGGTGCAGAAACACCTCGAGTTAGCAAACATTCATGTGTGCTTAACTTTTTTCCCTTGAGCAGCCTCAGCAATTCACTTGCATGGAAACGAAAAAGGTGGAATTCTTCTACGTCCCCATGCTCTTGTCGTCCTGGGCCACGCGAAGAGGATGTTCAGACAGACTAAGTCAGAGAGACAGCGCTCTGACTAGACCAGGGGTGGGCAAAATGCAGCCCGCGGGCCAGATGTGGCCCACCAAGCCATTCTATCCAGCCTGCGGGGCCCCTAAAAAATTGAGAAAATATTTATCTGCCCCTGGCTGCCTGTCATGCAGCCCTCAATGGCTTGCCAAAACTCAGTAAGCAGTCCTCCATCCGAAATAATTGCCCGCCCCTGGACTAGAAGGCAATTGATATTATGCCAAAGTGTATGAAAGCTTTAGAAATGAGAGCAAGATTCCCATTCTCAAACTGCTCTGAATCTAAACCACAGTCCTCCTATGAAAACTCACTAAAAACACAGGGCTTCAGAGCTATTGGGCACTAGCTCCCAAGTTAACTCTCAAACACCTTCCAAGTGACTTCAGGAGCATAATTTTCGATGGGGCTTGTGCTCCTAAGTCACTTAGGAGTTTTGAAAAGCCCTTTTACAGTTACTTAAGTTTCAATTGTAAGCCCAAACTTGGGTTTTGTTTTCACCTGTTCAGTGCAGCGAAAGGAGAAGGGTGGATAACTTTAAGTGCGGACATAACTCAAACATGATGTAAACAGGTACAGAATCTGACTGGTGTGAATGGGCCAGTAAACTGGGCCAGTCTGCCCTGGAATCACTAAGAGACAATTCGCATGGATTTGATTTGCTTTCTATTCTTTTTTGCCATTTTTTATAAAATAAATTTTAAAAGAATTGCACTTTAAATAAACTTAGAAGTTGCTCATTTTTTTGTTACATGTTTTTCAAGAACATGACCCTGGTATAATGAATTCTAGAAGTCAGGCAAACTTAAAATGCCATTGTTGTCTGATCTGTTTGAGGAGGGATGGCAGTGCTGTTATCAAGGGGAATAAGGATGGTTTAGATATAGTGCAGAAATGCCTCTGAAACAGTCAGTTATATATTTCTTCACCTTCTCAACAGGTGCAGCATATCTGTTTCTGCAGCAGAGAGGAGCTGGTTTTCTCTGTGAAACTGTAGACCTGCATACAGGCTTCTGGTGGCACTTCTGATTCAATTAACTTACTCAGTGGAACTGCCAAAAGAAACTAAATATGACGAGAACAAGAGAAATGACTGGGCCAAATTAATAGAACTAGATCCTTTTACAGGGTCTATAGCAATCCTGATCACAAACCTTGAAAAGCAAATTGGAACAAGCAAATTGGTGTTGAAAAATTCTTTCAGCACTATGCTGTTGCTACTCTGCTAGTCATTGCGGGAGTCAGAGGTTGAAAAATCTGGGTTTAGTATTAACAAAGGAGGCATTATTATGACTAACATTTAAATTCTATTTATTGAAGTGTTAGGGATTTATTAGCTGCATCTTCAAATGCACCGAACAGCGTGTGGTATCCTGCAGAACTAATAACAGAAAAAAGTATTTTATTTTGAAAAATATTTCTTCCCATTCCTAACCAAATGGAAGGCAGATCAGTATTTCAGATCGCACTTTGGACAAAGCTTTAGCAGCGCGTACTGTGAATGAAAGAGATTTTTTTTTCCCAAAGTAGAAATCAAGTTATCGTAAAAAAATAATCATATAATTTTTCCCCTCTGATTTTCTTTGCATGGGCTTGATGCAGCTGTTCTGCTGATCTTCTGCTTGGGAACCGGGCTACATAGCAAACAATCAGTTCAAAGAGATAAATCAAAGCCTTATATGGATGCAAACGAGTGTGTGGGCATTGTTTAAGTGGTTGTGTAATTGAATATAGTGATCAAATATGCATGGGAAAACATCCTTAGTTAGCCTGTAGAAAGAATAATTACACGTTCAGAGCTGCAATTTCCAGCGAACACTTTGACTCTAAATGAGCAGCAGGGGGGAGTTGAAATGGAAGAGGCAAAAGAAGCAGCAAATCACACACACGTCTAAAAGTGTCTTTCCACCCGTTTGTTTTCCAAATTTTATTTTAGAGGTAATAACGCTTGGCAATAAATGTACCTGGGAAACATACTTTATGAGAAGCCCGCTCAATGGCTATTACTAATTCTGAAGTCTTAACTAGACTATTAATAATAAAGACAACTCTGAACCCTTCGTTGCCAGTTGTGGCTCTAGATAAACCTTCCAACTCCTGTTTCTGCCACAATGACAGGCCTAGGTCCTGGGCAGGAGACAAGTATACTAGCCAGATCTCCAGCTGCTAAATGGGCACAACTTCAGTGCTGTCAGTAGAAGCAGGAGTTTTCAGCTGGGTGGCAAGCTGGCTCACTGGTATGTGAAGAGCCCTGGGTCTTGATACTTCACAGCTTCTCCAGCCCACAAAATGATTGATGTGGTACGACTGATTCTATGTCAGCGTGAATAAATTTCACTAGTGAGGACAGTCCTTGTAGCAACCTGCAGGGAACTTGTTAGCAGAGAGCTTGTTACCAGGTGGGAACAGGACTTGCAAGGAGGGCAGGTTGAAGGGTGACACTAGTAAGCTTCCAGGAGGCTCCATGGATTCACCACGATGTTCAAGAGCACTGAACATAATGTCCCACAGGCAGCACCGTACCTGAACTCCTGGCAGCCCCGGGGCGAACTTTTAGTATCGGCCGCCTGGTTCACCCATGCCTGTGTCTGACCCTGCCCACGGGGCTGGAAGTGGCAGCACTGCAAAAAGATCCACTCAATACAGTCCAAAATGGAGCCCCCTTCTTAATGCACAGCGCTCTGGGCATGAAACTGTTCTAACTGGCAACAAGAGGTTTGAGAAATGCGTCCCTGCCTCTGGCATTTGTAGGCTGTGACCAGACCTCAAACTTACCAGGTCTGCCAGTAGTGCCCCCGCACACCCCCCATGTGGCTGACATCCCCTGACCAGGAACAGTATAGCTGCCCCATGCGCTGTGTCAGGGTCAAGCTAACTGGCACAGTCATCCCAAAGTGCTAACTAGCCTGCCCTCCGAGCTGCCCTGATACAAGTCGACTGCTTCCAGCTATGGGGTAGGCCATATTGCAGCACAGGAGGACCCTGCTGCTGGGCAGCATAAGCATGGGGTCTAGGCTTAAGCCTTAAAGTGTTCTGTGATCTTCGTCCATGCCTGTTAGACAGTAAGCCCTTTGGTGGCAGGGATGGTCTCTGTTTTGTGCCTTGTGCAGCCCTTGAGTCCCTTGCAGGTACCTACCAAGCAATAGGAAGCACATAAGTATCATACGTTTTTCTCAAAGAGGTGACTAAATGCATCTATGTCTCCATGGAAAACCTGGCAAATGTATCGCAAAGCAAAATCCTTCTGCGTTCCCCATTCCCCACCCCCCACTCATTTGTGACGTCTTAAAGGCTTCATGAGGCAGTGTAGTCTCTGTCAATGGAAAGCAGCAGATCCTGGCTTAGACGTCGCTTCATTTTGTTCCTCGTTGTGTTTGCACCTGGGGGCAGCAAAACGGGAGTTGCATGGGGGTTGGTTGCAGTGCCCTCAGCCCAAGCCCCACAGCAGATTGGAGGTGAGCTGGGACCTTAGAGGTAGGCTCTCTGCTGGGTGCTGACTGCCAGGCTTGGAACAGCCTTGCATATCCCAGCCTTGCTCGATCCCTGTTGATAAAGTAGGTTGCACGTGGAAGTCTGACTCAACAGAGGCAGCACAGGCTTGTGCCAGAGGCTGGTTCAGCCCTTGGACCAGGAGAGGTGGTTTAGAGCCACCTGAGTCCCCTGCCCTTTACACTGATGTAAGCTCGATGCCAAGAGATAAAGCTACAGACTTGAGCCTTTACAGAACCAGGACCCAAGCCTGTGCTCTCCGAGTAGAATGGCCTTAATTTCCCTATCCCGGTGCACATCCCCAAGTGCCAGCTGAGACCGGGAAGCTGCTCTCACGCTTCAGATGTGTGGGACTCCAAAAAGCTACGCAAGTTGAAAAACACTTTGGCTTCGCCTGGAGGTGCCATAGTAGAGGATAGTCCGTAACCAAACGGGATCCAGTCCAAAGGTCCTGATGCGCTAGGAGTGAAGGCCTTCAGCCCTCGGAAGAAAAACGTGTGTTCCCTGAGCTTCACTGTCAAAAGTCTGATCACACTTAGGAAAGACGATCCAGGGAGATCCCAAAAAAATATTTAGGTGCCTACAACGAAGTAGTCACACTCGTATTGATTTCAATAGGAGTTTAGGTTCCTTCAGCAGGTATCTGCAACCAGGTCTGGCCCTAACTCCTTAGCTTCCTATTTGGGGCAGGTTTTAGATCCCACCACTTCATTCCCCTAAAGCAGTGGTTAATCTTTCTAGACTCAAGGCAGCCCTTGGAAAATGACACCTCATTATTTTCATTCATTTCTTGACTGTGGAAAAATAGTAGGCATTTCATAAACGTTAGGGCTGGAAGGGACCTCACGAGATCATTGGATCCAGCCTCTGTCCAAGGGGCAGGAAGTCAGATGGAGTCAAATGACCCCAACAATATCTGAGCATCCAGACATTTCTTGAACATATCCAGAGTAAGTGCTTGCACCACTTCTGGGGGGACTCTACTCCAGACTCTGGAGACTCAGACGCTAAAGAAGTTTTTCCTTATGTCCAGTCTCCAACGGTCTTTAGAGCAATTCTTCTGTTGTAAAGAACTCAGACCCCAATGGGTCAGAATGGCTTTGACACTGGATTCTGGTTTGAAACCTCTGGGCATCTGTACAGGCACAATAAGCGTGCTCTTACATGCTGTAATTACAACGCATCGGAGCAGACTCAATTAATCGAGTCTGCTGCAGTGTGGTAATTACCGCACTCCAGCAGACTCCAGCGTCATGTGTATCAGCGTCGCTGTGCTGAAAAACAGCAGCAAGGGCACTTTCACTAAAGGTCAAACAACATCGACTAAAGCTCGAATGGCTCAAACGAGCTTTAACTAAAGCTCGAATGGCCCCCACTGCCATTTTTCAGCACATGATGCTGATACATGTGATGCTCCGGGCACTTTAATTAGAGTGGCTCTCAGAGCTGCTCTAATTAAAACACCCCCTACTGCCTCCCGGAGCATGTGTATAAGTGGTTTCTGGGTCTGTCTTGTGAATCATGTGGAGGTGTTTGCACACCTAAGTGCTAATACCGTGCAGTACCCTTAAAAGGATCACATGTGCCGTTGTCCCCTGATTGAGAATCACTGCCCTAAAAAAGCTTCATCGGGTGTGAGCTCTGGGCCACTAGCTTCAACAGGGCCTTGATATGGGACTGTCTAAATCAAATAAGATCTTAAGGAATAAGTGACGTTTTGTGAGCCTTCTTTTCCCAGCACTTTTTTAAAACATCCAATATTTTCTAACATTTTTATTCCAACTTATTTTTAGCTTTTTTCACCCACAAAGGTACTGAAGCTGACATAATTACCCCTTTGAATTCACCAGAGGCATGTATTTACCTATTTGTTAAAAGGCTTTTTCATGCTGCCACGCTGTTGCTGTGACAAGATGACTTTGAATGCACAGTAGGTAAAATAATATTGTATATTGCACAGCAACCCCAACAACTGAATGTTAATTTAACCAATAAAGTAACAGCATAGTAATTATAATAATAATCATTTCTTATCTCTTAACAGGGTTAAAAGTGGAATTCAGATTTGCCATGTAGTGTTCATTGGCTCAGAAATCACTACATAAAGCACTCAAAGCCATCATGCTCTTAGTGCTACTGCCGTCAGTTAATGCAGAAGTCAGGAGAGGAGTCAGATGGGGTCTCACCACCCACTCCTCCTTTCTGCTCTAGCTCCTTCCTCCTCAGCCTCATGGTGGATCACCATTTCCCCAGGTGTGTGGAGGGAGGTTTTATATCCTATAATTTCTCCGGCAGCTGTCACCGCAGCCCTCTACTCTGCACTATTAGGGGTCTAGCAAAAGTCTTCTTGACAGCAATGTGGCTTGCTCTGTGCGGGGTGTCCCTTTTAGGACACAGTGAGGTATGGTATAGATGTCCCTTTCGGTGACCCGCAAATCGGGCAGTGCTAGTTCAAGTGATCTGTCCTGTGAAGAGATGCACTAAGGGAAAAGCCAGTGACTCCTTGCCAGGCTCGGAGTTACTGGCCCAGAAGAGCAGGGGATAGGTAAGACATTTGCTCCATCTTCAGCCAAGGAGTCTGCCTGTTCTCCTCGTTCAGGCTGCCCCAGTTCTGGCTTTATAATAATAATAAAACAAAATCCACAGTTAAGATTTTTCAAAAACATGATATGGGTTTTAGCTCTCATTAAATCCCCTTGTTTGGTCAAGATTTTCAGACCCACTTGCTTATTCTTCAGGGGGGAAAAAGGGTGGAAACTCCCATCATCCTTAGAAAGGAGTTACTAAAATACTGCAGGCCACATCTGTTGCTGCAGTGCGGAAAGGCATCTGCAAAGGAAGAAGACGTGAAGTGGCAGGGGAAGATGGAAGGGGTGGGCGAGTCCATGGAGGTGGCAAATGGACAGGGAAATCATCGCCATGTTGAATTCAGCAAAAACATCTGTGCTAAGCAGCAAATCATAGAGACCATGGATCATGAAAGCTCTGGGTCTGATGCTCTGAGACTCTGCAAAGAAATAAGTCCATCATGGGCTTTGACTCATTTTCAGAATGGCAAAGCAAACACAGAGACAGCTATTGCTAAGCCTGAGAGAACAAGAGGGGATGGTGCCACAAGCGAGGACCTCTCGGTTGTTACCCATTCAAACGCAATTTTGACACGGGCGCTAATGACCTCTGACTGCTGGAAGGGCTGGTCCCTGTGCCCAGCCTTGTGCTGTGGGTGCTGGACTTTAAAGGTGTTAAATCTGGAAAATATGCTGAGTCTTTAACAGCAAAGCCCTGACTGAGCCCGAGCTAAATGGGCTTGTTTTACTTCCATTATAAACGTGCCGGCCCAGGATTTGGAAGGCCCCAGGTTCAGTTACCTGGTGTCGCAGACTTTCTGAGGGTCCTTAGGCAAGTCACATCATTCCCAAATCCTCAAAGGTATGCAGGCATCTGATTCTAGTTGAAATAATATCCCTTTGGGGATCTCACCCTTGGCGCTGGGGATCCGTTTCTTTTCCTGCACAAGGAGGTTGTGAGGATGCAGTATTACAGATTGTCAAACACTCCAGTGAGGAGGGCTATATAAGCTCCTCCGGTCTATTTTCTAATTTATATTCTAAGTGCCTTAAATTGAAGATGCAGAGGGTATAAAAACAAAGCAATGTAGATTAGGAGCTGGATCCAACTGTTAACTCATTACCTAAGGGCAAAACGTTTTCTCACTTTTTCAAAGTGAGAAAATTGGGATGTTGGTTAACGGAGGTATGTAGCAATCTCAGAAAGTCACCCCTATCCACAGGTGTGACATGTTAGCATCTGAGCTACTATAGGATTTCCCAGGATGGTAGAAAGGATAGTGTGTTAGGCAGTGTGGTACAGTTATGTCTTGGTACGTGTGGGCTTCCCATTCTCATTACAGCAACGCTTCCTAATCAGGGTCCCATGATGCCTTGCGGTGCCGTACTATCCTTTTAAGGGTGACCCTCAATATTAGCACTGTTCAATGTGCAAACACCTTCATATGATTCAAAGAATAAACCCAGAGATTTCAAATAGGAATTCATAGTGTTCAAAACAGTCTGCCGGGGGCGGGGGGGTCTTTCTGAGTTCTTTGCAACAGAATTGCTCAATTCTTTTTCTGTACTCCCAAATGAGTGAAAGCGAAGAACTGGCATTTTCCAAGGGCTGCCTTGAATCTAATGGGTAGTTCTTTAAATCGAAGAAGTTTGAGAGGCACCGTACTATGGCTGGCATGAACGAGGCTAGTATTCACTTCGGATTCAGATTTAGCTGATTTGGGGGACAGTGATTCAATTCAATGATTCAAATCACTGTCCCGAATCAGTTAGGCTGAATCGTCCAGACCCATCCCCCCCGCTCTCCCCACCCGGCAATGGCTGCCCTGCCTGCCCCAGCTCCCAGCATTTGGGGGAAAAAACCCCGACTCCCCGAGTGTTGCTGAGCACAGGGTGATCCCCACTTCCCTCTGTTGCCCCACACTGCATGGGGGGCTCTGCATAAGCCCCCCTCCCCCCACATGGCTGCCCCACCCACCACAGCTCCAGCCCTTTAAGAAAAAAAAAAATCCGAGAAAAACCCCAGTCTCACTCTTCCTGCCAGGGAGGGGCAATCCCCGCTTCCCCCCCCACATCCCCCCCCCACTGCGTGGGGGGATCTTCCACGGGCCCCCTGATGCCCCAAGGCCACTACAGGTGTGGTGAGTCCGGGGTTTTTCCCAATTTTTTTTTCTTCAAGGGCCGGAGCTGGGGTGGGCAGGGCAGCCATGGGGGGGGGCTCATGCCCCCTCCCCTGCCCCTACTTACCAGCTCCGAGGTCGGCTGCAGGTCCATGCTGCAGCCACTGGAGACTGCCCGAATCATCAAAGCTCTCCGAATCTTTTCTGAAGATTCGGAGAGCTTCAAATCAGTTCGGACCTTTTAACTGGTCCCCTGATTCGATTCGGATTCAGAACTTTGGCCACCGAATCTCCTCTGAATCGAATCACCACTCGAAGCTTCGCACAGCCCTAGCATGAACCACATTCACCCCTAGTACAGAAGAAAGCAATTTGCACCAAGGCCATTGTATCTACTTATGCTGAGACTGGGTTTACGTTGTGAATGGCCCAGAATCACTGGCAAACTACTTTTTATCCCATTTCCAAATTTTTCCTGACTCTACAGCCCGTATTTATTCTTTCTGGAGCTAGGGCAGTGGCTGCTCATTACAGAATTACCCACTGCAGGTCTGTCCGCCTTGACCCTAATTAGGCAGTGTGCAAATGTAACTGGAACTCCTCTACCTTTTTCCAAGACGGAGGGAGCCTCACCACTTCTGTGTGCCTGCTTGTGACCCCAGCCTCACTGAGAACATTTTGATGCTGCCTCTGACAGGCAGCGCTACACACATGGCACATGGAGGGAAACATTCATTGTTTCTCTCTCTCTCTCATCGGCAAATGACACACTGTACATTATGGCAGCTAATGGTGAGAAAATGTAAATGTGACTCTCTCTAATTTTCTCTTCAGGTTAGAGGCATGTACATCACGGGGGCTAATTGTCAGAAACTTTAATTGTTACCCTATGAGCCCTGCTTTCCTTGTGTTTTAGTGGCACACTGTGTAGGGGCTAATAGTGAGAAAATTTGACTGCAGCTCCAGTACGCACTCTTCATTAGGCTAATGGAACATTTTCCTCTCATTTTCTCCCTAGGGTGGCTGTAGGAGTACAACCTTATAATTGTTGCTCTTACTGTAATTGGCAGTAGTAGGAGTATATATAACCTCATTGTCTTTCCTATGTGGTGGTAGGTTTATTTACGACCTATTGACGATTCCCAGCCAGCGGCTGTAACTCAGTGAGCATAACATTAGCCTTCCCTCCTAGGAAAGTGAGGACTGCACAAAGGCTACTATTAACTGGAAAGAACATGAACTAGAGATGTCCCACAGCCACAAATGTTAACATTAGTAATAGCAAACAAAGGTGCCGTTGACCCTAACGGGTCATAGGCATTTATTCGCTGTTGTAAACACCAACCTTTGTAGTAGCACTGGTTGAGACTCTGTTCTCTTCCTTACTGCACATTACTGTCAAAAACTGATGGACATGGCTTCTACGGAGTCACGCCAAGGGTGGCCTGGGTCCATTGTGTGCATCTGCCATGTTATATTGCATTGTGTTTTGAAAAAATGTCTAAGGTCTGGATTTAGCAGAGTGCTTACGCTTGTGTTGGGCACCAACCATATTCAGCCTGGTATTAAAGGATGTGCTTAACTTGAAGCAGCTGCTGAAGTGCTTTGCTGAATTGGGACCTAAACGTATTGCAAAAGAAGGTAAGACTTGCTGTTTTGGAGCAGACCAAAGGTCCATTTAGCCTAGTCCCCAGTCTCGGACAGTGGCAAGTATTGGATGCTTTAGAGAAAGAGGGCATGTGTCGAGTGACCTGTCCCTTCTTAGACCCTTCCAGTTATCATCAGTAGATTACATCTCTCACTCTTTTACTTAATAGCCCCTGAAGAATCATGCCTGAGGGAGAGGTTTAGGTCCCTGTTCTTCATTAAGTAGAGTCTGGGTGTCCTGCATCCCAGGTGAGTGAGCTCATCACAGCTTCCTGCTGCTCTATTTACTTGCCACGGAAAGAGAAGTGATTTCAAGGCTGGAAAATTATGCTCCATAAACCATCCATGTATCCTATCCCACTCACCCACATTGAGGCAAGAAGCAGGTTCCTTATAGGTGGCTCTCGGGAAATACAGCCAAATGGGTGTTTATAGACATGCTTCAGGAGGTTGGGGGTGCTTTAATTCATGCAGCTCCAAGAACCATGCTAATTACAAGCGCCCAAAGTGTCGGGTGTATCAGTGTCCCCGTGCTGAAAAATGGCAGTGGGGCACTTTGACCTAAAGTTCATCAAACAAGCTGTAGTTTAAAACACCCCACCACCATTTTTCAGCACGGGGATGCTGATACACGTGATGCCAGAGTCTGCTGGAGTGTGGTAACTGCCATGCTCCAGAGGACTCAATTATAGAATCGTAGAGTCAAAGGACCAGAAGGGACCTGTAAGATCATCGAGTCCAGTCCCCTGCCATGGGCAGGAGGTTATTGGACTCAAACAAGCTCAATGAGGTGCTTGTCCAGCCTCCTCTTGAACACCTCTAAGGATAGCGACTGCACCACCTCTGCTGGGAGCATGTTCCAGATTCTAGATACCCTTACAGAAAATAATTTTTTCCTAATGTCCAACCTAATTCTTTCCTCAGTTAGCTTGTGCCCGTTGGACCTCATCCTCCCTGGGAGTGCCCTTCTGAAGAGTTGCTCCCCTAGATCCTGGTGTTCACCCTTGACATACTTGTAGGTGGCTATCAAGTCACCTCTCAGTCTTCTCTTGCTCAGACTGAACAAACCCAGTTCCCAGAGCCTCTCCTCCATGCCCCTGATCATGTGGGTTGCCCTTCTCTGCACCCTTTCAAGTTTATCCATATCCTTCCTGAAGTGCGGTGCCCAGAACTGGGCACAGTACACCACATGAACGACACGTGCCCCCGGAGGCTGGGTGGGTACGGTGACTGCCTGCAGGTGGCAGCAGCGGTGGTGTGGAGGCAGCAAGCGGGGAGCTCCCGCAGGCAGCCATGGTGGTGTCGGTGATGTGGGGGTAGCAAGCGCTGACCAGCGATCACCTGCAGACACCACCAGCAGTGGTGGGAGTGGCCAGCAGCAATTGGTGGCCACCCACAGATGCCGCCAGCAGCAGCGGTGGCCAATTGCAGGGGGTACACCACTAATCTCAGGGGGTGCGTGTGCACCTGCATGCACTCCCTATGCATCACCAGTGGTACTACAGCTGTGGCCTCACCAACGCTGAATAGAGAGGGAGGAGCACCCCCCTCTACTTACAGCACATCAGAGCAGCCTCCCTGCATGTATATAGGAGCCAATATGCCAGTCCTCTCTATCCTCCTTCACTGTCTTATAAGACAGCCCTTCTATCTGGGGACACTCTGGCGTGGTGCTTTTTACTTCTAAGTCTCCTTTCTTCTTGCAGTCACTATTGGAAGAAGAATTCCTGTTGCTGTACAGGCTGGGCTGTTGGCGCCCAGCGCTACATTTAGTCCACATGGAAAAGCCTCACCTCTGAAGACACTATTATACCCCAGATCTGCAAAGGCCTGTGCTTCAGCTGACCTTGAAATTCTCATCCAGCTTATCTGTAGTGCTTTTCAGCAGTAGACTGCCGGAGCTTGATGAAGGCCAGTTTTGTTATCCCCTGTTAGTTAAAGATGGAGAAACTGAGGCAGAGAGCATGGGAATGGTTTGCATAAGGTCAGCTAGCAGCCGATTGCAAGCTGGTGCTAGAAGCTGAGTATTCTGGGTCTCAGACCAGTGCCCTGCACTTTAGGTCATACAGCTTGTCCATATGATTGATGTCAGTGGAATCACGTGCCCAAAATCACGGGAGCCCATGCTGCAGGATCTGAGCCTTCAGCTAATATTGGCCCCATACATCAAATAAAGTTCTGCTGTGTTTCCACATCTCCTTCCCAAGGTCAGGACACTCAAAAGAATGAGTGGAAAATCCCCACGTCTCCAAAATAAAATGCATAAAAGAGAGCGCTTGAAAAGCAAATCTCCCCCCTTCGTGTAGGTTTTTCTTTTTTTTTTCTTTCTTTTTTTCCCTCTTCTCCCTCAAGGTTTTAAAAGCAAAGAGCACAACAACAACAAAAAGATAAGTTGACCCAGATTCCCCAGTCAGCAGAAATAATAAAATAGAGCCAAAGAACTAAAATAAAAGGATGCTTGCATTTTGTCTCCAGCCGGCGAACGACTTGTGCTCTCCCCTACCAGGGTCCGGATCACCTTTGTCCTAGTTACTGATCAAGGGCATCTCTTCGCAGCAACGATTTTCTCTCGCTCAGGCATTCACCAGCTCTGCCCCAGAGTGTGACCCAGGTAATGAGCTTTGCTGTTTGCCAAATCATATGCAGTAGCTAGTCTGGGAGGCAAACCAGCTTTTCTCTGACACTGAAATGCTTTGAACTAGATGGGTTTTCTCAGGGTTGGCTAAAAGCTTCATCGCCAATCTATACCGGGGCATATTTAGTACAATCCCCCTTGTCAGAAGTGCCATTCTACATGAGCGATATTTGAAGAGAAAAGAGAGGAGAAATACCCGCGGCCATTGTGGAAACAGATTGAACTCACCGAGGTGCACGGGATCAAGGGAAGGGTTTTCTGAGCTGAGGCTGAGATTGTCAAAGGGGCTAAGCTGACATGTTGAACTGCAGTGGGAGCTGAAGGCCCAGCTCCCTTGGGCTCCTTTGAAAAGCAGAGCCTGAGAAGACTAGGGAGAGCAAGCCTGCTGGTAGGAAGAGCTACAGGGTATGCAGGACATTGTCCAGCTGGTGCCGGAGACCGGTCGGGACTCAGTGAGAGATGAAAGGGCAAAATGCACTTGGGCAGGTTGCAGGATGGAGAAAGTGTTCAGAGGCAGCGAGCCCCAGCGACACCCATTGACATGAATGGGGACATGAAACAGGTCCTCAAAGGTTAAAAATTGTCTTTGACTTCCAGTGGCAATGTTCAATGCCTTTGGAAACCTCCCTTTGAGTCACTGGGGAGGACATCTTCCAATACCTTTTACAGGCACAATAAAAAAGCATAAACCCAGGACGTGTCTGGGTTTAAGAGGGATAGAAGGGATGTTACAAGCAAGTGAATGAGGACAGAGGGGACTGGCCCATGGCTGTATTTCTAATGAGCTAGCTATGAGAAACTTGCTCTTGCTTTGATGTGAGCGAGTCGGAAAAGATATATGAATGGTTTATGGGTCACAATCTGTGATCATGCACCGTGCTTCCAGTTCCAGGTCTCCAGGCAGGTACCAAGGTTGGCCTATTTCAGGGGTGGGCAAAATGCGGCCCGCAGGCTGGATGCAGCCCGCCAAGCCATTTTAGTCAGCCCGGGGGGGCCCTAAAAAATGTAGAAAATTAATATTTATCTGCCCCTCACTGCCTGTCATGCGGCCCTCGATGGCTTGCCAAAACTCAGTAAGCGGCCTTCCGCCCAAAATATTTGCCTGCCCCTGGCCTATTTGATTGTGACGTAAGGCCCAATCTTGTTGGACTCAAGTAAGAAAACTCTCATTGGTGTCAGCTGTAGTTTCGCTGGCATGAGAACTGTTTTTATTCATGCCAGATAAAAGGGTGGCATGAATGTACAAGTAGCATAGACTTCTGGACTAGGAAGAGTGATTTTTCTTATCTTTCACTGCACACAGATGAGCGTATCAAAGCAAAGTAGGTCAAATCTATGATATCACCATATGACCCGTGTCAAAGGCATTGGAAAGTGCTTGCTCTATGAAGACACCAAACTCCCTGCAAGTTTTTTTCCCCTTTTTCCTACATTCTGATATTGGGGCAAATCTTGCTCCCACTGAAGTCAATAGCAAAGCTCCTGTTGGCTTAAGCTTGGCCCATCTTTTTTAAGTCAGTGTAAAGATTGTCCGAGTAACCCTGTGGCAGGAGCTATTCTGTCTAGAAAGCAGGGATGCTACAGGAAAGGGAGGGGAACCCCACAGGTTACCTGACACTGGTGCGTCTACACAAGATGCTTAATGTGCAGTAGCCAATAACACTGCACAGTAGTGTGCTGGGCAAAAACCGTGCTAATACGGTACTGCGCAGTAGTATTAGGCTACTGCGTGATCAGCATCACAAAAAACCTGTGCTCCAGAGCTACTGTGCAGTAACTGCACATTTAATTAGTACTTCATTAAGCAAGTATTTAACTAAAAGCACAGTAACTACTGTGCTTTAATGAACATGTAAATGTACTCACTGAGAAGTGCCAAGGAGGAAACTTATTATTCTCTTTCTCTACCCAAGAGAGAAGACATGGTGTCCCTCAACACTGATCGACAAACTCTATCTCCAGAAGTCAGTACCATATTTTCAGCAAGTTATACCCTAGAAAAAGACTAATTCTGTCCCCTTCCAGCTTCACTCAAGCGTGAAAATATCTTGCTGCCCTTTATAACACGTGCATCAAACCATGGCTGCACATATACAGGCAGGTAGTCTAGGGCTGTGCAAAGCTTCGGTCCCTGATTCGATTCAGTGGGGATTTGGCCACCAAACTGGGCTGAATCAAATCTTCA
Source organism: Gavialis gangeticus (assembly GCF_001723915.1). Classification (NCBI taxonomy): domain Eukaryota; kingdom Metazoa; phylum Chordata; order Crocodylia; family Gavialidae; genus Gavialis; species Gavialis gangeticus. The sequence goes on along the minus strand of NW_017729025.1, from coordinate 13,001,748 downwards.
GATCTGGATTCGGCCAAATCAGATGCATCACAAGCAGGTCCAGGGAGGTGATCCTTCCCCTCTATGCGGCATTGGTCAGGCCACAGTTGAAGTACTGCATACAATTTTGGGTGCCGCACTTCAAGAAGTATGCTTCTGATGAATCCAATCACTATCCCCGATTTGGGCCGAATCCGAATTGAATAGTGCCCACTTTGCACACCCCTAGCAGGTATTAATGTCAGCTGCCAAGGCCAAATGCAGGGCGCAGACATGCACAACAGCAGTAACACTGAAAGCAAAGAGGAGCAGAGTAAATATCAAAGAGAAGGGTTTTCTGTAGAGCCTCTAAAGGCACACGTATTGCCATCAGCAACGACCAGGGGAATAAGCTTAAGAAAGCAGCCATCAAATAGCCAGTGTGCCAAGCCCCAGGGGCTACTGGGGCTTCCTGGCCTCTGGAGTATCCTTCTCTGCATTTCCATGCCAACAGAAATGTTTGAAAATGAGCCTGAGTCTTTTTAATGCATTAAGATCCCAAACACACAAGGCAGCAGCAGATGAAGCCGGTCACCAGCTTCCACAAGAAATGTCATTTTTGGAATAAGACCCTGTAACAGGACGGTCTGTTCCTTTACAAGGAAACAGCCCTGTTCAGTTAGCCCAGCTGTCGGGCATCTGGGATAGGCAGGGAGTGTCCTTCTAGGAGCTTTAACAGCTCTCAGAAGAGGAACCAGAAGAGGAGGAAGCAAGCTGTGAATACAGCCACTTGCTACAAGAAGGAGCCAGGCTGCTGGGTAGGGAGCCAGAGCCGGGCAGCTCCTTGAATCCCTGGGACAAGGCAAAAGGCTTTCGTTTTTTATGTTTCTTTATTGACATATTGGCACTGAGGGATTGAAACAGGTTCCCCCCAGAGGTGGTACAGTCATCCACCCTGGTGATCTTCCAAAAACATCTTGACGACCATCTTGCAGAAGTCATTTGACCCCAGCGGTCTTTCCTGACCAAGTGCAGGGGGGGCTGGACCCGATGATCTGTAAGGTGCCTTCCAGCCCTAACGTCTGTGAAACTATATTTATTGCCTAAGGACTGAGTTACTGTGAGGACTTGCTGAGGAGCTCCTCAGGGAGCAGAAGCCAGCTAGCTAGGTAACCCATTTACAGACGCCCGCAGCAGATATAACTTGCTCTGCTGACCTTGGGGGAGCTGCATGCATTTAATTGGCGGCGGGCACGACCCACTGAAGATAAACGTATTCGGTAACACACAAATCCCAAGTAGTTCAAAAAGCAGCAAAAGCCTTGGATCCGTTCCCAAACGTGTGACTGTTGGAAAACACACCGTCAGCAGACTCACAAGTGCCTGGATGTGCTAAATAAACTGTTGGGCAGCTGCAACATGGGTAGACTGTGATGTAAACTGCTACTACTTGGGGAAATAAAATCAGGTGGCAACATGCACTACCCCCACACAGACGTGCCCATCGATCGAGTGAAATGAATTACCGAGATCACCGTTCCAATGCAGTGCTTGTACTGAGCGTTATTCATACTTAACACAGAGCAAAAGCAAGGCTTTCTATTTCCACCAACACTAAAGGCCCTTGTACATGTACTTGGCATTTAGTCACTAAAAATGTTCCTGGTTTAATTTTTCTTTCTTAGTTTAAGACGGCTAAATAAGTCACATGGACGTGATTTACCACATAAGGGCTATGACTAGTAGAAAGTGCTACAGGGCATGCCAGAACAATTTTACCCTCATGCCCTTTCACTCCTACCTTACTGCCAGGCGGCGCATCAGGACAAGGAATGCCCAGCTGCAGCACTTCTGCCACGCTCTTTTTGGGTGCAAGTTGGACAGGGCGCTTGGGGGGGCTGAGGTGCAAAATCTTTCTGTGCAAAGCTAACCCCCAAGCCCGGGTGCTCGGGCGCTTTTTTTTGGGCACCAAACCTTTCTGTGCAAAGCCCTGCAGGGCTCCCCAAGTGGACGCAAGCATCTTCCAAGGTTGGGTGAAGTGGGGGGGAACACTTTGGGTGGCACGCTGTTTCCACTGGGTGCAAGGTACCTTTCAGGCTACCCCCAAGTGTGCTCAAAGCATTGCCTCTCCCCTGGCTCCGGGGTCCCAAAGGGCATCACTCCCTGCCCTAACCCAGTACCCCTCACGTTCCCTAGATGCAAGTTGCATGGGGCACCTTTTTTTGACCCCAAAACTTTCCATGCAAAGCCCTACGTGTTTTGGCATAAAATTTTCACGCGCTTACCAGGCTGGCGCCAGACTGTCTGGTTTTTTTTACACCAAAACAATGCAGGTGGAGGGGGATGTCCGGCCCCTTGAGTCCCTATAAATTTGTGGAGCAGTGACTGACTGGGGTGTGCACGTTGTAGACTTTTAAGGTGGACAAGAGATGGTAACACACCAGAGTCACAAGGACTCAGCCCTGCGGGACGCTTGCTCCTGGGTGGCAGAGCACCTTGTCCATAAGAGCGCAGCCTGATGCTTGCTGCTTGTGTCGGGTGCAGCATTACCTTCCAGTCCAGGATGAGGCAGCTTTTTGCGACACTCGGAAGAGGACACCCCGACCTATTTCACAACCAAGGGGGATGTTTACACACATAGGTGAGAACAAACACTTGGCCATGCCCGGGGGAGGGTGGCTTGCATTGTTTACTTGATCTTTCATGTAAATGGGGTTTAATTGCCGTGAATTGAAGTTGCTAGGTACCTGTCATAGCAGGGCAATTTTCAAGTTGGGGGGGGGGCGGGAAACCTCTTCACTTTCCTACCCCCTTCTGCCCCCCCCCCCCAACACATGTACAGGAGGGCTACCCCCATTTATTTCAGGGTTGGAAGGACTGTATGGTGGTTTTACAGTACAAATTCTTATGCTCTTACCTTCTCCCTCCCTCCTATTTCTAGTTCCTGAATGCTATGCTTTATATTATGGTACTACCGTCGGGCACAGCAAGCAAACGAGATGAACACAAGCCTGGGAAAGTTGCCTGATGCCACCTCCGTCTCCAGAAAAAAGGATGGCAGTGTCACTGCCAGGTGCCTGTTTGATACTCTTAATATCCTTTTAGACTCCAAAAAAAACCTATGGGAATCCACCATTAGCCTCTCTGCCTTGCTGTAGACAAGTCCTTGTATTGTGTCAATACATGAGCAACTAAGCTTGCATTTTAAATAATCCCTTCATAATTTAAAAATTAATATTTATGTTTCATATAGGAATATGCCAATATTTACCAATGACTATCTTTTTTGTCCCTTTTTTGCCCTGCATCTGAAAGCATGGCTATGTGCAGTGCAGAAATGACATCTGAATTGAAAGGTGTGTTCAATGTGTTAAAGAGTAGTGACCAAGTCAATTTTGAGGTTATGAATGCACTAGTAATGACATGGTACAATGTTTTAAAGAATTAAATCAAAAGGTTGATTTCATTTTGAGGGGGGATCAAAGACTCAGACAGGAGTTTGTAACAGAGCTTCATGAATGCCACTGTACTGGGAGCAGCACTGAAAGTAGCCCACCTAAAAAAACATCTCCAACCTCTTGCAAAGGAGAGCCGTGCCTCATGTAGCTGCAAGAGGAGAGCCCCAAGGTGCTTCAGGGATGATGATGAGGAGGAGGAAGAGGATGCTGATGTGACCCAGGGAGGGTGCATGGGGGAGCAGGTTCTCGTGACTAGAGTTGTCTATGACCTCCCGGGATTGGTATGCTTCTCCCTTCTTCATGTACTGTCAACCCAGTATTCGCAAAGCAGATTGCACTTCAATGTACCGGGGGCTGCGTGGGGTCTGTGTGACCCAGGTTAGGTTCACAATCTCTCTCTCTTTTCTCTCTACGTACTTTAGGGATTTTTTTTGAAATCTCTGATAGCAGCATTGTTGGGGGGAACATGGGGGTGGGGGTGCCCTCCCCCCAACTCCGGGCAGGAGCAGGGGAAAGAAGTTTGGGGTCCCGGTGGAACGTGGCTGAGGCTCATAAGGACAGACAGAAGCAAGGTGCGTGCAAAAAGGCAGAACATGGTTTTTTTGGAAATCTCATTTTTCATTAATCAAGCAATAAAATAATCAGTAAAAATTTGCAAGATTAGTACCTGGTGTCCAGCTGAATCAGTGCAGGAGAAATTAGATGAACTTCCATGGATTTTGGTGGATTTACAAGTGAACCCAAGCAGCACCTGGTGGTATAATAGTTGCAAAGCAGGAGGAAAAAAATCACGTTTTGGGGCATAAGTCAGATCCCCGTTACAAATTTAAAACGATAAAAATGACCCTCATAGATTAAATGTAGAAACTAAAAATAAAACATGTCAGCGGTGTTTTAAATTACCACGAAGAAAAAAACCCTAAAAGGATCAAATCAGCTGATAACGTGGATACACAGATGCAATTTAGCTAACTTAATGGCCAGTTTTGTCACGTGGACACAGGAAAAGTGTAACATGGTAACAGGAGAGGTGTAAGGTGGACAAGCGCCCTAAAAGTCTAACCTGATGGCATGAAGGGGCCATAAAGAAGTTATAATGATCCCTATGGAAAATCCCCCTTGTTCAAAAGTATGCACTGACCAGCACACAAGTCTACACTGCCTCTTCTTGCAGTCCCAGCAAAGGGTTGTGCTGGGCTCAAGGCCGACTCGTCATGGTACTCGGAGCTGTGCAGCCCGTAGGAGGCTGTGGAAAAGCTCCCACAAGCCAGAGCTGTCCTAGGACTGCTGCAACTTATGCTGGGGACCTGGCCAGCCATACAGGAGACACAAAGGAGGCCTACTATCAGCTGTGTCTCCCCTCTTCCTGCAAAGCCACCTGAAAGAGGTTAATGTACACAGGCCCAATCCTACAAGCATATAAATGATAAATTAAATGCTTGCAGGATTGGTTCCATTCCCTGCTTCTGGTTTTCAAATAAAAAAGACTGCAATATTTGGAGGCTGAAGCAAGGCAGTTTAAGACTAGAAATAAAATGTAAAGTTTTAGCAGAGATGGAAATTCACTTCAAGAGATTACCCAAGACTGCAGTGGATTCCCTATCACTTGAAGTCTTTAAATCAAGGCTTTCTTTCTCCAAGATAGCCTGTATTTTACAGGCTTGGTGTAGCAATTACCAGTACTATGTGAGATGCTACAGCTGGTGCTGTGTAGGAGGTTACACTAGATGCCCAGTGGTCCCTTTGGTCTTTACAGCCTATGAGGCTATGAACCTGACATTCACAGCTTACAGCCAGCTAACCCCTGGCAGCATGGTGGTCTGGTGCTAGGCGTAGGTGCTGACAACCTGTCAGTGGTGCACGTTAGCAGATTTATTACAATTACTTTATATGACAAAAAGTTGCTGGTGGTACTCAAGGGTGAACTGGAACATTTGCTGGTGGTACTCGAGGTTGTATCATTTTAAAGAGGTTGGTGCGCAATCTGTCAGAGTTTGGGAACCGTTGCATTCAACGTTGCATGCAAGTGCCATCGTGAAAGTCAGCCAGCCCTGCACGCTCACTCCCACTGTACACACTCCATGCCAAAAACATCATGTGGCTGCATTTTGGTACATGGCCATGCTTCTGTCAGTCTCAGGCATGCTCATGAGAGCAAGGCTGGTTGCACCCAGAACAGGTTCCTATGCACCCAGAATCCCTAGGTACCTTATCTCTGCAAGGATGCCAATTTGTGAATGAGGCAGGGTAGACGGAGCCACAGCAAACAGCTGTACAGGTCCCCTGAGACGTTCCAGCTCTTTGCTGAGGTTCCTATTTCGAAGGGGGCTGCTTCTCTGATCAGCTGTGCAGGACAGGTGATGAGCTCCAACTGAGTGGAGAAGCAGCTGCCTTTGAAATAAAAGTCGCAGCACAGAATGAAGCAGCTCCTTCCTAATTCAGGAACCCACTGCAAGCTAAGTGGGTTGCAAGCCATCCTGGTGTGAGACATCCGGGTTCTTCTGTACCATCCTGCTGGGGGGCTGAAAGGCATTTTCAGCCTATGGCACTCAGGGAGTACAAAGGACTCGCTCTCATAGCGTTGTCCAACATGGTGTAGATGTGCCGTGAGAGTCAGCATTACATTCAAGAGAATTCTTCCCGGGCTCACGAGGGCAGGGCGAAAAAGCAATGCCAGATAATCCATCAGGATTGTATGACTGGCCTGTTCTCCACCCCCGGTTTAGTTAGAAAAGTCAGTTTGCTAATTGGGAGAAGTTTAATGAATTTTTGTTGTACATAAAAAAAAAAGTGATTACTTTATATTACCATTTGAGAAATTCATTACATTTATGTATTGTGTTTTCATGTAAATACTGCTGCCAAAATGTATTAGCAAAGAATACAATATTATGGTTCATGGTTCATGTAGTATATGAAAGGAATAATTGTATAACTAATCAGTGAAAACAAAGTAAATGTTCCTCTTGAGCTTCTACAATAAAAAAATGAATTAAAACTATTCAGGCTCAAAAATGCAAATATGGCAGGTTTCCCACTAGCAGGAAAATAAAAATTTAATATGTAGAAACCTTCTACAGGATCTAGAGTGTCTTGGATTTTTTTAGCAATATCTTTGTTAGCCACTGGTACATTTATTGTTCAAATGCACTTTTAACTAAAGCTGTTTTGCAATATTATCCAACGTTTTGGAGTTTGCTTAAAAGTATAATGCCAGACTATCTCAGTGGGATCTGTGAATAAAGAATACAAGTCAACACAACAGAGGCAAACTTGTAGACTCTGTGGCAGAAAGCCACCTTGGTTTCTCCCCAAAAATTTCTGCCCTGTGACACTGTGATTTAAATCTCTGTGCTGTGACCATTCAATTAGGATGGGCCCAGCACACAGGGGACCACACCCTCAGCCTGTCTC
>NW_017729025.1:12991218-12994175 GCF_001723915.1 Gavialis gangeticus | reverse complement strand
CCTGAGGTGGGATCTCTGCCCCCGCCACAGACTCTTTCCTGTCTCAGACAATAACATGAGATTGTAATGTATGCTGTTTTCAAAAGCAAATAGCAAACACTGATGTTTCAGATTTACAGAGTAAATCTCTGGGCCAACAGAAGCTAGGAGGGACCTGGAAATGGGCATTATTGCTGCACTGGGGAGGGAAAGCCTTGAAGCACTCCATAACTGCCCCACTAAGAGAGCTCAGGAGCTATGCTGATGGGCTGGTCTGTATGACTTAGCTGGCAAGTGGCATCTGGGGGGATAGTATCACTGCAGCTTTGCTTTTCCCCCAGGTGGGTCTTCCAAGGCTCTCTTGCCATTTTGATAATCATTGAGGAGTGGAGTGTGTCTGTCTGCATCCGGGCTCATGAGCTCACAGAGGGTACAAGGGTGAAGCCAGGAACGGGAAGGGTGAAATGGTGTGAAAAAAAAGGGACGGGCGGAGGACTGATGTCCCCATGGAAAATGCAGTGCAGCTGATTGGAGGAGCAGCATGGTCTAGGAAACTGGGCATGGGAGTAGGAAGCAGAACCTCCTCAGTGCTAAACATGGCTCTGGTGCCGACTGGCTGTGTGGTCTTGGGCAAGTCCTAGGGTCTCAGCTTCCCTTTCAGTAAAACGAAGATCCCAGTGCTGACCTACTTCACCAAGGCAAGGTGGATGCATTGATGCTTATATGATGGTCGTGTATATGCTGGGATCATAGAATCGAAGGACCAGAAGGGACCTGCAAAATCATCAAGTCTGGTCCCCTGCCATGGGAAGGAAGTTATTGGACTCCAACGAGCTCAACAAGGCCTCGTTTATCTAGCCTCATCTTGAACACCTCCAAGGATTGTGACTGCACCGCCTCCGCTGGGAGCATGTTCCAGATTTTGGTAAGCCTTATGGAAAAAAAAAGTTTTTTTCTTATGTCCAACCTAAATTTCCCCTCAGTTAGCTTGTGCCCATTGGTCCTCGTCCTCCCACGAGGTGCCTTCTTGAAGAGTTGCTCTAGGATGTTGTTAGTCAACTCCCTATGGACTCTGCAGCCCAGAAGGTGCAGAAGAGCCTGGATGCACAACACACACCAGCGTAATCAGCTTTTGCACTAGTGTAAAAGAGAACCAGACAGATGACAAACAGCCTTATGCCAGTATAACTTACTCAAATCTAGTCTAGAAGTATCCCAGGAAATAGGCCACTGCTTATTCTTCTGCCACCTAGCAGCAGCATCTAGCGTGCACCTGGATTGTTGGTGCGTACTTTGTTGGATGTGGCCCTGGAGTAAAGGAAGAGCCTGTTCGTTCTCAAGAGAATCACTTTATTGAACGGTAAACATACCTACAATTTGATTGGGCATATATTAATGGAAGGGGTTGGTCATGAAGACCCTGCTGTAGTTGAAGGAATACTCATAGTTTTGTTTATGGTCATACAGGTATTTTGTATCAGAAGAATTAAATTGTACCAGACTCTGGGTGCAGTATCAACCTCCATGATCTTGAGGAATGAGGCCAGCCACCTTCTGAGCCTTTCTCCAGCTTCGCCTAGTGTGAAAAGGAAGGCTGATATAGGAACAGCAATACATTGAATGCCTCGCTTATGACTTTCCTTCTTGATCCTGGGTTAGGTCTGGCTGGTAGAAGAGGGGTGTGATGAGCTCTTGGCACTAGGTGGCACTCAGGCTGGAAGGTACATGACTCTCTAAATCAGGGATGCTCAAACCCCAGCCTTAAGACCAAACCTGGCCTCTGGAGCCATAGCATCCAGCTCACAAGACTCCCCAAAGGGCAGGAGATTTGGCAGCAGGACAGTGGTAGCAATGAATAATGCCACCCCACCCTCCCTCCCCCACTGCCAAATTCCCAAACCCTGAAAAGCAGGGTGAGGGCCAGGCAACACCCCCTTCCCTACACACCGCTGGATCACAGCTAGGTCATGCCCCCTCTTCCCACACAGCTGGACTGGAAAACACGCCCTCCCCTCCATGCAGCCACACTATGGCCCACCTGCACAGCGGAATCAGGGCCAGGCAACACCCCCTCTGCCCATGCACCTGGCCATGCCCCCTTACCTCCACACAGCAGCATCTGGCCCACAGATGGACTAGGCGGGACCACCCATCTGGCCCGCAGGGCAAAAATGTTGAGCACCACCGCTCTAAGTTGTTAGGAAAAATTCTGGAAAGCACAAGAAATCTCCTGCTCAATGTTACTGCAAGTGTTTAAGTTCTTTCATGTTCAACAGGAGTTGGGCGTCTTGGAGGATCTGGACGTAAGTGACTCAATCAGTCTTACTGTCTTTCTGGAAGAGGGCTCCTGAAAGGGGCTTAGGCTTTGCAACGGCTAACTCAAGGTGTCTTGAACAACCCGTGGAGTTACTCTGCATGGAGAGATTTCAGCACCCAAGACTGGATTTCACAGAAGCCAGCAAGTCCATGAGGGATTTGCCAAGTTTGGCAGCAGGAATTGCTAAGAAGGGAGAGCTCCACCCTTAAAAGGTAGTAAATTATCTATTGCCACAGACATGGGCAGATCTAGGATTTTGAAAAGGGAGGTGCACAGGGTGAGGTGCATCATCACCTATAACACAACATATATTTTTCTCCAGTTAAAAAGAAACTAGAAGCTTCTGTAATATGCCAGGGACCTAGGGCTGCATTATTCAGTTTAAGATTGAAGCAAAAACAAATATAACTTCACCGGAATGAACTGAAAACAATCTGCAGGGCTGTGAAATAGGAGTTTCTTTACCAGAAGTGCGTAATTACAGTGTGTCAGAGCAGACTTGATTAATCGAGTCTGGTAATTACTCATTAATACATAGGGGGTAAAAAGAAGGTACTGGGCAATGTGGGGCCTCTGCAAGACACACTAGGAAATCTGGTTGTCGCACCAGACAGCAAAGCTAACCTATTTAACAATTTCTTTGCCTCCATTTTTCTGAGCA
>NW_017729025.1:12974687-12990825 GCF_001723915.1 Gavialis gangeticus | reverse complement strand
GGCCACTTGCATGATCGGGGGCAGCAGGGCAGGCCCTACGAGGAGAGGCTACGGGACCTGAACCTGTTCAGCCTCCACAAGAGAAGGCTGAGGGGGGATCTAGTGGCCTGTTACAAACTGGTCAGAGGGGACCAGCAGGCACTGGGGGAGTCCCTGTTCCCCCAAGCACTACCAGGAGTGACTAGAAATAACGGTCACAAGCCGGCAGAGGGGAGATTCAGGCTAGATATCAGGAGGTGCGACTTCACGGTCAGGGCAGCTAGGATCTGGAACCAATTTTCAAGAGAAGTGGTGCTGGCTCCTACCCTTGGGGGTCTTTAAGAGGAGGCTGGATGTACACCTTGCCGGGGTCTTTTGACGTCAGTACTCTTTCCCGCCATGGCAGGGGGTCGGACTCGATGATCTGCTCAGGTCCCTTCCGACCCTACTAACTATGAAACTATGAAACTATGAATTACCACGCTCCAGAAGACTCCAGTGTCATATATGTATCAGTGTTCCTCAGCTGCAAAATGGCAATAGGGGCACTTTAACTAAAGCTTGTCAAATGAGCTTCAGTTAAAGTGCCCCTGCTGCCATTTTTCAGCACAGGGACACTGATACATGTGATGCCCTCCCGCCCTCTCACCACTCCCAGAGCACGTGTATAAATGCCCTTTGCATCCAAGACATTTTGGAAATGGGCCTTTGTGGTTTGATTCCAGAATGCCCAGAAATGATGAGTGACTTTCAGTGTATTTCTTCAAGATGCCTGTTGTTTCTCAGTGTAGTAAGCACCCGTTCTCTCAAAATCAGGTCTCTTCAGGCACTTACAAACAGAATCATGAGTCTGGAGTTGTAACACACCATTACATGTCTGTGCTGATGACTGGAGACCTAAAGTTATGCTTCAGCATTGATGTGCACACGTGCCTCCACCTCCTGCTGCTTGAGCTGGTACCTGCTTAATCCACTTCACTGCCAACATTTGGGATAACTCTGCCCGGAAATACACTTCACTTCTGCAGAAATGTGTGCAACCGCTATGCTAAACTCTTAACTGGCCTTGAGCAAGTCACAGCCTCTCCGAGGCTCTGGTTTAATCACCTGCAAATAGGGATGGAAACACTCCTTTGGCTTTTAAAAAGGGAAAAAGTGCTACACAAGCACAATTCATTGGGATGAATGATTGATTGCAATAATTTGTACAGATCATTATTGAAGAACATGTGCAAGTGTTAGATTGATTTTTGGCATCGGCTCAACAGACTAAATTCAATGCCAGTTTTTTCTTCGTGTAGGTCGGAAAAGAGGCAGCACTGAGAGCAGACGTTTGCAAGTCTGATTGCCAGATTGGACTAGATGATTTCTTGACGTCCCTTCCAGCCCTAATTCTCTATGAAATATGAAATGTCTACGACATGTTTTGCTGTGTAAAATGGCATCCCTCATATGCAGTTCTGCCCTTCGCCCACTAGAGTGTGCTTGCACTACAGTTTTGGGAAAATGTTGGCAAGGTGGTAGCAATCTGATAGGAACTTCTTCATGGTAGGCCCCTATTCATCTACCTTCTCTTCATATAGACTCTGATTGAGATGAGATGCTATGGAACGTGCTTTTAGGATTTCATGTTTGGCACTTTCTTAAGAAACTTGCTGACTCAAGCCTCCCTAAATAATTGTCCATGGGTGGGAATGCAGTATTAATAAACATCCAGGAGCTGAAATGCTTCTTTCGGTATTAACCCCTTCCAATCTTGCACCTCACTCCTTTCTCCTCTAAAAATACCTCCTTCCTTCTCATCTAGGAAGCTGAACAGAGATGCTTCTACCCTCACAGTCCTCCCAACAGGCTGCCAGGAGGGTTTCCTGTACACTGTAACACTGCCTTTCTGTGACCCAGTCTACTTCATATCTTAAGATCCTTTGTTTTTCTTTACCAGATGGTGTGCAACTTCATCTCAAGTCCCACAAGCTTCCGGTGCAATTTAGTTTGCAGTCTACAAACAGGGTTGCCACCTGTCCCTGGGTCATTTGGACAGCTCTGAATTTTGGCCTTTAAATCATGCCTTGTAAGGACACTCACTTGACTGGATTTTCATTTTTGGTGTGTTGGGGGTTTGCCCCCTGTAGCAGGGTGGCCATGGTGCCTCCCAGTGGCCAAGCTAATCCTGCCCCTCCGTCCAGCTCTTCAGAGTACCCACTTTTGTTATCCTGTTTGCCATTCCTTGATGCAAATGTTATAGGCAGACTGATCTTGGATCTTGGAGTGATCCTGGTAGACCGCCCATAGACCGCCCCCCCTTACTTTGCCAAAACTTCAGTCCTCCTCATCACCGGACCCTCATCCTGCTGATAAAATTACTTTACTCATTGCCTTGCCCTACTTGTTCCCTGCTGACACTAAGCTTGCCTTCATCTTGGCCCTAATCATGGCCCTCCTAGCCTAACTGTGCCTTAAGGGCTGTAATCATAGTCTCCAGACTCCTCCATAGCCATGTCCATGCCTTGCAGGTCTTACTCCAATTCTGTCTAGCAGCTGAGGAATTGGCACTCCCTCTGGCCTGGACATCAGCCCTCCTGGCCTCAGGCCCCTCTGCTGGATATGCCCTCTGAACCCCTGGCCCTTGCAGGGCTCAAACACAAAGCGTTCCTCAGGCATCCTGCACGTGGCCTACACACTGTTGCTACAGCCACAGCCCAGTCTTCCAGTTACTTAAACACAAAATACACCCATAAACCCATCGCTCTAACACAGTCTTGTACCCCACCTTGGGTCTCTGCAGGCCCCTCTCTGGGCTTCCCTGCAGCCACTCCTACAGGTAGGAGCTCCTCTCCATCAGAGGATCAGGACCTAATTGCCTGCCTTGGCTCTGGGCTGAGATTTTATCTCCCTGAACTCCTCCTATTTCCAGTCACATACCACGCCCCCCCCCGCTCCCTTACTGAGCCCAGGTGCTACCCTTAGCTCCATAAGCTGCCTGCTCCTCTCTGCTGCAGCTTGCACAGCAGAGCTGCTTACTCAGGAGATGATCTGCATTCAGATGCTACCATCAGAGTGCAGCTCAGGCCTGTGTTCTCACTTCTAAAGTAATAGGGGCCTTGGCCCCCTGATAACCTCTCCACACTCCCCCGCCAATAAAGTTGTTTGGTGTTTGGTGAGATTCTCTGGGTTGTCTTAAGCTCTGGTCTGCTGCAGAGCTTCTCTAAACTGACCCAGCTTGCTCCCTTTGCGCTCCAAACATCCAAACCAACAAGCATTGGCAATACGTAGGGGGTGCAAGCAGGTGCATGTGCACCCCCTGGAAGTGCCAGCCACGAAATCGGAAGTGCTGGCAGAAGTGCAATTCTGGTTTTGCCACTGCCTTGATGATTGGCCACTGGGGGGACCCCACCCCCGGCAGTGATCTGGTGCCCCCCCAGACTCGGGAGACACCAGTCGCCCATGCCAGCAAGTGAAAAGTAACCCCCTGAATATTCCTGTAAGAAGAAAGGGGAAATGGATGTGGATGTCTGCAACCTTGCAAAAGAGAAGCAAAGGCTGGCTGGGTATCAGGGCCTGAATGGTGCGGACTACGAAACACCATGTCCTAGGCATAGCTCAATGCACCACATGCTCAATGTCACCTTCTGTTAAAAAGGGAGGTGTGGTGCTGTGAGAGGACCCAAATCAGAGGGATATCAATTGACAAAGGACAAAGAATGGGAGAGGCAATTTGGCTAGACACTTCACTCATTCGAGGACTCGGAGGAGGAGAGTGTCCTTGCTGGTGAAGCAGCTTATGTGTACCCTGAAGTTTCATCTCAACAGGGCTGTTTGTGCTTGATTGCAGGATGTAGCTAACTGCTAACCTACTTTCAGTTCAAAGTTGAATGAAAAAAAAATCTGAGAGCTCTGTGGAAGATATTTGGGCACCCTATTCAGTTGGGCTATGAGTGGATGGTCTCAAAGACCACTTGTCATCACTTCAAATATGGGCAATATCAAACATTACCCATTGGCTATATATCTTTACCCATCCAGAACCAGTGGTTGATTTTTGTGTCAAAGGATTGAAGAAAGCAACAAAACGTGTGCAATTTTGAAGATGGAAAACTGTGTCCTTTGTAGGTGATAGCACCCCAGCTAATCATGAGAAAATCATCCCATGGTTTACCATGTGAAAGATTCACAACCAATCTTGCTGCAGTCACAAACTCATTTGCTGTATGACAAAACCGAAGATGGATGGAAGCACATGAAGCACAACGTGCAGAGTCTGATTATGGTGGAAATCTGGCTGAAAGGAGACTGTGGGCCAATATGTACCACCAGCTCTTTTCGTTCTCCCCAAGAATAGAGTCATCCCAGGCAACTGTTGTTTTCTAGGGTCCTTACTGAGGCAGCCAATTGTGATACTATATCAAACTGGAGATTTATACGCATGTGAACCAGCATAGTATTCAGTTCATGTGGACAAGTACTTTCCCACAATATAAATGGGCACCTCCCTTTGATCAAAGAGAGATTACTCAATTATTCACAGCTGGAATATATCTTAATCTCATTTTTTTTAAAAAACCTTCATTTTAGAAGCAGCTTCAGTTTTGTTGCATTACCATAGAAACATGATGATGGCATAAACCAAATAAATATACATATTCTCTCTGTGCCTTCAGTTCCCCATTGTAAGTAAGTTCTTCTGTCCATTTTTCTGACTCAGATAGTAGCTCAGTACTTTTTAAATTCACACAAAAGAAAATGAATTACAGTGTGTGCATGTGGGTGCAGGGGGGAACAGAATGTGATTTGGCTCTAATATTGAGGCATCGTATCAAATTAAAGCAAGTTACTTGAATACTGGAATAAAGATGCTGTTGTTCAGCCAAGATCCTGGGGCAAGTCTGTAGGGTATGTGCCTGATATATTCCTCCAGTGTTCAGTATCTAGCTGGGCTTGTCCATACCACAGCAGCAGCAAGTCTTGGGGAGAATAGGACTGAGCATGCCTCACCTGCTCCAGTTGGCTCTTGTGTGCCAGAACTGGATTTTCACCAGGCAGCCTGCTCTGCACTTGTCCCCAGTGCCTGTTCATGAGCCCTCAATCTCAGACATGTCTAACTGGGTGCAAGGGAAGAGCCTGGAGCACCTGCACAAATGAACTTCCACCTCTGGAGCAAGTTAGCAGGGCTTGTTCCCCAAGACCTGTCACAGCTGTGGTGTAGACCAGCTTTCTAGGAAGCACTAATTCCCTTCTCTTTAAGACCTCCCCACTGGAGCTGCTGATCTTAAAGTGTCTGCCCCTCTAGAATGATGTCATGTTGCTTACAAGGGCAAAGGTAACAAAATGCCATGCTTCCACCCAAGCAGGTCACTACAGAGGCCAATGCAGCAACCTAACTAGGGCAGGCACCGACTTGCTGGGGGTGGAAAAAAATAGCAGCTGTCATTGCAGCCACACAACTGGCCCTGCAGCGTGGCAGCAGCCAGAGGTTGCTGCTGTCTTCATGTGTCCCACTGCCCCAGGCACCCACCTGCTTTGTTATGCCTCTGGTGGAATGTATCCCCTGGGGCAACCAGGTGCCTGTGGCAGGCCTCCACCTTCCGTTTCTTCCAGCCTCTGAGCAGATAAAGCAGGGTTGGATTTTAGGAGTCAGGAGAGAATCTCGCCAGCCTAGACCCAGGCTACCCAATTCCATCAGGGTTTGTTCACAATTAGCCATTTGTGCAGCGGCAACAGATGCAGCATTAAAGCTATGTCCAGCTCTGAGTTCAATTTTTCTTTTAAGGACATTTTTTCTTGTCCCAAGTCAAATCAGCCAAATCAATTCCAAATCTGTGAGTCATTCAAGAACCAAATGTGGCTCTACTACCAGCAAACATCCTCCACCATCACCAGGGGCTTCAGATGTTTCCAAATCCTTTGCTGGGCATCCTATGTGCCAGAGGCTTGGGGTTCAGATGCCCCCCAATTTTCGCTTGCCTTCAGACATATGGGTGCAGGAGCAAGCTAGGGAGGAGTCTCCCATTTCCATAAAGTGGGTGTACAGCCAAGATCTTCCCACTGGAAATGAAAGTGGGAAGTTAATTATTCAAGCTGTGTGAAATGGCACCATTTCATCTTCAGTTTCAACGGTTCGACGGAACAGCGTTCCGTTTCGAATTTCATTCCGAATTGAAACAGCTGTTCTGTTCCATTCCATTGAAACAGAAAGGCTGTTTTGACATTTCACTGGGGATGGGGTGTCAGCCCACCTAGTGCCCGGGCTCAGTTCCCTTCCCCTACGCTGTTATTGGCTTCCCGCAGCCTGGCAGCGGGAGACAGGAAGAGCCAGGGCTGCACTCCCAGCTGGTGCTGACAGTGCAGCCCTGGTTCTCCCCTGTCTCTCACCACCTCGCTGCTGGCTTCAAAACTTGAAATTTTTCAAAACTTTCAAAATGTTTCAACTATCCTTGTTTTGTTTCGAAGCCCTTCGTTTCGATTCAGTTTCACTGTTTCAAGCTTGAAATGAGTCGAAACAATGTTAAATAGAAACAGCTGGCAAAATTTTGCGCAGCCCTATTAACTATACTACTCCTTCCCATAAAAGCAGTTATCCCCTGCCAGTAGGAAAACCACTTTAGTCGTCATGGTATTTCCCCTGGCAGGGAAGCTCTGAGTTGAAGATCATCAGCTCTATCACTAGGGACAGACATTTAAAAAGCCTGAGTCTGAATTGATTCAATCTTTGCAGGTTAGTCTAACCTGGCTAAGCTACATCACTTTGTAACTGTACAGACATCTCAGAAATGCAGGCACATGTCTGCAGTGGCTCAGGCTAGAAGCCGGGGGGCACTACAGCAGCGCTCCCTTCCCTTCCACAGCATGAAGCTAATGGGAGGCATGGCCAGGCCCTGGCAGGATGCTCTGATTAACCCAGCAGAGACTTGATAACAGTGTTTATCACCTCTAACTCAGTGTTTATCACCCCATTAAGAAGGGACATTACCAGCTAAGCTACCTGTTGATTCTGCCTGTGGCTTCTACTTGTTGACTCAGCATGGACCATCGCCAGCATGTGGTCTGCTAGCTAATACACAGACACCTCTCTGCAAGGCAGAGGGAAAGAGGGAATTCCTGCTTAGCAGGGAGTGGTGGGGGGAGGGGAGGGAGCAGGCTGCAATCTGTGCCAGAGCTCCAGCCAGGGAGGAGAGGGGAGGAGCCATCTCTGCTGTGGAGCAGAGAGCCCCACCCAGCCCAGAGAGGATCCTGGGATGTTGGGGGAGTCTAGTTTATCTTAAACCAGCAAGGGGTCTAGGACAGACATTCCATAAACCGGTTTGATCCAAATCAGTTGAGTCTGATACTCCATTCAACCAGGTTTATCTCAAACTGGTTTCAGCCATTTTCAAACTGCACTGAACATCTGTTTCTGATCATTTAAACCAGTTTGTGTGTAATGTCTGTCCCTAGCCCAGGGCATTATTTGCCCCCCCCAGCAAACCTTGTGCCTGGATCTACTATGTGCCTGTCCTGCCCTAAACCTGCCTTCCGTTACTGGTGCACTCCCCAGCTAAGTACCAGGCTATACAGAGGCCCCTTGAATTAACAAAGAGAGGCCATTGTAACCTGCTAGAAAACAATTGCTCCCTTAAAAAGGAGATCTGAGTCATGGCAGCACTGACTATGCAAAGGCCTCACCCAAGTAATTTTTAATGTCTGCATTGAGGGCAGTGCTGTAGCTCAGTTCCTTCTGATCCCATTTCAGCTCCTTCATTTGAATAAGCCCATGTTGCCATGATGCTCTGAATCATCTAGCACCGGCTATAGCCAGAGGCAAGAGACTAGATGTGATGGAGCAATGATTTGATGCTGTGTGGCAAATCAGAGCTTCAGCTTACATTCAGGCAGACAGCACACTGAGTGCAAAACAGCTGCAAGGTCCTGCAGAAAGGCAAGCAACTCTTTCCCAGAGGAAAGATGGACATCAGCGTGAGCCTCTTTGGGATCACTGTCTGGATGAGTGCTGCATAAAGGACTGAGAAAGTCATGGAAGTGACTGACAGTCATTAGGGAGCACAGCAGATTCATAACAGCCCACTCAAAGTAATGGGTGTGCATGGAAAAATGGATCCAGATTCAAAGCTGAACCTTCCTGTTTCCAGGGGTATTCGGTAGGGGTGTGTGAAACGGGCCCTATTAGATTTGGATTTGGATTCAGCCCGAATCAGGGACAATGATTCAATTAGTTGGTTTGGATCACTGTCCCTGATTCGATTTGACCAAATCCGAATCTGAATATTCGATGCTGATTCAGAGAATCAGCAATTCAGACACAGACACGGCTTTAAATGTTTTTTCTACATACCTCAAGGTAGCAGGCAGCTCGTGAATGCTGAGATGCTGGGGCGCATGGAGCGTTCCACAGGAGCGGGGGGGAGGGGTGGAAGTGGACCAGAAGTGCTTATAGTTACAGTTATATGTATTTATAACCTGTAAATACTCACTTTAGTTCACTACCTTTATATATATATATCTATATTAAATTTTGTACCTGGTTAAGACATTGCTTTCTGTCCCTCCTCTATTTAGACACAATAGGTGGGAGTGACTGCAGTTTCCACCCCAGCACATGTGCTCTGCTGGCTTTCCCCTTCTATTGGGGGGGGACACTCATTTTGGGGACACCCAGCTTACAAACATATATAGACTTTTGAATTAGAAGTGAAGGTCTCTTCACTTTTACAAATACAGAATAGTACAGACCTGTAATTTAGTCTTCAATCCTGGACTCGACCCTGTAGAAAATCTAATTATTTTTACTTGCCTCTGAAAGGATGCAATAATGTTTTGCACTAATTTATTTTGCCAAAGATAAGCAGACTTTTTCTGTTAGTTGTAGGAGTAGTAGCTCTCCTGAGAAATGCAGACCTCAATTTGAAAGACTTTAAAGAAAGAATCTCCTGTAACCTAATACACTAAAGTTGTAACGACAAGGCCGCTTTCCATATATGACAATCACTGTAGATTTCCAATTTCATATTGACACAGGACCAAATCCATGATTCATTTCCAGAGTATTGAAATCCGTAGCATCAGGCAAAGTGGTGAGAAAACCTTTTTTGATAAGCTTGATGAGCTTTGTTTATCTTCCAGCAAACTGTTGGTGATTAATGCATCTCATAAGTTTTCAGTCTTTAACATGAGCTGATTGTAGGATCCCTTATTTGTCAGGAAGATGAGAATACTTTTAATCAACTACCCTGTTGGAGTCTATTAGTAAGGACTTGTTGCCAGTAACCAAGCTGCTTTGGTACAGTCTTTTTCTTTACTTGGTTTTAAGGAGTATCCTTCCTTCAAAGATGTGTTCTAAAGACTTGTCCGCATAGGGCAAACAATAGGTTGCTTATGAGGAACCTGGAATATTAAACTAAAGACGTGAGTAAAGAAATAAAACAGCACTGACTAACAGAGAAAGCTATAGATTAAAACTGCAAAAATAATTTACAAAATAGATGATTATAAATACTCAAGTTAGTGGCTAAATCCTTGAAAACAGAAACCAGGAAACAGTCGTTATAAAACTCGGCCAGCCCCTCTCTCACAGGATTCTGAAGTTTTGTCTCATAGGCTGAAGGGCAAAGGAAAGATGGGTGAATAACCATGGAAACCAATATTGCATTGATGAGGCGATGCCGAGCATTTGGAGCAGAGACATGATAGCCAGGCTGTACTCAAATACGTTCCACGCTTGAATGCTCTTCTAGAACATAAGACATAATAAAAGCTACTACCTAAAACAAACAAGAAAAGGTGATACCAAAGCATTTGAATGGGTAGGCAGCAGAAGACCTGGTCCAATTTTTGTTTTGGAAAGAAATGAGTATATGTATCAAGACAGGGTGCAGGTGGGCCCTGAATGCAGGCTTTGTATAGTACACAGCCATCAGCTGTCAGAGCTCAGTACTTCAAGGGAGCAGCTTACCATTTTGCTTTTAGAAGACTGTAGAAACATTGAATACCTCGGGTTTAGTTTTCCCTTGCATGCTTATGGTTTGCATGCCTGTGGTTTCTCCATCTTCACTGACTACACCTATAAAAGTTGACATGCCCTAAAGCAGGGCTGTCCAACTGGTGGCCCACAAGGGTTTAATGTGTGCCCCTTTCCCCCCAGGGCACCTCTCTGCTGCAGCTGGGGTCTGTGGCCTCCCCCTCACTCCGTCAGCTTCTGCGTCCTGCTCCTACCCCAAGGGGCAGGCAATGCAGCCCATGGCACTGGGGCAGCCTGCAGCACAGTGCAGCAAAGGAGTTGAGGTGGGGACTGCCCATGTGCACATGTGGTACAGCGTTGGAGGGTTGAGTCACGTACACGTGTGGTTCACCAGGGTGAGGGTGCGGCTCATGATAATGCAGCCGCTGGGGTTTGCAGCCCCCGCTGGCATGGCCTGAGTGGCATGTGGCCTCCAGCTGCTTAGAAGTTGGACAGCTCTGCCCTAAAGGACTGTATTCAGATAGTAATTACCAGCACATTTCTGTCTTTGTAAATACAAAATGCTGGGTGAGATGTAAGGTCCCACATCAGGCCACCTTCTTCCCTCCCTCAAACCCAGGAGAGGGGGAGTTGTGGGCCTGGGCCACCTTGTGCATACCCAGGACCGTGCCGCTCTGAATGCTGCTCCCCACACTCAGGAACTGCTCCGTTCCTGGGGCCCTTTCGGACTCACTGCAGGGAATGGGTCCAGGACCACCCGGCCCCTCTTTCCCCCGGGTCTTACACTCCACAATGACTCATTCCACAGTAGCACTGACTCCCGTGCCTGGCCTCATGATGTGGTTGAAGACCCGAGCCACCTCGTTGTGGCTCCCAGGGTCCCAGTCCCTTGCAGACCCTCCGTGCAGTGACGCCTGCGCCACCCACCGCTTCCGTCCAGCAGCGGAATCTTTTGGGCTCTTCTGGGCAGCTGGATATGCCCGTGGGCAGCTCTCCCAGCTCTTCTTGCCCCTGAGACCTCTTCCTCCATCTTAGTCCCTTGCCGACTGTACCACATGCTCGGCATGCAGCTGGTTATATCCCCTTCTGGGGCTCCACCCCCATATTGCAAATGAACCAATTAGGGGGGCTGCAACCGTAGTTCCCAATTAAGTCCACTTCTGCCCCCCACTGTGGAGTAGAGGGGGAGTGGACTCTCCTCCTGGCTCTTCCCCTGCCTGTCTCTGATTGGTGGGTTTTGCCCCACCAATTGCATTCGTGGTCTCCTAAGCCCAGAGAGTGTAGCATAGCCTGGCAAGCCTGCCACATATTCCTAAGAATTCATACCAAAATATATTTTCATATGTACTAATTAACATGTAAACAGAATGATGGAGAGGATACGTGTAGTGCCATTAGTGCTAAGAGTTTGGAATGGGCCCATTACCGACAGGGGCAAAGCCAAGGAGGTATTAAGCAATTCTCTCTCTCTCTTATCTGGAGAATAGCAGCAACTATAGTCTAACTTAGTTTCAATAATCAGTCAAAAGAGACGGCACAGGAAATATTCCTCTAGGGTAGGAATATACTGAGGAGTCATTACTACATGATCATTTGTTTGAATTTTGCCACCATCACATAATGGAGGTTTTTTATGTTGCCACATATATATCATGTGTGTCCCTCCACTATATAGTGTCCTGATTATAATTAATGATCATCCACTGTTTCTATGACCATGAGAAACTAGGAAGCTTAGCTGCAGGACTATTTACAAGAGTGTTATTTCTAATATCCACACCTGCCCTTGGCTTTTGCCAAGTTTCTTGTGTGATCACATCAATTGCTATTAAAGTTTTAGTCACCATCCAAAAGTCCAGCATGAATCGAGTGGACTAGAAGTAAATGTTCAAGATCTAGGTAGTGGTTTTCCACCTTTTTTCATTTGTAGACCCCTAAAAAGTTTCAAATGGAGGTGCAGACCCCTTTGAATTGTAAGTGTGGGTATTCACATACTTTTGACTGATCATAGTCATATTTTGTGGACCCCTTAGACAATGTTTGCAGACCCCCAGGGGTCCATGGACCACGGGTTAAAAACCACTGATCTAGATGATTGGAAGTATACAGTTAGTCAGAATTGTTTTTTTAGTTTTTGCAAAGTTGACATTTCATTGCATAAGACTCATAATATCTTCAACATAGGTATCAATAAGATACTTATGCTCTTTCTCCATACATATGCAAAGTATTCAGGTGGAAAGCAGAGAAAGGCTTAGTGTAAATATTAGAAAGTTCTGCCACCATAGCTAAATAGGCATGGCATATAAAAAGGCCATACTCCATAAAGGACAAAGCTATGCTGACAAAACTCCCAGTGTGGACACACTTCTGCTGGCTAAGTTTGTGTTGCTTTGGGGAGCTGATGTAACTCTGGCAGCAGAAAAAAATCCTTCTGCTAGCCTACCACGTGTCTATACCAGAGCTCTGCTGCATAGCAGTACCAGCAGCAGACCTAAAATGCAGACAAGTCCAAAGGGCAACACTGCTGTTTTGAAGAGCTTTAACAGTGCATCCCCAGGTATTGCCAGTCAACGTCTGAATCCTATGGACTCAAGATTTGCTTTTCACCCACCTAATATGCTGTTAGTAGGTGGGACTTCTATTAAGAAATATGCCAAGATCATAAGTCTATAGTTCCTTACACCCCACAAGTGTGTTTCCAACATCATCTTTGCTTCCAGGTTGCTGTGATGAAATATTTGCATTACTGCCTGGGCAGGATTAGGTTTTAGATACCAATACCGAAAGTACTGATAGATCATGCCAAACAAATTCTAATAACCTTGTTTTGCAATATTACACCATCCACAGTTTTGTATACGCCTGGGTAAGAAACGCAGCGTTTATATTGTTTAAAACATATTGCCCAGCTGAGCATGAAATCACTTGCACAAAATTCTACAGGAGTGGAAAAAATAGAACAAATTTTGCCAGCCCTTCTCCCCTCCCTCCCTTCCTCTCTCCCCAAACACACACTGTGGTACCAAGTAAGCTGAGGTCTAAACCTCCATGTGCACAGTAACCATAATTATTTACTACTTTTACAGGGCCACACAATTACATCTCTGCAATCTCAGTAAAAGCTAATGCAGTGCCCTAGGGTCAGTGAGGGCAACTTCTGTCCAGCAGAATCATTATTAAGAAAGATTAGAACTGGTCAAAAAAAGTTGTCCACAGTCCCATGAAGGCCTCTACAGTAGAAGACCAAAAAAAGTTGTGATGAAGTTTCATGCCTGGGAGTCACAAGCAACTTCACCATGTATTCCCATTCACATATTTATCAAACAGCATCTTAAAGGCTTTAAAGTGGGGAGAGGGGGTGCCCATGTCGGCTGTTCCATGCCTTGCATGGGACTTAAATCTCTGTGAACGTCCCTTCCTCCTCTGAAGCCTTCTAATTTGTGATCTAAATTTATTCATGGCCACTGTGTACCCATTTGTTCCTGTGCCAACATTGTCCTTTGGCTTAAATAGCATTTCTCCCTCCATGGTGTTTACCTCCCACCCCCGCTGGTATGTCATCATGAGCAGTTATATTCTCTCTCATTTTGCAAAGCTAAGCAAGCCAAGTTTCATAGATTCATAGATTCATAGATTAAGGGTCGGAAGGGACCTAGTAGATCTTCTAGCCCGACCCCCCGCCAGGGCGGGAGAACAACAAAAACCCCAAAAAGAGAAATGGGACTCAAACGAGTCCAGCTAGGTGGGCATCCAGCCTCTTCTTAAAGACCCCCAGGGTAGGGGCCAGCACCACTTCCCTTGGAAGTTGGTTCCAGCTCCTAGCCGCCCTAACGGTGAAGTAGTTTTTGCGGATGTTCAATCTATACCTCCTCTCCAACAGCTTGTGCCCATTTCTCCTTGTTATGCCAGCGGGCGCTAGGGGAAACAGCGTCTCCCCCAAACCCCTCTGGTCCCCCCTAGTGAGTCTATAGACAGTCACCAGGTCCCCCCTTAGCCTTCTCTTGTGGAGGCTGAATAGGTTCAGGTCCCGCAGTCTCTCACTGTAGAGTCTGCCCTGTTGTCCCTGGATCATGCGGGTGGCCCTCCTCTGGACCCTCTCCATATTGTCCACATCCCTCTTGAACTGGGGCGCACAGAACTGGACACAATACTCCAGCTGTGGCCTGACCAGTGTCGCATAGAGGGGGAGGATCACCTCTTTGGCTCTACTCGAGATGCACCTGTGGATGCACGACAAGGTCCGGTTAGCCTTGCCAACCATGACCTCGCATTGTCGGCCCATGTTCATCTTGGAGTCAATAATGACTCCAAGATCCCTTTCTGCCTCCGTGCTCTCGAGTAAGGAGTTCCCCATTGTATAAGTGTGCTGCTGGTTCCTACTGCCCAAGTGCAGCACCCTGCACTTGTCCGTGTTAAAACGCATCCTGTTCCTGTTAGCCCACCCCTGTAACCTATCCAGATCCCTCTGCAATCTCTCGCTCCCTGCTAGCGTGCTCACCTCCCCCCAGATTTTGGTGTCATCAGCGAATTTAAACAGGTTACTTTCCACCCCTTCATCCAGATCGCTGATGAAGAAATTGAACAGCGCAGGCCCCAGGACCGAGCCCTGGGGGACTCCGCTACCCACCTCGCCCCAGGTCGAATATGACCCATCCACCACCACCCTCTGAGTGCGACCCCTCAGCCAATCTGCAGTCCATCTGACTGTGTAGGCATCGATGCCACAGTCACCTAGTTTTTTAACTAGGATGGGGTGAGAGACGGTGTCAAAGGCCTTGCTGAAGTCCAGAAAGACTACATCCACCGCGACACCTGCATCCATGGCCTTTGTGACCTGATCATAGAAGGCAATCAGGTTGGTCTGACATGATCTCCCCCTAATAAATCCATGCTGATTGCCCCTGAGCATCATTTCTGATGCCGGCCCCTCACAAATGTGCTCCTTGATGATCTTCTCAAAGAGTTTCCCCAGGATTGAGGTAAGACTGACCCTTCTTGAAGATGGGGACCAAGTTCTTTCATCTCCTTTCCTCTGATCTTTGTAGTAGTCCTGCTCACTACCTGTCCTGTTCAACTTCCCCCTTCCTAATCATGGGGTAGCCAGAACTACACTAAGTTTCATCCTGCTGGTTTTTGAAATAGGCTGATTGTTCTGCAAAGTTCAGCTGGATTGTTTTATTCAGTATATTTGTTTCTGGCTTTTGTGCTGCTTAAATATTTTTATCCCAGTGTTTTTCCCTACAGCCAATTTGCACCACGTGTCCCAAGCACTTCTCTCAACTCTGACCTAGCCCATAGGTGACTTTTAGAGTACTCTGCTTATTTTTTCCAAGGGGGTGAACCTGCTCTCATGAGATCAAAATTTAATGAATCAGTCATGGTAAAGTATTTTTCAGAGAGCTGGTGGTATGCAGACTTCAAATGCTTGTAATGAGAGCGAAATAAACTCTAATATATAGGAGAAGTTGTAGAGTCCAGTGGAGAAAGCACTAAGGTCAGAAAGCTTGGGTCCAATTCCAGTGCTGTCCTGCTACTGCTGAGTGAATTTGGGTAACCCACTTCCCATTTTGGTATCCCTGTGCCCTCTGCCCCCTGTTTTCTGCCTTCTCTCTTTGGATTGCAAGGCCTTCAGGGCCTCTTACTGTGAGACTGTACAGTGCCTCACACAGAGGGACCTCAATCTCAGTGATGCCCCTCTGTACCACTGCATTATAAATAAGAAGATAGTCTTTGCAAGGTAATAGGAAAATGGCATGACTAATGACTCTCTGTCATCTGGTTCATTTTTGAAACATTCTTTTATTGAGAGATTTTAAATAGCTTCCACTAAAAACAGGGCATTGCCTATCTGTATTCCTTTCCCTTCCATAATTTTCATTCTCACAGTATCCACTATTATATGCTGATTCTATCTAGCAGAAGCACAGATGCAAATAAAATAATCTCAACGATAACCTACTACAAAGGAAATGGTAATATTACTTCAGCTAGTCTTTTCATTTCCTAATGTTGGCTTTATGGGGGTTTACAAAGCAAACTGGATGGCCTTCTAATCAGAACAGAGTACCAGAAATTAGTTTAGCAGACTTCAGGACTGTACGAGGCTTTCACTTTCCAGTGAGGATTCTATAAGGATAGACATCAATGCTAGAGCTGAAGAAAAAACGAAGCTTTCAATTTGGCTCTCGAAGCAAAAAAAAAAAAAAA
>NW_017729025.1:12958705-12974677 GCF_001723915.1 Gavialis gangeticus | reverse complement strand
AAAAAAAAAAAAAAAAAAAAAGCGTTGGGTGGGGGAGGATCTTCCCTTTCTGATCAAAACAAAACAAAAAAAATCATTTTAGGTCACTGAAAGGTTCTGTTCCACTGAAAATGAAATGTTTTAATTTGGGGATTATCTGATTCTTTTCTTTAATTTTGGTCGTTTTTCAAAATGCAAAATTGAAAATCAAAATTCCTTTGTGAAGCTATCAGGAAACATTTGGGGGACCTCAGAGAGTTGCAGCTCTGTTTAAGAAGTCATCTTATGGGAGAGATCTAAAAGAGAAGGAGATGGCGGGTCAGAAAGAAAGAGAGATTTTTTTCCATGCACAAGCACGGGAATGCGAAAGAGGATATGAAGTCAGGAGTGAGAGGAGATAGAAGCTGCAATCCTGTAACCATACCCAGTGGCATAGCCCATGCAGTCAGGGGGCCCTGTACCCATACAGACCTCACTGGGCACAGAAGTCTATAGTAGTGGACTTTCTCCTGGGAGGGAATAGGGGCTACAGGAGCAGCTGGGGAGGCAGACAGTTAAGAAGAATGTGGAGCATGAAGGGTCATATGAGCCTAGACAGTGAAGGGCTGTGTAGAGCCTTAAAGGCATGAAGACAAAGAGCGTGATGTTGAAAGACAAAAGAGGACTGTAAAGGGCCTGGCAAGTGAGGGGTACGAGGGCCTATGCAACAGGAAACCTACAGCCCTTCTTTGAGCAATACATTTCTTATGAACTCCAGTAATTTATGTTCAGTTTTAAAACATACTTAAAAAGCTATGGGAAGTAGGGCGCTGTGCGAAGTTTTGGTTGCTGATTCAATTCGGAGTAGATTCAGTCCGATTTGGTGGCCAAATCTCCAAATCCAAATCGAGTCAGGAGACCCTTTAATCTTTCCAAATTGAATCGGAAGTCTCCAATTCAATTCAGAGAGATTCGACGATTCGGCCATAGACACAGCTTTATATGTTTTTTCTACATACCTTGAGGTACGTAGAAAAAACACATAAAGCTGTGTCTGTGGCAGAATCACTGATTCTCCGAATCACAATCCGATCTTCAGATTCGGCCAAATCGAATTTGGGCAGTGATCCAAATCAGTGAATCGAATCACTGTCCCCCAAATTGGGCCAAACCCAAATCCGAATCAAATATGGCCCGCTTCGCACAACCCTAATGGGAAGCCAAGACCTTTCTCTTAACTGTAAAGATTTCCCACTCTGAGGGAAAGGTGTCTTTCTCCAATTCTTCTCAGCTGAGCGCCACCCTTCAGTCAGAATACCCGACTGTGCACCATGTTGCATCTTTAAAACACTGCAGAAACAGTAGCTATTGAATCCTTCCCATGTGCCTGTGAGCTATTATAAGGAGGCAGGTATTATGACATGTCTTTCACAATGTCTTTGGATGCACCCAAGCACCTTGGGAGCTTTCTAAGCAAGTCTACAAACCACTTGCCCATCTACCTCTTGTTTTCTTGTTAGGTCTCGGGTGGAAGTGGAAGCCCTAGAAACTGAAGTTGGAGGCAAAGGTGTTGATGTGGATTGTTTTAAAAGGCAGAAAGACATAGGCCAAGCAGTCTGAATGAGTGGGATTAAAGGCGTCCTCCACAGGAATATAAACTGATTTGTGCTTGAGGGTTTATTTTTTTTAATGTGTGAAGGAGGAGGAAAATGAGGTCCCTTCCTTCTATTTTTCTGGTTTTAAATGTTAAATACTCACATTGAGATGGAAACAGATAGGTGTTCCTAAATCTGGACTCTTCTGGTACTTTGTTTTTTACCCTGATACAACCAGTTAAGTTGGAGGAATTCAGAGACGGAGCAATGGGCTTTGGGGAGGGCAGAGGATTCTGAGCAGATAACAACCTCTTGTATTTCTATGAACAGCCCCAGTCCAGGCTGGTTTAGATAATATTCATGAAAAGTAGGTGCTTTCAAAGTCATTTAGGTGGTTTCGGAAGGCACTTGTAATGGCTTATCTACATTACTTCTGTGCTGAGTCCACAACTGCCACCAAAAAGACAAAGCCAGGCCAAGCCTGGAAATGGGGAGATGTCACTGGCTTGGAGAACATATCCTAGTAGGTCCCACAGCACTTCTAGAAGATTTCCAGGCTTGGATTCTGGCAGGCTTCAAGGGGGAGTGAATGTCAAAGCTGACAACCTTCTCTGGGCTGGAAGAGGTTGAAAGGGTGATCTTATGTAAATCCAAAAAGTAAAAGCTGAACAATGTAGAGGGAAGGGGATTTGAGATATTGCGCTTGGTCACAGTCCTTGATGCTGCTTTAATGTGACAGCGGTGACTTTGGAGGCATGGCAGAAATACATCAAGGAGGAGGTCGGATTGTACTGTACTCAGGCTGATCCAGGGCCACATAAGGGCTCCTACAGGACCAGTATAAACTGACAGAAGTTCAAGTAGCCCCTTAGCACCAGGGACTGTTCCAGCTGGTTACCAATGAATAGAGCTGGTCAGGGGATTTTTTAGAGACACCTTCGCCACCCTCAACCAGCTGGGCCCCAGCAAACAGTGAACATGCTCATTGGCAAGAGCGAAAACAATGGATCTTCTCTGTCGCTGAATTCTAGAGGCCTGCAGGACTCTTTGTGCCTGCACAGATCCTTTTCTGTAACTGGGATGCTTGCAGAAGCTCATCACAACGATTTCATACATTATTCTGTACTACAGAGACAACCTCTTCTTGGCAATCATGAGGACCCCCACACACAAAGCCTCATTGGCTGGCGCTCACAAGGGCTCAAACCATTGTTGAAATATCTGGCAACGACAGAGAATAACTAAAGGCACAGACACATGGCACAATTACCACCAAGAAATATACTGGGATTTTACTCTGTAGTAAGTGTACAGTAAGGTGTGGACACGTGGCTACATTAGTCTGCAGTAGGTGCACTGTGCAAGTAGCTCCCCCATGACATTGAGTACTGGAGGGAATGTAGGAGACACCCAACAAAGTAACCTTCCCACCTAGTAAAATTATAATAATACACATTTTTCTCCACGGGTTAACTTCTCCCTGGATTTATTATGTGAGTATATGTGTCATGTGTAAGCACCAGAAGAGCCCAATCCTTCCATGAGTCCCATTCAGGAGGAGTTCTGCAACTCAGTTGACACTGTTAACTTCAGGGGTCTGTATCAATTTCAGGTTCGGGGTCTACTGTAAAAAAGTCATTTGCATCCTACTCAGGCACTGCTCCAAACAGAGATAAGGCACCCCCCTGCATGTTTTCCTAGACACTGAGCACACCAGGTAACCAAACTTACTATTCAGCATATAGAGAGTAAAGCAAATGTCTATGGTAAAAGAAAATGCTGCAGTCTATGTTCACTGTATTAATCGTTGTTTATTACAGGACAGGCATTTTTAATATGTTCCTAGGTTTTTTATCATGTATTTAATACCCTGGTATCTTGTCTTCTTTTGCTGAGCTTAGTAAAAACGGTAGACCTTTAATAAATTTTCCAAAATATTTTGCAAGAATTTTTGCACTGGTGTAGAGGAGACCAACAAAGTCTTCACATCATTTCAGCTAGGAAACACTCTGGAAAGTGTCGTCATGATATTGGCTACCAATCACTGCCTCTCTAGAACTTCCACATTTTGTACAAACCTGGCAGTAAGTGATTTCTTTGCAGGGGTGGATATTGCAGCTTTAGAGATAACATCTGAAACATTTATTGGAAAGCCTGAATCTCCACTTAAGTGTTAAATACCTAGGAATTTGGCTAGTGTTTCTTTTCAGAATAACACAGGTCAGATTGAGACTTGAACACTGCACTTATGCAAAGGGTGTAAGGACTCCTCTTACCTGTGTGTGGGCTGGTTCTGGGGTCTGGCCATCAGAGCTAGTCACCTGTTTGTTCCTGCTGCAGGTGAGACTGGGCTCCACTGGGTGGGAAGTAGACAGAACTAAAGCTCCAGAGATAACACTCATTGGCCACGGTGGTTGAGTCCGCATGGGCAGTTACAGTACTAATATACTGTCAGACAGCTGTAAATCACTACCCTTTGGCAAGGAAGAGGAAGAAGGAGAGGAGATGTAACTCAGGAGAAGCCTGGCTCTGACACACACAGGGTCTCAGGGACTATTTCCACTTGGAGCAGTTTACTCAATACCAACCCCAGGGCTATAGTCAGAATCTAGCTGTGGTGTTTCTATTACAAACGTTGCTGTATTATCACCCAGCATTATCTTGTTACTCTTCTCATGTTTCTTGCAAATTTTCAGCTGGTTTAAGGCACACTAGAAAATATCCAATACAAACATGGTGACTTGACTTCTTGAACAGATTTCAATTTCACCTTTTTTTTCCCTATGTGAGGTTTGCTAAGGGATTGTCTCCACAGGTGCGTTTTCCAATAACTTTTTTTAAACAAGTTCATTTTATCTGTGCTTCTTTTGTATTCACTTTCCACAGATATTCTAGTTAGTGCATTTGCTGCCTAGAGGATCTGCAGAAACACTGAACTGATGTTTGTGTTTGGGAAAAAACGCAGAACATACATTCTGAGTTCAGTAACACAAGTGTTCATCTCCAGCTCAGGACTGAAGGTTCAATCAGGGAAACAGAAACCTGTGAGTCCAAACAAATATCTTGAATATGTAATTTCTAATACAAAGTACTTGCCCTGACTGTATGTGAATGAGTGACAGACAAGAAATTAGGCACAGAGATGATTTTGCAAACAAGTCTGAATAATGAACAAATGTAAGTCAATTACTACATTTACGAACAGAAAGTGAAGCAAGATTCATCCCATCAATAACTCATTATGATTTATTCACCATGCTCCTTTTAGGTAATAATCAAGGATACTTCAGCAGCATGACTTGGATGAGACAGACAGGTCATGAACTATGTGATTTGGTAGTCTCTGAATATTCCTCTTTCTTTCAGAATCCTAGCACTTCTTAAAGGAGAAATTATCATTCAGTTCTAAAACATTATGTGAGTGGATGTTAAGAAATGTAATCCATTGATTTTAGTTCAAAGCACTTTGGCTTGTCTTTACGTCTACACCAGAAAACAATTAACACGTGCCAAATCCAGATTGATTATTATATTGAAGTGATGTAAACTGTATTTTGATGATCATTTCCCTGAATCTCATACCATCTCTTGTAGTGCTTAGGCTACTGTACAGAACTTTCTACTCTGTCTCACAAACATCCTTTCTTTTTACAGGGTCTGCTTTGACACTAGGCAGACAAATCATTGCTTGATTTGCTTTCAGTACCATATGCAGACTGTGCCAGCAGTTCTAGTTAAGAATTTGAATGCAGGAAGCTCTAGGTTCCTTGTAGGATGGGGTCATTTCAAATATCTGACTGCTATATTCAACTGTACAATTAACAAGTTATGTCTTACAAGATTTATAGTGTCTTCCTATGTTCTGCTTCCAGCTGTATAATGGGTTTGTTATTTAAATAGGCAAAAAATCATGTCAGCTGTATCTATGATATTGAATGTAAATTACTGGAAAATACGAGCCCAAGAGTAATTTAAATAAACAGATATTTGTGTCCAAATATCTCCAAATATATGTGTGTCAATGTGAATACTGAAAAGTCTAAAAGCAACAGTGTTTTTTATGCTCTTGCTCATCTTCTCTTCTCTCCAGAATGGAAATCAAGATCTTTTTTTTTTTTAAATAAAGGACTCCCCAGCGCAAGAGAAAAAATGAGAGTTTTGGTTACTTCCCCATCTTCTTCTGTTGCTGAATATCTTACACAACAGAACTGATATCACAGTGGCAAACTGTGGGTGGACACTTCCTGTATGAATATATATAGCCTCTGCTTGGCTAGTAATGTTTAATTCAATTTTTATATGAGCTTTTGTGCACAGCACTCAGGAAATCCTTGAAGAATAATAGGTGCATATATGGGAGAAAATAAGAAGCGGAAAGAGATTCAAAAGAGCAAACCATCTGATGACAGAAACATATTTCTCCATTAAAGTTCACTGCAGATTGGAAGCTGTTAACAATAAAAAGATTGTAGCTTTAAAAAGATACGGCTTATTCCAGTCATTTCAGATGTGTTTGCCAGTTAATTCAATGGGCTTTAAACTGAGACTTGATTTCTAAGGTCTTTTCAAGAGCCATGTAAGGGCACCAGACTGCATATACAAAATGCAAAAGTGCTTTTATGCATTGTTAAGGATCTTACTAAATCTCCTTTGAGTAAAGTCATACTGTCAGGTAGCAAAAGTTTTCAGTAAAATATTTCTTATACATTAAGCACTAGGAAAACTATACTCTTAATTTTGCTGAGCATAATAACAATGATATAGTTGCAAGGTTACTTTTATCATAACTACTCTTTGTCATTCATCTTTGATCATTTGAAAATCAGCTTTTGTTGCTATATACCGGGGTGTCTCACATATAAACCACAGGCTAGATCCAGCCCATGGGGATGGGTCATCCAGCCTGTGGGGCTTCTTGCAGGCTGAACCACCCATCTCCATGGGCTGGAATCAGCCCATGGGGCTCATCACTGCAACAGCTGCAGCAGTGGCACTGTTAATCCCTGTGGCTACCAGAGCTGCTGCTCAGTGCAGTGCTGAAACCCAGGGAGTTAATGCTGCTTGCTTCTCCGCCCCCCACCA
The DNA here is from genome assembly GCF_001723915.1 of Gavialis gangeticus. NCBI lineage: Eukaryota > Metazoa > Chordata > Crocodylia > Gavialidae > Gavialis > Gavialis gangeticus. The sequence continues at coordinate 12,968,042 of NW_017729025.1, read as the reverse complement.
CCTGCCATCAAAATCATTCCTGGCAACTAAGATCTGTGGCAGGAAAAAAGGCGGGGGTTGAGCAGTAGCAGCATTAACTCCCTGGGTTCCAAAACCAGGCTGAAACGGCAGCTCTGGCAAATGCATTGATTAATGCTGCCCCGCACAGGTTGTCCAGCCCATGGGAAGCCCCACATTCTGCATCTGGCCTGTGAGAAGCCCCATGGTCCAGATTCAGCTCAAAGGGACAAATAACTTTGACACCCCTGCTGTATACTTTCAGCCTTGGGTTTGGACCAAAGGAATTTTTTTTAAGTATTAAATATTCTGTAACCATTTCTAACCATTTCCTAGTTAACTGAACAGCAACTTTCTGCATTAAGAAACAGGGGACTTCTGTTGTGCAAGGAAATACTGATGATGGAGGCAGATCCCTGGGGGTGTGGTGGTGCAGTTGCACTCCCTTTGTTGTCAACAGCTCCAGTCTTGGCAGTTGGATGTGCATAGTGAACTCCTTGCAGCTGCCGCATCCTTTTTTTCACCATCCTGGAGCCACTACTGCTCGCAGTTATTAAATGTTCAGATATCACATGATACAGTTAGGCCTCAGTAATGTTTAGATGATATGGATCACATTTTTGTTCCATTAAAGTCAATAGACATTGGGCTATTGGTTCAACGGAATCAGGATTTTGTCCTATTTAAGGGAATAGAATCACCAGTGTTATAAGGCTCTGATATACTTAAGTCCACATGTAACCTTCAGTATGGGAATTATTCCAGATGCAGTTTACATACTGACCTTAATGATTAAAAATACGGTTATACATGCACAGTAATAAAAAAAAATGACAGCGTTTGAAGTTGCCTGATTGCCAGAGGCCTGCTGGAGTGGCTGTATCTAGGTATCTTTTATCTACACAGTGCCTGAATGTAAAGCCTAGAGATTTACAAAATCAGGATTTCACAAATCCACGGAGCAGCACATCAAGCAACATTAAAGCTGCAAATTTAAATGTGCACAGTTATTTAGTTTTTACTTGGAACTGCACATGCATGTAAGAAAACATGGTCCCTCACTTCCTTCTGACTGAAGAAAACAATGATAGTAATGGTCTGAGTCAAAGGGGTAGCTCTTATTAAGTAGTATAATAAAGATACAAAACAGCAATTCTCTGCTTGCTGCAGCTGTGGGAGAGGATACTTTATGGCTCTATTGGATCAAGCAAGGCACTACCTAGTCCCTGGCATTAATTAAACCAGTTTTAGGACTGCTCCAATAGATGTTCTGCTGCAACAGGCCCCTACAGGTCATTTTTTTAGTGGAGAATAGCATGCGCACAGCAGTGATCTGGACATGTGCTCAGTCTCACCATGACACTTGGAAGTATGAAGGGAAATAGATATAGAACCAATTATGCCACCAAATGTTACATAGGAAAATCTCACTGGAGCGGCATCAGCCCCACATGTCTAGATAAGCATTAACGATCATTTGCTTCAAGTCTGTAATGTTTAGTATAAGTATCAATTCTGTAGCATTCTCCTATCTCTGAACTCATTTTCCTGTAAAAGAAGTGTAGGTTACAGTACGACTAAGCTGATGCTATCTGTACCTAAGTTAGAGATTGTATGAAATATACCAATCTAGAATATGAAATTCACAGTTGACTACAACAGATTAATATATTGCTGCAATGTAAATAAGATTAGGTGAAAGTTCCTTGAACTCCAGGCATTAAATTGCCCATCAGCTCAATGAAACGAGCAGCCAGCAAAAGAGATTTTAAAGATTATACTGTCCTTTGTTTAATAGCTGACTGTGCTAAATCTTATTTTAAACAGGTTTGTGCAGATGGACAATGAGTTTTTCAAGGTCCTTGATTGTTGGCCTCTCTGTTGCCACTGATGTAACAGGCAGGTTTATCATTTAATTTAAGGAGACCAAAACTAGGCCCATACTGCATCCTTTTGCAAACTCCACCAGAGAGTCATTTCTATAAAGTGGGAGCTTTTAAATGTACGCTGTGTTTGCAGGTGAGGAACATATGGTCTCTTGTACCCTTTTCAGCAAATTAACGTAAAGGGTGCAGAGATTTAAAAGATTTTAAATTGTTTCAAATGCATTTTCTTTTGCTTTAGAATTGTAAAAGCACGCTGATTATCACTGCTGAACTCATTTGGGAACTGTTAATTGGCTTCATGTGAACAAAGTTTGTATTTGTATCTGATGCATTTCATGTGGACATGTGTGTTTTACATGATGAAACAAAGCTGTGTAAGCGGATGTGGGTGTTAGTTATTGTGAGAAGATTAAGGCATTAATTTGCTCTAGTTAAAGTCCCTCCTTATGCAATACTGAGTACACCAAGCCATGAGGTAACAAGAAAACAGGTGGATGAAAAAGCTGAATGTGAATTATTCATACTGCATTTTCATACTGTGTCAATAATTGGCTTCATTATATTAGCTGAGGTCTTAGCCACTTACTTTTACTTGACAACAAACTATTGATTTTTTCACGTACATCATCTCCACGGCTTCTTTTTTCCCCTTCCTTATTGCTTGTTGATAAAGCGGATGAACAAGAAGAGCTGTTCCTGGTTCTTCACATGAAGTACGTGTCATTTTTAATCTGATCACTCATCTTTCTCCTGATCATGGCTACAGGCTGGCTGCAAATCATAGTGGCGTTCTCGTCTAGTAAAGTTAGTTTTTAATGGAACAGATTCATTACAAAATACATTCTGACTAGGGCTGAAAGCTTACATAAGGCCCAAATGCAACAGAAACCCCAGGAGCATCCTTACTTTCCTTCTTCAGCATCTACTAACTCAGAGGGGGCTGGTGTAGCCTGGGAGAGTGGAAGAAGCTAGTGCATTTTACAAGGGAGAAGTGTTGCCAGGCAGGAATGTTAATCTAGTAAAAGAGAGAGGTTGTCTGCTGTATGGTACAAGACCTAGGTATCAGAAGCAGCAGTCTCCACTGGGTTGTCAGGTTTTATGGACTACACCTCTTGCCCCTTGAGGACCACAAGCGTTTCCTGCAACTGGAAATATCAGACACCAATAAGGCTAAAAATATCCAACTTTGGTTCCCATGGAATCAGGTATAAAAAAAAGCAAAGGAATAAACAATGTGCTGGCGAATTCACCCTTCGCAGAACACTAGTTTTACTAGCCCTGCCAAACATCTTGTATTTTTCATTTCATTTGCTTTCGGTGGTTTTAATACAGCCACCAAACTGACGATGGCAGGTTTGCTGTGGTATTGATCATGACACCAACACGTCCTTGCCTCATCTTCCCACAGTTTCCTGTCTGAGCAGAATGCTGACAATGATTTGAGTAGCCTTCTGGTAAAAAATAAGCTCAGTTTATAAAGATATGTCAAGGCGTTTCAGATTTTGCACACCAGAACACTGTGTAACACTGCCCTCTTGTGATTTCTCTTGTTAAAGCAGTTACAGCATTTTTTTCAATTACACCTGTACAGCCCAATGTTAGATCTAAGGGCATTTGTACAGATCACATTTTTTGCCCTTTCTTGAAAGACCCCCTTTCTCTAAACACATTTTAGAAGCACAAAGCCTACCATATGGACAACTCATGCCCTGCTCTGTGATCTCCAATCAGATACTGAATAGGGCTGTGCAAAATTTCGCCGACAGTTTCGTTTCGACGCTGTTTCGACTCGTTTCGAAACAGGAAAATCAAAACAAAACAGAGATCGAAATGAAACGAGAGCAGTCGTTTCAAATTAAGAAATTTTCGAAACGTTTTGAATTTTGAAGCTCAAGCTGGGCTTGCCTGCAGGAAAACAGAAACTAAAGTAAGGAGAGGGAGGAGGAGGAGGGGGAAAGCAGGGGAAGGAGTGCTCTCAGATTGACACTGCGCAGCTGGCCAGTGACTGTCACCCTTCCCTGGGGTCCCTTTCAATCCCAGTGCTCTGGGGGAGGGATGGAAAAACTGCATAAAAGGCAGCATTGTTTGAACTGCCCTGCTTTCTGCCTTGGTGTCAGTTGAGTGAGGGCGCACCTTAACACACACACACAGTGTCACCCACCCACATCACGAGTTTTGCCTGTCACCAGCCAGAGGTGCAGGGCCCCAGAACTCAGAACCCCTGTACCGATCTCCCTGACAGCTGGCAGGCTTCGTGGCCGCAGCAGGGGCTAGCAGGCCTGCAGCTTTCACCCTGCTGCACCTTAACACATACAGTGTCACCTATATCACGAGTTTTGCTTGTCCGCAGCTTGAGCTGGAGTTTCCCCCCAACCTCTGCACTTGTCTCCTTGAAACTTGGCAGGCTTCGTTGCCTCTGCAGGGGCTAGCATGCCTGCAGTTTTGACACCGCTGTGGCTTAACACATACATGTGACATGAGTGCTTTGCTTTCAAGATTTTGAGGTACAGTTTCCCTGAAACCCCTACACCTATCTCCTTGGAACTTGGCAGGCTTCATGCACTCAGAAGGGGCTACAATTCTTGCAAGTTTCATTCAGATCAGGCCAGAAATGACAGTTATAGGCTGTTTTGAGCTTCCCCATTATAGCCTATGGGTGAAACGTCAAAACAGCGTCGAAACCTCGAAACTGTTTCGACGAAACAAAATGGAACAGCAGTTTCGAATCTAAAAATTTGAACTGAAACGCTGTTCCATCAAACCATCAAAACACAAGTCGAAAGGGACCAGTGCCGTTTTGCACAGCCCTATCAAAAGAGGAGCATTTGAGATATATACACACATGCATACATATTTGCATTCATTTTGTTTTTATTGAATTCTTTACTTCCTACAGCTTACATTTGATGAAATACGATCCCATGAAGACGGCATTAGATAGTGTTGTTTCAGGAGCTTAAATGCAGAAGCAGGTCCAGAAGCAAGCCCCAGGCTGGCTGGGCTAACCAGGTGCAATTTATGCCCCCAGTCACTGTCTACATGTGCATTTTGGCTCAGTAAATGCTCCGCTGTGAGATAGTACTGTCCCCAACAGCACTAGCCTACAGTGGAGTTAATTAGTTTGCTGCACCCTATTAGCAGCACGTCTAGACTGATGCTTTATACGGAGCCAATTAGCCAACTACAGTAGAGCGCACACGTAGATGCACCCACTGAGACCTGTAGATATACATAGCTAGTGAACAAAGTAGGAAGGCAGTCTACAAGTGCATGGAGAAGGGGGCTTCTTGTAGACTAACCCATGCATCACAAGAGATTGCAATAGAGGGCAAAGTGAGGCCATTCATGAAAAGGATAATCTTTTTCCCTGATTCATAAATTCCCCCTTCCTCTTTGTGGGAAGTTCTAGGCTTCTTTTCCCCACTGTGAACTTTATTTGGAGGTTGATTCTGTGTTTTATAAGAAAAACAAAAGTGCTCTTTTTTCCAGTGTCACCATCAGAATTGAAATAATATTAATAAAAGGACTATGTTTTACAAGTGGTAGAAGAATAATGACATTGGGGGTGAGAAACAGAGGAACTGAATAAAGTTATTTAGGTGTTCAAACAGCAGAGCCAATCTGTGACTGCCTTTTTGTAGGGGGTAAAAGTGCTAATGCTGTGGGCTGGTATATAGGCTTCTCCACAAAGGAAGCTCATAGGCATTTCCACCCACTTCAAGGCTCCTCTATGGTGGCAGAATGGTGTAAAAGTTTATTAGTGTAACTGAAAAGTGAGCTCTGAATTTCAGAGAGCAGAAGCAGCAGTTCAATGCTTCCCACAAGACATCTTCAGTGTGCTTAAATCTAGGAGAGAGAGAAAAGAGAGTTCATTTTTCAGACCATACATTTATTTTCCTCTGAGCTGAAAGTGCCAACAATAATGGTATCTATTCAGATCCGAGGGGAGGATAATTATTTTGAAGTGGACACCTGTTCCTCATATATAATCCCTTTGAGAGCAGAAATAACCTTCCTAATATATCTGAAAGTACCATTGCCATGTTCACACAGCCTTGCAGAAGCCCCTTTCAAGATAAATGCTAGAAGAAATAAAAGGGAGACTTCTCTATAGGCATGCTGCCTCAGTGTTATGTCAACTAAAGTGTTTCTTTTCAGTGCAATTGATCTCATCCATGCTGGCTGTGTTTTTCTTTTTTTTTTGTTACAGCAATTTATAGTTTTATATTTAGTAATGCGTGTGTGCTTTTTACGCACTTCAGATTTCTAAAAAGCAAGAAGCTCTCAATGAGGTAGGGAGCATATATTTTATGATCTTTCACAGCAACTTTCTGTGGGACAGGAAAGTTGATCTTGTGGTTAAGGCACTGGAGAGATCTATTTAGTTTCTTGTTCTATTGCAGACGTGTGTCTGACCTTGAACAACTCACTTGTTATTTCTCTGCCTCAGTTCCCCATCTCTAGTGATAATTCTGCTTCCTTTTGCCCCAGCCATTGTCCCTCCATGCAAACTTAAAGCCCTTTGGGACAGAGATTGGTTGTTTTTTTACATGCTTATACATTAACAGGGGCTCATTCTCATTACTATAGACCAAATAATAACATAAATAATACCAAGAAGATAAGGACAGTCACTGGATTAAAGGTAGGACTTTGTGAATTGTTTATTCATAACAATTGTCAGTAAGAAGTCCTCACCTTAACTGGTGTTGAAAATGGTTTGGTGGGGAATATAGATGAGTCAAAACCATTTTCAGCATTATTGCTGAATAGATTAAACACATTATTATCTGAGAATATGTTTCAGATGGTGCATTATTTTTTCCAGTAACAGCTAAATCATTTTCAACCTTGCTTGACAGCAACTGTCAACAATAGATTGTTCTTCTAACATAGCTGGGATTGCAACATTCAGAAATAAACATTCCCAATTTCACTCTTGCAAAATTGTAACTGAGAGTAAAATGTGTCCATTGGTACAATAACAAGACTTCCTTATAGGATAGCTCAGTGTTTCTTTTTGTTCAAAGGGGTGAAATTCACCCCATCCACATACAGTTGGGTATTTGGGCTCCATACAAGCACAATGCAAAGCAATTGTGGGATTTGAAAGGTCAGCGGTACTAGAGATAATATACATTAATTTTTTCTTCAGGAAATCTAAATATATGTATTTAAATATAAATGAATATAGGTCCGTTTTCATTCTTGAAGCTTTTCCATTATTCTCTGTGGTTAAAGAAACATTGAATCATTTGTTATAAATCTGGTATTTTATTTTTCTCAGAGCTCACCAACTCAAAGACGGAAGCTTGAGTACAGAGGGTTTTTTTCCTAATTAAGCAACCTGTTATGGCACGTACAGTAATGACTAGAGTTTCCTTTAAAAGCCAGACTTGTCATTTTCTCAAAAAAAATGACAGTACATGAAAATGAGTGAGTTCTACATTCAACAGACCTGCATAGTCCCTTTTTAAATCTTCATGTCTGATGTATTTGAGGTTATCTTTAAAGGAACTCCTCCTTGTTCCGAAGGATTGTTCTTAGTTTCTGAGTAGAATTTGAAGTTTCAGTGATATCTTCTTCCAACCTCCTTTGCATGTATCCTCTCAAATTCTCAGTCACTTGCAAAAAACAGGCAGGAAGTTGATTTCTATTTACATGCACTCTTTGAGGTTCCTGCACATGGCACAGTTAAATGACTTTCTTTGAAACAATGACAAAGAAAGCTTACAGCTGTCCCCACCCCACTGGAAGGAGCGGTTTGGCTAGTATATTCCTTCGGTGGAATAATAACAATATTCATTCTTTCTGGCCAGCAGGAGAAGAGCTGAGCGACTCTTAGTGATAACACGTTACTAGTCACAGGAGTTATCATGGCCACTCAAATGGCTTTGCAGAGCCCGATAAGGGTAATTAGCATCTTGTGGCTAGCTAGATATGAGTGAATCCTACTAGGGAGTGTCCCAAGAGCAATGCTGCCAGTGTGTATCCCTGTTCCTAACGCCAGTCCATTGAGTGACCGAGTGGTGGGGGAACAGGAGAGAAGCTGCAGATGCCAGCTATGAAAGTTTTACTGTTTTAATCCCAAATCCCATGTGAGTTTTGTGAAGGGAGATCCTTCTCCCCAGCAGCGGGCAATATTGGCGTGTCAGTGGGCAAGTGTGGGTATGTTCATGTGGTATTATACAATGCGGTGATTCTCCACCAGGCTGCTGCGCCACCCTGGGGTGCCCCCAAGATCCTTTCAAGCAATGGTGGCCTTGGGGTTGTTGGGGCCCTGAGCAAGAAAGTCATTCGGGGTCCCTTGGAGGCTTAATTTGGATGACCTATAAGCAAGTTGGACATTTGTTGCAAAAGTTTGGGGCCCCCTAAAGTGTGCCACGCCGAAACCACCCTGCCGCCGCTGCCCAAGGTCTTTGCAACAGACGGGCAAAGCCTTTTTCCAGCGTGTTTTGAAACTTATTTTTGTGTTGCCAAAATAAACCGGCCAACGCAAAAAGCTGGCATTTTCCTCATCTCCAACCCAGGGTCCCTCGAGTCTCAGAAGGTGGAGAACCAGGGCGGTAATAGATCAGAGCTGGTCCAAGTGTAATTGGTGCCCTAGGCGAACTGTGTACCTCGGCATTCCCACACTTCGATATAGAGGAAAAGAAGTCTAGAATGAACTTTTACATGTACTTATTTGATATTCAAAATGAACAATAAAATAAAAACTAATTTTTGTTATTGTTTCACACTTTTCATTAACCCTAACGCTTATAAGAGCCAACCAGAGCTGTTACAGGCAATCCCTTATTCTCTGGGTCTAAAAAGACAGGCGGGGGGAAAACCCAGCAGAACTCATATTAAAGGGGGTGGGGGGGGTCCCTTCACTCCTGCCTCCTCTCAGGGGAGCTGAGGCGGAGCCCGCCAGCGAGGAACCCCCTACGAGCGAGCGAGCGATCGACCCAAAGGTCCCCCCACCCCCCACCTCAGGGACTAGCCACACCAGCGCGCGCGGCTCCTGATTGGTTGGCACTGTCTCGCGCCACACCCCACTGCCAACGGCTGCGCCCTGCCGCGCCTGCGCAGATCCCCGCCCCCCTCTGCATTCTCCCGCCGCTCCCCCCTCCCCTCCGCGCGTGTCCAAGGCTGGCCGCCAAGCGCGGCAGCGTCGCGACGCCCTGACAGGAAACCTGTCCGCGGGTCACGGCAGCGGCGGGCGCGCTTTACGGCCGCTGGATGAGTGGAGCAGGGAAGCGGCGGCGCTGAGGAGACGCGGGGGTGAGCGCGGGCGGGAGGCGGCGGCGGCAGCGGCCTGGGGTAGGGGGAGGAAGGGAGGGGAAGCGGCGCGGCCTGCCTTTGTTCGCGCCCCGGCCCTGCCTGACGCACCGCCCCCCGGCCGCGGGCCGGTGTCTCCCGCAGGACATGGCCGAGGTACCGCCGGGGCCTAGCAGCGTCGTGGCGGCGGC
>NW_017729025.1:12952868-12958628 GCF_001723915.1 Gavialis gangeticus | reverse complement strand
GCCACCGCGGCTCCTGCACCCGCACCCGCCGCACCACAACCATCAGCTCAACGGCCTCCTCAGCCCCGAGCTGCGCCGCCTCCGCGCCTCCCTCAAGAGCAAGGTGCTGAGCGCCGAGGAGGGGCCCGTCGCCGCCGCCAACCACCTCCCCCCGCCGGGCAGGACTGCGCCCCCCGCCGCCGGGGCCGCCCGCAATGGACTGGCGGGGGGCAGCGGGCCCGAGGAGGAGGAGGGGGAGGAAGAAGAGCAGGAGGAGGACGAGGCGGTGGAGGAGCCCCTGCTGCTTCTCACCCGGTCCTTAGCCTCCGGCTGCAGCTTGAAAGGCTCAGAGACGGACTCTCGGCCCGAGGAGGACCCCACGATAGGATATGTGCGATACGAGTCCGAGCTGCAGATGCCCGATATCATGAGACTGATCACCAAAGATCTGTCTGAACCCTACTCCATTTACACATATAGGTATTTTATCCACAACTGGCCCCAGCTGTGCTTTTTGGTAAGTGCCCGGCGGGGGAGGGGAAGGGAGTAGGGGCTAAGGGGAGACTCCCTTCGGATGAGTCTGCTGAGGCGCGCCTGCTTTTTTTAGTCGCACGCCTGGTCATGTGCGTGTGCGGTCGGGTTCGAACCCAGGGCCTCGGAGCTCGCGGGTTACAGTCGCGTTTCTGACATCAGCTTTGCAACCCGCGTCCACTCACTTTGTCTCCTCCTATCTCAGTTGCCACCTTTGTAAAAATTGAAATAGTGCTTCGCCCACATGCGTAAGTAAGGTAATGCTGGCATTGCCTTCGTAAAGCAGAACTAAGTCAGTCACTTCGAACCGTCTGGGTTTGTTTTACGGATATAATGGGGAGGGATAGGGGAACCAAAGTTTTGCAGATCTCGCGCTATTTGATTTGCCCGATTACTTTAAAATGCAGCTTATGCACAGGTGTATTTCTCAGTGCAGCGAGTAGTAGGATTGCTGAAACCTAGGCAGTGTCATGCTAGGTTAGGATAGCTGTACTGTGCTAACGATGCATCTAATTTGGTATCTGGCTGACAGTTGCTCCAATATTCTGTTTGTCAATGGCTGGCAATCTTCTTCTAAAAGAAGCAAGTTCTAAAGCTACTTTCATGGTGAAAAGTTTGGTGTTGCAGTCTATACATGCGAACTTCCACACCTGTATAAGCTGGCTAGAGAACCATACTTGCATGATTAGGCCTGCAAATATTTAGGTGCATATTTGAATTTCTTTCTGTGAATTTTCACGTGTCTAAAAGCATACATGGAGCTGTTTGGCACTTCCCTGCTAATGGAGAGTTCACTACTTGATGCCTTAATCAAGACTGCATGCTTTTCCAGACAATACAAGCCCAACTTATTAGATTCAAAAAAGGAATAATGGGTTGAAAAACGTAATGGTGAGGTGTACAGGAGTTATGTTTTTAAACTTCGTGTATGACTTCCATTTTAACCTCTGTCACAACTTAACTGTCTCAGGGTTTCCAAAGCTGTGTGCACACCTTAGTCTTGAAAAAGGGAGTAGAGATGGTTGTGGGGAGCTGCGTAAAACATATAAAGCTTTGCACAAATAAAGCCCAACACATATAGACCTGTAAAGGAAAGAAAAGTTTATATATGTGAACCTCTGACACTTGCTGTGGTGTTAAACACTGGAACCCCAGTTGATGATCGGTTTGGTGTAGAATAGCACAAGAGCTATAGGCAGCAGGCTACTGTAGCTGCTTATTGTAAAATCATGTTAAGCCTCTACCTGATGTACATCTAGACTTGTCTTTATACCAAATAATCCCAGCCCTTTTTAAAACACTTGTGTGATGTGAATTACAAATAACCTGTGCGCACACATGATACTGAGTTGGGACACTGAGTCTATTTACAGATGTAAAAAACCCCCGGGAAAAGGTGCTTTAGTTAAAACTCAGTACGTCCCTGCACTGTGCGCAGCACGTGCCCAAAAGAGGCATTGCATTAGTTGGACCCGGATCACCCAACATCTGTATAGATCGGGTGCTTCAGCAGAACCTTTTTTGGCATTTTTATCTGATAGCTGATTGAATCAGCTATCAGATAAAAGTGCCAAAAAGCCCCACTAAAGCACCCGATCTATACAGATGCTGTGGGACCAGGTCAAACCAGCACGCTTCCCCTTCTGGTAAAGTGTGGTTTTGAATTTTTTTTTTTCGTGTCTGTCAGCAGCCTGGATGTCTCAGCTGTAATCAGTAAGGCCCAAAGGCACTGTTGAATACAGCATAACCATATTAGATGCATCATTTAGTTTTTGTAGATCAGTTCTTGGCAAAGAGTGATTTGGGAAGATCATTTTGTGAAAAGGACAATGGCATGCAGACCCAGTGATATCTCAAAAAAATCCTAAAAATATAAAAATCTGGACAAATAATGTATGGTTTATATCAGTAGATTCAAAACTGGTGGATAGAGTGCTCTGAAATATAAAGTCTTCTAAGTAGTTTTGCAATATCTGTGGTGGTAGAAGCGAACTCAGGTTTATCTTTCAGCAGTAATTTTTTTCTTTTTCTTTTAGTTTGAAGCCCTGAAAAAAAACCAAGAAAGCTTGATTACTTACATTGGCAATGTTAATGCAGATATCTCTTCTATATTTTCTGTCCTTATGTATCACAGAACAGTGTAAAACACATGGCTCATGTAAAAATCTTAACCTTTCCTGTCTAAGGGGTATATGGCTTCAGATGTAGTCTAAAGCAGATACTGAACTGAAAATATTGCTGTTATACAGCACTGTTGTTTGATTAATAAAAAGGCCACAAATATTGAAAAGAAACTTCTCAAAATTCAGCAAAAGGGTTATCTTAAGCTTCTCAATGTAATGAGTCCATATCTCATGTACAGCAGAGGTGCCATTATGCATGGTTTGTTTTTTTTAAGGAGGTCTTAAAGATTTGCTGTACTGTAAAACTGTCCAGTACCAATAAATACATAACTTTATTAGAAAATTTGAAACCTAGCAAGAACCTGTCAAAGTTTTGTTTCAGGGGAGCAGGGTTTTGCAGCTGGCGTGAATGGTATCAGGGTGATGACAGAAAGAATGATGGGTTGACCCCCCTGCATCAAAACATCCTGTCTAATGCCTCATGGCTTCAGTGTTTTTTCTACACGTGCAGCCAAATTCATGCTGCTAAGAAAATGCTGTAAGGTACTGCTACAGCTCCTTTAAGATCACTCAAGTCAACTTCATTTAAAAGTTGTCTAGGAATACATTTGTCCGTGGTGAGTTGCTGGTATAAAGAACCCCTTTCATGCACAAAAGAGGTGGCTTTCCTAATGTAAAGTGCTGACTTCATTTAAGAGCAGGATAGCACATTTTCCCTGAATGATCTGCAGTCATTCCTTGCTTTCACCTAATCATTTTGAATGTGGTGGTATACTGCTCTTAAAGGAACAGCACTTTCTCAACAGGCCCTGTCTAGGAAGTTAGATGATTAATTGGAATACTTGGATAGCCTTGATGCAAAGGAAAATTTAATCGTGTTCTTGATTCGTATTTAGAAGCAATTGACAATGGTGGGAAATCATCAGGAACTTTCAAGTTCCCCTGTTAGATTACAACTCTGCTGCTGAACTATTTCCCTCATTATATTTGAGTGGTGTACTTTTTAATTCACCAATAGTTCTATCTAACATGCTGTTGCCTTGGCTGCATTGCCTGGGTTATTGCAAGACAAAATGCTAGGCCATTCCTATTACAGGATTCAATCCCTAATTGCAACTAGGAAACTCAATTTTGGCCATCTGTGAAAGAATAGTAATCCAAATTTGGATTCTTGTTCTTATCTCCACACATCCAATTTATCTTCAGTGCTGATAATTTTACAGATGAAGTATGAAAATTGCTTGTCAAAGAACAGGTTGGCTTCCCGCTGCCCCCCGCCCCTGCTCTCCCTGCCCGCCCCCCCCGTTGGTCCTTCATGTTTTAATCAGAACAATACGTTAATCCACCATGTTGAATTGTGAGTGTGTTTTAAAAATATTTGTCACTTCTTTGTAACTTTGGGGGGGGCAGTTGCTTTTTATTGACGTTAATGGCTGACTTCAGGTGTTTGGGAAAGTGACTGCAAAGTATTTTATTCTGTAAGGTATATATTTAGGAAGCTTTAATATAGGTCCAAATATTTGGAATTCAGCAATGGTACTTTAGTAGAAGTAGATTTCCATCTATCTTTGTTAGTCCTCCCTACCCACAACATATCAGTAAAAACAGTACCCACATCTGTGTTGTTTTTGGGTTCTTATCCTCTGTTGTTGCTAATCACAAAGTTGTGTTTATGCTATATACTGTACCTGTAACAAGTTCTAAAGAAAATTTCTTCATAATGCCAGGGAAGTGATTACTGGTGTGGGATATAAATTTCAAATGACTACATTTTGAGATTCTATGATTGCAACTAATACCTTCCCCTTCTATATCATATTTCATTCAAGAATCTCAAAACACTCTTTGTATAAACCCTCATAAAACCTCTTGGAAAGTATTATCATGCCGTATCAGTTTTGCGGGGGGGACAGAAGTGTAGAAAATGAAGATGTAGGTATAGAAATTTTTAACTGAAAGACTTGTTCTGTCTTTTGGAAATACTTGTGGTCCCCATCATTGTGGTATCAGTGCCTCACAATCTCTTATGTAATTAGGTTCACTTATGTTACTGTGAAAGAGGAATTACTGTTACTCCCATTTTACAGGTGAGAATTGAGACATGTAGAGGACTAAGGTGACTTACTCAAGCTCACAGCAGAAGTCTGTGACAGCTCCCAAGTCTCAGCCTAGTGCCCTAACAACCACTGCTTTACCTCCCTTTGCGCACTTGGAAACTAGCTAGATGGGATCCAAAAGGTCCAGGTAGATCTGTTTTTATGATAACTTAGAATGGATTTAGATAGGTGGATAGTCTCTGTTGCATATTGTTCACTTAAAGGTACAAACGTTTCAGGGAATAGTATTAGTGACTGCATCTCTTTTTTTTTTAACAGAGAAATATTTTTTGAAAAGTATTTCTAGCCTTCGGCCTCAGCAGTTAAAATTTATCTTACCTGCTGAAATGAATATTAATTGCTTTGTTGTAAAAGGTGATGTTCTGGTTCTTGCATGAACAGTGTTAAGGCAAGATGCAGACAATTCAATAATAATTTTTGACATAGGCAGATGAAGAGATTCTGTCTAATATGTTTAAATATTTACAGTTTCTTGCTTAAAATCCAAGTAGCATACTTTAGTTCAGTTTAATCATTCTTCTGAGAATTTAGACAGATTCCAAAAAATAATCTCAAAGTATAAACACTTTATTAGAACTTGTAATAAATAATACTTTTTTTTTTGGTATCTTAGGGCCAGGTCCTGGTAGTAGGAACTTGCATGGTATTTCAGAGTAAGCTGTAATTACACATTTGAAAGCATAATTTGTATCTTAATGATCATTTCCCAAGTGGTGCTTACATAAAATTTATGCTTTTTCCCCTGTTTATTTTCTGATGTTTCAGTTTCTCATTCAGAACACTTGGGAACTAAACTATCCATTTTACGTGCTGGTTAGAGATGCACTATCATCCATAGGCGCCAACTTATTTTTTTCCAGTGAGTTCCTGCAGACACACAAAAAATCCCAAAAAGTAATGCCTTACTTTTAACTCAGTGTATTCCTGTGCATGTCCAGAAGAGGCAGTGAATTACTTCAACCCAGCTCTGCAGCATCTGTAAAGATCAGGTGCTTTAGTGGGGCTTTTTT
>NW_017729025.1:12944791-12947868 GCF_001723915.1 Gavialis gangeticus | reverse complement strand
AGAGTAGGCGCTTGCACCACCTCTGGGGGGAGTCTGTTCCAGGCCTTGGGGTCTCAGACAGTAAAGAAGTTTTTCCTTATGTCAATATTTTGTTACCACAGTTTTTCTGGCAGTAACTACAACCATAAACTGATAAATAGTAGTGCAAAGTTTTGTGGTGTTATTTTTTCCCCAATAAAAAGTTTCAGTACATTTTTAAGCAAAGGCAATGTTGGTATATGATCCATCATTCCTCCTTCCCCGCCCCGCCCCCAATTTATCTAAAATTTCAGTTCTTACAATGCACACCATGTATGTTATCCATGACATTCTCTGCCTGATTCCTGTGAGCAGCAGTTTGCACCATGTTCTCTTCAGAGCAGGAGGACTATACTCCATTCCTAAAGCATGGTGTGAGGTTACAGCTAGGTACTCTGCATAATTATAGCAGAGCTATTAAGAGTCTGATGGCGCTTCCAGTTTAACTCCCTGTATTTCTCAGGGCCTGAGCTGAGACATACAAAACTTGCCTTGGGCTGAAACTTGGCATACAAGATCTCAGCGTGGGTGGGGTGTTTTGATTTCTTTCAATTTCTTTAAAAGAAAAAAACTCCATTTGCATTTCAAGGCAAACCAAAACAACTTGTAGGCTAACTGTTTCTCAACCCTAACCCACTCTCCCCTGTCCCTTCACCCACTTCCCACTCTTTACACTAAGGCTGTTTAAACAGTTTGTCTGGATTGCAGATTTGGGTACTGTAGAGAAAACTAATTCCTGCTTAATTTTAATTTATCAACCTCATTCTTTGCTAAATGCATTTTGGCCCGGTACTGGTTGTCATTCAGAGTGAATATACTGCATATCCTTCTGTCCCACTGTTGTTCACAGCAACGTTTGAATGTATAAAATTGTAAGCATTCTTTTTAAAATGTTTTTAATATTTCAAAGCAAATAAGTTACCATCTGATATCCTGGTTTTCTCTGTTTAAAAATCCCAAATTCTCTCATTAAAACCCCCAAAATCTGCTTTTTTCCGTTACTAAAATGAAACGCCATTATATATATAGGTATCAGTTGAACACAATGTTTTATTTTTATATTTACAATTTTAAAGCAGTTTGGAAGCCTCCCAGTGCCTCAATCATTATAATAAAATAAATTCTAAATACCTATATATTTTGGCGTTTGACGTTGATTTTTTTTATCTTGGAAAATCAGAGCTCCTTCTGCCCCCTTTGCTTACCAGGACATGGGTCCAGCTGTGGTGGTCCTGCCTGCTGCTTTTGTGGCACTGAGCAACCCTGATATGCTGGTGCCCTGCCCCTGTCCATGCTGTTGCCCCTCACTCCCAACATGCAGTCCCCTTCGCTCCCCTTGCCATGCTAGTGTCCTGCACTTCCAACCCACAGTCTCCTACCCTGCTGGTGCCACCCACTCCGAAGCCACAGGCCGCCACTCCCCCTGGTGCTCCCCAGTTCCAAGCCACAGCCTCCCCAGCCCTGCTGGTGCCTTTCCTTCTGACCCACAGCCTTCTGCCCCATCTAGCCACATGTGGACTCACAGGATGGTCATCTGTGGGGCTGGCATTCAGCATGAGGTACATGCAATGCACCATACGTGGACGCACAGGCAGCGGCTGGGGTACAACATGCTGCTCCGTGCTGCGGGCTGTGGCTGGAGCTGTGGTGCAGAGGACAGCGCTGCGGTCCACAGCAGAAGCATGAAGTGGAGTGTGGCTCTGATCCAGGCCATGCTGCGGGCAGCAGGAGAGCAGTGAGGGGCTCCAAGCCCCATCCCAACCAGGCCAGAGTGCAGCGGTTGCGGTCGCTCCTGCAGGTGGCACAGAGCGAGTGCAGCCGCAGTGCAGGCTGGAACAAGGAGTACAGGAGGCCTGTGCCAAGCTGTGCCAGGCAGCCTAGCCATGGTCCTCCCTTCCCCCCATCCTCCCTTCCTGGGCAGCATCTCCCAGCCCCGCTGCCCCGATAGCATAGGCACTGGCCACTGGTCTAGCTACCCAACTCCCCAGTGCTCCTGAAAGGCAACCCCCCCTGCCCTCTTCCCCCTACTGGAGGGGCAGGCACGGCCAGGTGGACCCTTCTGGCAACAGCATGGAGCTGGGCTTGGCTTGCTGGCACCACCAAGCACTGCCTCAGACCTCCCCAGCTCCATCCCAGCACCCAAATATTTTCCCCCACCCTCCACACACACATCCCCTCAACGCACCACACCCCTCCCACCTACACATACACCTCCCCCAGCTCTTCCCCTCCCTTCTCCCAGAGATGCATACACATGGTGCCCCATGCCTCCAGTTGCCCTTCTCCCACTCCTGCCAGCCCCAAGCAAACCCTTGCAGGCTGGAAGGCTGCCAGCCTGCAAGGGGAAACCTGCCATTTCTTATGATTTTCTCCTTTAAAGAGGAAAGTCCATGGTTTTCCACAGCACATGGGAAACCAGGATCCCTGGTTATCATGATTCCACTTCTCACTGTAGTGTCACTGGGATTGACTGATAAATGAAACTTCTTAAATTCACTTGAAATGCATAGAACTACCTGAAAAAATAGTTACATGCAATTAAAAGTGGGAATTTTAAAATACGAAAATACTAGAGATCATGAGTTATTAGCTAAGTACAAACAGTCAAAAATCCCAAGGCTGAATTAATTCACTCTTTGCAGGTTAGTCTAAGATGTGTAGATTGAACCAATAAGCAAATGAATAGGCATTCACTTTTGATTCTGGAAATGTAGCTACATGCCTGCAGTAGCTCAGGCCAGAAGCAGGGGGATGCTAGAGCACACCTCCCTGCTTGGCTGGAGCAGACAGCTAGGGCCAAGGCTAACCTGCCCACCCTTCAAGGGGGAGTTTGCAGGAGAGGTACAAAGGATTCTGGGATGCTGGGAGATTGTGAGTTAACTTGAATCTGGAGGGGATCTGGGACAGAAGTTCTGTACACTAGTTTAAACTAATTCAGTTAAGTCTGATATCCATCCATCCAGGCTTATCGTCATCCAGTTTGGCCATTTTGAAGCTGGTTTATATATACTGAGCTTCTGTTCTGTTACAGGTTCAAACCAGTTTCTGATCACTTAAAC
>NW_017729025.1:12890643-12939791 GCF_001723915.1 Gavialis gangeticus | reverse complement strand
ATTTTGAAAGTGGTTTATATGCGCTGAACTTCTGTTGAGTTACGGATTTGAACTGGTTTTGGATCACTTATACTGGTTTATACTGGTAACTTCTGTCCCTAGCCATCATGGTCTTGAAGTTAAAGGTGCACTAAGATTTTAAGCTACGTATCATCCATGATGACTTTCATAAGGTGAAATGGAAGTTGTCTACAAAAATAAGTTAAATTATTTCTTATATTCTTATCTTTACAAATGAGGCTGCCTTGACTTAATTTTTAACTTAAGTTTAAAAAAAACCCTGCAGAAATAAGTACTTCATATGAATGGATTTGTGCGTATAAAAAACAGGTTGAAACGCTGTCAGAAATGACTCAAGGACGTGGACCAGAAAAAATTACTAGAATTATATTAGGTTGTGTTACATTGTTTTAAAAATCGTGTTAGTTTCTTATCTGTATTTTGGATATGAGGTTTGCTGGAATTCTATATACAGTTTCATAATGCAAACAAATAATTGTTACTTTTGTATATGCAAGTCTCATTTAAAATGCAAACAAATATTTGCTGGTTTTGCTCCCATTGTATATCACATGCTGAAAATATACACAGATATTTGTTTGTTTTTAAGGCCATGGTAGGTGAAGAGTGTGTAGGTGCCATTGTCTGCAAGTTGGATATGCACAAAAAGATGTTTCGCAGAGGTTATATAGCCATGTTAGCAGTGGATTCCAAATACAGAAGAAAAGGCATTGGTAAGCTATTTTATTTTCTTTTTAAAAGGGAAATAGCCCTGCTGAGATGCTTGTAAATTCTGGAGTAGATTGCTGCTGCAAAACATATTATCTCTATGTAGAGGTGAAAGAGGTTGTGGGAAAACAAGCAAAGCAGTCTTTTTCTTGAATTAATTGAATATAACTTGATGTGTCTACGTTTCCTAGTGCATCACAAATTGTATTTTACAACTTGCAATAGCTACTGTTAGCTAATGCCACTCTTCTTTTCATTAAAAGTGCAGCATTTTCTTTCCTGCTTATTTGAATTTTTTTTGTCTGTTATGAGAGACTGTTTAACTACATGGTCTCTCTGGATTGACCCTCCCCCCCTTTCTCTCCCCACCCTCCTCTTTAAGACAAATTATCTATAAGAAAAATCTTATTTTTTTGGTCTCCCAAGAAACCATCTCTGAACACTTAGTGTGTGGCCTTTTAGGATAGGAGTTACTGCACTCTTAAATTTCTGGATGTAAAATCTTGCAAGTATTGTATCAGGTTAGTAAGAAAAGTGGCCACAAACCTCAATTTCCTCTGTAAATTATATTGCTAAATAGCAGGAAAAAGCAAGTGTTTGTATTCTTATGCATGCACACCCCTGCCACTACCTTCCTTTCTACATGCTATCTAGGCAAGCCATTCCATTCCATTTTCTCTGGCTCCCCTCAGTCCGTTACCATCCCATGTAGATCCTTTACATGGGCAATTACTGCATGCTTACTTAACAAAAACACTTCCAATTTTTTGTATCTGCTAGTCATACAGATTTGGTACCAATTTTGGAAAATAAGCCTTCATGCCAAGAATTGCTTTCAATATGAGGCCGCAGTTCCCAAACTGACAGATTGCGCATCACCAGTTTAAAACGATACAACCTTAAGTACCACCAGCAAATTTTTGTCATATAAAGTAATTATAATAAATCTGTTAAAGCATATACCCCTGGCAGATTGTCTGTGTACCACACCGGTGGTACCTCTGCCACTGATTGCGAACTGCTGATCTGTGGTATCTGCACTTACTGAATTAGGTGTTGATCTGCCCATTTAAATAAGCCATCCTGAAATATATTAATCATATTGAAGTACCTGTTTAAGTAAAATGTCCTTAAAAGCTGACATTTACAAGGATGTTCTTTGCCACTAATTTGTAACGTGTCAGATCCTCACTTTGCATGTTGTTAATTCTTGTTTTGTTTGTGGAGAACAGAAAATGAGTTATAGCTGGGAAAATACGAGGGAATGCAATAAGTATGGTGGAACTGCTACTCTTGTCCCCTTCACCACTCATAGAAAAAAAAGATGATGTCACAAGTGATCAGACAATCTGCAGTTGCACTTTGCCAACATTTTAATTAAATTGGAAAACTTTAATAATGTAAAATCTGAACACACTTCCAGATTTAGGAATCTGGAGCCAGCAGTTGCTTCTGTTACAGGGTTTCTATAGAGCAGGGAAAAGAGGATACAGAGAAGTTCTCACCCCCTTTGAGCACGGTCAGGTAGTTTTCAGTTCATAGGAGCACAAAGGAATGGCTGTGTGTGTTGTCTTCATGCCCACAAACATGGATTTGGGGATGGCTTTTTCCCTTCTCTTTCCCTCTGATTGTCTGCTTCTGCACTATCAAACTGTATTGGCTACATCTGGGTTTTTTTAATAAAAACAGAACAAATTGGTGTTTTCCTGTACTTTCCTCAGTAGCTCTCGGTGTAATTTCTCACAAAGAATGAGGCCACCCAAAAGATGCAGCTTCTTATCCTCGGCATGCTTCAGTCTTTGTACGACACACATTTATTGCTCTGTGTCTAGGTTGGTTGGCAACTGTTATGAGAGACTGTTTAAATATATGGTCTCTCTGCATTGAGCCCCCTCCCTCCTTCTCCCCCCACTTTGAGACAAATTACCTTGCAAGAAAATGATTTTCTTCAGATAAGCTCAAGAGTGGCTTCCAAGCATAAATTGCAACAAAAAGGAATTCATTTGGTCTTGGGATTCTTTGTCACGTAAAATGAGGGTATATTAAGCAAACATTAGAAGCCTGTTACAATGTTAAAGAAAGCAATCTTACGCTCAAAATGAATTTCCGTATGTCTTTACTGGCAATTTTAATGCTTGAGCTTAAAAGCAGACAATGGATTTGCAGTGCATTTTTTAAGTATTGTAAAAAATTACTATTTTGTAGTATCTTGAGGGGGTGAGCATGGGGTATGTGTTAGTTGCATATAAGCCTGCTTGAACTGAAATCTCTTGCACAATACATGTATTTTGCTTGTTTTTTTTAATGTTTAAAATCTGTATTCCAGGTACAAACTTGGTTAAGAAAGCTATTTATGCCATGGTTGAAGGAGATTGTGATGAGGTAAGATTTTTATATCCAGTCTTTCTGAGAGAGTACTCTAGTGTTCTTTGCACTCATGGATTTATTTTATAGGCTTTCTTTTGGACGTTTTATTTTGCTGTAAAGAACTTACCCATATATTGTAGGAGCCAGAATAGCCTAAAAAAGGCAAACTAAATTATATGTCTGAAAATATTAGGAGATATTAATGCAAAATGTCCAAACAGTTGAATATTTTGCTTCACTAAGTAACTGTCAGACTTCACTACATGGATCTTTCTAAAGCAATCAACGAATAAAGGCTACTGAATAATAAAAACTTGTTCTAGAATTTCTGGCTTGATTATTCCACCTAATGCTTCATTGTATTCAGAATACATGAGGTTAAATGCTGAAATGGTACCTAGTGTAAGACTGGAACATGTTCTTATCAGACTGTCATCAAATGTATTAAAAAATAAATTAAGTTAAAGCTCTGTCATATAACAGGATTATCACAATAGTAGCATGGTGTTATGTGTGTGCGTTACTAATGAAGATCTGGGGTGAGGGGGGACAGTTTCAGCATCGTAAAAAATCAAATCTGAAGCTTAACATTCTTTTTCCCCCAGCTGAATGAGAGCTTGCATTACTTCTTGAATATGTAGAAAGCTACTAGTAAGTCTGGATATGATGCAGGGAGGAGAAAATAACATTCCTCGCACACCACTCTATTTAGTCCAGTTAGATATTCCACCGCTCTCTTGCATCTGCTCCATAGCACTGAACCCTGAGCTTGTCACCAGTTAGCCAGCCTTTTCTCTTGTAACCTGTGCCTCTACTGTTGCAGTATAAAAGGTATCTTGGGGAACACTTCTAAACTACAACTTTCTTCAAATAAATTTTCTAGGGCATGGTGTGTTCTTTCTCTCCACGTACCATGTTATCCCATCCTTGAATCTATGCACAGGTGTCTGATTTCTTTCAGTAGCTTATTTAAACTTTGTCCTCTTCTCCAGGACCCTGAATAGCTGCATAGTATTCATATCTCCTTTTTTGTACCACTTGCATGATTATAACTTTCATGCTCTGACACATACTGCAGCTTGGAAAATAATTTTATTTTCCTGTAAAGTAGCTTCATGTGTTGTCTTATACTAGGAGTGTCAAACTTACTTATGGCCCCCCAGGCTGCACCCAGAGTTCAGGTCTTCTCATGAACTGGATCTGGAATGCAGAGTGCTTCACTGGCCAGATCTGATGGTGCAAGGGTTAACACAGCTGTTGTTCGTCCCCCTGCCAGTGATGTGGATCTCCTGTAGGGCTTCATAACTGGACAATGAGCAGTGCACCACACCCTGAATTCCCAGCCCCGCTAGGAGCCCTGCAGGGCAGATCTTGGACACGCCTGTCTTGGAGGATCCTTTCTGCTTGAAATCTGCTTTCTGATTCTGTCACTGTATGCACTTTGACCTAGTTCAAATCCCTTTCGGTATTTCCTGACTTCTGGTCACTCTGCCATTGCTCATCTCTAGAGTGGCCTTGAATGTGTTAATCATTCACAAATAATATAGAATATTGCTATCCTGGCCCCCCACTCTTGCGATATCTGAGCACCTCACTATCTGTATTTTTTTTCCCCTTGCAACACCGCTGTGGTAGGAAGATACCATTATCCCCATGTTACAAACTGGGAACCAAGACGCAGAGAGTTGTGTTGGGCACCTTGTTGTTATCAATAAGACTTTTTCTTCCTTCCACTTGAAACTTATTTGTAAATTAGAGAAAATAAGGCATGCATATAAGGGCATCATGTGACCTTTACCCTTGTAAACCCTGTTTGTCCATATTAAATTAGCCTTTTGCTCTTTTCATTTCTCTGTGTAAAATGTAATACAAATTTCCAGTTCCTTCGCTCATGGGCCTGGTAGATTAGTGGTGGAATATTAAAATCTAAATATAAATAAAATATTTAAAATGAATACTGTCCCTGCTACATGTTTCATTGTTGGGCTTCATCACGATTGATCATAATTTTTTTTCTTTCACCATATACCCACTATCTACAGCAATGTGGTAAGCACATCTTCATATTTTCTTTTTCCTCGACACCAGTCTTACATTTTGGAGATTCCTTCAAGCTATTTGTGATGCAACAATATCGGCTTAACTGCTTGAACCTCCTGATAAATTGCAGAAGTCCTAGGGTATGCATGTAAGGTAACATTGAAGTCTTCAAAGAATGTTACTGACTGGGAACCAGTTCACAGTTGTCCTGGGTCAGAGGTGTGACATCTGAACACAGCCAGTGGCTTTAAGTGGAACAGTCATTTTTTAGGCACTGCTGTGCTAGCAAACTGCCACCAGAGGGTGGTGGCGAGTACCCAGCCCAGTTGCAATTTTCTGCTTCCCCTTCTCACTTACACTGAGTTCAGTGAAGACCATTCCTGCATTTTACTGACATCTCCGTACTGATACCCTAACTGGAGGTGCCCATATATGCTGGTGGGGGGACTACTTGGACCCCTGCTTCTGTTTTCCATAGGGGTCTGGGTACCTTGGGGGTATGTTTGGGGTCTCTGCATCTTGCTTTTAAAGGGACTTTCCTACAAAGTTGCTCAATTTACTTCCATAGCCTGTAATCAACAACAGTCTGTGATTGTCCTAGGATGATTTGGGGGAGTGGTGAGGGTCGAGGGGGATGCTCAGGTAGGTAGGGGTTTTGCTTGAAAGCTGCTCAATTAATGTGCATTGGCAGCAGTTGCATAGGGATGTGTGTGCAGGTTGGCACATCTGGGGCAGGATAGGTGGTGGGGGTGCAGTAAAGAGGGCAAGGAACAGTTAAGAATTAATGGGCCACTTCACATTAACTTCCAGGAATAACGGTCACAAGCTGGCAGAGGGTAGATTTAGGCTAGATATAAGGAGGCGCTACTTCACAGTCAGGGCAGCTAGGATCTGGAACCAACTTCCAAGAGAAGTGGTGCTGGCTTCTACCCTGGGGGTCTTTAAGAGGAGGCTAGATATACACCTTGCTGGGGTCATTTGACCCCCAGTACTCTTTCCTGCCATGGCAGGGGGTCAGACTCGATGATCTGCTCAGGTCCCTTCCGACACTAGAAACTATGAAACTATAACTGAGCATGGAATTGACAGCCATTGTCTGGTATTATCCACTGTACTGTGGCTCAGTTCTTCCTCCCTGGCAACTGATGAATGTTTTCAGTTAAAGGTGCCATTTGCCTACCAACCTTACAGCCTCTTGGAAACCCAAAAGCAAGCATCTAGGAAGCCCACTCCCCCACCCCTCCCCCCCCAGCCTTAAATCAGGTTGGGACATTGCAGAGTGGGGGGTCCATTGTCCGCAACTGAAAGACCTTGAGGAAAGTGTTCTCTTAAAGCTACAGTATAAGACAGACACCATAGGCAGAACCTAGCCTTTGGGACGCAAAAAGCCAGGGGCCTGGGACCATAGACTTCAGTTAAGTGAATGCAATAGAGGTTGGGGCAGTAAAGTTCTGGCTGTGTACTAACGCAGCCAGTGGCTGTGAAAGGTTTTGCGGGGATTGAGGTGATAATGAGCAATGCAGGGTGGAGATGCCTGTAGGACCAGGCAGCTACTAGTTATAGAAGGCTTGGTGTCCATACATAACATGGAACCAGTTCAAAATAACACTCAATTATCCAAGTACTTTTGAAAAATTCCAGGAGGTTTAAACCATTCTACACTGGTCACTTGCAGTTTAAACGTCATTTAAACAGGTCGGTCCTATGTGTCCACACCCTTTATTCATTGCTAGGGTTTGCAAAATCCAGGCAGCAACTCATTACTAGTGCCTGGTGTTTCTACTGATAAGTGAGGGAGCCCAGGTCACAGATAATTTTAAGAAAAAAATGAGATTTTTAACCCTTATTCTATATATAACCAGACAAGTATGAAAGTTGTACAGTATTGTGATTTGTCTTTCTCCATCTGTAGATAGCTTCAGTATCTCTACTACTATTCTTAGGTGTTCCTCCCCGCCCCCCAAATTATAGCAAAATGAAATCAAAATAACTGCTCATTTTTACTTGTTGCTGTTAATACACAGTGCATAGCAAGTAAGGACCCAGCTTCTGGTAAGTTCAGCTGTGCACTTAAAAGATGTGTTAACTTTTTTGGAGACCCCTTTAAAACTTCTTAAAATTAGTATTTTAACAAAAGTGAAAGAGCTGCAATGTTCCCAGTAATATTCTGGCAAGCATATACTAAATGTGAGAGGGAATATCAACTTTTCCTGAAAAGCTGCACTGAGGCCCCCTCTACACCTTACAGGTATCACACAATTAACTGGTTAATTGCACAGTTGCCTTAAGACCAGCTACATATGTAGAATAGCTATCATAATAAAGAGCCCCAACCAGTTATAAAGTTAGACCTCGAAAATGTTTACGAACTTTATAGCTGGTTGCTATAGAACTTTAATTTGCACACATGGTAGGGTCTCCCTTTCAGCTGGGAGCCCCATGAGCTGACAGGGTTCCCAGCTTCAGGGAAGCACCATGCCCAGCACAAACCCCCTGGGCCCCG
Organism: Gavialis gangeticus; assembly: GCF_001723915.1. Taxonomy (NCBI): domain Eukaryota; kingdom Metazoa; phylum Chordata; order Crocodylia; family Gavialidae; genus Gavialis; species Gavialis gangeticus. The sequence goes on along the minus strand of NW_017729025.1, from coordinate 12,932,152 downwards.
GGGGATTGCAGCAGCTGCAGTCCCCAGGGCCTAAGGGTGCGTGAAACCCCAGGGCCCACACAGGTAGTCAGGACCAAGAGCCCTGTCAAGTACAAGATTCTTAGTCCCAGCTGTGCCTGGCCCCCAGACTGGGAGGTAATTGCGGAAAGGGGGCTCTCAGCTGTGGGAGCCTCCTTCTGACTGATGCAGCGGGGAAGCCCAAGATCAGGCTTCCCCTACACTGGCAGTAAGGTGTGATTGGCTCTAATGTGCGATCCCACAATTGCACTTTGCCATGCACATGTAGAGGTGGCCTGAAGCACATAGCATTCACAACAACTTTTAGCCAGGGCCCGTTTTTGTTAGTGAGACTCCTTGGCATCATGCTGGGTGGGTAAAAACATTATTTTGGGGGGAGGGGAAGGGGAGTACACTCTTCTTTCTTTAAAGTAGTCCTGTTGAAAATAGTCAGAAATGATATCTATACCATGTTATAAACAATACATCTTTGCTGTAGCTTTGGAGAAAGATCACTGAACTAGTAGAAGATACTGGCTAAGCACCTGGGACTAGTTTGTGGAAATGCTAAACAAGCATCTTACAGTAGTACTCTCTTCTGCTGGTTCAGAGAAGATTTTCTTTGATTCAGTTTATTCAGCTGGTTTAGCTCCAAGTGGAGAAACAAGTTTGGAGTTGACAAAGCAGGAAGGCTTGACTTATCTCTTCAAATCTCTGAATGGAAACTAGGTGTGAGAGGAGGTGATTTAGCTGACCTAACATATTAAAGACTATGGTAATTGGGAACTACAGATATTTCATTTTGTTTAATAAATCAGTTTAAAATGCTAAAACATTAAATAGTAGGGCTGTGTGAAGCTTCAGATGCTGATTCGATTCGGCCCAATTCAGTGGCTGAATCTCCAAATCCGAATCAAATCAGGGAACCAATAAAAAGGTTCAAATTGATTTGAAGCTCTCCAAATCTTCGGAAAAGATTTGGACAGCTTTGATGATTTGGGCAGTCCCCAGTCACTGCAGCAGGGAGCTGGAGCAGACTTGGAGCTCATAAGTGGGGGGGGGGGGCCAGAAGAGACCATGAGGGGACCCCTGCAGGCCCCATCCCGTCTGCTCCCCAGCCCCACCCATGGCTGCCCCAGCTCCCAGTGCGTTATAAAAAAGCCCTGACTTGCTGGGCGCTGCTGTGCAGGGAGGCGATCCCCACTGTCCCCCACTACCCAATGCTGCATGGGGGGCTCTGTATGAGCCCCCCAGCTCCCTCAGGCCCCCCATGGCTGTCCTGCCCACCTCAGCTCCAGCCCTTTAAAAAAAAAAAGAAAAAGAAAAAAACCCTTGGACTCACTGGCTCTTGCAGTAGCCTCGGGGCTTCAGGGGGCTTGTGGAAGAGCCCCCCACATGGAACAGGGTAGCGGGGGGCAGCAGGGATTGCCCCCACCAGGCAGGAACTGGTGAGTGTAGGATCTTTGGGTTTTTTTTCCTTGAAGGGCTGGAGCTGGGGGGCAGCGGGGATTGCCCCCCTGCCCAGCAGAAGCTGGTGAGTTAGTGCTTTTCCCACCCCCCAAAGTGCCAGGAGCAGGGGCAAGCCATTGCCAGGGCTGGGAGACCCAGCTGGGGATGAGCCTGGGTGATTCAGCCAAATCGATTCAGGACAGTGATTCAAATCGTCAAATTGAATCGCTGTCCCCCGAATTGGCCAAATCTGAAGTGAATACTAGCTGCTTTGTACAGGCCTATTAAATATGGTTGATATCTAAGAAAGTTTATCTAACAGATAAAAGTTTTAAGATTTGGGGGTTTGTGTATTTTAACTGAATTCTGGTTTTCATCAAAATACAACTTGACGCAAGTAACAAAAATGATTAAGCTAATAATAAAAAGTATCATTTTCTATTGTAATAGAAAATGTAAAATTAATGCAACTAGGTTTGAACTATGTAATTAAGTGATTCTTCACATATACATTATCTTTCCAATTAGCAAATGTGTGCTAAATTTAGTGTAAAAGCTTTATTTATCAATGTATTTTAATGGCTATTGACCAATGAGAATCAATATTTCTTGTAAGAAAACGCAGTGCAAATACGATTGGGGGTGACCATAAAAATCAATCACATGATTAAAGCTTATAATTCAAACTTACTTTAAGTCAATCCACTTTGATGCCTACTGAATAAGAAAAAGCATAGCCCTTTGCTGCTTTAACTGGGAATACAACTTTAATGACACATTAACATTTCTCTACTCTTGTCTGTTAGTGTCATGATATCTGCCCTGGTCTTGTTTCATTTTTTTTGTATGTAGTAGAAGATGGATACGGTAGTATTTCAGATTGCTCAGAGAAAGCATGGTCTCAGAAACTTACTAAGTTGTTTGCCCCCATACAGCAATATAGGCCATAAAGAGGCTGCATCTGGCTTGGGAAGGTGTGCCCCAGCCCAAAACAACCCAGAGCATCGGGAGGCATCAAGCTGTACTGAGCCACCCATCCCCTTCACAGCACACTCCTCTGCAGCTGCCCCTGCTGCAGAAAGAGCTATCATAATAATTAATTCAGGCAGTACTGATGCAGGTAGATAGAGGCAGAGATTATTCTAGGTTATTAAAGAGATTACCAGGCATGCTTGTACATGCAAAGCATACTGGCTGTGGGGGATTATAGGACATAAGTGAGTGAGATCACTGAACATATTGGGCTTGGTTTTGAAACGACACACAGGAAGAGGAACAGTCTTTGCACAGCTGGGTCCATCTTTGCATACAAGGATATGTTTTAGCATTCATGAAAAAATCAGTGTTCAGGCAGGATGAGTAGGGGCTTTATTCCCCCCAACATTTACAAGATGTCAGTTCAGTATTTAACAAACTTTTCAACAATATGCCATATTTACTCAAATTCAAAATGAGGGGTTTTTTTCCTTCCCGTACAGTGGGGGAGAGGGGAGCCCTCTGTCTTGGATTTGAGTACAAGGCATGGTGCGGGGTGGCAAGTAGCTGCTACAGGAGCTCTGACTTTGGCACCAAGCCCAGGTTGGGGCCAGAGTTAGAACCACAGGAACCACGTACACCCCCTCCCGCCTGTTTCTGCAGCCTCTTCACCTCCCCATCCCCTATTGCTGTCAGATGCTTCTCCAGCTCCAGCCCCATTCCTTCCGGGGGCATGGAGCACATGGAAACTGTCCCCTGCCCAGCCAATCAGCAGTGGTGACAGCTCCAGCTGCCACCTGGCAGGGGTTGCACTGCCATGTGCTCCATGCCCTGGGAGGGAATGGAGCCAGAACAGTATCTGACAGTCAAGGTGGGGAGCAGAGGCTGCAGGGAGCCAGGCACTGGGTGGGCGCAAGGGCAAGCAGTCTGCAACGGGAAGGAGGGTGAAGTATGCAGAGGGCTGCCTTTCCCAGTTGTAGCGAGGCAGGGGTGAATTTAAGATGACACTCCAGTAATTAGAACTGATACCTGGAAAATTATAACACGTATACATTTTCTATATAAAAAAATCTAATTACTGGGAGGACATCTTAAATCCAGTGTCATCTTGGATCTGAGTAAATATGGTACTTGTTCATTTTCATGCTGTTATTGATATTGGTCTTCAAATATTAGCTTCCTATTGGACAGTTGGGAATGGCATTCCTGCGTAAAGCAGGGGACAGGGCTCCATCGGGGATTAACAAAACTGGGTTCTATTTTCGGATGCACCACTCACTTGCTCTGTACTGATCACTTAATCCCTTTTCCTGAATCCATTTTCACCATTTGAGAAATATGGAGAAAAAATACTTGAATCCCAAGACTGCACAGCCATAAAAGAACCTAGACAGGGCTACTGCAGCCACGTATACTAACATCTGATGGCCTTTCTGAAAGGGCTCTAACGTTCTTAAAATTTAAAGCTTACTAACTTACTTAGTTTTGTCAGTAACTACTGTATTCATGTCGTGAAACAATTTATCTTTTTGTGTGATCAAACAAACACTTCTTTACATCACGAGACTTATCTGTCTTTGCGTTAAGCATTACTGCGTTTTTATAATAGGGATCTCAAACTGTTAGTACATAGTTTCATCCTGAAAGCCAGCTCTTTGAATAATTGGGGTTTTGGCAAACCTGAATTTTAGCAGTTAAGTACTCCTTTAAATAGGTGACTTGCGAAAAGAGTGGAGAGCAATTTCCAAGGCCTTCCAGGCTAATAGCATGAACATGCAGGTTTGCAACTGGGCACAGGCATGTTATCTTACTCTACCAAGTTACTAAACTTTAATGAAGATGAATGCTGTTTGTAGACAAAGCTCAAGCAAGTTTCATTTTCAGCACTAGTTTTGCCAGTTGTATTTCTTGCCCAGCATAAATACTTTATTTTGATCTGAGCTGAGAGGCAATTTCTTGTACCTTATAATGTAGGGAAAGAAAAAGCAACAGGACAAAAGTTGGAAGTCGGTTAATTTGAATTGATTAAAAATTGTAGGGCAAATTTGTTGAGTTAGAAGTCCTGATATTAGGATTCCAGTGAGGTAATGATGCATATTAAAAAACATAAATTCAGTATCTAGTTCTTCATAGGAGGCAGAGAATCTGAATTAGCCCATTGCAAGAATATAGATCAAACAAACTGACCTTTATATTTTAATCACCCTACTTTAAAAATAATAAATTGAAAAGATTTTGGTCTTTTTATATATTAATAAAATCTTATTTCAGGTTTCTTTAAAAAAAAAAAAAATTTAGCCTCTCCCTTTTCAGTTTTCCTGTTATGCATGTTCCATTGGTCTCTTAGAACCCAAAATCATTACATTTCTGGACATGATTTACCCATTGGGAGATTGATGTGTAGGGATGGATGGCTGGGATATGTGGTCGGAAGTTTTTGGATTTGAATGCATAGTTTAAAGTGTGTAAAATGAATGGGTATTTATTACACCTCTGTACATACATTTCAGAGATTGTGGTAGCTACATTTGAAGTAAATAAAAGGGGCTGGTCTAGTATTTTGGCCCTGTTGCATTTGGGTTATTTTTCTTGTTGTTTCTACTGTACTACCTTGTGGGGGGACACTGCTTGTTACCATTTCTAACTACAGTAGGTATGAAATGCTACAGTTCAGAAATGTTAGCTGTTTCATGAGCTCATTCTTGGCTCACTGCAAAAATTTAAATACGGGTGTCTTTATTTTCTATTGTCTTTTTATGTTATCGCCATCACTGTAGTATTGGGGGGTTGGCTTTTTTTGTATTTCATCTGTGAAGTCAGGCATAGATTGATACATAGTGTAGTCGGCCTGTTGATTCATCTTCATTCAGTGCATTCTTGAACCTGAACCACGTTTGATGCCTAAAAGTCCAGTCTAACACTAGAATTAAGTGAATAATGTATGTGTCAGTTTTACAAGACTGGATTGGAGGGCCAGGTTTTTGTTCAGAAGAGCTGAAGAAGCAACACTAACTTCCAACTTTTGTTCTGTTGCTATTCCTCCTCCTGTCCACCCTGTGCCTGGGGCTGCCAGGAGCTCTTATGGCTCGTAGTGTAACTTGTAGTTGGAGAAAGTCACTAAATTTATACCTTGACTGTAACACCCGTGACTGGTCCCTCCATTGCCAGTGCTTAGCAGGGTAGCAAGAAGGGTTTTTTTGTTCTCTTCCAGACCTATACTAGGAAGAGCTGGGGGTAGTGTATGGCAAAATGTATGACACCCAGGGTTTTCCCCTTATAATACAAAAGCCTTTGTAAGGGCCTGAGCCTGCTTAGAATTTTGTTTAGAGTTTTCACAGTAAATGTTCATACAAATATTTATTCAAACAAATGTTCATGGAAAGCTAAATTTGGATTTGTAGCCAAATCTGTTTAATTGCAAAGTAAAACTTGAGCAAATGGAAAAATGGCTTTGCTTAGTTGTAAGTAGCTTATAACAGTTAAGTTATTCACCCAAGCAGCTGACTTAGTAACACCCAGCTTGGGTCCTTAGCCATTCAGTGGGGAAATTCCAACTATCACATATTTGATTGAAGTAATGTTCAAGGCAGTCGGTGGCCATTTGATATAAGGTGAAATTTATTTGTACAAACCATGAATCATTGTTGCATAACTATTGAACTTATAACACTGTTTCTCTTTCTCAGTTATTAACAGGAAGAAAACATTGATTGCAAAATTGTTTTGATGATACAGTAATTATAGGTGGCCAGTTTAATGTAAAGCTTTAAATCTGATCAGGTTGCTTTGTAAATAATTTTCTGAAACCATGTAAATCTCAAAAATGACTTGCCCTTTTATTTTCTTTAAAGGTTGTCTTGGAAACAGAAATCACGAACAAGTCTGCTTTGAAACTTTATGAAAACCTTGGTTTTGTGCGAGATAAGAGGCTGTTCAGATACTATTTAAATGGAGTTGATGCACTGCGTCTTAAACTATGGCTGCGTTAAAAGAAACCACCACGTCAAGCAACCAACTTCCCAACAGCGCAGAGTTGTCCTTTGCATGCATTGCAATTTGTACAGAATTGCTTTGCAGGTGGACTTAGTAATTTCCATGCAGCTCTTATCTGTCAGTGTCTCATTGAGTGTCGCACATATTTGTTGCACTTTGGCATGGCACATTTGTTCTGAATTAAACCAGATTGTTTCAAACTTCGAGTTCTTTTGGTACCAGCAGGATGTGCCAGTTGATAGCCAAGATACGTTCGTTCATTTGCAAGTCTACTGACTGTATTACATACACAGTGAACATTTTATCAAAGAACCTGTATGTGGAACACAGCGTTTGGTTCCAGAAAAAAAGCCAATGTAGATTGTAAAATTCTCTTAAGTATACTAACATTTCATACAAAACTTGCCATAGTTTTCTGGAAAAAAGGCTTCAATTTTAGGTTTTATTTTTCCATATTGAATTATCCATTCTTAAATATTGGTACCTCAGTGATTAGTGAATGAAAAAAAAATGTATTGTAGGGTGGGGTGTGTGTTACAATGAGTAACGGTAACAATTTAAATTGCGTCTGCCAGTGCCTGTATAGATAAGTATATTTGTCTTCACCTCTTAATTTTTTTGAGTGCATGCTTTTTTTTTTTCTTTTACCTTTTTTGATTGTCTCTGCAAGAAAACTTTCTGCTTTTATTTAAATTCTGGATTTGATAATAAATTATTTTAGATTTTTATAATTTGGATATTTCTCCCAGACAAGGGTTTGGAAGGCCCTTCTTTTCTTATAGCAAGAAGTGTAAGCTATTTTGAAAACCTTGAGTAGCTGCTAAAAGAGAACCTGATGTTACCAGCAAATTTCTGCTGGTTTTGGATGCACTTTTTCTTTAAAAGTGAGGGACTTTTTACAAAAGAAAAAAAAGAAAAATAATGTAAATTGGTATGATTTTATTTAATCAAATTTATCACTCGGCACTCTGAAAAACAGCTGTTTTAAAATAGTTGGGACTTTTTTTTCCAGATTCGGTTTGCTTTGCTTCAGTGTTCTAAAATGCTTCAATCTTCAGTTTTTTTGGTCTTGGAAATAAATTTCAAGGTGCATTGTATCTATTTTTAGCTGCTGTCATTTTCTGTAAACTTACCTGAGTTAAGTTATCAGGGGATCCTTCTTTTTTCACTTCCCCCTATCCACAATAAGTTCAGCGGGGAAGGGACTTCCCTTTTTTAAAGTGGGCTTACACGGGTTTTACCAAAAGCCATCAATTTATTCACTAGTTAGACTATGTCTACACTCGTTTGAACAATGAGATGTATAACTAGGTCTATAGATGAGCTGTTTTTTCACTTTTGGGGAAAAAAAACAAACACTGTGCTATTGGCTTATTCATGTAACTGGAAGAACCTAAGTAACCCATGAAAAAGGCTGAACTCTCAATGAATCCGCTTTTCTGTACTGTGCATAATCCTCAAATTTGCCTTACTACACTGCGTCTGTTAGGGTTTGGTTAGAGTCATGTTTTTAATTGTTAATTACTGTACATTTACAAACCCTACCTCCAGTAACATTTGGAACAGGTCCCCTCGAAGGAAAACTGGATTTGAAGGAAAGTCAGCCTGATTTTGCACAGACTGAATGTTCACATGGTGATAAGCATTCCCCATGTTCTAAAATTGTGAATTGTATTTGAAAATAAAGGTGTGAGTTTGTAAGTTTAAATTGGCACTCCTGCTTTCTCTCCCTGTGGACACCATTAGTGTTTTTCATTTATCCATTTCTAAAACTTAATTTGGGGCTCTAAAATGGTGCCAGAATCCCAGCAAGATAAATGGAAGTAATCTGCTGTTCACAGAACGAACTCAACGTGGTTCACATCAGTGTTTCCACCTTGTAATGCAATTCAAACTTGTTCCAGTTAGACAACTCTTAGGGATGAATCTGTCATCTCTCCTGTCTGTTGGTAGGTGCTAATTGTAGGTAAAATTTCATCACATATTAGTAAACTAACTCCTGACCATAGGCTAATTTCACATAGGTGCTTTAGTGGCCTACAAAATGGAGAACTGTTCTGGCTCATTTGAATCAGTGGTTCAGAAGAAAGTAATTCCACATCCTATTAAAAGCTGTTGCACATTGTACAAGGTCAAGTAATGGAAACTGCAAATGCAGTCTTTCTTTTGCGTCTTCTATTGGTTAATATTAAAGCAGAGGGCTTTCCGATTTCTTAAAAGCACATTAGAAACTAGCTTAATATTTCAGGTAGGTGGTGCCACAGTTGTCATGTTGTGCATTCTAAAATCAAATACAATTCCATCCGTTTAAAGCAAGAAGCAACTTTCACCATGCAAACTTTCAGGATGCTGAGCAAAATGGGTGTGCCTTTCTTTTAAAAGAATGTCTACAAAATCCTAATATTGCTACTGTATAACACACAGTTCACCACCGAAGATACTGAAGCTGTACATGTTGTTGGTGTTCAGAGATACAGGTATATTCCTCACTTTGCTGCATGGGGTTGGATGTCATGGATGGATGTGATGTATTTTCAGCAGGATGAGAGCTTAATTTGAATAGAACTTCTCACAGAATCTAGAAAAGTATCAGTCACTTTTCTTGTCTGTTGCTAAGACACATCCCCTTTTTTGCATTGACAAATCTGAACTATGGAGTTGGTATTAAGTTACTTTTATGTTTAACTTCTTTATGCTGCCCAAACACTGCTGTTGGCTGACATACGTCAGAGTGGATGTTTGCATTACAATGTTTAAAACAAGAAGGGAGAGAAACCATCAGGTTTATCACTTTCAGAAAAAATAGGCATAATTTAATTGGCGTTAAGTAGTGAATCACAACTATTTTTCAGTGCACCGCAAGTCATCACAAAAATGGAGTGCTATGTTAAAAGGTTTTCAAGTCTTGTATAAACGTACCATAAATTATATTTGGAGTTTGGGTATCGGATGGGTATCTATAAAATATCAAGTGTATCTCAAAATATTGGACTGCTGTTTTGAGTGGATTATATTCTGTCCTTTTATCCTTTGGAGAGAATAAGAACATTGGGGTTATGAAATGTACAAGCTGTCTAAATAAGCTGCAGTCAAATAAAATATGGTTAAGTTGTTTATCTATTTCCTTTTAAATAGCCATGTTCTAATGGTTACTGTCCTTGCCTGTAAATCTGTACACAAATGATCTGCTTTATTATCTAATGGAAGAATGGAAAAATATCAGTAAGGGAAAATGGTCTGATCTTTTTCTCCTTTATACAGCTAGGTAATTGGTTGATCACACTGAGTGTCATGTGAACTTGATTTCTGCTGGTGTACTGAAGTATAATACCATTTACCCATGTATGCTGCCTGAGCCTGACTCTGCCGGTGGTTCAAAGGCCTCCTGTGAAATAATGAATGCACTCTTTTCCCATTCAGGGAACCTGGAGAAGGTACCCATTTATAGCCTCTTTAAAGCCAGACTTATTTTCTTCTATTGAAAGCACTTTTAGGTGCTTTTTAAAACTCCGTAAAATTGAAGTCTTTGGTACTTTGCAGTAGGTTCCTACTTAGCAAGGCATGCACAGGGCAGCTGTAATCAACATAAAGATTGCCTGTGAGAACAGCCTCTTAATGACTTCCATTTAAGGTTTTTCCAGTTGGATTCAGCCCAGCTGGGTTTTTTTGATGTTGGAGACAGTGCAAAGAAACAGGGCAAGACAAAGCAGTTCTGAAAGATTTATTTTTATGTAGCATACCACAATGTTCTGTGGTTCTAACAGTGTTCCTTACATGTGTCTAGTACTAGAAGATATTGTATGTAAATGAAACACCCAGTTCACACTGAAATTTCTGGCTGTTCTTTATCCTCTGTTAAAGCACCATGGCAGAAACTGTCCTAGTGCATTTCTGCTGCTTATTAGTAATTATTTGGTAACCTCTTGAATTCTGGTGGCAGTTTTAAGTTCTGTTCCATGCTGCAGTGTAATCACAGCAGAATAGTATGCAGTTAATGTGGGTAAGCCAAGAATAGGTTAGAGGCCTATTTAGCATTTGGGTTCTTTCAGCATAAGTCAGAAAAATCTCTCTGTCAGGTCCTAGTTTATTTGGATTAGATGATGATTTCCACTGTTAGGCTTTAAAAATACTATGTTTCTTTAAACCTTAAATTTAATATTTGCTAATATTTGCAGTTGAGTATTGAAAGCAAGTGTAAATCATCTTGATTTGGGAAACCTGTGTTTTCCTTAAATCTGTAGTCCTGGGGGAGCATGAGCTACCTCCATGCCTGTATAAGTGCTGTGGATGAGGCAGTACAATCTGCAGCTCGGATCTTTTGAAGTCCTGCAGGGTTGGTAAGCAGTTGTCACCTCTGCAGAATTCTATTTGCCATCTCCCTGTTGTAGAAGGAGAAAGTGTTATGGCCTGTGTATTTGTACAAGAGATCAGTTTAAGTGATCTGTTGCTCTCTCCTAGCCTCAAAATCTGAATTTCCTCCTACAGTGATCCTGCTAGGATGGAGCTCAGCCAGGCTTTAGGAGAAGTAGTGGTTTCTGCAGTCTTGTCTCATGTTACACAGCAATAAAGAGTTCCCTGGGAGCTTTGTTAGACAGATCTAGTTTGTCTGTAGCTATAACAGGGAAGAGTGGACAGAGCCCTCAAAGAGAAACACCACTTTGAAATACAAGGGAAGAACCCCAGTAGTAGGAGGCAGAAAAGACCGACCATGGAGGAAAACAGCTCTTGCTAAAGGAAGGTAGACCTAAGGAATCAACTGGGTAAGCCTGGCTGTAACAGAGGCTATGTTCATTTGGGGCCTGCCTGGAAGATTAAGGAACTTGAAGTAAAGGGGATTTAGAGAGAGAACTAGTGAACCTACTAGGAGGAAACTGGCCCAACCAGAACAGATGCAGAAGAGCCAAACTTAGCAAGCAGCATACCAGGGGCTATAGCAGTGGGCTAGATTCAAGAACGAATTACCATTTACTGGGTCAGGCCATAGAGCTATGTGGCAGGACGCCCTAGGGGGGCTGTGAACTCCCCTAGCACCCCCTGGCTACCGTGTCTAGCTGGTGTCAGAATGCACCCTCACCAATCTCACCCACCACATCTTTGATCCTTTAAGTGTTTAGGGGAGGCTGCCTTTCCTTTCTGTGCTGACACGGTGCCTGCCTTGCTATGCCAGGCCTGGTCCGGTTGCCTGCCAAAGTTCCTTCCGTAGAGGCTCTCCTCAATACATGCACCCCCTCTCTCCCAGGGCCTGCTCCTCTGCACTCATGCACTCCTTGCCCTCACCAGGCTTCCAACTGGGCTCGCCCCCTTTCAGAGCTTCCCCCTTCCAGGCAGCGCCCCACTGGGGCCTACCTCTCCTACATCTCACAGTCACCCACACTTGGGCCCGTGCCCCGCAATCCTTGCCCAACTCGGGCCGCTACTCGCGCTTCTCACATTTCGCACACTCAGGCAGCCTCAGCCTTACCTGGCCCCAGACCCCTTGCAGGATTATATGCCCGCGCTCAGGCCTCATCTCGCGTGCCCTAGCCCACGCTCGGGCCTCAGGCAGCCTCAGCCTTACCTGGCCCCAGACCCCTTCTAGGGTCGTATGCCTGACTCGGGCTTCTCACAGTTGGGGCTCAGGCGGCCTTAGCTTTACCTGGCCCCCCCCAGACCCACCTTCTTGGGCTTATGCCCTACTGGGGCCAACTCGTGCTTCCCGCGCCGCGCTTCTCACACCCACTGGGCCTACAGTGCTTCTCGCGCCCTCGCCCACTGGGCCTCTTGTCTGTGCTCACGAAGCCTGCACCGGAGTCTCTTACCCGTGCCCGCATAGCCCGCAGCGGCTCCTACTGGCGCTGACTACAGCACCCTCCCTGGCACTTGGAGCACCCCCACCTTACTGGGGGGACTCCTGTTGAGGCCTCCTCCACCCCTACAGCCTCACCCAGTCCTCCAGTTTAGTAACAATAATTAAATTCCCAAAACACAACTTCCAAGCACAACAGAAAACTCCCCCTCCAGGGTCCCAACATAAGTTCCAGGCAAACCTGGCTCCCTCACTCACGGATCTCCTTCTCTGGGTTCCCTCCACCCCGTACTGCCAAGCAGCCGCTCTCCAGCCACCAGGCTTCTCTAAGGTACTGCTCAGCTCTGCTTTGACAGAGCTCCTGCTTCTGAAGCTGCCAGAGGGGAACTGACCTCTGGCCTCAGCCTTCTCTGGTTATGAAGGCCAGGCCCTGCCCCCTGGCAGTCAGCTGACCCAATCAGTTACTACAGCAACTCCCAACTGCTGCCCTAATGAGTGGCAGTTAAGCCCCTTTTACCATCATTCAGTAGCAGGCACCCTAGTGCCCTGCCACAGTCCACCTAGCCCAGTGTCCTGTGTCACAGAGGGGCAGAGAGTGGGTGCTGAAGGGTGAGTGAACTAGGGTTTTGCACTGGTTCTCTCCCACTTGCAGCCTCCAGCATTTAAATTATAGGAAGTTCTGGCTTGGAGGCTGTATCACTAACTCCCAGGCCCCTTTCCTCCACTAATTTGTCTAATCCCTTTTTGAATCTGTCTTAACTGTCAGCTTCTGCCACATCTGATGGCCATGAGTTCGACACTTAAATGACACGCTGTGTGAAAAAGAACGTCCTTTTGTTAGTTTTAAACTCACTGCCTACTACTTTTATGTTGTGACCCCTAATTCTTGTCTAATGACGGATGGTAAATAATAAATCCCTATAGACTCGTTTTGCCATTTAGTATTTTGTAAACCCTTGCCATGTCCCTCCTCAAGCATCAATTTTCTAAACTGAATAAGCCTCAGCTCTTTAGTCTCTCCTCATATGGAAGCTCCTCCATACCACTAATCATCCTTGTTGCCCTCTGGGCTTTCACTCTTCAGAGACCTGCCCGCTGATAAGAGCATAACCTAGCAGGTGCGTTAAGCAGGGACACCTATGAAAGAGGAAGGCTATAGCAATGCAGGGAATGCAAATGGCATCGCAGCTGGAGCTGGGCAGTGTGGCTGGCTACAGTAAACTACTAACAACTTACAGTGATAGTTGCTGTAAAAAATCCTTAGGTTGCAGGGGAAAGCTCCAGATGTGGGACTGCATGAGCATGCATCCAGTATTAATACAGCGTGGAATCATGTTGCCAGTGAAAGCAAGATCAGTAGTTGTTGTTTGAGGCTAGCTTTCCCCTCTCAGTGGTGTTACGTGGCGGATAGGTTCTTGTTTAGAGACTCTGGAGCTGTGGAATAAGAGAACAGATGAATTCAAGTTGTGCTCTTCTCTGGGCAATGGGGACCAGGAAGATTCCTCGAGTATAATCACATGGGATTGTCTTCACTTGTGGATCCTTCCTCAAGCGCATATGTCCTTGCCTTATGTCTAGTAGATCTTGGAAGAAGTACTGGTGATATTCAGCCTTGATGCACTCAGTCTGCAATGCAAGTACTGTACAATGGCATGAATGAACAAGGCTTTTCTTAAGCCTGCACCCCCATGCGGTAGTTGACAGTCACTAATTCTACTGGCTAAGGGAAAATGCACAGCTGAAGCTTTTTCCCCATGAGAAATTCATTGGATATCTGTTTGAATGTTGAAATATTACCCAGGAAAAGAAAAATATCTTGTGTGTGGGGTTTTTTTTTTCTTCTTGCCTGTTTCAACCACAAACACTACGTAAGAACTGCCATTTATTGGGTCATGCCATAGGTCTGTCTTGTCCTGTATCCTGTGTCATGAAGTGGCAGAAAGTGGATGGTCAAAGGGAAAGTGAACAGGGTATGATCAGGGTTTTTGCCCTGTCCCTCTCCCACTTGCAACCTCCAGCATCTAAGTAACCCTTAGATCTTCTTGCTGTCTCGTGAGGACAGGAAAAAGATCTGACTCTTCTTACACATCTCTTCCCTGCTTAAACAGTTGCTGCTTAAAGAGTTTTGTTTGATCAGATGTTCTCCTGACTCTTAACAGCTGGAGGTAGGTCACTGGCTAACCCAACTAGTCTGATTATTTTCACTGTGTTTTTATTCCCTGTAGGCCCCAGTCAAGACTTGTACCTACGGTTCCTGGTGAGATAAAAGCAGTTGTTTCTAGTTTAAAAAGAGAATTTTTTATTTAAATGAAACTCTATCAAAGATTTTAATTTGGCAAAGAAAAAGGGGTCACAATTAAGGCTGGCTGGGGAAAAAATTGGTTTTGTGAAATATGCTGAAGTTTAGGCAATTGGTATGGTGAGAGGTAAAGAATACCTAGTCCCTGAATTGCCAGCATCTCGGGGTTGGGGCCCTGGCCTGCAATGGAGGAGACCCAGGTTCAAGTCCCTACACTGAATCTCCCATAAATCCTATCACAGACCTGAGAACAGAGATGTCATGAGCTCCTTCAGCGCCTGGGGCAGTGAGGTGGGTGGGATGCCAACCACTGAGGGGTGGGGAGTCTTACCTGCTCCAGCTCTCTCCAGTGAAGGCAGCAGCGTGCTGTAGCAGCATTGACTTACATGGCAGCAGCCCTATGGTGTGGGTTCCCTAGCACCCCATTCACTGCCCTCCCCCAGATATGCTATCGGGTGCAGGGCTGCATCTGCATTCCTGGTGAGGTGGCACCATTGCACTTGTCCCACTTGTCTTCCACACCCCCGCCCCCCCCGATGCACTGCTGGGCGCGGGGCTGTGCCTGTCTGGATCCTATGGTCAAACAGCACAGACCTACCTCTGCCTTGGCAAAAATTCCAGGGGTGGGGAGAAGGTTCTGGCACCCCCCTCGTAGTCGGCACCTGAGGGTGGTGCCCTGTTCACCACCACCCCTCTATGCTACTGCCTGAGAAAATTTTCCAACAAAAAAACAGCAGGCAAAACACCAGACCAGCACTAGTCAACAGTGCTTTCATGGGGCGTGGGGAAAATGACACAAAAGGGGCAGTGTCCTCTGAATTTTGTGCTCTGCTTATTCAAAGAAGGACAAGGTATGGAAGGCTGCTGTAGAGCACCAGAGGTGTTGGTGGTGGTGAGAGGGACACCATGTTTCCTCTAGTACAGCTCAGCATCTTCATGGTTATATTTTGCTTTTATTTAGTGGATCAGCTTCATAGCTGTCACTTTGCTATAGCAGCCAGTGGGCATTGCAGTAGAAGCAGGGGGATTGGGGAGGGACATGAGGGAAAGCAAGATCATTGCTAAGGTAAGCTCAGTTTCTGCAACAGTTGTCCCCGTGGCTGAAGGAGGTGTGATTTGCATGGCCCATGTCCTAGAGCAGCGTCGTGATAAAATGCTCTCCTTCAAAACAGAATCAGACAAGCCCCTCTCAAATATAATGCTGAAAATATGCAGTCTGTCTTCAGGGAAAACTATTTCCCTATGTTCTGGTCACATGTTCTTTGTAGCTCTCTCTCCAAAGTAGATGGGGAACAATGTCATGGGGCCTCCATGTAAATGAGAACTGAGATTTTGGCACTCATAAAAACCCTGTACTCAGGGCATCCAATGCAAATAGTGGAGGTGTCATTCCAGCGTTCAATACCACTTGATTGATCTGAAGTCTTAAGAGCCTGTGGTGAGTGCTAATTTATATTAAATTAAAGTCCACCACCCTTCAGACAGATTACAGGCTTTATCCCACAAATGCTGCATCTCAGGTTGATCCCTGGGTGTACATAGATCTCCACTGAAAATGCTGGGGCTGCCAGCATGAAGTCTCTTATAGGTTTGGAATCTGAAACTCCATTTATTTATACAACGTACCAAAAAAGGTGGTAGTGAATGAAAAACTAATGCTTTGTAAACGTATGTGTGCTTTATCCTCTGTATAATACACTAGGTTCATTTGAAGCCCCTGGGTTGGCCAGGAAGGGTAGCAGGCAGCTCTGTCAGTAAAGCCCAAGAAATGTATAAATGTATTTCTTTGAATAAATTGAATTTTACAAATATAAAAGAGATGTTAATTCCCTGGTGCTTGCACTTGCTAAGCAGTTGCATTCACACTGTATTTGTGTCAACTTGTTAGTATCAGTCAGTTAATGTTGTGATAACACGTTTTAGAGACAGATCTCAATTGCCTCTTGGTTGGCATGGTACATATTTTTGCAGCTCAAAAACCATGTTGCTTGGTGCTTGTTAGCTGGACTAATATCACGGAAAGTAAAACAAAGCCTAAATGGCAGTCAGTCCTTTTCGGACTTCTGGCTGCCTGAGCCTTGCACTCAATTAATTGCTCGCTTGGAGAAGGGAAAAAGAGACTTCCCTGTTTCATTAGGAAAGCAGGACAGGAAAATACTAAAACAGAAATCTAATCGCCCTGTGTTCTTTTGCTTTATTGATATGAAAACTGAAGACCTGGCACTCTCCGGACCATAAACGAAGCAGCAATTAATTGGAGTTTCATACGTGAGCCAACAAGTGGGATAGGTATAATGTGCTAGCATATGTTTTAAGTTGTGCTCTTTGCTAACGCCCACTATGTATTCTCCGATAAAACATATCTGCTATGCTAGAACAAAATATTCTGAGAAGAATTTTATTAGAATGTAAAAAGTCAACATTTTGATGGTGATGCTCAGGTAACTTTCTATTAAGAAGTTTTAAAAGTTTGGGGGTGGGGGAAAGAAAAACGTTTAATATCTTTGCTAATTTCAGTTCTCTCATTTCCAGCTCCTTGACATGCTATTTTTCAACCGGCTGTGATAGCTTACTTAATGGATACTTGTTCTCTTTCTTTGTCAAGGTTAAAGGAGGATTCCTTGGTTGAGTATCAAAACTTGCATTTGGAGATTTTTATGAGCTTTATCCGGTCTGATAAAAGTTCTGGGCCCAAAGCTGCTCTTTAATACAAATAGTGTAGAGTGGGGCTGTGCGAAGCTTCAGTCCCTGATTTGATTCAGTGGAGATTTGGCCTGATTTGGTGGCTGAATCTCTGAATCCAAATGGAATCAGAGGACCCTTTAATCTCTCCAAATCAAATCAGAACCCTCCAAGTCGATTCAGAGAGATTTGGAAATATTTGGCGATTCGGACACTGGTGCTTCCTGGGTCCAAATCAGCATCGAATCTTCAGATTTGGATTCAGCCGAATCGAATCAGGCACAGTGATCCAAATCAAAGAATCAAATTACTGTCCCTGATTCGGGCCGAATCCAAATCAAATTGGGTCTGCTTTGCACACCCCTAGCGTAGAGCACAGCAGCATTGCCCTGAGCATTTAAGATCAGCATGTTGCCCCTACGGTACAGCTCTATGTCCTCTCAGTCCCTCTGGAAACCTCTTCATTTGTGCTCTTCAAAGCTGCCTATGGCATTGTGGAAGTGAGGCTGGCAGGGGCACAGTCAGCCTGTACTCTTTCCACTCTTATGGGATAGCCTGGCATAACTGCCCATTAACTTCAAAGCTTGAAGACCCCACTTTAAGGCAGGCTGGGGAAGCAATTGCAGTCATCTTTCCAGAGGCAGCAGCACCTGGGAAATTCAGAAGAAGCAAAGACCCTCTGTGCAATTGAGGTCCAGGACTGAGATCTACAAGTTCAGCAAACCAGAGAGGGCTCTTGCTACTTTGCAGTGGGTTTCCCATGAAGGGGAGTGTCTGACTCCTTTGATTCTTACATGAAAACAATATTTATGACACAGAAAATTTAGCATATCTTAAAAGAATTGGTAACTGCTATTCCTATCCTCCATCTGAGAACTCCCTTTTGTGTGTCCCCGTTCATTCAGACTCATGTTAAACCATGAGACAGCAGAAAAGCATAATAAAACAGGAAGGATAAGAGCTCACCTGTGACCAATTCATGTGTGGCTCTTTTCACAATGGGCTTGAATGTTCATGATGGAAAGCAAACAGGTGCAAGGCCTTAGTTGTCACTTCTGCTTGCTCTTGCCCTGATGTGCATTACCTAAGTACCCCTGGCTATAAAGAAACACACCCCAAACATTCTGGTACTTACTTATTACTCAGATGTTCATAGATCTGCGTGGAGGGTATCTTTGCCCCAAACATCCTGCAGTCTAAATTAAGATGGGAACAAACCAGAGGTCGATGACATGGGTTGGTGTGGGGGAGGAAAGGTTGAGAGATGAGACCAGATGATGTCACTGAGAAGGGTGACACACATCTGGGAAATGAAGAGCGATTTTGTATTTTTAAGAGGCTCTGGTACAGAGGTCTCCTTGAAATGGGTGTGGAGCAGAAATGGCTCAAAGGAGGAAGGAGGTGTGGGGTCAGGTTTGAGGTGCAACATGAAAAAGAAGCCATGGGGGTGACTTAGGAGGGAGGGCACTTTTTCTAATAATGTGTGTGAGGAGGGGCCACATCCACCCCCAGTATCAGGTGAGTCACCAGTGGCAGCGGCAGTCTCTTGGAGTCAAGGATGACGTCCATCAGGCTTGATGGGGCCTCAGGTAACCGAGGAGCCTGATTCTGGATACTAGGGCTGTGCGAGGCTTTGGACAGAGCTTCAGATCCGGAGAAGCTACGGACGCTTCGGGGTCCGAAGCAGCATGTCCGAGTCAAAGCGCTGGCCTCGTTAGGCTTCCCGAAGTGGTTCGGAGCTTCTGAAGCAGTTTGGAGCTTCCTCGGAGGCCCGGCCATAGCGTGTAATGGGGAAACAATAAAATATCTATAACATTGTTGTTTTTTGTCCGATTTGCATGAAATTTTCAAAACCCAACCCCCTGTACCGATCTTCTTGAAACTTGGCAGACTCTATGGCCTCAGTAAGAGCTACCAGCCCTGCAGTTTTGACCCCCCTGTGGTGTAACACAGACGTGACAGGAGTTTTGCTTTCAAGAATTTGGGGTACAGTTCCCCCCAAGCCCGGAACCGATCTCCTTGAAACTTGGCAGGCTCCATGCACTCAGAAGAGGTTATCATCCCTGCAAGTTTCATCCAAATCGGACAAAAAACAAAGTTATAGATATTTTATTGATTCCCCATTATACCCTACGGCCGGATCTCCAAGGCAGCTCCAAAGCTTCCGAGCCGCTTCGGCCGGATCGAGACGAAAACCCGGTCCAGAGCTCTGGATCGGATCGCAGCCATCCGAAGTGGCCGGATCCGAAGCCAGATTGGATAGCTGCCAACTCACATGGGCCTACTGGATACACCCATTCTTTGGCAATGGGGGCAAGTTGTTGCACGTGGGAGTATCAGGTGAGTAACGAGAGATGGAATCTCATTTAGATTATTTCCTAGTTCAGTTCAGGCAGACCTCCTGGATGGTTTGTATATAACTGTGTTGTCTTAACTAACATCAATTAAGTCTGCTGAAGTAATGAGTGAAAACTAAAACCACCATTCTTAAACCTTGGGTCATGCATCATTTATAGGATGTGTGCAGCTCATTTCCATAGGCCAGCCAACCCTATTTATTTATGAATAACGTTTTCTGTATTTAGAGGTCAAAGTAAAATTAAATTTTCTGCAATGTTATGGTACATTTGCTGAGTCCCAGCAAAGCTTTTGCTGTAGAGTCTGGGTGCTTTGGGAAGGCAAAAATCCTCAGCTGGCATTAATTGACTCCAGTGCAGAGATGCTAACATATACCAGCTGAAAAATCTTACCCCTTGAGATAAACTTTCCATCACTTTCACTGACCTGATGTACTTAGACTAATGGGGGCCAACCATTTTGGCAGGTGTGTCACAAATTAATCCCCATACCCTCCCTGAGTGCCTTTCCAATAACCTTCCCCTGCCCAATCTGCTGCTCTGCTTTCTGTTTCCTGTCATCTCCACCACTGTCCTTCCTGTCCCCTCCCTAACCTGCCATGTGCCAAAACACAGAGGCCGTCCACACTACTTTTGACACCCATGCCACAGGCTGGCCATCCCTCACCTAGACTATAGTATATAAAACTGATGAATCTTTGCAGGATTAAGCTCCTAGATTGTACCATGGGAGAAAGCATTTCCAGATATAAACTGGAAAATAAATGCTACATCTGATAATAGGGCCTGAATATTCCTACCTTCAATAGCCAACAGATTCTTTCACCAAATGTGAGGCATCTGTGTCGTTCAGTGATTTCTATTAGACTGGATATTGGTAAAATATTCCAGAAGAGATGGCCAGAAAAAGTTAACTTGTGCTCTTTCAATCCAAGGTGATGTGGTTTAAATTAAAAAGAGAAGAAAAGAAAGTAGGTCTGTAAATAAGGTTCTCTATTTCAAAAGGGAAAAAGAATGGTAAATTAAAAGTATCCAGGTTGTAGCCATATTGGTCTAGAGGCAAAAGGAATCAGGACTCATGGTAGAGGTGATATCTTTTATTAGACCAACTAGATTTTTGCAAAAAAAAATTCTTTAAAAAATGTAAATTGCAGTTAAAGAAAGAATTGCAATTAAAGATTTTTTTTGCAAAAATCTAGTTGGTCTAATAAAAGATATTAATTTATCAGGACATGTGGTAGAGGTAAAGGAGCTAGTTGATAAAATCAGATGGACTAAGGCAACACGGACATTTCTTAAAGTCAAAGGTGCAGAAACTGTGGAACTTTGTTCTCAAACGGGGGTAGTGGGGAAGCTTTTGGGGAGAGGGTTTCAGGCCTAATGGGATGAAACCACCTCAGACAGCATGTTAGAAATAAGTGGAATACCCATAGTGAGTAAAACAAGCCTTAGCAGCAAAGAACCTATCTTAGTCATCAAGATGTGTACAGATACAGTGAGAATTACCAGAAGTCACACTGACTTTAAACCTTGCAAAGGAAATCAAAACAATAGCAAAACACTCTTCAGCCATTTAAATAGAATAAAAAATAAAGAAGTGGACTATGGCAAGATTAAAAATAATCTGTATGGGACCCTACAACTAAATTGCTTTGCCTTAGATTTTAGTGAGGATAAGGAGGAGGGTGAATGTATAGGTAAAGGTACAATGAGTAATGGGAATGAGTGTCTGGAAATGGAAACTGCCACAAGAGAGGTGGAACTAAGACTCAAAGAGCTCAATGGACCTGGGTCATTGGAATGGGATAACCTTCACCCCAGGACTCTGAAACAACTGGCACAAAAAGTCAACCACCCCATTAGAGACTGCAAGCCTCTGACAAGAGACTCCTGTGCTAGCCTGACCAGTCAGTCAGGTGACCAACAAAGGGGAAGGGCCAGTGGGCTTAAAGACTGGTCCCAGAAGGCGAGTCCAGCTGGGGAGCCAGGACTGACCATCCTCATGAAGAAGAGGGAAGACACCTTATTGGAAGAAAGCAGGTTCTCTGAACAAATGGTGAGTAGATCTGAAGATGTGGGGATTTCAGTTGCTGTTGGTGGGTGGATTTTTTTTTTCCTTTTGGAGCCCAAGTCGGTGAAGTTGTGGGTACTAGGGTCTGTTTGTGACCCAGAGTGAAAAGGCAGTTCTGTTAATCTTTTGTTGACAACGTACAGTAGACTAGGTCCAGCTGTAAAGGGAGTTTGGGACTGGCTCTTGGTGGAGATGCACAGGTGGAAGTCCATCATGCCCCTGAAAAACAAAAGACCTCCAATGGACCCTGATGCCCCAGTGTGGATCCAGGAGGTAAGTGGGAACCTCGGCGGGTAGGGAGCAGCAGCAGCAGGCAGCTGCTGAACTGAGCCGAGGAGGGTCACATTTCCTCCCGGCCCCCCTGGCTCCTACTTAGCCCAGGCCCCCAGGGAGCTGCGTGAACAGAGTGCACAAACAGGCACTCTCTGGGCCCAGCACACAAGTTAGTGTGGGAGTTTGCACCAAAGGGTGCATGGTAAGGGCACGAGGCTCTGGGCAGTGTGCCCACAAACCCAGGTACTACACAGTAGCTGAGACTACACCGTAAAAGGGTGGGGACATACCGTACCCTGAAGGTTCCCACCTCTCCCCCTGCTGGAGCTCCCCCCTCCCCACACCACTGAGGCCTCCACCCAGACAGAGCCCATTATACCATCCTTTACCCAGACAGTGCCTATGGTTCAGGCTATGGGGACTGCCTGGCACAGCTGCCAGTAACTGGGAACGGGGGCCATGCACACACACACACACACCCCACCCCCTGCTGCCGACAGCGCCAGCAGCAGTGTCTGCAGGAGCTCCCCACTCACCGCCACCACACTCCCACTGCTCCTGTTGCTGCTGTGCCCCCCCAGCTGCCGGGGACACGAGTCATGGTCATGGGATAGATGTATAGAAGAAGTAATAGGAAGACTCCAGCGATGGTACTACCATGAGGGCTTTGGCTTCTTCAGTCATGGCATGCACCTCAGGAACTGTGGTCTGTCAGGAAGAGATGGTATCCACCTCAAACCAAAGAGGAAGAAGCTCTTTTTAGCTAGAATGGTAGACCTCCTGGATAGGGCTTTAAACTGAGATCGTAAGTACTAGCACAAGTCTGAGAAATGGCAACCTTGAAACCAGCACCCCTGGGTGCAATAGGAAACATTCTCCGACACCAGCTAACGGACAGGTGATCCCACAGCTCACCAGGAAGCCTAGGGTCTCAAATGGCAGGCTTAATTGCCTATACACTAACAGCAGAAACATGGGAAACAAGAAGGAGGAACTGGCCCTCTTGCTAACCAACAACCAATACAACCTCATAGGGATTACGGAGACCTGGTAGGACTCCACCTATGACAGGACAACAGGCTTAGGGGATACACCCTGTATAGGAGGGATTGTGTTGGGAAGAAAGGTGGAAGAGTTGCTCTCTACGGGAAGGAACATTAGATGTCCCTAGAAGCAAAAATTGGAAACAGGGAAGGGCAACTTGAGACACTCTGGGTCAAGATACGGGGAGAGCATGAGAAGGGGATTTGACCATAGGAGTTTACTATAGACCTCCAAACCAAGAGGAAGAGCCTGACCAGGAATTCACTGGAGAACTGGCAGAGGCTGCATGCTCTTGGAGTGTGGTTGTCATGTGCGACTTCAACTACCCAGACATCTCATGGGATAAGCACTCAGCAAGATCTGGTCACTCACAAAGCTCCTTCTCTTGCATTGAGGAGCTCTATCTAGCTCAAGAAGTCTAGAGGCTGACCAGGTGCAAGAGTGTCCTAGACTTGGTGCTGGCCAAAGGGGATGACCTAGTGAGCAATCTGAAGATAGAAGGGAAGCTGGGCGACAGTGACCATGAAATAATCACTTTCTCCATACATCGTAAGTCAGGGAAATCAGCCGGTAGGTTAGAAATCCTTGATTTTAGGAAAACTGACTTTCACAAGCTCAGGAGATTGGCTAGCAAGGCCCTGTAGGGCCATGGTCTGATGAGGAAGGGAGTACAAGGAGAGTGGTCATTCCTCAAGGAAGCAATCCTAATAGTTCAAAGGAAGTCCATTCCCTTTCTTATGAAAGGCAGGAAAAGGGCTGGAAGCCCCTCTTGGCTCAATAGGGAAGTCATGTACCTCCTGAAATCAAAATGAGAAGCCTACAATGGAGGTCAGGATTAGCTACCAAACAGGAGTACACAGCAATAGCCCACAGTTGTAGGGAGCTGATCAGGACAGCAAAAGCACAAACTGAATACAAACTGGCAACCGAAATCAAGGACAACAAAAAGTCCTTCTTTAGATATGTAGGCAGTAGTAGAAAAAATAAGAAAGGCATAGGGCCCCTGATGACTGAAATGGGACGACTCATAACCAACACTCAGGACAAAACCAAGCTCCTGAATGAATACTTCATGTCAGTATTTCACCAATCCAAGGAAGTTAGCCTGCTTGACATGATACAGAATGTCAAGTAGGATGTCACACACCATAGTTGGCATAGATCTTGTGGGGGACCACCTACAAAGACTACATATCTACAGGTCAGCAGGACCAGATGAACTACACCAAGAATGCTAAAAGAATTGGCCAATGTCATTGTGCAAGCTATGGCCAAGTTATTTGAAGATTTATGGTGCTCGGGAGAGGTCCCAGAAGACTAGAAGAAGGCCAATGTTGTGCCTATCTTTAAGAAAGGAGGACCGTAGGAATTACAGGCCAATAATTTTGACAGCAATCCTGGGTAAAATCCTGGAAAAAATTATCAAAGTGTCCATCACTAACAGGCTAACAGAAGGTAGTATTCTGAAGGATAGCCAACATGGCTTCATTACGGGTAAGTCATGCCAGAGCCAGACCAATCTCATCTTCTATGATCAGGTAACTCACCAGCTGGATAGGGGACATGAGGTTGATGTCATGTACTTGGATTTCAAAAAAGCCCTTGACTTGGTCTCCCATGATGCACTCATGGTTAAATTGGAAAATGTGACCTCAACTACTTTACAGTCCAGTGGCTAGGTAACTAGCTCCATGGTAGGACCTAGAGAGTACTGATAGACAGGACAGAGTTATTGTGGTGGGAGGTGGCCAGTGACGTCCTTCAGAGCTCAGTACTCGGACGAGTGCTTTTCAACATGTTCATCAACAATTTGGATTCAGGCATTAAAAATGAACTGGCAAAGTTTGGTGACGACACCAAACTATGGGGGAGCACGGTCACACTCCAGGACAGGCTGGCACTATGGGAAAACCTGGACAGGCTTGCGAGGTGGGCTGACCTCAACCTGATGACATTTAATACAGAGAAATGCAAAGTGCTCCATCTGAGGAGAAATAATCCACAACACACTTACAAGCTCGGCAGTGCTACGCTAGCCAGCACCACAACTGAATGAGACCTGGGTGTTGTGATAGACAACAAAATGAACATGAGTCACCAATGTGATGCCATAGCTGGCAAAGCTAATCAAACACTGGCATGCATCTACCAAGGCATCTTGAGCAAATCTAAAGATGTTATCCTCCTGCTCTATTCGGCCTTGGTGAGACCACAGCTGGAGTATTGCATCCAGTTCTGGGCGTCACACTTCAGGAAGGATGTGGAGAAGCTCGAGAGAGTCCAAAGGAGAACCATGTGCATGATTAGAGGCTTGGAAACCAGGTCATTCGAGGAGAGGCTGAAAGACTTGGGACTTTTCAGCCTGGAGAAGAGAAGAATCAGAGGGGACTTGGTAGCAGCCTATAAGTATATTGGAAGAGTACATCAGGGCCTAGGGGAGCAACTTTTCACCAAGGCCCCCCAGGGGAGGACTAGGAATAATGAGCACAAGCTGATTGAAGATTGCTTCAGGCTAGACATAAAAAAAAAACACTTCTTTACAAGTCGAGTACCAAGGATTTGGAACAGGTTCCCCCCAGAGGTGGGTACTGTCACCCGCCCTGGCAATCTTCAAAAAGCACCTTGATTCCTACTTTTCTGGGGTCATCTGATCCCAACAGTCTTTCCTACCAAGTGCAGGGGGGCTGGATCTGATGATTTGTAAGGTCCCTTCCAGCCCCTAACAACTATGAAACTATGACTTGAGATTGCATGGCAATGTCTAGAAGCTGTACTCTCCAGTGATTGACCCTGGCAGGGTTGTGAGCCCACAGTAGAATAAAGTATGCTCACTCCAAGGTCTAAGCTCTGACAGGATGAGAGAGGCAGGGAACCTGCAGGCCTAGCCCAAGAGTTAGTCTAATCTGTTGACTAGCTAGACCCTGGAGGAACTAAAACGGGGCTGTTGGCCAAGGGCAAAGAGAGGCCTTGTGCCCAGAGAGGAAGAAGACCTGGAAGCAGGGGGGTGGTCAGATTTAGCCAGTTGATAACCAAGACTTAAATAGGATAAATCTGACACAAATGGTAATACCTAACCTTGCCTTCCCCCTTTCCCTTTGTGAGATGAAGCAACCTCTCTGATTCATTTAAACAACAAGCCATAAAAGGTGAGTAAAGAAAGGGGTGTGCAAAACCAGCTGTGGACAGAACCCTGGATTCACTTCCAGTGTCATCCTATAACACAGCCCTGTAAGCCTGACCTCAAAGGTATACAAGGCATTGAAACATTTCGAAGGAAAGAATCATTAAGAATAGAGGTGCGCTGATACATCGGTCCGATATTGGATCGGTACTGATATAAAGAAAATTGGCTATATCGGCCCAATTAGGCCGATAATTTGGCCAATAAATGCCTGTGCTGCACGCAGCACAGCATGGAGCAGAGCCGGCAGGGTGGAGAGCTGCCTCCAGCTGGTAAGTCGGAAGGGGAGAGGGGAGAGAAGGGGTGTGGGTGGGCAGATCAGTGCCCTCCATGATGAGGGAGAGGGGGCAGGGGCAGGCGCTGCCCAGCCAGGGCAGGCTTTGGGGTGGGGAGTGTGGGACGGAAGCGCAGCTGCTGGGGGGGTGGCTCCCACTGCTGCTTACACCCTGGGAGGACAGGGGAAGAGGGGCATGTGCCCCCATATCTGCATGGGGTGGGGTGGGCTGTAACTATGGTGGGGAGCTGGTGCTGCATGGGGCTCTTCTTGCTGGTGGCTGGGCTTGGCGTGGGAGCCAGTGGTGCAGGGAGGAGGCTGCAGCCACCCCAAATTTCCTTGCCGCTCCACCCCCAGCCCCATGTCGCCACAGCTGAATGCCCCACCTCCACTCAAGTGCCGGGAAAAGCCGGGGCTGTGCTGGGTGGTGGCATGGGGCTGGGAGAAGAGCAGTGGCAAAATCTGGGGTGGCTGCAGCCTCCTCCCAGCACTGCCAGCACCCTCTCTGAGCCCAGCCGCCAGTGATAAAAGCCTCACGCAGCACTGGCTCCCCACCCCCCCGCAGCTGCAGCTGCAGCCTGCCCCATGCTGTGCGGATCCAGGGGCACATGCCCCCCCATCCCCACTCTCCTGGGGTGCAAGCAGCAGTGGGAGCCGCCCCACCAGGAGCCAAGCCTCCATCCCACTGGGATGGAGCCTTCACCACAGGGGCATTGATCTGCACCCCCTGATGCCGCTTCCCTCCCCGCTCCCATTCTACCACAAGGCATTTACCATCTGGAGGCAGCTGTATCAGAAATATGATCGGTATCAGTCAATATACCTCCTTAAAAATTGGCTATTGGTATCGGTGCACCCCTAATTAAGAACATGATGGTACATGGAAGATGGAATGACATGCAGCAGGGTTTTTACCCAATACTAGGTTGTTGACAAGGCAACTAATTTGCTCAGCAAAGGAAATTCAGTTGATTCAGCCTATCTGACCTAAAGTATTTGATATGGTGCCACATGAGAAAGTTTTAATTGAAGCGATGAAGATGGCTATTAGGAAAGGGATTGTAAAATGATAAAAGATTGGCTACCAGATGACAATAGATACTGTTGAAAGGGGAAATATTGGGTTGGAGGGAGATTGCCATTAGAGTTCCTCAGTGATGTATCTTGGGGCCTAGCTTTGTTTAATACTTTCATTAATGACCTTAGCACAAACTGTAGGAGTGTGTTAATGAAATTTGCTGATGACGAAGTTAAGAGGGATCATCAGTACCGAGGAGGATCAGGATATCACAGAGGAAGGACTGGATGACTTTGAGGACGAAAGTAATAGAAATAGGATGAAATTTAATAGCACAAACTGCAAGGTGATACATCCAGAAGATAAGAATCTATGCCACAAACTCAGGGCTTATCTGTTAAAATTGACAGAGGAAGAGGGAAGAAAGACCTGGAAGAAAGTCTCTTAGCTGAGGACAGAATGACCAAGCCATAAACAAGATATTGTTGTAGAAAGGGCAAATGTTATCTTCATATGCATCATAAGCAGGTAACTCAAAAAAAGTAACTCAAAATCCACATTTTCCCATGAAACACCACTATCTAGCTAGCTAGCTATCTGTCTGTCTATGATTAAAAGGAAACACCCCTAATAGAAAAATGGATTTGGAGTTACTTCTTTTAATCTGAAAATTGGGGATTTTTTTTTATCAGGGAAAACCAGGATCCCTGATCATAAGTGTTTTTTCTAGTGCCAACAGGACAGTATTGATGCCATGATATAAGGTGCTGGTGAGACTTTACCTGGAGCACTGCCTGCAGCTCTGGTTACCCATGTTCAATAAAGAGTGAATTTGTCTAGAGCAGGTTCAGAGAAGGGTGACTTGGGTGATGGGGAATGGGGAGCCTGTTTTATCAGAGAAGACTAAAGGCCACATCTACTCAATAAACTTCCATGCTCAGTAGAGGTGCTTTCAGGTAGCTGTGTTTTGCCCCAGGACTATCAAGTAAATATATCTGTGAATGCCCTTTGATTCCTGCTCCACTAAAAAATTAAAACAAACTGGCCAGCAGGAGAAACCACATTTCTAGTCTGATGGAGCAGAGGGAGTCAACTGACTTCATGGTTTACTATTACCAATTCAGTTTCTACTAATCTCTTACTCCATAGGCGTTAACAATCTTTGATCTTCTAATTGTAAACAGTGGGGTGTAGGCAGTCTTGCCTAATGGTTAGGCCACAGGGGGAGGGCAGGAGTTAAATCACAGGCCAAGTCAAGTGGCAGAAACCAAGTTACCAGGTCCAAAGGGGCATCCAAGGACAGAGTCCAAATCCCAGGCCAAGTCAAGGTTCAGGAGTCAGAAGCCAGTGCCAAAGTTGGGATGAGCCAGGAACCAGGGGGCAGAGCCAAAGTTAGGGTGAGCCAAGAGTCAGAGACTGAGTTACCAGATACAAGGGGTGTTGGCAGTCATCCCCCCAATAGACTCAGTTACATTTGTTTTTGCTTGGATCATAAACTAAATAATGCAGCCCCAGGCTCCTAGCCTATTAGCAAAGTCTCTAGTTTCTTTTTAATTGGAGAAAAATATGCATTGTGTTTTGAGATGATGTACCACATCCCCTGCACCCCTGGACGTGGCCTAAGAAAAACTTGGCTTGGTTAGCTTAGTAAACCAAAGATGGAAAGGAGGTAGAAGGGCTTTTGTAAATGGAGCAGATAAACACCACACAGGAAAAAAAGCTTTTAGCAGGGGACTTGGACAGGATAAATCCAAAGGTCCCTCTGAGTCTTGCATTCCTAAATCAGGGTAAGGAGATAGTAATGGAAACAGACTGAAGGAAAGTAAGCTTAAAATGGCCTAACTCCTTTCAGAGCACAACTAATAGAGCATGACTGGAGGCCAGATGAGGCCAATTTGCACTCAGGTATTTTTCTGCATGTGTTACCAGCATCCCACCAGTCCCCAAAGTCTCCCACCCTGTTGTCACAGCCCATTGCTCAAAACGCACTTTCCCAAATTATAGTTCCTCTTCTCAAATGAAGCAAATTGAGCACACAGCAACATGCTTTCTTACTGAACAGCAGTTAACATAATCACATGTGCTGAAGTCTCATTCGTGAACAAGATGAAGTTTTACCCAGGAAACCTTAAATGATTCACCCTACTTGCCCCTTTGAAAGGGCATCTATCTGACTGATTGACACTTTTCTTGGGTCATATGAGTGGTGTCTATCAGGCTCGTCTCTTTGAACGTGATGAGAAAAGCCCACCAACCCTACTTCTAAAAATTCCACAAAGTCCTTTTTGCCTTGAAACATAGAGCTACCATTTTGAAACTATGGGCTAGCTTTTCACAAGGAAATACTGATTTTTTTTTTCATAGATTTCATAGACGTTAGGGCTAGATGGGACCTTGCGAGAACACCGGGTCCAGCCCCATGCCCAAAGGGCAGGAAGTCAGCTGGGGTCACATGACTCCAGCAAGATAAGCATCCAGGAGTTTCTTGGACGTATCCAGAGTAGGTGCTTGCACCACTGCTTGGGGGGGAGTCTATTCCAGACTCTGGAGACTGGGACATTAAAGTAGTTTTTCTTTATGTTCCAGCAGACACCTGATTTGAAACCCATTCAAGCAGCATGATTCTTAGGGGTATTATGCCCCACACTTCCTGATCATCAGATCCAATTCAAGTTTCTCAGGCAGGGGGGAACCAGATTCATCAATCCTTCATAAAAATAGCATGATGTACATAAGTTAAACCTTCTTCTGCCCTGGAGTAAGTTCATAAAATGCTCGCAAGGACACGCGGGGCATGAAGAAGAGAAGCTCTGCTTGTAAAATCCATGGGATACTGCTGCAACACAGCAATTAATCAGGTAAACTTGTTAAAATAAAGATAGCACAGGATAATGGCAATGGCAGGAAGGGAAGTGATCACACAAGGTCACTCTTTAGAAGCATTCAAAGCAAGCTCCCCCTGCGGTCTCTGTCGTTCTAAGCATTTCCTCCAAGATCTCTTATCAGATGAGAAAATGGCTGGGTTTCTTGCTGAAGAGCACTAATTGTCTGGGTAATGCAGTTGTTTCATCCGGTGTTGGGTTACTGATGCTCTTTAAAAGGTGAGGACATTTTTTCATCACAGTTGTGATGAAAGTTTGATATTTATTAATTTGTTTGTTTGTTGAAACACAATATCCCCCTGCCCCCAGTTGGCCCTTTGAGGTATTCTCCACTTCCATGAAAACAAAAAATAAGTAATTTTCAGTTTCTGCATTTGTTTGGTTTTTTACTAGGGCATAAAACATTTTGTCCTCCTGAGCAGGAACTTATTTCTTTCAAATCTACCAACTGGATGATTGTAAGTATAGGGCATATCCAGCACTCAAGGTTGATTTTTCTCTGGTATTCAAAGAAGCAAATATCACTGGACCATGATCATTTTTAGCATTAGAGCAGTTCATTAGGAAACAGTTAGAATGGAGCTAATTATATAGCCACTGTCCTAAGGAATTACACATGCTCATTGGGTGCTATAGCACAGGAGTAACGTTTCTAACAACATACACTACTAAGATTTAAAAAAACCCTCATTTGTGTCACTCTCTAATAGGAGACTGCAAATGTTTAGCATGTTCTGCCATATAAGGGGAATTAGCTTTAGGAAAACACCCTTGTAAAAGTATTTGATATCTTTTGTTGAAGGAACTGAGTCAATTCAAATGTGTTACCAGTTCAAATGCTGTAAGCTCAACCTATTTCTTATACCTGTATTGCAAAAATGCTATTTTATGACCAACCTTCACATTTAATTCAAAAGCCAAGTAGCTTCATTCAAAACACCAAAACAGCCCTCCCTCCAGAAATAGTCAGGTAAAATTGCTGAGTGGATTT
Organism: Gavialis gangeticus; assembly: GCF_001723915.1. Lineage (NCBI taxonomy): Eukaryota > Metazoa > Chordata > Crocodylia > Gavialidae > Gavialis > Gavialis gangeticus. Next base: position 12,900,881 of record NW_017729025.1, on the reverse strand, counting down.
ACCCAGCTACATCGGCTAGAAAGCCTAAGTTCTTAAAAGCAAGGAAATGAATGTTTCAAACCATCACAAATATTAAAATTTCCCGCATCAATACTAAATAGAAATAATGAAAAGAAATGTATCTTTCACTACGTGCTCACCTTAATGCAGGACCTGAATACACACTTGGCAAAATTAATAGGCTTTTGCGAGACAGACTTTTTTTTCACATTGGTCTTTGGAATTTCACTGGATTTTTTTTTTCTTGCTCTTTATGGAGACAAATGAAGTTACAGCTTGTAAAGTGCAAACACATGTTGGAGAAGTCACTGGTTAATTGAATTAAAGGAATGGGAGTGGCTGGCCAAGTTAACATTGTGTACCACTCATTTTCACTCACAGCTGTGGACCCTGGGCACACACGAGCACAGCTATCCTGCTTGCAGTTCCTGAGTTAGCTCCCGTATCTCTGCAAGGAGGTGCCTTGTGCTGTGTAGACTCCAATACTATGCTCTTCGAAGCTGGCTTGGGATAGGTCTTCATGGTACTCCCCTGTGTCCATTCCTGCCTCCACTGAAGGTGTTAACAAAAGGACAGCAATGAGTATCACATTTCCAAGAAGACTTTAGCTTGGAGAAAATTTGAAACAGGAGAAAGGAATAATGGGGAACCCATTTCTGAGTAGTGGAAACTTGAAGAAATACTAAATAAGTCAAAAATCAAACTAATATTGAATCAAGCATTCCAAATTGCTTTGGCTGAGTTCCTCTAGACTTTGCAGAAATATTCTCTTTTGCCTTTAAAATAACTGGCAGCTTTCAGGCCAAATCCATCTTTCCAGCTCCAGTTATAACAGGGCTTAATGATGGACGCTGGTTGCTTTACACTGAAGTGGTCACATTTGCAAGCAGCGCCTAGAAACCTCACAGTTGGGGAGTTATTGTGCTAGACACCGCACGTAGGTGGGTAAGAGACATTCCCCACTCCCAGGAGTTAACAATGCAAGCTTGGAGCCAGCTACAAGGAAGGGAAGTAGCAAATAGCAGAAAAAAGAGGATCCTCCTTCCTGTAATTAGGAGCTATACCAGGTTTTCTGTCTTCAAAGCACTTTGCCAGCATTAACTGAGCTACACAATGTCCCCCCAAGGTCGGTAATTAAGTATTATCTTCATTTCAAAGATGAAAAAAACTAGAGTTGGCAATGTAACGTGCTCACAGCGACAGGGAAGAAGCATCAGAACTGGCGCTCCACGTCAACAATGCTGGCTCCTATTTCTGTGGTTAGGCAGCAAGACCAGGCTCCGGGCTTTTAGAAATGAAAAACAAGCCCTCCTGACATGAGATTTGGGGGGTTTAGGAACTATACAGAGTCTACGGTTGTAGACTTCCATCTTCCTGTCTAGTCCTGGACTTCTTGGCTGCAAGTAGAAGGTGGGATAGAAAATAAGAATACTAAATAAGTGTGTTGACATAGTAGAAAAATGGGAAATAAATGTGGAAAAGTCTGATATTTCCAAGATGTTTTTATTTACCCCCCATTTGAAATGGATCCACTTGGTTTTGTGTTCTATTGGGGGGATTTCCCCCTGCTAAATCTGCCACAATATGTATCAAAAAATGACAGATACGTTACATAATAATCACGTGAAATTTTTCTCCTGTGAAACATTTTCAGTAACTATTTTAAAATATTTGGTTTATCAAAAATCAAGTTTTTGGAAAATGAAAATTTTTTGAGAATTTAGACAGACAAGGTTTTTTGGGTGATATCTTTTATTAGACCAACTTAAATAGTTGGAAAAAAAATTCTTAGCAAGAGCTTTTGGGTTTAAAAACCCTTCATCAGGCTGAGGAAGCATCTGCAGTTGCTTCCTCAGCCTGACAAAGGGTTTTTAAACCCAAAAGCTTGGTAAGAAAATGTTTTCCAACTATTGAAGTTGGTCTAAAAAAAGATATCAGATTCACCCAAAGAACCTTGTCTGCCTACATCCTTAGTCCAACACAGCTACAGCCTACACCCCTGTAACATGGAAGATTGAGAATTTAGATATTTTTTCCCTGAAAATGTTGAGGAATTAAAATAAAGTGGTGATGTTTGTCAATGATTTTGAAAAAGCTTTTAAATACCACTCTGACAAAAATTTCTCACCTTTTCTCTTATTCAGAGGTCAAGCATGCAAATACATGGTGCACTTCATCACCACCTACTGATTCTTTCAGCTGACATTCACTTGTAGAAAAAAAATGATGTGAGTTCATTTGGAAGCTAAGATATGCTCACTGTGGCAATGTGAAGGTGACATAAATAGAACGAGAGCATACCATTTGCTTGAACTGCAAACCTCTCTCATTTGGCTAGTATGAAAACTATGGACACTTTACTTTTCTCTTTGTGTCTTTCCAAGGCGGCAGCAGATAGAAAGCTTTGGTTAGTGTCTCACAGGCATCTCAAAGCTCCAGTCAAATCCTCATGCAACCCAGCCTAACAAAATATCGAGTGCAATGCATCAGTGTGATCCTGTGAGTTTATACTGCCAAAAAGCTGGGTTCATGTACCTCAAGTTGGCAACCTTGGGTAAAAACAGCAGGGAAGACCGCACAGAAACTCCTGTAAATTTGAATTAGGATTTTGCATTCAGTCCAACAGTCCCCTTTAGTCTTTAACTTGCGTTTCAGCAAGCTAAAATCCAAGTTTTATGGCTTTCACTGCTGTTTTAACCCAGGTTAGCTAACTCAGGTTTAGCCAACCCATGCAGAGAATACCCCCGCTTGCAATGAAGACGTACCCTAAAAGCCACTATCTCAGACTGTTCCTCAGACACCGGTTGTGACTGAAATACAACTGGAGCATCTGAGAGTACAGAAAGTCAGTGTCTCAATGTAATAGAAAGTCATTATAGGTAAAATGTTCTTTAATTAAAATAGCTCATTTCAAACCAGTTTGGGGTACTAGCTAAAAACTGGGCACTAGTTATCCTCTGTGTCAGACAGTGGCTTCCAATAAAGAGGGAAATTCAAAGTTGGAAAGCAGACTATCCATGCACACAGGTTTTGTATTGTGCCTGTCATGCTGTCTGAATGACAGCGAAACGTACAACCCCAGTTACTATACATGTACACATTCATTTATAAATCTAATAAATACGTATTAACTTAGCACTTGCTGAATAAAAATAATTATAGGTCCAAAATACGTGACATGAAAGGTAAGGTTGGAAAAACTGGTGTTATACATTGTGGAGAAGGGAATACCGAGAGGGATTTGGTAATAGTCTTCAGATACAAAAAAAAGGTTGTTAAAAAGAGGACGGCAATAAGTAAGGCTGCGGGAAGCTTTGGGTGCTGATTCGATTTGGAGGGGACTTGGCCCGATTCGGTGGCCGAATCTCTGAATCTGAATCAAATCAGGAAATCAATTAAAAGGTCCGAATCAATTCAAAGTTCTCCAAATCGATTCAGAAAAGATTCAGAGGGGCTCTAATAGGACCTCCAAAAACTAAATGGTTCAGAGTGGCATGAGCTTTCAGAGGCAACAACCTGCTTCATCAGAGGCACTTATGGCTCATACCCCTCTGACCCAGTTAGTCCCCTGAGGTGCCATCCTGCTCTACCTTCTACGAGCAGGGCAGAGGGTCCCCGCACCAGCTGATCTGCCCCTGCAATGAACCCAAGCTGGCTGGTGGAGAGTGCGGGGCCCAGGGCAGATCAGCTGGTGTGGGCACCCTCCCCCACCCCACAATCAGGGCAGCGGGTCCCCACACCAGCTGATCTGCCCTGGCCCCGTGCCGCTGGCCCCAGGTGGCAGCACCCATCTCCTGTCAGCTGGCAGGCAGATCGGGGGCCTGCCAGCATCCCTGGGAGGGCTGTGGGGGCTGTGCCAGAGTCCTCCCAGGGGTGTGAGCCCCTGATCTTCCTGCTGGGTAACAGGAGCCAGGTGCTGTCGCCTGGGACCAGTGGCAGCACCAATCTTCCTGGCACCAGTCCCAGGTGGCAGCACCTGACTTCCCTCATCTGGCAGGCAGATCAAGGGCTCGCACCCCCGGGAGGACTCTGGCACAGCCCCCGCAGCCCTCCCCAGGGTGCCAGCAAGCTCCCCAATCTGCCTGCCGGCTACATTTTATGTTTATCCATAATAACTATGGGCAAAACATCAAAATAGCGTCAAAACAGAAAAACAGTGTAAATGGAATGGATCAGTGGTTTTGAAATGAAACACTGTTCCGTCGAATCGGCAAAACTGAAGCCGAATCAGAAAGGTGCTGTTTCACACAGCCCTAGTGTCTACGTGTTCAGGGACTTGGTACTAAAGTTAGTGCACTTGGCACTGAAGTTGGTGCCAAATCTCTCCAGCCCTTCTACATGTCCCTAGTGGCTGGGCATACCCGACACTAAAGTTAGTGCTGGGTCTCATCTACACATACATTAATGCGCTTTAATTAATCACACCTAAATTTGATACCTGCATTTTCAGGTATCAGATTTAAGCACAGTTAGCCTAATTTCACCATTTTAAATGTGCATTAAGGGTGTGCATGTGTAGACACGAGCCCGTAATGCACATTGAATTAAGCTAATGCACATTAACATGTCTCATGTATATGTGCCCTAAGGCTTGTCTGCCCCTCCCAGCAGTGCTTGGGACTCACTTGGAAGTTGCGAACCAGTCCTCCAGCAGCAATCCCACAATTCCCTTTCTGACTCCTGGCCTTACTGCACCCCACTTCCTATCTCTGCTGCCCATAATTGGATCTTAGTCCAAAAGGAAAGACAAGTAGTTAGCAGACTGAATGCTAGAAGGTCCGGGCTTGAGGAACAAGAAGCAAAATGTGGACTCTTTGGTGAAGGTCACAGGGTAGACTGTGAAGAGCAATTCAGGCCAGTTAACTATCAGCGTAGGTGCATTGACCCTCGAACTTACTGTGTACCACATGTCCTCTGCTCTCACCAAACACAGGAGGGAAGACACTCAAGCTAGATACATCTTAAAGAAATGTCACCTAAAGCATCTTGATTCAAAGTCTTAGACGTACCAGAGCAATTCCCCAGCTCAGAAATAGAACGGGCCCCAGCTCCTGAGAGTCTTTACTTTCTCAGCTTGACATGAAAAGACCAGTTGTCTTTAGAATAAAAAAGATGAGCTTTCATAGAAAGCTGCTGACTTGAGGGTCTGGTGACTAAAAGGTGAAGTCCTCTGCTAATGTCCCATGAGCTACAAGAATTGAAACCAGCGGAGGATCTGGCCCTCTACTTATCCACTAATTATCCTGTGGCATAGCCTGAAGCAATCTAGAGCATACGGGGATTTCACTGAGTTCCTAAACACATTGTGCATTGCAACCCTTTCCACATGGGCCAGAGGCATGGGCAGGGGGAGTCGTCTGAAAGGGCACTTTGCCACATTGTCCTACGGGCTGTCAAAGCAGGTTTGGCAGGTAACTAGAACTTCTCTGCAGAAATTTGCCTGACAAGACATTTCAACATTAAGTCAGTAGGTGGCAAAATCCTACAAGCCTTGTGCTCAGTCCATAGCAAACATATTCAGAAAGATCAGGGCAGTGTTGGTAGAATTGGAAAAGAGGTTTCCCTTCCCAAAAATTCTCAACTGTGAATGGGGGGAAAAAAGTACGCTCCCTTTTGATAAGGGGATTGCCTACAGTGGAGGTGTTGGTGCCTTTGTACCAGTGGTCACACTGAAAGGCTCCTGAACCTGGTCCTGCAAGAAGGAGAGAGGCTGAGAGAGAGTATATCTGCACCACAGCAGCAGCATGACCCAGCAAGGGTGGTCCCAAGTGCACCCTGCTCAGCAGTTCTGGCTTCCATGCTCCAAATCTAGGAAAGCAACAGTAAAGAAATGCTGGGTGTCCTTTTGCAGCTGCTCTCAAGATCTGTCTTGATGTGCTTGAGAGCAGGGGCCTGGGAATGGCTCCAGAATGGCCTCACTGGCATATTTCTAGGCTTGGAGTATGCATATGGGAGCAGGTGGGTGGAAAGGGGGCTTACAGCTGTCCCAGTCTGGACACACTGTCACCACCGTGTAGACTTGCCCACTCTCTTCCATGAACAGTGGAACAATTAGTAAGTAAGAGAGAAACCATGCTTTCCCCTCCTCCCCCTTTGTTTTTAGGTTATAGCTTGTCATGGCACAGTATGTCCTACCAATAGATCTCAAAGGGCTTATGAAGGTTACTCCCATAGGGGGAATATGGTACCTCCTCCTTCTCCCAGCATCACACAAGCAGAAGCAAGACAGAAGCACCTGAAACAGGGAAAATAGGTGCAGCAAAGTCCCATGCCACTCCAAACAGCTCTGCTACTTCTGCCCATGGCATGGGCTTCTCTGGTGGGTTCTCACACCCGCTGTACACAGAACAGAGCTCTCTTGAAATGGCTCAGCCTCCTGAGGTAGATGTTAAGGGTTACCTATCCCAAAAGGTCTGCATGGGATCTTTAAGTAGTGAGTACAAGGGGGTTTGGGCTTGTTTTGAGCCTCCAACTGTACTTCGGAGATTTGGTGTAGACATCCTCAGGACTCATGCTAACATCTTTGGTCAGCACAAAGGTGTCGGGGTCTTCATGAGACCACACTGTCTCAGGAGGTTCCTGATATTCCCTCCTCCCTGTCAGGATGGAAATAGTCCCGACAGAGCATCTTTGCTGGGTATCACAAGGGAATTCAGAGTGGGAAACTGATGGCAAAGTGAAGGTTGAGATAGGTCAGAACTTGGCTGCACTCTTTTCAAGCCAGAATCCCATTGATTGGGATGGGAGCAAGCAGCACAATAGCTTGGGCCCTAATGAGATATTGCCACAGGCCACCAACTGCATTGCTGCACTGTAGGTACAAATAGGACAAGACTGTTGCTGGCTCTTGCATGAATGTCTGGTGGTATGTGAAGACCGGTCATAGCTGGAATCCCTGTGCGTAGGTCTGCTCTCCACTGCATCCTCCCACAGGTCCAATCCTTCCCGGCAGAAAGAGTAATGACGTTGGTCCCATCCCACTGCGCCACTGCACAGAGTTGGGAGTAAGAGGCACCAGTCAGAGCTGTCTTCTCCTCCCCTCAGCAGCAGAGAGGATGTTTGGATGGGGGGAGAGAGGAGAACAGGAAGGGCCCAAGAGCCCACGTCCCTTAACACCTGCCCCACTCCCCTTCTGTGAATACCACCACGTCCGCTCCCTTGTCTTCCTCTAATGGCTGAAACACTAGGGGATGGAAAAGGGAGAACCCTCACGGAGCTGCCAGGTGGCACCAGGAGAAAGTTTGATTGTTTGTTTCCCAGGAGAAATGAAATCAAGCAACAGCACCATCCAGGGAGTCAAAGGAAGTTGCCGGAAATTTAGCAGAGTCAGGAAAATGGTAGTATCCAGGAAGTTCCCCTTCTCTTTCAAGACCTGTGACCTAGAAGTCAGGGTGTGTGAAGCTCCAGTAATTTGAGAATAAGAGTCAGCTTGGGGGTGGGGCTGGAGGGCAGAGGACAGATCTTGGGGTTGGGGTGCAGGGCTTGGGGTGCAGAGTTGATGTGGGAGGTTGGGTGTAGAAATAGTGGATGCCAAGGGCAAAGTTGTTTTCCTTGCTCTAAATTGGTTACACAAATGGTTGCAGGTGTGTGCACACACATAAGTGTAGGCGTGCACATTGAGTATGGGCAGGGCAGTTCAGAGCCCACGTTATCGAGTGGGAGGCAAGGATTTCTTGGGGTGATATCTTTTATTGGACCAACTGCATGGTCGGGATAGGCTTAGAGCCATAGTGTGAAGTCAAGTAGAAGCAGATTTGCACCTTATAAATGAACTGAAGTAGATATACATAGCACAAGCTTGGAATAGATTTAGAGAAGCCTTCGAATGCAGGGCATTATCAAGCAATTTTTATCTAGCAGCTTAACAACATGCTTCCTGCCCTTCTATAGAAGATGCCATGCCAACGTTTTGAAAGAGAAGAGGAACTTCCTGGATCAGGCTGCTTTCCTAACCTCCAGCAACTTCCTTTGACTCCCCTGATGGCATGCCGTTGGTTGATTCCTCAAAGCCTTTTCATTCATCCTGGGAAACCAAACACAATTGCCTATCCCCACGCTGCAATTATTTTAAGGAAGCTGGAAATCCAGAGGGCTTAGTCAGTGTTGATCCAGTGCCAGAGGCTGACACGTTGAGGCCTGAGGTATCTCTGCTTGATTTGAGGTTACATACAAGTTACCTCCATTTGAGGTACACTTGCCAAGCCCAATCTTTTTCAAAGGGATGATAATACTTTAATCTCCATTTACAGCCTGAAACACAGCTGTGCGGGTCAGCGTTTCCGATTTTTGTTTTTCTTTTATGCTTTCAGGATAAGTAGATTGCAGCAAGGTCAGTTGTTCTACCTCACACCTTCCAGGGCCCAGCTGAGATAAGAAGTTCAATAAAGCTTGTGACCACATTGTGGTTCCTTTGCCAAGTCTTTGATGATAATGGCTACATCTGTTTTTGATTGTGGAGTGTAATGGTGCCCGGTGTGGAGCCTTGTCATTTCCCCTGTGTTCAGGGCTTGATATGTACCTAGAAGTGCAAACAGAGGGCGAGACCTGTACCTTCATGGGAGAGAGCCCAGGCGGTTTTGGAAAGCACATTAATCCAGACTTTTGTGAGCCACAGTTATGACACAGCTTCGGACTTCAATCAGATTTACCTTTTTATCTCATTTCTTTTACAAGCACGGCTGAGCCATTTTTCAGCTCCTATAACAATAAAAGATATACTGCAACATCCCAGGTTTAAGACCCGTTGAAACAACCTTTACATATTCATATAAAAATACACATGCTACGTCTATGGTTAAAGTTGACTACTTTCCATTATAAAACCCGGGTTTCAGTTGCTTATAGCTTTGCCCAAAAGTAACCATTTTGACTTGGGAAATAATCAGGAAGGTGTCTGGGTCTCATTTTGGTAAACGTCTGCTTTTTCAGAGAATGATGTAGGGGAAAGATGTCATTTTGATCATGTTAAGAAGGTCGAGAACAGTGATCTCCAGTCTCCAATGACTAATAGGCAATGACACCGAACAACAATTCTGCATGTCCCGTAGGTGACTCTGCTCCCCATATTCACCTCAGGTTTTGAGTTTTTAATTTCTTGGGGGGCCACACAACATATGGGAGCCTCCTAGACCACCTGTGGGTAGTCTATCTAGCACTGCACCAATGTGTCTGTTCTGAAATATGAAATGTAGGTTGGTTCAGTCAATGATCAAAGAGATTATGGAGACTTGCGACACAAGAATTACCCTTGTGGTAGGGAGGTTCTGATTCCTAAGAAAATCCACCCAAACTCAGTCAAATTATAAATCTCCAAAAATCAGAGTTTGGTAGAAGTGTCTTAGAGACTGGTAACATTATTCTCCAGAGGTCCTGTGTTACCCATAGCTCATCCCAACATGGGCTCTGTGTAGAAATACATTTTAACCTGTTAAACATTTATTTTTAACTCTCTGAAATCTTTCCTCTGGTTCCTGCTGGTTTGGTAACCAGTCACACTAGGAGACATTGTTCTGCAGCATCAGATAACACAAATCATGTTGCAATTCATGGTGTTTGTGATTATTACCAGTTAAACATCAACACATGCCAACACTTACCACCATTACTTCCAATATACATAAACAAGTACTGTTGCTGCCATGATGGCCCAGGGATAGGAGAGAAGCCAGATCTGTGAGTGGACATCATATCTTTCAGTAACTTGTTTCGTTGAGAGAGATGGCAGACAAGCTTTTGGGTTTCAAATGCCCTTCATCAGGTCTGAGGAAGCAGTAGTCACAGTCCAAGCTAAGCACATGCTAAAACAATTGCCTTAGTTGGGCCTAATTATGTTAATGAAGTTGACCACTGAAAGAGAAGTGGGCAGCTTCCTTTGCCTCACAGATCATAACTTCCCCTTCCCCTTTATTTCCCAGGTATAAATGGTACATGGCACAACTAGCTAATGTTATCCATATGTAATAATAGATGATGACAATAGATCATAGAACAGACGTTATCTGTCCAGAACAACAAGGTCAATTAAAAACTTATTGAAGTGCTCAGTGATGCAATTTCCCCTCTTACCTCCCTACAGGTGCTGGCTAGCAATGCTGTTTACTACAGAAATGGGTTTACATCCAATTTAGCATTAAGATTGTACTTCAGTTTACAGGTATGGATCAGGGCTGGGGGGGGGGGGGGCCCGGGGCACTTCCTCCCCGGTTTGATTCCTGCCCCACCCAAATTTTAAACCAACT
>NW_017729025.1:12888243-12890184 GCF_001723915.1 Gavialis gangeticus | reverse complement strand
GCACTTCCTTCCCAGTTTGATTCCTGCTCCACCCAAAGTTTCAAACCAACTGCCTAGCAGTGGCAGCAGCATTTCTACTCAGGCAGTGCTGAGGGAGTCAATTGACTTCGTGACTCATTATAATTGACCTGATCCCTACTAAACTCTTCATTCCACACGTGTTAATGACCTTCTCTTGGTTTTACTGCTCTTTGTGCTCCACCCGTCAAGCAGTCCGTTGTGCTGCAATTCTGTTCTCTGTTAGCTGCTCCTGGTCATGAAGCTCCTATCTCACAGCCCTTAAGATTGTTTTTAACCCTTTCAGTGAAGTTCTATATGTTTATATTTGCTTCAATCCATCTTTAAGCCCCTGGCATATTAATAAAGCTTCCAATTTCTTTTTAACTAGAGAAAAATAAGTGCTGTTTCATATGTGCTGATGCATTTCTGTTGTACTCAATTTAGTTAAGAGGAAATAAAATGATCAGTGAGACTACTCAGGTGTTGGATACTAATTTATTGAACACATAAGTAATACCTTTGCCCCACAGCAAGGCTTTAAATACAACACTCAACTTTCTCACTAGAAAGATAGTAAAGCACAAGAACAGGTTACTCAGAGAGGTGGTGGAGTTTCCATCTTTGGAGGTGTTTAAGACCTGGCTAGACAAAGCCTTGGCTGAAATGATGTCACTGGGGCTGGTCCTGCTTTGACCAGGGGGTTGGACTAGATGTGACCACCTGAGGTCCCTTCCCCCGCCCCCAACTTTCTATGATTCTATGATTATGCTGTTAAAATTAGGGATTAGTAGCAACCATCTGAAATCTGTATCTATTCAAAGCTAAAAGCTACTTTAAAGAATTTACTGTTGAGCTTCAGCTGACTTGCTTTCATTTTATTTTGCTTCACTTGTAGGAGAGTCTATGTTCGACACCTAGTAATAAAGGGAATTTTTAATACCCAGTACCTGGAAAGTTGTTAGATGACATGGGAGTAAAATGAATGGCAGTCTGCCATTTTAAAGGTTACACTGAATCAGTACATATGAAAATGAAATGATCATTAGTATCAAAAGATTTGGCAGTGCTCAAATGGGAAAAAAACCCATGTTTTTATATCATTAAGTATGTATCGCATACAATAATTTGTATAAATTAATGTTATCATACATTTTTCCTCTCATAAAACACATGAAACGGATTGACTGTTTTAGGTATTCATATCCATCTGCAGCACTTTCAGACTCTGGCATCCTGACTATTGGAAAACGAATTGACGCTATCCAGGATAGATGGCATTTCCACCAATTACAGCTTAATTGTTGACAGATGGGAACACAGAAGGGAAATATGCGGCAATCATTCAGGGGACAGGTGTATTGTTAAGTGCCAGATCAATTGTTCCAGCCCATTAAATCATTGACCTTTCCTGCCTGTACTCAATATTAAATGCAAAGCCTTTGCAATGCTTTCCTGCACATGGTGGTTATGCAAGATCTGGAATGGATTCATAAGCATGTTTCTTAAATATATAATGCAAGCGGAGAGTCATTTGCCACTAACTACCTTTACTGTTTATACAGTGCCGATCCCAAAATTGATCTTGTTGTTGTTCTTCTGCTTCTTCTTGTGGTTTGCTTGCCATTTCAGTGTTTGTGGATTTATATACACGGTAGGAAATTGTCCAGAAGCGACAGCAATAGTCTCCTTGAAGAATGCAGTTCGGTGGATACGTAGCAGACACAGGGAACTGCACAGGGAATGCAGTTTCATAGATTCATAGATTCATAGATTCATAGATTAAGGGTCGGAAGGGACCTAGTAGATCTTCTAGCCCGACCCCCCGCCAGGGCGGGAGAACAACAAAAACCCCAAAAAGAGAAATGGGACTCAAACGAGTCCAGCTAGGTGGGCATCCAGCCTCTTCTTAAAGACCCCCAGGGTAGGGGCCAGCACCACTTC
>NW_017729025.1:12877542-12888039 GCF_001723915.1 Gavialis gangeticus | reverse complement strand
TTGGTGTCATCAGCGAATTTAAACAGGTTACTTTCCACCCCTTCATCCAGATCGCTGATGAAGAAATTGAACAGCGCAGGCCCCAGGACCGAGCCCTGGGGGACTCCGCTACCCACCTCGCCCCAGGTCGAATATGACCCATCCACCACCACCCTCTGAGTGCGACCCCTCAGCCAATCTGCAGTCCATCTGACTGTGGAGGCATCGATGCCACAGTCACCTAGTTTTTTAACTAGGATGGGGTGAGAGACGGTGTCAAAGGCCTTGCTGAAGTCCAGAAAGACTACATCCACAGTTATGGCCCTGGGCTGGAAATCAAGATGAAAGAGTTTGATTTCAAGCTCTGCTACAGCTTTTCCATATGATCCTGGGCTGGCCAGTGAGGCTGGGATTTCCAAGAAGGGCCTTAGGGATGCAAGGAAGCAGATCTCGCTGAAATCCAGTCAGCCTTGGTGTCAAACTACCTTCGGTTTCTGTGCAAATCTCCGCCTTCCCCTTCATCTATCTGAATTTCCCAAGGGAATAACAACACTGGCCTACCTACAACAGACTGCAAGGATACATTCATTAGTTTGCAAAGCACTCAGAGAGCACAGGGACAAGGACAGTGTAAGCGGATATAAAATAAATGCCCTAACGGGCAGAATAACAGAGGTCTCAAACTGCGGGCGTGGAACATGTCTGCAATGGTAGTTAGTTGTGCTTGCTTGAAATCTGTGTAGCCTCAGTCTTATGCTGGACTCTTGCTACATGGAGGAGGTGGTGATGCCACCCTCATAGTTTTCTAAGCAGAGGTCGTGCATCTGATGCCGTCTTAGACACCAATCTAAATGCAGCTAAAATGACCAAAATCCAGCCGAGGGCCTTCAGATCTTGAGCTACTTGGATGCCCTGCCAGCAAGAGGAGGGAGGGGAGAGGGACTAATGAGAGTTATGTGACCAAGTGGCACGGTAAGGGTCAGCCTTGCAATCCCTCCATAAGAGGAAGGTGTATCAGAGGCAGGCTGGGGTTGAGGGGCTACTTGGAAGGGAAGCAGAGAAGCAAGGAGCAGTGCATCTTAGTCTTGGGTCCCTTGAGCTGACAATCCAAATGCATGTCCTTTCTTAGCATCTGAGGACGTGAACTGTTGCTCGTGAAAACTTATGTATCCTTGATTCATTTAGTCTGTAAGGTGCACTTCTACCCCACCTGCTATCCAAACTCATGCAAAGCTCCTGCTGAAGTCAGTAGGTGCTTTGCCTGTGTCAGGACTGCAGGTCTAGCCCTTTCAGTGCTTGCCAATGTCATTCCCTTACCTATCTCATGCAGTCTTATTAAAGTGGCTGCATGATAAGTCACTTCAATCCAAGTGCAGTGTCATATGCACTTGAATTCCTTGTATTTCTCCATAAAGCAGACTCAGCCTCGCAGCATGGGTCCCCGGAGACTTATTAAAGAGAAGGGTAAGTTCTCTCCAGAGCTCGGTGAGATATTGTTTTGATGAATAATGAATCTACAGAAAAATCAAGCTTCACGGAGGACTGGACCCATTTGTGAGTTTGGCTCAAATTCGGTAAATAATTTCAGCTTAAAAAAAAAGAGGGAAAATTTAAAATGTAAAAGAAACATTTTGTTGCGACTTTTTCCCAGCTGGAATGGTTCCTTTAAGAAATATGGATATGCTGTGTTTATACATTTTCTAAATGAAACCGTTTCACTCCTCCTCTTCCCATGACACATTTAATTTCAAAATGGATTTAAATTAAAAAAGAAAAGGCTAAAAAAAAAGGGATTAATAACCCAAATAGGAAACAAAATATTTCATTTTGGGTCAAACAAAATGGTCTGTGTTGTTCCCAAATGAGATTTCTCAGTTATTTTGTTTTGCCAAAAAACAAAACAAAACATTAAATCCATTTTGGTTTGAATCAAACTGATTTTCCCCCGATATCTTTTGGTTCAGCAACAGAACTATAAAAAAATCCATGATTTTGCATGTAGTTATTTCCACATTGTTAAGATACTCATAGAAACCTCATTTACTTCACAGGATGTCATGATTAATACCTTCAGTGTATCCAGCTAGGGGGTTTAAAAGCCTCGTGACATAACTGCTGTCCCAGGGGATAGCTAGGGTCGCATCCTGGCCCTTGGCAGTTAGAAGTGCTTATCAAAGAACTCATCAAAGAGAGAGATTCTCTCTGTCTTGGTCCTCACAAGCCCTGGTCTGTGATACAGCTTTCTCTCCCCATTTTTCCAGTCCTCAGAGTCCGTGCTAGAGCTGTCCCAAAATAGCTCTTTTGCCGCCTGTTGTTTCAGGGACCACATTTCCACTTTACTGCTTTGCCTTGGATGAGACTCAAACATTTGGCATTGCTCTAGGAATTCTCCATCCCACGTAGTCCCTAAAAACAGAGAAACATCTTAATTATCCTAGCTTGCATATGCAAGCACAGAGGCTTAGCAGATATTTGCTACAGGCTGATGGAATTGCACAAGATGGAAATCAGGCCCCATCAGGTCTTTCTTGCAAAGACAAATGTGCTTGCTCTTTCCTCTCCTTATGACAGGAAGAAGTTTTAGTTTTAGTTTTCAGAGCCATTGTGTGTAGGAAAAGGGTTGCATCTCCTTAAATTGTCCTGTAACAGCGCTCACTGTATTCTGTGTTTTGAGCAGTCACCAGAATCCAGTCAAAGCAGCTGTCTGCATGCAGCCTGCCTCCAGTGTTTGCATGTAGTTAGTAAATGCAGTTTTTTGGACCCCGTGGTGCCCACGGGCTTTCCTCTGGTTGTCACTGTGCTGAGAGCACGGGACCCAACCAATCTCTTCTAGAATTATCCCAGGATTATAGCTCCAGATTTATTAGGCTATTTCTTTGCTTTGTTCATTGCACTTATTTTTAAAGGCAGAGATTTTAGACTTCTATATAAGATTTTTTTCTTATAGATGGACTTCTATCTATCTTTTTTTCTTTCCTGAAAGCCTGTTTTTCCCAACTAGCTTCTTGGGTTCAAGACCTTCCACAAAGCCTTAACCAAGCAAAGCACTTAACGGGTGTCCTTAACCATAAGCCTGTGAGTTGCAATAGGGAAGCCAAGCTCCTGGAGCAGCCCAGGGCACTAAACGTTCTGCAGGGTCAAGTCACACATGATCAGGTGGATAATTTTCAGCTATCCTGTGTGAAAAAGGGCAGTGTGGTCCAGCAGATAAAGCACGAGTCTGGGAGTCAGGACTCCTGGGCTCTGTTGCTAAGAATCAGGTCTGTCTGAGGTCCGTACAGCCCCCCTCTCCCCTTACCATAGTGTCAAAGCACCTTATTATTTGTAATGTATTTATTCTCATAGTAATCCTGTCTTATGACCCCCATTTCACAGATGGGGAAATGAAGGTTTGAGAAGACCAAGCGACTTACCCCAGGTTATTCAGGAAATCTATGGCAGGACAGGACCTGAACTCAGGTGTCCCAAATCCTAGATTAGTGTCCTATAAGCACTGAACCAGCAAGATTCAACTGAGATTTTTAAAAAAAAATCATTAGTGAAAAGCTGTGATAGCTGTTATTATGCAGCATCGGGGTATTGGCAAGCAAGCAAACTGCGGGGACTTAAAAGTGGATGAGGAGGAGGTGCGCGACAGCAGCTTCCCGGTAACTTCCTATGGACCTGTTCTTACCCTGTGGTAAGTAGCAACTAAGCTGCAGGAACCAGGGCTAAGCTACCACAGTTAGCTTTTAGTTCTCATGAGATGAAAGCAGGCTCATGGACAGAGCAGCTGAAATGTAGTAAGTCTCCAGCTCCTTTTACCTCACTGCAATTCACTCAATTGTCCATGCCTTAACACCTAATTGGAGTGGATATGAAAATAGAGGCTTTGCTGCTGCCTGTGCTGCAGTGGGTCTTCACAGATCAAAAAGAGGAACACCAGCTTTACTTTTCCGTTAAAAGATGCTGGGACTCTGAAACATGAAGGCCCAGATGGCGAAACCAGGTTCTGCCCCCAGCTATATCAGTGTGGGTGCATCTACACGTGCACTTTACTGCAGAGTTGACTGAATAGCTCCACAGTAAAGCAGCACCTTCTACACCTTCACAGGATCAGGATGCAGTAAATTAATTAACTCCACTGTAAGATAGTAGGGCTGTGCGAAGCTTCGGTTGCTGATTCGATTCAGCAGAGATTTGGCCCAATTCAGTGGCTGAATCTCCAAATCCAAATTGAATCAGGAGACCCTTTAATCTCTCCGAATTGAATCGGAACCCTCTGAATCGATTCGGAAAGATTTGGTGATTCGGACATAGACACAGCTTTAAATGTTTTTCCTACACACCTCAGGATACCAGGCGACTTGTGATTGCTGCGATGCTAGGGCACATGGAGTATCCCACAGGAGCACGGGGGGCTCCCCAGCACGCTCGGCACCAGACCCGGAAATGGACTGCACTTCTAGTCCACTTCCGGGCCCACCGGGGAGCACGTGGGGGACCCCCTGCACCCCCCCAGCTTGGCGACTGTTGCCTCCTGGGTCCAGGGGGTGCACCCAGGGTCCCCCTGAGGCCAATCGCTGAGCTGGTAGGGCCTGGAAGTGGACTGGAAGTATTTCTGGTCCACTTCTGGGTTCACCGCCGAGCATACGGGGGCGTCCCCGCACTCCTGTGGGACGCTCCACCTGCCCCAGCATCACAGTGTTCACAGTCCGTGCCTGGTACCTTGAGGTATGTAGAAAAACATTTAAAGCTGTGTCTATGGCTGAATCGCTGATTCTCCGAATCAGCATCAAATGTTCAGATTCAGATTCAGCCGAATCAAATCAGGCACAAAGATCCGAATCAAGGAACTGAATCACTGTCCCTGATTTGGACAGAATCTGAATCGAATAAGGCCTGTTTTGCTCATCCCTATAAGATAGTACTGTCTGGGACAAGTACTATCCTATAATGGAGTAATTTAGTGTGCCAAAACACCCATGTAGACAGCTACCAGGGCTGGCTAGGGCGTGCGGGTGCTACAATGCAGGGGCTGTCTCATGCCCAACCCTACACTGTAGCACCCCCATGCACTAGCCAGCCCCTCTGCAGCATGTTGAACCAGGGTGAAGCAGCTCTGACCCGGTTCAACATGCTGTGGTCCCTGGCACATATATAAACACTATACCTGGAAGCCATAAACTCCAGTGCAAACTGTGCCAGAGTTTATTGCTATGTGGTAATTGCATGTGTAGAGGCACCCTGTAAATCTCCATTTGTTCCAACGAAAACATTACTCCAGAGATCAGAATTCTGCCCAAAGGCACAGATTCGAAACACTCACAGGCCTATTCACTCGAGCCTGTCTCCATTGGAGGTCCTGGTTTATACCACTGAGAGCAAGAGCTGGATTTAACAGGGACAACGAAAGTGCTCGGCGGAAGTGGTTCAAAGTGAGCACCAAATGAAGCAGAGAGGACAGGAGGCTTGCCCACAGGGACTGTGTCTCAACAGTGAAGGTTGTTCCCAGATGAAAAAGGTGATGAGTGGTAGGTTGCAGTGTATGCGACAGGTGGCCCAAGAAGGGGTGGCTCCCTGCATGAAGAGCACTGGATTACATCAGCTGCACGCAGTGCAGTTCGTTCACATTCTCCATCTCTGTAGAGTCAGCATCCTGCTGTCTCAATGGCCTCTCTGCCCAACAGCCTCAATTTAGTGTTTTGCTCTACTGTCCTCAGCTGAGTCCTGCCTCAAGGCAAAATTTCAGGGCAGTCCATCAGGGGAAATGCAGAGCTCCCCTAGCTAGCCAAGTTGTCAAATATGTTCTTGCAGCAAACCAGTGGTACTCAACCTTTAGCCAGCAGGGCCATGTCATCCAGCCCCTGAGACTCCCCCTGGATCTAGAAATTTGGCAGTGGGGGAGCAGTGGCAGTACTAATTGCCGCAGCTCTGAAAGCCATGGCAATTAACATGGCCACCAGTCCCACACCACTATACTTTCTGACCCTGTGGGGAACTCTGCGGGCCAGATGACAGCCCTGTGCAGCAGATATCGCCAGTGCATGGGGTTGTTCTGTGGCCTGATCCAGTATGCAGGGCTGGATGGGCATACAGGGTAAGACCACGGAGCACACAGCTGGCAGATGGGGTTAGACTGTTCCCAGAACTGATGCGTGGGGCCAGGCTGGCATGCCAGATCACATCCACACACTGACCCCATGTGCTAACCCCATGCCGGATCCAGCTTCTAGACTGATCCTTCTCCTGGGATCTGTCCTGCAGACTGACCCCACACCACTCATCTGGCCTGCAGGGCCAGAAGGCTGAGCATCACTGCAGTAAGCTATTGTAAAGCCCTGAGCAATGCAGTATGGCCGGTTGAGGAACGCAGTGATTTTGGTTTCACTGTAATACACTTATTCAGTAGAACCCACCTTGCGGGAGCACCCAAGAGGTCAATAAAAGCGGATAACCTATTTGAGATATCATCTTTGTTAAAAGTTTAACCAAAGTGTCGCAGAAGCCACACAGGTCCACTTTTAAATGGTTGCTTATGACAGTAAGTTGTACATTGGGAGGTGGCCTTACACCTCTAATTATAATATCTTTCACCAGCACTGTGCTGCTTCTGTTCCCACTGCCCTGCAGCGCAATGATATTCTTGGGTTTTTGAGGTTCTCCATCATCTTCCCCCCCACACAGTGACTTTACACTATTGCTCTGTTGACTTCACTGCAGCTACTCCTGATTTTCATCAGTGTAAGTGAGATCAGCATCCTGTCCAGTACCCTTTGATGAGCTAGATTCCAAGCACTCTGTGTTTTACAATGTCTTTCCCAAGCTGTGTCAATGAATTTAAAAGAAGCTTTCAGTGTCCCAATGCACTAGCTCCCTCTATGGATGACATAATCTTCCTTCTCTAGTTGGAGCTATCTATAATACAGGAGCTCACTAGAGAGGTCTGTTGTCTTTGAAAGATGAAATAGCTTTGAGTGGAAGCCAGATTTCAGATAACTGAAGTATCATTGTGCAATGGCTAAAAGCCATCCAACTAAGAAGATTCTTGCTTTAATTAGCACTCACCCAGGGGATGGGAAAAATGCTATGGTAGCTGAGTGGGCTTGGGACATTTGGAAGACGTTTCCATATAATGGCACTCAAAACACTGGACAAAATGTTGCCATAATAAAGTTGGTAATCGAAGTTAGGGAGACTTTCACTGCACAGTCTCATGTGACAACAGATGACAATCAAGAGAGTGATAATACATAGGAGTGTCATATTTTGGAATATGTTTCAGTAATCAAGCCGGGGAGTGAGCCATTTATCATTCACTGTCTGCTCCTAGCATCTGACCAAACAGGTTGTTGCCTGTGAAGGCTCTTGCCCATGGGCAGACCTAGAATTTTGGAAAGGGGGGTGCAGATGGTCAGGAGCACCATCCCATATTAAACAACGCATATTTTTCGCCAGTTAAAAATAAACTAGAAGCTTTACTAATCCACTGGGGGCCCAGGGCTGTATTATGCAGGTTAAGGTTGAAGTGAAAACAAATGTAACTTCATTGGAATGAGTTAAAAACAACCTGCAGGGCTATGGAAAAGGAGCTTCATAACCAGGAGCAGTGGACAGAGAGCAGAATGGCAGAACAAAAGATAGTTTGACTGGTGGAACATAAGGCCATTAAAAAGAAGAGAGAGTTGTTAACAGCTGGGAATGACAAGTTTAGTAGGGATCAGGTCAATTATAATCAGTTATGAAGTCAATTTACTCCCTCAGCACTGCCTGAGTAGAAATGCTGCTGCCACTGCCAATTGGCTCTAAACTTTGGGTAGGCCAGGAGTCAAAAGGGGTGGAAGTGCACCAGTACACCCTGTCCTGGATCCACCCCTGCTCTTGCCTCTCTGAACCATAGGCTTGACTGTGCATCTTGCCCTGCCTTTCACCTAACTTCAGACTGACATAGCTGCCTGGGCCTCTCTAGCAGAAGAATTCCCTTTACTGTTGAACTGTTTTAACAGATGTACCCCAGCCAAGGTTTGCTCAGCCTTCCAGATGCCCCAGGTGCGTGATCTATCTTTAGGGAACTAGCCGTTTTCCTCCATGTAGAGCTCAAAAGACCCTCCCCTTCTGTTCCTCAGCACCAGACTCTAATGCACCTTAAACTGGGCCTGACCCCTTCAGCACCTACTTACTTCCGTTTTACCCCTCCAAAGTTAAGCGCATGCTTCAGTGTATTTCTGAGTCAGCCTGGGTGGCTCACCGCTCTACCTTGAGGAGAGTGTCTCCACTTCCTGCCACCTATGGTTGGGTGCAAACAAAGGATAATGTTCATGGAAGGTTCCTGGGCACTGCAGCTTTGCAAAGGGAGGAAGCTTTACCCTCCAAAGGACTCAAGCCATGTCTATGCCACTTCCCCACCAGACCTGAAACCATGGCTGGGAAATCAGCCCTGCCCACTCACTCCCATGTGCAGCCCATGAGGTAACACATAGTTCACAGCAGCACTGAGACAGCCTGGGAGCAGCATGGGGGGCTGGGGCAGGTGCTGTACAGTTGGGGTGGGGCACAGGACTGAGCCGTAAGCAACTTGTTTAGGGGGGGGAGTGGCTCCTGCTGCTACATGCCCTCCAGGAGGGCATGGAGGAGATGTGCCCAGGATCTGTGTGGGGCAAGGCGGGCTTCGACCAGAGCTGTGCCAGGCTCTTCCCAGTGGGGGGAGGGCGGCAGCTGGGGGCTGGCCCAGGCTGCACTTGGGGTGGGCAGCAGCTGTGCTAGGAGGAGGGCTATGTGAGGGGGCTATAGCCACCCAAAAATTGCCGTAGCCCCCCACCTGTAGCCCCACTCCCAGCACCACCATCGTCCATCCCAAGCAGAGTGCGGCCCAGTCCCCCCACAGGGAAGAGCCCAGCCCCAGCCCGCAGCAGCAGCCTGCCCTCACCCCATGCACAGATCTAGGGCACAAGCCCCCCCATGCCTTCCTGGGGTGTGTGCAGTGGTGGTAGCTGCCACCACCTCCCCACACTGGGTATACCCTGGACAAGCCACTCACAGCTCCATCCTGCACCCCACCCCAGCTGTGCAGGGCCTGCCCCTGCTCCACTCCCTCTCTCACCACTGTGGGGGGCAGATCGAGGCCCCAGTGATGAGAGAGGGAGAGGGACACAGGCAGGAGCAGGGGCTGGGATGAGTGGGGCCCCAGGTAGGGCAGGTGGTGGGACAAGTGGAGGCCCAGGGGACACATGCCTCCTGATCTGTGTGCGGGCGGAGGCAGCTGCCGCTGAGCACTGGGCTTTGCTCCCTGCTGCACCTGCGCCATGCCTCGTGCCCACCTGGGGGGGGATGCACGTGGCACTGCGTAGCTCCTGGGGCAATGGGGCTTAAAGCCCAGTGTGCAGTGGCAGCTGTCTCTGCCCCATGCACTGATCGTGGGGGAGGGGGCATCTTTCCCCCAGGCCTCCACCAGGCCATCACATGGCATGGCCCCACTCACCCCAGGTCCTGCTCCTACCTATGCCCCACTTTCTCCCTCACCACTGAAGCCTTGATCTACCTGCCCTGCCCCCTGGTCCTTTACCCTCCCCCCCCGGCCCTTCCCCCACAGACTTACCTGCTGGAGTGGTGGGGCACATGCTGGAGTGGTGGGGCACATGCACTCAGCCCTGCTAAATAATTTTTCCTCCCTCTGCCTATGTTTCGGACTGCTCTGAGCCATCCATGTTGCCTTGGTGCCCAGCTTTGGTGCACAATGGGCACATGAACATGAGACATTTTACTTGAGATTAAAGCAAATTACTGTGCAGTGGGCGCATCTACATGAGATGCTATGCTATGCCATAGTGACAAGCTACATCACTATAGCTCACTGTTATGGCAATGTGGCACTGGGAGACACAAACCATAATGTTGACGTACTGCACAGTAGCTCATTGCTACTGCACAGTAGCATGGGAAAAAACCCATGCAGCATTGGGACTGTGCAGTAATGCCAGTTACTGCTCAGTCATTTAGTACTTGCTTAAACATTCCTGTTCTCACATGTCCAGTCTGCCACTCTTGCATAAAGGTGGGAGGGGGGAGTGGTGTTGTGAAGCCACATGTACCACCCTATACCCAGGTTCCTCAATTTGACTTGTTCTGCATTCACAAATGGATCCCAGACAGCTGCTGGGACCACCAGGGGAGAGGGTAAGTCAGGCAATTATTTCAGCTGGAGGGCCGCTTGCCAAATTTTGACAAACTTTTGAGAGCTGCATGGGTAGCTCCGCCCCTTGACAGGTGCCCCTGGTCACCATCTTGTGACCAAAAGTTCCACATCTGCCACCAGAAGTTCCTCCTCTTTCCCCCAGAAATACTCCTTTCAGCAAAGGGGTTTGCCATCTTGGAACCAGAAAAATACCAAATTATATTCTAAAAATCAAGCATCTACAAAATTCATGAATTTTATTTCAAAAAATATTTTTGGCCTGATTTACATGTGTTTGCATAGTGTACATAGAGGTGTTTGCACAATAGCTTAAAATAAAGTCTTACTCTTGTATATTGTGGGGGGTG
>NW_017729025.1:12875002-12877514 GCF_001723915.1 Gavialis gangeticus | reverse complement strand
GTGTGGGGTGTGGGGTAGGGTGTGGGTGTGGGATTTGTGGGGGTGGATAGGTGTGGGGGGTGTGGGTGTGGGGTGAGGGAGCATATGGGTATGTTGGGTGTGGGTGGGTATGGGGAACTGTGTGTGGGGGGGAGGGTATCTGGGTGTGTGAGGGGGTGTGAGTGTCAGGGGCTGAGCGTATGGCAGTGTGGGGGGTGTGGGTGCATGTGTATGGTGGGTGTGCATGTGGGACTCATCCTACGAACACACACACACACACACACATTCTGTCCCTCCCTCCCTCCCTCCCTGCACACACTCTCTCTCTCTCTCACGGCAGCTTGCATGTGTGGTATGTGGCAGATTAGGGAGCAGGCTGACCACACAGCAGCAGACAGGACAGGGAGCAGAAAGCAGAGCAGCAGATCAGGCAGGAGAAGGGGAAGGAGTGGCACTCAAGGAGGGCATAGAGCTTAAGTCTGGCCCCCCACTGGTTTAGCGCCCATGCTCAAAGATATTCATGTGAAAACATCATGTGAAACTTGTACCAGCCCACGGGTGCTTTACACACCAGAGGTCCATGTTCTTCCACCAAGAAGGAACTTGGCCATTGCCCGCAAAGCTAAGCTATTTTCTTTACTGATAAGTGGGTGCTTTGCTTTGTCTTCCCTCCTTGGGATATCTTTCTGGTGCAGTGAAGAGAGTGCCGTGCTAGCTCAGTTCTGTGATGAAAGCAAAGTGAACCAAAAGTCTTTTAACAAGTAATGTATCGTCTTTATAAGCCAAAAGCTGTCATAGGGCTTTAGAGTTAAGAATATCTGACGGCGACACTGCATCACTGGTGTAGAGTGTTATTGGGCATAGTCCGTGGAGCCAGCCACGCTGTATCCAGGACACAACCCAAGAAGAGGGGGCCTGGGGATTATATCACTCCTATAATCTCTGATTCCTTTGGGTGCTGCTGGTTGGTTTTAACCCTGGTCATAAAGTAAAGCAGCCTTGGAGCTGCTGTAATGTACACTGGCTTGGAAAAACCCACCACGGACCATCACGCATGGTATGGATCGCTGGATTGCAAGCACTACGACAGCATTAGCCCTTTTCTAGACATGTCTGCAACTTGCCATTAAGATGGGAGGGCAAAGGAAGGGAAAAAGAAACCCTCAGCTGTCCTATTAGGGCAACTCTATGGTCCTTTGCATTGCCAGAGTGGCACAGAAAGGCTGTATTGGAACCAAAGCTCTGGCCGCATAGCATTTGCTGTCATTGCTGCAGCAGGTACCAGTATTTGTGAGGGAAGAAAGCACCCAGGATTTCAGTGTTTCCTCACATCTGTGTGAGAGGGGGGCCAGGCAAATACCATGAGGAGTCTCACTGCCGGCTCTATCCAAAAGGGAAGAGTTTACACGCTGGAGCTGGATTCCTGGAGAGGGCTTCAGGCTGCATGCCAAAGTCAGCAGATATCAATGCTTTATCCTTCGCGATCCCTAACTCCTCCACTCGGGGTCTCGCATGGATAATCCCTACTTTAAGCAGGCAGTACCAGGACAGGTGGTGAGACTGTGCGTACAGCTGTGGTGGGGACACAATGCAAACCCCTCCTGACAGCTTCAGCAGCCTGCCAGATGCTGTTTTCTCCCACAAAGCTGTATAGGCCCTAAGCGCGGGCTCATGGTTCTCAAGAGGCACATTCAGAAACCATTAGTATTGATATCTGCTGTCTTCCACCATTGAACACAGAGATCTTTGCCTTTCTGAGGCTTCCCAGCGCATTGCAAACCTACCGCATTTGGCTCTGCTTCCCTGACAGCCCTTTCAACCTCCGTCTCCACAACGTGAGATGCCGGGAGACCGAACAGCTGCAGGTGTTTAGGGCTGGCAGTCACTGGCTTTCTCACGAGAAAGCTTATTTGACCGTGCTTAAAATGCTTGGTAGTTTTCAACAGAAAAGTGGCTCTACTCACTGTGGTCTTTGGTGTAAGGAAGAGCAGGCTCAACAGGGACCCGGTCTTCGCTGTCAGAGCTATTGTTCCTCCAGATCCTCCCATGCACTTTCTCAGGTTTCAGCTCTTCCGGTTTTTGTTTGAGTTTTGCCTCCCTGTGGTGCCCTCGCTTCATCTCTGCCTGGGGGGGCAAATGGTTCAATTTGGTGTCCGCGGATTCAGTGGGTTCCAGTGTTTAAACTCTGAATGGCAGAGGATCAATTCTGCAAATTGCTAACCCCCTGAGTAACTAGCAGGACTGAGGGTTGACAGCACCCATTCAACGGAAGTATCGGTTCTTCCAAATGAAGGCAAATCTCTTAAAATCAGGACAAATTACTGTATTTTCTCACATACAAAGCACCGCTGCTGGGAACTGGAGTGCGCATTATACATGAGAAATGTGGTAAGAGCAGTTTCTGCTGCTTGCCAGGCAAAAGCAAAAGTAAAATCTGCCTGTGATGTATAAGGAGCAGAGCAATAAGCAGGCTCAGCTCCCTAGCTGCTGCTACTCAGTCCCTTACTACGAGGAAAGGCCTTTTCCCCCTTTA
>NW_017729025.1:12841326-12870002 GCF_001723915.1 Gavialis gangeticus | reverse complement strand
TTCTTCCAAGTGAAGGCAAATCTCTTAAAATCAGGACTAATTACTGTATTTTCTCACATACAAAGCACTGCTGCTGGGAACTGGAGTGCGCATTATACATGAGAAATG
Organism: Gavialis gangeticus; assembly: GCF_001723915.1. NCBI lineage: Eukaryota > Metazoa > Chordata > Crocodylia > Gavialidae > Gavialis > Gavialis gangeticus. The sequence goes on along the minus strand of NW_017729025.1, from coordinate 12,869,894 downwards.
TGGTAAGAGCAGTTTCTGCTGCTTGCCAGGCAAAAGCAAAAGTAAAATCTGCCTGTGATGTATAAGGAGCAGAGCAATAAGCAGGCTCAGCTCCCTAGCTGCTGCTACTCAGTCCCTTACTACGAGGAAAGGCCTTTTCCCCCTTTATTCTGCCTTTCAGAAATAAGGTGCCTATATTATTCTGGGGTGTGTTGTATTAAAAAAAAATATGGTATTTAGCTTTTCTAGGAAATAAAAGCTTTATGGGATACACCAGCAGGTGGGCTCAGTGACAATCTAACCTAAGCAAAAAGCACCAAGAAATCTTTTTGGGTGTTGACATTTTCTCCACATTACCATTATATAATATCTATGTGCCCCCTTCCTTCTGCTCAGCTCAAGGTGCTGCACAGAACAGGCTAGACTCCCCCATTTTACAGATGGAAAAACCGAGGCCAAAACATTACTAAAGGTCAGAGCAGAGCTAGGAATGGAGCTTCGGTATGTGGAGGGCAGGTCAGCGTGCTACCTCTCCATACCACTCCCTTACCCTGGGCCTCACTATTTCTTATAAGGCCTAAGGGCGGTTCAGGCAAGGGAGGATGTAACAACTGCAGCAGCCACCATGGCTCATTACTTAGGGCCGGATCTGGGAACTTTGTGACACTCTCCTAGTATTTGAGCTAAAAGAGCAGCTCCTGTAGCCACTCTGAATTAAAGAGCGATTTGGACTTGGGGCTCACACATCCAGAGGGAGACAGCAGCACCATCTCCTTCCCTGCCCAATGGGTGTTTTTTTTAACTCTAAAATTAATCACGGAATTTGACCCATGGGGGTCAACTGAAACTGCATTTTCCAGAAAACAAACGATTAACAAGCAGAAAAACAGTCCCAGATTTAAGCTGGCATGTTCCCTACCAACGGCAGGAGACAGTTTGAGATGAACTGAAGCCTGTCAAGTGTCAGCACCACCCGCTGCTGATAGCATGCAGTTATGGACATAACTGGACAAGACTCAAGACAATTGGGATAACCCAACCATGCAAGTTGCTGTTCACGTACCAGGCATGGCTAGTCAAGGTGCCTGCTTCTAGCACAGAGGCTCTGTGCTCAGACGCTATCTGGAAACCACTCGTTTCACTTTCCCAGCTGAACACTGGGTGGCAGAGTGGTAACCATGAAAGAGCAAAGTATGGCAAATACGCCGAAGACAGTGAGGATAGAAAGGCAACTCTGCAGGGAAGTAAAGAAAAGACAAGGGCTTGTATACAGATCCCAGCCAGCTTTTGACAGTGTTGCCCAATAAGCATCCCTCATCTTGGTCTGAAGCCAGGCACAGCATCAGCTGAGCAGCCTGCTTACAGCCTCGTTAAATAGGCCTGGAGATTTTCAATCTCTCTCTCCCTTTCAGATGGTGTAAAATCCAACGGGCACCTCTCCCCTAAGTGATTTCAGCCTCACCTCTTGTCGCTTGCGGTTCAATTCTAACATCTGCAGCTTGTGCAAGTGCTGTCGTCTTCCTGTGGAGTGTGTCACGGCCTGTACTCTCTTCTCCCAGTTCTTACAAGGAATTAAAAAAAATACCATTAACAAGACAAAATCATCTGCTAACTGCTATAAAATCCATCCCCCATCCCTTCAATGCCTGAAGAGCATGCTTATTGGGTATAGAGGAGTGCAGCTTCCTCAATATTGCCAGTTCTCACAATCTTCTTGCAATACTTTGACATTTATCCTTACAACTCCAGCTGGTGGAATCTCATTATCACTGGAGATTTTTTTTTTATTTTGTTTTGGTTTTAAATGAGTAAGTTTCTAGCCCTCCTGGTTAGGGAGGAAAACTTGAAAACGTGACCCATACACATACCTACACCACATGGCAAATAAAAGAAGCCTTCAATGTATTTTGTCAGATCTTGTCATTTTAAAGTCAACCTTATGGGCTTTTACACAGACAGATTCATCATTGCTTAATGCTTGAGGTTGGCAAGACTGTTTTGCTGTTCCATTGTTTTAATATAGTCATTTCACTGTGGTTTATGCATGCGATAGCTGGATATGACTTTGCAGAGAAAGACAATGAGTCACCAGGAGCAAAACACCACTACCATTTCTGCATGCCTAACTAGAGATTGGTAGGACCTGATTGTTCAAGGTACTGCCATAGCCATCAAAACCAATTGTTATAAATAAATGAAGAGTTAAATCAGAATTAATCCTGTCGGCTGTACAATCCAGCCCTACCGCATCAAGGTATGGTGTGAGCTCTCACTGCCTTCAGAAGTCAATTGCCATCACTTGGAGGTCAAGGGACTTAGCACTTCCGCAAATTGGGCCTTAAGGTTTAGATCCTCAAAGGTATTTAAGGATACCTATACATGTGCCAGGTGTCTTCTCCGACACATGCTAATTGGCATGCATTGGAGCAGACTCAGTTAATGGAGTCTGCTGGAGTGTGTTAATTAGCGTGCTCCAGGGGCCCGTGTCATGTCTATTCAGCATCCTCATGCTTCAAAATGGCAAAGGGGGTGCTTTAACTAAAGCTCATCAAATGAGCTTTAGTTCAAGTGCCCCTGCTGCCATTTTAAAGTGTGGGACACTGAATACATGTGACGCTGTGGGCACTTTAATTAGAGTGGCTCTCGGAGCTGATCTAATTAAAGTATCCATCCCTCCACCCCGAAGCATGTGTATAGATGCCCCATGTGCCTAATCCCCACTTTGCTGACACCTTTCTGGGTTTGGGTGTGCAGAGCAGGAGTTGGTGAGTGGGACATTTCTCTTGGGGATGCCACAGAAAGGGTCTAGATATGCTCTTTGGGTAGAAAATTCACCCTCCTGTATTACCCTCCTGGTTAGAAGTTGCTAAAAGCAGGGCTCATCCAGAGCTCCGTGAAGTCAGTGCAAAACTCTCATTGACTTCAGGGAGCTTTTAGATTGGTCCCTGTAATGAACTGAAGCACGATGTTTGGAAAGTAGCACCCTGCTTGTATTTCCCAGGGGGTTGGCACTCCTGGAATGAGCTGATTTCCCCAGCAGTTCCCCCAATTTTCTGGTGATACCCACCTTTGCTTTTTGTGCTGCTTCCTGCTCTTGCGGTCTCCAGCGTGCCTCTGAAGTGATCACTGGCGGCAGGTCAATAGGTTCAAGCTTCTACAAACCCAATATTTATAAGGGTCAGGCTTTCTCATTCCAAGCGATCATAAAACACCAAAGCCAAATGTTAAACAGCCTCGACATCTCTCTCCAGCTCTGATTCTGGCAGTGGAGGCCCAGAGTAGACTCAGGAGACCTGCATCCTTGACAAATGCTCTCAGATCTTATGTGCATTTTGGATCACAGTAATAGTTGGAACACACTTGTGAAGGGCCACGGCTTTGTGAGCTGCCTGAACTGAGGAAATGCTCAAAATGCAAGTTAAAGAGCATTTTGGCTGCCTTTTGGCTTCATTGCTACAATAAAAGCTGGCTAATTCCTTACCCCATGGGGACTGGTAATGAGGACTGACTATGCAGAAGTGACTAATTATCAGTAGCCAGCCATTTTCAACTTCTTGTGAGATGTTTTCTGTATGCTCTATCAAGACACAACAAAGACAAATTTTCAACATTTATAATGTACCCAAAATATAGTACAAAAATGTTGTACGGTTGATGTTCCACCAATCAAGCTAGCCTTTGTTCTGCAATTGTGCTGTCTGTTAGCTGCTTTTGGTGATGAAGCTCCTTATTTCAAAGCCTGCAGGTTGCTTTAAACTCATTACAACTAAGTTATGTTTGTTTTTGCTTCAAGCTTAAACTAAGTAGTGTAGGCCCCCAGTGTATTTTTAATGTTTCAAGTTATTTGTAACTGAAGACATACATGTATTGTTTTATATGTGATGATTCTCCTCACTATCTGCAACCACCTTTTCAAACTTCTAGATCTGCCCATGTACATTTATGAGACTTGTAGGATGATTATTTTAAAAATCAAAGCTTAATGCACAAGATCTTGGGCAGTACACAGTAGGATGCAGTATTACAAGGACAAGTGCAGAGAGCTGCACCTTGGGTGCAAAAAATATCCAGCACATCTATTGGCTGGGATGCGACCCTCTCAGCAGCACAGAAGGAGAAAGGGATCTAGGAGTCATAGTGGACTCCAAGATGAACACGAGTCACTAGCGTGACAAAATCATCAGCAAACCTAACTGGACTTTATCATGCATCAGCAGATGCATGACAAATAGATCCAAGGAGGTGATGGTTCCCCCCTATGCGGCACTGGTTAGACCGCAGTTGAAGTATAGCGTCCAGTTCTGGGTGCTGCACTTCAGGAGGGATGTTGATAGACTTGAGAGGGTCCAGAGGAGGGCCACTTGCATGGTTAGGGGCTTACAGGACAAGTCCTATGAGGAGAGACTGAGAGACCTGGACCTCTTCAGCCTCCGCAAGAGAAGGCTGAGAGGGGATCTTGTGGCCGCCTACAAATTCATTAGGGGGACGGAGCAAGGGATCGGAGATGCTCTGTGCACCAGGGCATCTCTTGGGGTAACAAGGAACAATGGTCACAAACTGACAGAGAGCAGATTTAGGCTAGATGTCAGGAAAAACTTCTTCACAGTAAGGGTGGCCAAAACTTGGAATGGGCTTCCAAGGGAGGTGGTGCTCTCCTCTCCCTTGGGGTCTTTAAGAGAAGACTGGATAGGCATCTAGCTGGGGTCATCTGACCCCAGCGCTCTTTCCTCCCTAGGTAGGGGGTTGGACTCAATGATCTGTTAAGGTCCTTTCCAACCCTAGCATCTATGAATCTATGAATCTATTAATCTTATCACTGTAGAGTGCTCCCTACATAGGAATGATATGATTGTGAGGGAGTAAAATAATCAGTCCAATATTTTTGCTCTGCACTCTCACATGAACTCATTGCCAGTATAAAAGATAATTCTGCAAAATGAAAGAGTTGATCATCTATGTCTTGCTGAGCCAAGAAAAGCTGAAGAGTATCCAGTGCTTTGAATGCAACAGCTAGCTTGATGGGTGCTATGGAGGATACCAGTCTATGCTTTTTAGGCTGACTAATTATCCAAAGCAAATTCCAGTGTGATGTAGTATGCATCAACATTTGGGAATGATTATCTACTCTTTAACAGGAGATGAATGAGCCAGTGTTTTGTGTACAAATTAATAGGACTCTGACAGGGATTCAGTTCATCAGCTAATAGGACACTAGTGATACGTTTTCCCAGTACCCAATTATTTTTTCCCATAATATTTGCTACTGATGACAATTTTCCAAGCACATTTGGTTCTTAAAGACATTTAATTAACACTATAGAATGTGCTATTACCCAGCTGTTTGAGTATCCAAATATCTATCCTGGGTACAAAGAGGATTTAAAAGCTAAAGATAACTTCCTGGGCAGCTATAAATATGGAGTTAGTTTTTAAGGTATTAAGATACCTGCTTATCTTGTACCAAATTACAGAAAGATAATGAAATCCTCTATTGCTTCAGAACTCTTCGGAGGTATTTCTAGTGCTGGAATGCAATCTTACTCCCATAAAATCTCTCAATAACTGCAACCAGAAGAAAACTGGACTCACATTTAATACTGGACAGTAACCTCTGGGAGGATTAACACCATTTTGTCTTCCCACCCCCTAAACTGTGACACTATTTTGGCTATAAGTTTTGAATCATGGCCAAGGACTAGGATTTTGAGCGGCATATAAGCAAATGGAGTAATCAAGACACAGGTTTAAGTCTGTCACTTAATGCAAAACAGGAAATACAAAGGGATGGGCCTGGGCAGGAGCAGACGTATCCTGCATATCAACTGGAGGATTGGGCCAAAAGGAATCTCATGAGGTTCAATAAGGACATGTGCAAAGTCCTGCACTTAGGACGGAGCAATCATGTGCACTGGTACAGCTGGGGGGGCCACTGGCTAAGCAGTGGATCTGCAGAAAAGCACCTGGGGGTGACAGCAGACAAGGAACTGAATATGAGCCAACAGTGTGCCCTTGTTGCCAAGGAGGTTAACAGCATCCTGGGATGCATTAGTAAAAGTGTTGGCAGCAGATGAAGGGAAGTGATTCTCCCCCTCTGTTAGGCTCTGGTGAGGCCAGATCTAGAGTACCATGTCCAGTTTTGGGCCCCCCACTACAGAAAAGTTGTGGACAAATAGGAAAGAGTCCAGCAAAGGGCAATGACAATGTTTATGGGGCTGGGGCACAGGGTTTCTGAAGAGAGGTTGAGGGAAATGGGCTTATTTAGTCTAGAGAAAGGAAGACTGAAGGGGGATTTAATAGGGGTTGGTCCCAAAGAGGAAGGAGCTGTGCTGTTCCCAGTGGGGGCAGATGACAGAATAAGAGCAATGGGCTCAAGATGCAGCGAGGGAGGTTTAGGTTAGATATTAGGAAGAATTTTCTCAGGAGGAGGTTAATAAAACACTGGAACAAGTTACCCAGAGAGGTGGTGCAATCTCCATCCTTGGAAGTTTTAAAGCCCTGGCTAGATAAAGCCTTGGCTGGGATACTATAGTTAGGGCTGGTCCTGCTCTAAGCAGGGGGTTGGACTAAATGACCTCTTGAGGCCCCTTCCAACCCACGTCTTCAATGATTCTAAATCTCAGAATTAATCCACGATGCTTTTGTGTATCTATTATATCGCTTTTATGGCTCCTTCCAACCCATTAAAGGCATTTGATGGGTTTTGAATTTGGTCCTTTTCTCTTTGGGTCATACTCCTGCAGCTTTCAATAGGCTTCAGATCAGCCCCATAGACATCTCCATGTTCATATACACTGTTCCTGCTTTAGGAAGAAGTACTGGAGGAAATTGATAAACTAAATAGTGGCAAATTGCTAGGACTGGATGGTCTATGCCTAAGTAACCCAAACTTGAAAATGCATATCTCCTGACTTCGGTATGTAACTTGTCATGAAAACTGCCTCTGTGTCAAAGGACTGGGGTTAGCCAGTGTAACGCCTAGCTTTAAAAAGGGCTCCAGAGGTGATCCAAGGAACTACAGAGCAGTGAGCTAAACTTCTGGTCCTGTGAAATCAGCAGAAACCGTAATAAAACCAGGATTTTCTCCAGGTTTGGTACTGATAGCGATAACCCTTGCAAAATTTGGAAACCTCCAGTTTCTGCAAACCTGGTGCAGCGCTGTGATCGTCGTCTTGCTATGCGGTGCTCTAGGAAGCAGCAAACCCTGCTTTGGTGTTGTGTAGGTGCACTCGCACACACACGTACCTCTTTCATCTGGGATGTTTTGAATTGTCCAGTGTCGTCTGTAAGCTTTGGTCTGTTTTTCAGGCAGCGATATTAATTTGCCCCATGTCCTTGTGCCCCAGGTATTCAGCTTTTGCTTATGGTTAAGCCATTAGCCTCTAGTTTTCCCTTCAGCATCAAATGGTATACCGTAAATATGGACACGTGGCCGTGCTGCCTCCCGTCAGCATACACAGCGTGCAGTGACAGAGCCAGCTCGGTATCAGAAGGGCTCTTCCCCCTCGGGTCTGCCTCTCTGGAGTGCAGGTATCTCTCTGGCTTTGAGGTTTCTTCTCAGCAAAGCCTGTTTTAGACAACGAGTATGTTCCCCATTGCAAGTAAGTTAAAGAAGAATCAGGTCTTTCCATCCCCCCACCCCTTTTGACCGAATTACATTGTGGTGGACGGTGTTCAGCAGATGTTTTTCGTTCTTTGTGAATAAATATCTGGTTGAAAATCAAACAGAGTTTATTCTCTGCAGAGCAGAGGGTGTGTTTTAATCTTGTATTTGACATGCAGATGCTTTTATTATTTAGGTTATTATGAGGTCCTCCATACCCTTCATGTAAGGGAGGGGAAAGAAACAATTAAGCTTTTTTATGGAGACCAGTAGCTGAATAAATAGGGATGGCCAACCAAGAAAAGGAATGGGCAAAGCTGTTTAAGACTTTAATTTTTTGGGTGGAGAGGCCTGAGTGGATCTTATTTGATTGGGGGGCAGGGAAGGGTATGTGTGTGTATGCACGTGCATGTGGTGTGCATGAGTGTGTGTTTCTGAGAAAGTAAACTGAGTGTAAGTAAAAAGTGGGAGTACATTCAAGAAAGACCTCATCCCCCCGGCAATTCCACCATCGGCCTGAAACCTTTCACAAATCCTATATTTGCGCCTCACTGGTTGGATCCAAGGCAGTAACAGCATTTTGGTAACACCAGGGCCCCCAGCCATGATGAAGGCCCGTGCTGCCAGTGTTGTAAAGACATTGCGTGAGAACAGATGAAATGGAGATGAAAGAAACCAGCACGCTTGCAACCCAGAAAGACAGCGAGGGGAGGGGGGACCCTACAGAAGTATCAGGTTTATAATCTGAATGGACAAGAGAAAAACTTCCTTGTCACAAGTGGCAAATGGAGACTTGAAACACGGGGATCTCAAGGCAAACCTCTGTACACAGGACAAGACGCAAGCAGAGTTGAACTCAAACACATGCTTGGGGGCATACATGAATTAGGGCCTACCTAATGCACTCTTGGTCCCAAATAGCCAGGAGTGGAACTGAAATCTCAAACACAACTCGTGACTTGACACCCTCCCTGCCTTTCACAAGTTAGTTAGTCCCCTTGGAAAAGCCTCCTGGGTTTTATGTTTCCTGGGTCTCATGGTTCACCCAAGGCCGACTATTCCCTTTATCATCCCAGCACCTGAAAAACTAATCAGAAGTTGGACTAATTTGAAAGATGACACTAGATGGCAGCAGCTGACACTGCAAATTACTGGCCAAGCTGTAAATCATTCACAGTGCCACAGAGGCAGTAAATAGGATGGCAGGCAAATAACTCTCTAATGTACTGGCTGTTCCCACAATGAGCTGGAGGGAGGGGAAAGCTTGGGGGCTTTTCTGCATGATTAGATAGGCAGGTATCTTCCAGCACCTTTGGAAATTTCCAAGAGCCTTTCTCTGGAAACAGACCTGGGTAGGGATCTTCTGCTGCCTCTTGAAAAGGAAGAAGCACTTCTAGCTCCATGTTGTTATGTAGCACTGAAAATGTTTCTGGGGAGGGTGGGGAGAAGTCACCGGTGCTTTGAAGTCACTGCTTTATATACAGTATATACAGTAGCGAGAAGCATCAGAAAGAGCCCATGGTCGGAGGAGCAAATATTAAGGGAGAGTTATTGTTTAGTACTATTAATATATGAATATAAATAAATACAATGTGCTAATAGCAGATGTTTAAAGGATTATGAACAGGGATCTGATCCACTCTGGCAGTTACTATCCGCTAGGCTGCCTTTGATGGTGACCCCTGCTGCTGTCTCAGCCTGATCAGCACTCATGTTGGGGGGAGATTGCTCCACATCTGCCCACTCTGGTGCTTTCCTCTGAAGCATCTGGCACCAGCCACTGTCAAAAACAGGACCAGCTGGACCACACCTCTTGTCTTCCTAAGCGCCAGTCAGGACTCATCCTCTCCGAAATGAAACCTTTTGTCTTCCCACTGTTTCCCTTCTCTATCTCCGCGCAAGGTCCATTCTTCTTCCTCTCCCTCAGGAGCCCAATTTTGGTGTCCTCTTCACTTTTTCCATTGCTTTCTCCCTTTGAATCTCATTGTCCCTGAAGTCCTATTGCTCCTTTCTCTGATGCCACTAAGATCTGCCCTTCTCTCCCCTGAATCTCTTGCAGATAGCCTTTATCTTTGTAACCACAAACCTCAACCTGGCCTCCCAAATTCTCAACTCTTACTATTCCAGTCCATCCAAGATGCTCTTGCCAGCCTCCTCTCTCACTGCTCCTCCTCCATCACTTCACGTCCTTTCGGAAACTGTCTCTGCGCTACCTGCTAGTTACTACCTCAAAATCAAATATCTTGGGCCCATCTCCAAGGTCTGCTCTAGCTCCACCTGCTCTTGTGTCCTCCTACTACACCCATCCCAGCTCCACCCAGACCTGTTACTATCTCAGTTTCCCCTCCCTCTCCCTTCACACTTTCTATAAAATTGTTCCCTTTGCTAGCTTCAGTCTCCACATTAACCACTAATGCTTTCACCCTGCCATAGTCTTCCCAGTCATCTTTCCATCCCTCTTCCAGCGGCTTCGCCTTACTTCCCCTGTAACCTTCTCACTCCTCCTCTCTGTTAGCCCCTGGCCCATCTTGGTTTTATTTGCTGTGACATGACCTTGTGGGCAGGGCTGTGTTTTCAATGCATGTTTGTCCAGTGCTGTTCAAATGCCCGGCATGACACAGATGACTGAAAGTAATCATCGTAAATATTGGCAATGGGGGACTGTACAGCCAGCTGTAGCTGCCCCTATGCATGCAGCCAAGCCTGGCCCGTTAGACACAGCTCAGCTGCAGTGGGAATTTAGTTTAGGACAATGGGAAAACATTTGGCAAGGGCTGAGAGGGGAGGGAAGGAGGAGGAAGGGCTTTTAGATGCTTCCTGAAAGGTTGAAGGAATCAAATGCTCTTAGAAAATGCTCTTAGATGAATTCCACTGCTGTCTGCGAGCAGCCCAGGCCAAAAACCTGGCTCTGTTATTGTAAGGGTATGAACAACCATTTAATTTGACCTGGTGGTGATTATCCTGAGGTTTGACCTGTATCAAAAGAGAAGCAGCAGTGTCATTTACACACATTGCCCTTCCAAACTGCAGCGCTACTCTTTTGCTAGTTGGTGGCCAGTGAAACTGGGTTAGCTCCTTCAGGTCTGGCAGATGTTTGCTCCATGCAGGTGCCAGGTAGATCCTGCTCTCCAAGCCTGGTGGGGTCAAGACCAGCATAGCCCCGGATGCAGCTTGCAGCAATCACATGGCTGCTCTAAATTGCATGCAACTGCTAATGGACCCAAGAAACCGGTCTGCCTCCTGGGAATCACCAGAGCAGTGGGACACCCCAGCCAAACCCACCTACTCCGCTCTACCTAGGAGAACTGGGGGCTCCTACTCAGCTGTCAGCCCCCTGGGAATGCTTCTCAGCTAAGTAGCTGAGCTGGGGCTGTGGCCCCTTTGGCCTGCCATAGCTGGCTCATCATCACTGCTCTGTTGTGGGGCTAGAGGCAATGAGTCAAGAGAGGAGCCATATGAAAAGCAAGGGCTGGGGGAGCAGAGCCCTTCAAAGTGATCTTTGCCAGAGCAGCAGCAAGTTGCAGATGCAGGCCCAGTGGGCACCTGAATTCACCAAGCTCTGTCACTTTGTCCACCTGGAGGCTCAGCGGAGACTGAAGGCGGCTGAGATGGAAAGGGAGGAAATTCCCTGTCCTTACAGCTGCAGAGCCCCTGCTGAAGCCAGCAGCAGGACTCCCTTTGACTTCAATGGTGCAGGAGAGGATCCTGGGAGAAAGCAAACAAAAAAAAGAGCAAGCTGTGCAGGGAGCTGATTTGCACCTTAGGCACAAAGCAAATGCTGCTCCTGCCTACTGCTGAGGTCGTGCTTCGGGCTTCAGAGAGTCCAGAAAAGAGGACGTTTGCCAAAACCCACTGAACTCAGTGGGAGTTTTTCCATGGATGGCAGTGGGGCTTGGATCTGGGCTTTCAAATGCAAGAACCACTGAATGCAAGCAGAAGGCAGGGAGAAGCAATTACAATGTCATAAATCAAATTCCTAGCAATTTTTCCTCTTAAAAACAGTTTGCAGGTAAGGGGAAGAGGAGGGAAGAGTTCAGGGAGTTTCCAAAGCCAGCCAAGTACTAGATCAGGGATAGGAGGGGGAGAGAATTGTAATAAAGTGCAGCCAGTGGCTTCCTGCTCGCTGTTTTTTGATTTAAGAACAGTCCAACCCTTGTAATTCAATTCCAGTTAGGCTTGTGATCTGGGAATATGTGGTCTGAGCTACCCTTGTTTTTCATACGAGTATAAATATGTCAGTCAAGAGAGTGGTTTTGTTACCCTGCATTGTTACATCACCACCAAATGCAATTCCACGATCCCAGTATCAATGTGTTTCACTTCCCATATCGGTATAAGTTAAACTGGGATATGCTACTTAAGGTTGGTTTAGTTAAACTAGCACACCTTTTGGGTTCAACTACTCAGGCACTAAAAGAAAGTGCCCCGAGAGAAGAAACTTTTTGATAGCAATCTTACAGCAGATTGATTATTGCAGGTCATTTACCATGTGTCAGCTCAGCTGGGGGTGATGGGAAAAAAAAAACCGGTGGAATGCTTTTTACATCCTTTATAATTAAGAGCTTGATCCCACAAACGTTTATGCCAGTTCATAATGTGGGTAATTAATTATAGGCCAGTTAGTTTGACATCATTCCTAGGCAAAATAACAGAAAAGCTGATACAGGATTAAATTAATTAAGAATGAAAGGCCTGGAATATAATTAATGCCACTCACTGTGGCTTCATGGAAAATAGGTCTTGTCTACTAAACCTGATTTCATTTTTTGATGAGCTTGCAAATTTGGTTACTGCAATCAAGGTGACTGCACAGATGTAATCTTGGTATATAAAACAATTGAAAGGCCTTTGACTTTGGGCCACACAGCTTTCTGACTAAGGCATTAACACTGCACCGTATTACAGCACAGATTAAATGGTTTACCGATAAGTCTCAAGAAGTACTTGTTAATGGGCAATCATCATTCAGCTGGGATGTTTCTAGGGGATTGGTACCAGGCCTAGTGCTATGCACGCTTTTCATCTATGATCTGGAAATAGACATCTGTAAAATCACTGTAGAGAAAACGTGCAGATAACAGAGCCCAGGAGAGTGGTAAATAACACTGAGGACTGGGCTATTACACAGAACGACCAGTATAGCTCTGTAAGCTGGCTTCATTTAGAAATAATGAATATAGCTTCAAGGCGAGGACGTGCATCCAGGAGGAAAGAACGTGGACCGCGCCTACAGAAATGGGGATGGCAGAGCCTGAAAAAAGGTGGAGATGGCTGTAGTCAAGAAATGTAAGAATAACCGCCCGGTAGGATGTTGTTGCCAAAAGGGTTAATAGGATCCTTAGCTGTATTGACAGTGGCGCTGAGAGTAGGACTCGGGAAATGCCTTTATGTATGATGTTGCTTTTTCTATGTGTCTATGTGTACCGTAGGAGGTCTCTTTGATTTTATGGATTCTCTGCAAGTGTCTATCAAACAACAAACTCCTCTCTTTTCCCAAGGCTGGCCTGCTTCCCTTGCTGTCATTTTTTACCTCCATCTTGCACTGAAATAGCCAACGGTAATGACACCGAGCTAACCATACAGCGCCATTTAAATCTCGGTGGTACTTTATGAGTCAACTGGATGACTCTGACAAGGAGTTTGCTATTGTCCAAAAGACCGAGTCTGCTTCCACATAGGGACCACTGTAATTCAGGCTCCGGCAAGAAGAAAAACAAGCTCCCTGCAGGTCTGCTGGACCCAATTGCAGGCGTTTTTCAGGGCAGGCTCTCCCGTGCCTCTGACTGGCTGAGGGAGTCTGCCATGGGGCAGATTACCATTGAATAGCAGCACATAGGCTAATCTTCAGCTGTTTGAAGAAAAGTAAAGCTCACCACTTATTAAACATATGGGGCGTTCACCTTGTTTCTGGGGCTCTGCTGCCTTTCTTCTCTGTGTTTCAGGTAATTTTTAAAAACTTTTTTCCCCCAACCTTCCTCTCCTCTGTGGTTTCAGGCCATTTCCTGCAGCTTACAAGGGTTTGGGGGAAATGCTAAATTTCAGGCTATGTTTCCCTGAAATCCCCTAAAGCCTGAATTGCAGTGGTCCCTTCTTATGTGGCCAGGTAACCAAGCAGCAGGTAACATGGGTGGGGGATTTTGATGGTCTGATGAAGCTGACTGGGGCTGGTCCTGCTTTGAGTTGGGAGTTGGACTAAATGACCTCCTGAGGTCACTCCCGACCCTAATTTTCTATGATTCTGTGATCAGGAGGGTCACCCGACAGAGAAAGTTCATTAAAGGGAGAGCCTCTTACCAGTAACTTTATGGAGCAGGAGGCAGCACATATGCAGAGGACAAGTTATGGGCAGAAGAAGGTGCAAGAGAAGGACCTTGGACCCTCTGATCCCAAAGAAAACTCAAGGCCAGCAAGGAAACTGAGGCAGGGGATGGTGCATAGGTTTGTTTGGTTGGTTGGGTTTTTTATGCAGGTCAGTGTATTTCTGGTCCTGTTTAAAGACAGTTATCAGTTATCACACAAAACCCTTTGGCAAGAAATCTGTGCTGGTTTGCTTCAGCTGTCACGGGTTCCTGTCGCAGTGTTTGCGGTCAGATACATAAACCAGTTGCTTCTGTGGGATTCAAACAGTGCTCTCTCAAAATACTGTATTTACGGCACTCTTCCCCCGGCCTCCTCAATCCACCTTCCAAAACGGGGATACGTGTTGTAAGTGGGGAAGCTGATTTTTCTGCCTGGGAATAAAAGCATGGAAGAATGGAGACAAGCAGACACTGTCCTCAGCTGTTGCCGAGACAGCTGCTGCCTCTCTCTGGCCCAAGCAAGCAGCAGGAGTCCTGTGTTAACCCTCTCACAGCTGCAGGAGCTACTGGCTGAACACTGCAGCTCGTGCCTAAAGCAGCAATCGAGCTGGCTCAGGGCAAGTGAGCTGCTGCATGCAGTCTGCCGTACCTTGATGAGGCTTGCCATGTAGAAGGCAACGGTTTATGAACCATTTACAGTAAAGAAGCAACAGTCATGCTACTGTCCTTGTAAGGGCCTGGGTCCTGGCCTTGTTGCCATCCTGCCACACCAGGAAGGCCCTACTGCCTCACCCAGACTGTCTCCTGAGATGCTGCACTTCATGGACACTGCGTTTCCAGGAGGATTTAATCCATGTCACGTAGTTGGCTGTGACTCTGGAAGGCTCTTTTTCCTCATTGCCCAGAAACAAGGTGCATGTCTTGTTTGAGGGTGTGCAATAGGCTAGAGAATATGGTAACGTTCTCTTTTGACGCTGAGGCAAGGTTTCACCAAATCGAACCAGCAGTATAATAGCAACGTGCAGAGTCAAAGCTTTGGCTAATAAAACGGGAAAATGCAGAATTTAGCAGAACTTCTTTGTTTTGTTTTGTTTATTGGGAGCTCTGGTAGCTTCAGAAATATTGAATTTGACTGCCGCATGGCATCTTGCTTTCACTAGGGAAATTAAACTTGTTTTTACCGTTAAAAAAAAGTCTTTGGGTTTGCACTGATTCTTAGTGAATCAAACAGTCTGCTTTCTCAGCACACCAAAAAAGTGGTACAAGGACACCCTAAAGGTGTCCCTAAAGAGTTTCAGCATCAACCCAGAGATGTGGTAGCAATTCGCTCACAACCGTCCATCCTGGAGGTCCCAAATCCAGACCAGAGCATTGGCCTTGGAATAGCAATGCCCGGCAGAAGCAATGAAGAAACGTGCAGCCAGGAACTCAAAAACCTCCCTATCCAGTCCTCGCCACTCTCCTGCTCCTGCTGCAGCAGATTGTTCAAAGCAAAGATCAGACTTATAAGTCACCTACATACTCACATGACCTAGCCGCCACCCCACTTCGTTCTCTTCCCTTTCCCTTTTTTCTCCTTTTCTCTTTTATCCTTCTCTTTTTTCTTTCCCACTTCTTTTCTGTCTTCTTCCCTCCCTTCCCCATGCTGGATGCAGTAATCTTCACCCATGAAATACTAAGTATATGTGTGTGTGTGTGTGTGTGTGTGTGTGCGCGCGCGCACGCTCATGCGCGTCTGTGCGTGTGTATGTATATGTATGTCTGTGTGTGTGTGTGTATATATGTATATGTATATATATGTATGTATAAGTATATATACATACATACATACATATATACATATATATATATAGATGGATGGATGTGTGTGTGTATCTATATATATATATATGCATGCACATATATATATGCATGCACATATATATGTGTATATATATAGATATAAGTACACACACACACTTTGTGTATATATCTCTATATATATTGATACACACACACATATGTATATGTATATGTATGCATATGTATATGTATATGTGTACATATATATATGTATGTATGTATGTGTGTGTGTGTGTGTGTGTGCATATATATATAGATATATATATAGCTACACACACACACACACAGTTCTAATCCCAATAAGGCAGGAAGGCTGGCCTGCGTAACTCATGTACTAGCATGGAACTAATGGGGAACTGCAGGACCTGGTTTCTGTTCCCACTTTAGCTGCAGCTTTAGTGCCTGACGGAGCAAGACACTGATCATGGGTGACTCCATTTCCATCCAGAAAACGGAGCTAGTGCAAGGTGGCAAATTAGTGAAGGTGTCTCAGTACAGATGTGAACTGTACTGAATTCAGTCCCGTCTCTCCTACAAGTTTCTGGACTTGCAAGGGAGGCTACCCTCAGTCAGCCCAGCTTTAAATGTGCATTTGATTGTTCATGCTGGGGAGTCAAGGGTACCTGGTTACGTTTCTGGCTGCAAGACTCTTTTGTGTGTTGTTGGCTACAGGAAATGGCTTGTCTTAACTACATAGGCCTGATGGGTCACTAGGCTTGGGATGGACTTTGGACTTTGACTTCCCTGCCCCTCAGGGCAGGTGCTGAAATACGGCAGTGATGAGGCCACTTAAGAAGATGGACAGAAAAGGCATGCTAGTGGGCAGCATGAGGGCACCCCTCTTCCTGTGGTTAACCACTAGAAAATGACATGACCTTATACCCCAAGCAGCTCTGAGGTCCTATCTGATCGAGAGCAGGGGTGCAGACACTTGCAGAAGGACAGGTAGATAGAGGCAGCGTGTTCTTAAATAGCCTGATCAGCAGCTTTGCAAAGTCTGGACAGTTTCTATTATACCAGTGTGCAGCAGAAGTAACTAAATCCCCAGAAGACAGTGGTATTATACTGTTATACAGCCAGATTAAAATCAAGTCCCATCTCTTTATAAAAATAAAATAATTTTACATGAGGATGAGTTTTAACACACCAACCACTCACCATGAGGTAAAAGGGATGGGGCTTTACTAGGCCCCAATCTCTCCATAATAACTGCTTGTGTGTGCCCTCTTATCCCACAAAAACAGGAGGTTAAACCTATTTTAATCCCTCCGTTACTGACTGCTGACAAGCCTTCCACTTCACCATTGTTTTAGAACATCTTCATGGGTAGCACAGTGAATCCCTGGCCCCTTTTATCAGGTGGTAGGTGATGGCTAGAAAATGGTATTTAGAGGTTTGCTTTTGGGAATTGGCTTATAGGTGAAGTAGATACGCATTAGAATGATGGTCCAGGGCAACAGCAAGGGTTAACTGATTTCTAAAAAAGCCTATTTCTGAAAGTGTCCTCAAGGCCCACTGGTCTGCAGGCAAACAGCAAGCAGACACTCAGGTTGGGAAGTCGAAGGCATGTCCCACACTGTCCGTAACATGAGATAAGGTGGCACCAGGTCACAGTGCCCAGCTGCAGAGCCCTTGGGATTTCTGGTTTTGAGGGAACAGACCAAGTTAGAAGATCAGTAAAGCCCAAATTGGGATGAGTGCATGTGATGGGTTTGTGAAACAAAGGATTATGCTGACAGCACAGAATGTGGACAGCATGATGACCACTGAGAGACCAATCAGCTATGGCCAGAAATGAAGAGTCATCAGGAGGGAAAAAGAATACAAAAGAAGGGATTTCAGAGCTGCAAAGGGTCCCCGAAAGGGGAATTGGAGGCCACCATGGACAGAGGGCATACCACCAACCCATCTCACCCACCCCACTGAGGCGGGTAGGCCTCAACCTCCAACCTCCGAGCTGTTGATATCTGACATTCAAGAGATAACCTCAGAGTGAAACTCACGTACTGGCTAGATGTACCTTGACTCTATGCAGCTCTAGGACTGGTAGGTATAGAAGTGTTTGCATTATTCTTATCTGCTGCCACTGTGTATCAATAAAAGTTGCCTATTATTGAATGGAAAGGTTGTGATCAGTCTGAGGGTTTTGGGTCCACCCAGAACAAGGTATGTGGGTCATAAATCCAGTGCCAACAGTAGGTTGTTCATATGTCTACCCCCCCCAGAAGTAAGGGCCAATGCATCTCTGGGATATTATCTTGCCAATAATACTGCATTGTGATGTCTTTCCTATGTGTGAACACAGTTAAAACTCAATATACCCCCTTCATATGTTTACAGTTAAAATGGGAGGTTACCATTAAATCCAAGCATTTCCTTAGGAAGCCTTTAAAATTCATCTTACTTGAGGTCTTCGAGGGGGATGCTGTTTAATAATACTGGTTTCTCCCTTTTCCGGCATGATGTCAAAGGCAATGGGCCTCGGCACTTAAGGGAACAGAAAAGGAAAAGAAGCTTGAATAAAACATCTTGAATTCAATATCATATTGATCATTAACATTTTGGTCATACTAAGTAAAAGCTTCATGATCTTCTAGTTACAGTTCTACCTGACCTACCACAGCCTAGCCTCCCCAAATCCCACAGCACGTGGGGAAAAAACCACCTGCACTGGACACTACAGCAGGCTGAGCACAGTCTCTAAATATTTGCTCACATTTTTCAGTGAATGCAGCCAATATCTGCATTCATTGTGTGTAAGTGCTTCTCACACAGGCATTGCTGCCCTCATCTTTTAGTGCTGCAAGTGAATGTGGAAAACTATTCACCCATAGCGATGGAAACAACATTTAAGTAGTCATTTTCAAATATCTATGCTAGAAGGACTTCTCCACTCATTTGGGCAACAGAAACAAAGCCATGTAATCCTCTTGACAAATCACAGTTAGCCAAGATCTCTATCCAATTCCTATCAAAGTCATTCTATTGCTTTCAATAGGAATGAAATCAGCCTTGAAAAAGCCAGTTCTCCAGGGAGCGGTCGTAGACATTTCTTAGCAACATTAGGTCTAAAGAAGATGTATTGTTCATGTATGAATAACAAATCCATTTGAGGAATCTGTGATCTGCTCACAGGTCTTATGTGACAGGGAAAGAGGCTTAAATTTATTTGATAAATGATTCACTTAGCTCTGCTGGACGTGCATACAATGATTAACTACTGAATACAGGATTAAGCTCTAACAACTATTTAACAAACGAGGAAGTAAATGCATTTGCTTATCTTAATAAGTTTTAGTTAGCAATTCTAAAACAGCTGACTTCCAAGAGAGACTGGTTAGCTGTTAGTAAGCACACCCCAAAAAAGCCATCTTACAAATGAAAAATTGGAACTCTGTTCTTAACTCGGCCGGGCAAGCTGGCACCCAAACCCTATCTGATAATTAATAAACTGCTGTTTTATATTTTACTTATTAAAATATTACGCACAGCATAACTGCAGTGCAGAGGCATGGGCTGGGGCTCAGGCGATGTGGGTTCTGTCCCAGTTCTACCATTGATCTGACCTTGGAGAAACTTAACTCTTTATCCCTCCTCTATTATTATTTATTTGTGCTCCTATAACTGCTAGGAGCCCTGCTCACAGGCCGGCCCCCCTTGTGCTAGGCACTGTACTAACACAGGAGGAAAAAGCAAGCATAGGCACCAGAGCACTTACCACCTAAGTCTATTTAGTGTGTGAGCTGCTTAGGAAAGGGACCATGCCTACATGTTTAGACAATACTAAACACAAAAACCCCAAATCTCAGCTTGGCTTCCTATATAGAGCTATAACTCAAGGATTTTGCTTCAAGAAAATTGGAGACCCACATTTAGGAAATCTCTAAGACTTTTTTCCCCCTAGTTTTTCATATTAACATACTTTGCTCAGTCACAGAAAGTCAAATTTAACCCAAGCTCAAACACACCCCCATACACTAAATAAGACCTTCTCTGCAACTAGCATGCACTTATTTAGATGTGGCTCGGGCTAATTCATCATTCAAGTGTGATTCCCTTCTCTTCTTATTTGAAAAACAGCACTGGTAATAACAAATGACATTTACGGAGATGATTTTTTTAAAAACTACGCTCAATAAAAACCCAGTGCTTATCATCTCGCTGAACTGGAATGTTTATTTAAGTGCGTTACTGTCATAAAGCACTCTAAATGTCAGGCTGTATATCCAGAGCTAATCTGTATTCAATCCAGACCCTCCTGCTCCTGAATTCAGGAGGTAGGGGGCATATTTGTTTTCATGGTAAGGTAGTGATCTGTCTGGAAGATGTGAAGGAGAAACGTCCAGCTCCCAAGCCAAGTTATACCAGTGATGGTTAATATTGTTAGTTGAATCTCTGCAACTCACTTTTAGAAACCAGCTCCTGGGAGCTCTGTTTCATCTGAATTATTCTTCTACGGGTAAGTAATTCCTATAAGAATTGCAAGAGCTCCCTCTCTTTTCTCATGATGTGTGTCAGGGTGAGGCCATTGTATGGTATATTATTTAATTATGCAAGGCAATGCTCCCAGTTTTGCTCCATTATGTTGCACACCATGGGTTGCTCCTTAGCCAGTGTAAATCAGCTTAGCTCCATAATGACCCTCACTTCCTTTGTCAAGTGCTTTGAGATCTGCCGTGGCTGATTACTCATCATTACACTGTCTTACACTAGTGAGGATCTTGCCCCAAACCCTGATGTTAATTAACATCGTTATTTCAGGATATATGTGGATCATGCCATGATGCACAGCCACACACAATACAGATGTATGGTCCTGTGTTAAAGGCTTGCTATCAAAAGATACTTCAGGCCCCCTTCTGCAATTTGCATAGGTCGTCCCACTGAAGTCAAGGTGAACAGGACTATTTGGTGCGTCAAGATAGCTCACAGGAACAAGTTGAGATACCTGATCTGGGCTGTTCAGATATGAGGCACTTCTTTAAAACAAACCCAAAACACAGCAATATTCAGGAAGTGGAAGAAACAGGCACACTCACAGAACAGCACAATTGCACACACCCAGGTCTATCTAGCAACACCTTCTACCACTGGCTTTTAGACAAAACTCAACCTCTCTCTTCTGAGCCACTTTTGATTTTGGCAGTGGAAAGTGTTCCAACACCGAGTACAAAAGATCGGTCAATCCACTTGCCCCTGGCCAACTCACCTGTGGAGCATCTCCCATACCACGTTTCTCTCAGAGGCGGGAGCTGTCTTTGAAGCATGGGGCTTCTCTCCTCCATGGCTGCGAAGGAGCCCAAGCTCCTCTCTTCCAGAACGCCGTGAAATCGAGACAGGGTCGCAGAGCAAGGGGAGGCTGGCACAGCTTCTTTGGTTTGCACCGGTGCCACTTTTGTCACCTTGGGGCGTGTCTTGGAGTGGCTCAGGCCCATTTTACTGAGTTACAGCATTCGGTGGAAGAAACTGCTTCCCTGCAGTCGTCCTTGAACTTGGCCTCAACGCTGATCTGTGGCTTTCATGCTGCGCCCGTGTTTGCAAAGCCTCTAGGCTCTTTCTAGGGCATCTTACCTGAACCAACACCACACACATTGCAGCCCGAGTGGCTGGTTACCTTGGATATTCCTCCAGAAGCCCTTCCCTTCTAAGTCCAGATTTGGTGAGGCCAGTTAAACATTGACCGGACATAGTCACTCCCTAGAGGGGATGAGAGGCTGGCTGCTATTGAATATTAAACAAATCCAGGACAGTCTGGGAGGGTAATAACAAATCAGGCTTTTAGAAAGTTTTCCTTTTCCTCACCTTAACTATTCATGCCATAAAACACTTTTACTAAAGGCTCGTGCTTGGCTCCCGAGTGATCAACCTGAGGAGTTTCTCCTTTGCTTCTCTGCCTGGCTGCTTTGTCGAATCTGTGCTCTGATAAAGGCCGTTTGTCCCTGAAGTACTAGAGGAAACTTCAAGGAGCTTAGAAGATGCAACCTGGAATTGAAAAAGAAAAGAAAGGCTGGTGAAGAGCTGGAGTGGCGCTGTGCTACATGTGAAAAGCCAGACTCCTTCACTCCGGTGACCCTGGCTATATAGCTCTGCATCCGAGGGTGCGTCTCCACTGCAAGCCGAGTTAGCTTGAGCTGAGCTCAAGTATGGGAAGCAGTTTTCTCTGACAAGGTAAATTACCCTGCGTGAAGCTCCATGCTGCTGTGTTTTAACTGCTTCTAATATGTCAGCTGGCTCATTTCAAACCATCTCAGCTACCTCTACCCTATGCATGTTCAGAGGTGCCCTGAGAGGATATCTGCGATTACTCAGACTTCCCTGAGCTTGCTGGAGGGTAACACTGAGCAGTCTACATGTGCACTTATGTCACAGTAAATTTACTGTGCAGTAAGTTACTACACAGTACATGGAAATAGGCCGGTGTCTACATGTGCAGGTGTTAAAGTGCATTAACATTGTGTGTGGTCTGACTTGGGACTAAACTTAGTCCTAAATCAGTCTACACACACAGTGCTACTGTGCAGTAAGCATCTACACATGCATTCTTGTGCAGTAACTAATCAGGAGTTAATCTGATACCTGCATCATGCCGGTATCAATTTTACACCCAAGCTGGTATAAGTCACCACAGTTACTGCACAGAAAATGTGCATGTGTAGATGTGTACCCATCCTATGCAGTAATTTAGGTTACTGCGCAGTAAATGTGCATGTGTAGACATATCCACAGAGTAGAATTTGGTCCTAGGAAAGACTACCTTTCTGTTCAGCAATTTTCCTTTTCCAGTCTCTGGGGATTCCCATACTAACCATAGCCTGGCTGGCCCACCTTACAAACATTTTCCACACTTCCAAACGCTCACCCCACGTTCCTCATTCAGTCCCTTTCTCAGGCCAAACTCTTTCTACACATCAGTGCAGGTTCTGCATAAAGAAGGACAGTATCCAAGTATTCCATTAGAGGAAAATTCCCTTGTAAATTGGCAGAAATTAGTGATACTGAGTCTGAGTCATCACTGCAGGATTTGGGTGAAGCAGAATGCACAGCCTTCTAATAGTAACTTATATGTCTCCATTTTTCTGGTCTTTAGGATTGCAATTAATTTTATCTGTCTGTCTAGCTATCTATCCATCTATCTATATTTATATTATATATATATATAGATCTATATATATCTATTTCTATACAAATAGATAGATAGATATTTTATTATATATCCTACGTATTACATATATCTACATGTAATCCTATCATACACATATAATATTTAGGATATATATAATATATGTAAGATATATAATAGAATAGATATATATCAGATGGTGGTAGATAGATGGATAGACAGATACAATGAATTGTATGTAATATATGTAGTATGTAGGATATGTAATTCTATTTTATGCCTATGACGATACACAAAGAAACTTCTATATACATCTAGATTCATCCTTTCAGCTCTGTAGGACAGAAGAGTGGCAATTGGCCTGAGCCTGTGCACTGGATCCAGCCATGTGCTGGTCCAACCCCGCACTCTGGCCCAACCCTGCTTGCTGCATCGGGCCACAGAGTGACCCCCACACACTGGCCCCCTAACAAACTAGCATGCAGGAGTCATAGGGTTCCTCACAGGTACGCAAATTTGACAGCAGGGTAGTGGCAATTTATGTTGCCACTATTCCCTACAACACCAAATCTGTGAACCCGTGAGGAGCCCCATGAGCCAGATGACATGGCTCTGTGGGATGGATCTGGCCTGTGGGCTGGAGGCTGAGCACCACTTGCCTACTAGGCTACTATTTTTAGCATTATTTTACAGCCAGCATGAGTCTTGGGGTAGTGGGCAGGAAAGCAGATATTGATTCAGCTGAAAAATACATAGAAAGCAACAAATGAAGGATGCCGGGGGGTGTTTTGATTTTAGTTTCATTCTTTATAATTGCCCAGTTCAAGAGAAGAATTAAATATACTTTTCTATTATAGGGGCAAATATGAACATCTAAGGGTGGAAACAGATGCTGTCTTTGTACCACAATAAAAAACTGATGATGGCTCAGAGGCCAAGCAAACAGACATGCATGACTCTAGATGTGCCACAGATAGTGGCTGTGGCAAAGGTGGTATCAATTTGTATCACTATTTAGTGGCACATGGCTGTTCACTTTATACGTGAGAGTGCTGGCAGCTTGGACCTGCCTGTGCTCTCCAGCCACTCCAGGTAGGTGCTCACTCAAGGAATTTCCAGGCAGGATCATGCCCCTCAAGCCCTGGGGATGCCTACCCAGTTTTCCCTGCTTACAGAGATGTTCTCCTGGGATCTCCAGGGCATATCTCAGTATATGGG
This sequence comes from Gavialis gangeticus, assembly GCF_001723915.1. NCBI lineage: Eukaryota > Metazoa > Chordata > Crocodylia > Gavialidae > Gavialis > Gavialis gangeticus. Next base: position 12,845,836 of record NW_017729025.1, on the reverse strand, counting down.
GAAAGTCAGGCCAGGCACCCTAACCACTGGCTTAGACTCTCCTGCATTCTTCTCTGCATTTCATTGAAAAGCTGTGTTGCTAGATCATTAGAAAGAACTTCTTCACAGTAAAGGTTGCCAGAATCTGGAAGGGGCTTCCAAGGGAGGTGGTGCTCTCCTGTACCTTGGGGGTCTTCAAGAGGAGACTGGACAAGCACCTGGCTGGGGTTGTCTGACCCCGGCGCTCTTTCCTGCCCAGGGCAGGGTGTCAGACTCAAGGACCTACTGAGGTCCCTTCTGACCCTAACATCTATGAAGCTATGAATCTATACACTCAGAAGCCCTCCTGCTTTGAATCTAGGGCTGAAGTAATCAAATGCTATTATCTCTGTCAGGTAAGCAAGGGACAAAAGAATGGTAAGAAATGGGTCAGGAGCAAGGGGTCACCCTGACCAAACAGAAGTGTGGCCTGGTTGGGAAGCAGTGCCTGGAGAAAGCAAGTCACAGTGGGATGCATAGTATGAGTTCACAATGAAGTACTAGGGCTTCTGTTAAGGTTAAATGATGGCTTTTCCTCTTTGAACCTTTTGTGCAGCGCTGAAGCAGTGTTCGCTAGCAAGAGGTAGGCAGAGATGATGCATTGTGGCCAGCAGCCGTTGAGAGCTGAAGGACTCTGGTGAGGGCTTCCTTACCCAGCGGTCAATAGAACCTGCCTTCACATCAGCCAGCAGAGCCGCTGGACTGGTCTACCTGACTGGCCTGGATTGGGCCCAGCAGAAAGAGGGAAATGACTGGTGCTAGAACATGTTGTTTGATTCACAACCACAAGGGAAGGATCCAAATTATTGCTGAGGTGCCTCAGGAGTGAGGAAGAGCCAAAACATACTTCAGAGATGCAGCTGACTTTGTCATTGCCGGCTTTCCCAGGATAATTCCTTGTCTCTCTTAGTTCCGGATCTAATAACATTATTATCTCAGCTTCAGACCTAGCAGGCAAAGGTGCCCAGCAAAGGCAGTTTGGTTTTTCAGGTTTCTGGATGGTATGAGTTAGGTTTGCAGGAGCCCCTAGGTACTGGAACACACCATGGCCACAAGCTGTATCTTAAATGATGTGGTAGAATATAAAGTCTTTTCTGTACCTGTAGGGAGGCAGCACTGAGCTTCAGACAGGCCGGTTGTAGTGTTTAGCATCCATACTTATACATTAAAACACGCTTTCTCATCGCTTCAGCCTTATCTTGACCTATTCATCCCTAAATCACCTTGGATCTTCCTCCAGGAAATGTCCCTTCATTCTTTGTGCCCTCCTGCCCCATGCAGTGATCAGTTGGTCTTGTCAGCTGCTTCTCTTGTGGGCTGGAGGGGACTGGGGGTAGAACGCTCTTCAGAAGGGGCTTCCAGTTCTCAGCTAGGCTTTCCCCAGTCCTGGCTGGAAATGGTAGATGCCTACTGGGATTTTCACTTCACTTCCATTGACGATCAAAGCAATGAGTCCCACTGGAATTCAAAACACTCCAGCCCAGATTATCAAAGGTATAAATGCACTTAGGTACCAGTCACCTGAAAAACAAAGTACCTGGGAGGAGTGGGGAGGGCTGTCTGCACTCAAGAAGGTTATTTTTGATCTGTTCATCTTCAGGGCTTGCCAGAGGGTGTTTTTATTTCCACAAGCTGATGTAGAGGGGGGGTGTTTGTGTGTGTGTGTGTGGTGAAATATGATGGATGACTAAAAAGGGGGATAAAAAGCCATTCAGGACACGCCAGGATTTCACCTTTGTTGGAGGTAGAGCAACTGCCAGTTTTGCATACACCTAGGTCCTTGATTTAAGGTGCATCATTAAATTATAAGCAAGGCTGAGACTGGATACTAAGAACTTTGACAAGTTTTGACAAGCTCAGGAGACTTGTTGGTGAGGCCGTAAGGGACTATGATCTGAAGGGGAAGGGAGTTCAGGATGAGTGGTTTCTCCTCAAGGGAGCAATCCTGGAAACACAAGCAATGTCTATCTCATCTCTGAGGAAAGGCCCCAGAAGGGCACAGCAGCCCCTTGGCTCTGCAGGGAACTTGTGGCCCTCCTGGGTCTAAAAAGAAAGTCCTGTAAAGGATGGAAGACTGGAACCACCTCAAAGGCGGAGTACTCTGCACTGGTCTGGACCTGTAGGGAGTGAGCCAGGAAAGCCAAGGCTGTGACTGAACTCCAACTGGCTACATGTATCAAAGACAATAAAAAGTCCTTTTTTAGATATGTGGGGAGCTGAAGGAAAAGCAAGGTTAACATTAGACCCCTGCTAAACCAAATGGGACAACTGGCAACCAACGCCCAGGAAAAAACCAACCTGCTTAATGGTTTTTTCACCAGCCCCAATATGATACAGGACAGCCAGGGTGAGGGAGAATAGTTATTCTACATCAATGTAGACCATGTGAGGGAACACCTTGAGAGGCTGGACACCTTCAAGTCAGCTGACCTGGACAGTTTACACCCCAAGGTACTTAAGGAGCTGACAGGCATCATAGCTCAGCTACTGGCACGGATCTTCAAGAACTCCTGGTGCTCAGGCAAAGTGCCTAAAGATTGGAAAAAGGCCAATGTGATGCCTATTTTCAAGAAAGGGAAGGAAGTAGATCTCGGGAACTACAGGCCTATCAGCCTGACCTCTATCCCCTGGAGGATCTTGGAAAAAATTATCAAAGAGACCATTCTTGACAAGCTGCCTGATGGCAACATCCTGAGGGATAGCCAGCATGGGTTTGTTGTGGGTAGGTCTTGCCTGACCAATCTTATCTCCTTCTATGACCAGGTGACATATCACCTGGAAAAGGGAAAAGAGATTGACATCATATATCTTGTTTTTAAAAAAGCCTTCGGTCTGGTGTCCTATAATCTCCTCATGGAAAACTTGGCCAAATGTAGCCTCGGCTACATCACAGTCCGGTGGCTAGGGAATTGGCTCCAAGGTCAGACCCAGAGAGTGCTAATAGATGGAAGTCAATCATTGTGGTGTGCCATGACCAGTGGGGTCCCCCAGAGCTCCGTCCCTGGGCCTATACTCTTTAACATCTTTATTAATGATGTAGACATTGGTCTCAGAAGCAGACTGGCCAAGTTCACTGATGACACCAAACTTTGGGGTAAAGTGTCCACACCCAAGGACAGGAAGGTGATACATGCTCAGAAAATGTGTGAACAAAAACCTGATGGTGTTCAACACCAAAAAAATGCAAGGTACTCCGCTTTAGGGAAAAAAACTCGTGGCACACTTATAGGCTTGCTAGCACCACGGCCAAAAAGGACTTGGGGGTCATGATTGCCCACAAAATGAATATGGGCCATCAATGCGATGTCATAGCTGGTAAAGTGAGCAAAACTCTGGCTTGCATCCATAGATGCTTCTCAAGCAAATCCCAGGATGTCATCCTCCTGTTGTACTCGGCCTTCGTGAGGCCACAGCTGGAGTACTGCATCCAGTTCTGGGCTCCACAATTTAAAAGGATGTGGAAAAGCTTGAGAGAGTCCAGAGGAGAGCCACGCGCATGTTCAGAGGGCAGGAGAATAGGCCTTATGAAGAGAGGCTGAGAGCTATGGGACTCTTCAGCCTGGAAAAGCTCAGGCTCCGGGGGGACCTGGTAGCCACCTATAAGTATATAAGGGGTGTACATCAGGATCTTGGGGCACTCTGGTCTGTACACCAGAGCGCCCCAAGGGATGACAAGGTCAAACAGTCACCAACTTCTCCAAGACCATTTCAGGCTGGACATAAGGAAGAACTTTACTGTCCGAGCCCCCAAGGCCTGGAACAGATTGCTGCCAGAGGTGGTGCAAGCACCTACTCTGGACTGCTTTAAGAGACATTTGGATGTTTATCTTGCTGGAATCCTTTGACTCCAGCTGACTTCCTGCCCATAGGGCAGGGGACTGGACTCGATGATCTTCTGAGGTCCCTTCCAGATCCTAATGTCTATGAAATCTATGAAATCTATTAAACTGTCTAGCTCAGAGAGGAGTTAAGCACAGGAGGATATTATTCTGATTAGAGTAGAGGGCTGGACAAAATGACCTCCTGAAGGCCCTTCCATCTTTATAATTCTATAATACTTGTACCATATTGAATTCAGGCATTAATACAAACCAGGCAGTAATGAAGTCAACATCCAATGTGAATTAAGAGTAAATTAATTTAGAATTGAAATAAGACATCTGATATTCTCTAGGTCTGTATAGCAGGTCCTTTGAACATAAAATAATGAAGACCTGCTTGAAACTCATATGCTATTGTGGCTATTTACACCACAATACAGTGGTATTGAGCCAGGTTGCCACAGCACCCTGGGGTTCTGTGAAATCTTTTTAAGGGTGCCCTGAGGTACAGCTCAATATTAGCTCTGTTAGGTGTGCAACCACTTAGACATGATTCACAAGATAAACCCGGAGATTTCAAACAAGAATCCAGGAAATATGACCCCTTGTGGTCTTTCTGAGTTCATTGCAACAAAAGACATACAAAAAACTAGAACTCTTGGTTCCAAAAT
>NW_017729025.1:12836823-12839607 GCF_001723915.1 Gavialis gangeticus | reverse complement strand
AGGTCCCTTCCGACCCTAGAAACTATGAAACTATGAGACTGGGAAATCACAAAAAAAATGAGTTCTAGTTTTTTGTATGTCTTCTTGTCTCAAACCAACACAGCTACCAAATACACCCTTGCAACAAAAGAATTGCTCTAGTATTTTTCCATAGTTAAGAAAGAAGTGGAAACTAAGAACTGGCATATTCTGAGGCTGCCTTGAGTCTAAAAAAGGTTGAGAACCACCACCATAATAACTAGATGAGACTTAAAGGAGAAAAAATAATCACACCTGAGCTCCTGTCTGCAAGCAAAAGCTTATTGTGTCTGGATCCACTATCTACCCGTTAGGCAGAGTATCTCATGTAAGAGAATAATGAGGATTGTCAAGCTGCATTATTAAAAATGAAGGTTCAGGTAAGTATGATTCTGGTTCCCTGTGCCTTCCTTTGTAGTTCTCTTGTAGTGCACATCACTTGTTTGAAAATTAACACAGAAGGCGCTAATTGCATCAGCTCATTGTGTTGCAGAGCCATGCATTCTCCCTAGTGTCTTGTGAAGGTATGTATATGAAATTCAGGCACATTCTTCTTAGCAAGGCTAAGAATATATGATGAATTAAGATGTGGATGTGGCTACCACTGCAACATCAGCTGCAAAAAATAGCAGGGAGATGGCTTTTTAATTAATCAATTATAAATATTTCTAATGAATTATTATTAATTCCTAATGAATAAAACAAGAATAACCAGAATGGTGGAAATAGGCTAAATTCTGTAGAGGGTTTGATTTTTTTTTAATGTGCATATCGCTATGAAACCCAAGGAGCGAAGCAGATATTCTAGTGTGATTTCTTCGATTTGAAGTCCAGTACTACGGTTAATACATTGCATTATTACACATCTGTAAACTCAAGCTGTATCAACACAATGGCTTTTCTCCCTCTGTTGTTTGTTTTATATATTTGCAAGGGGAATACTTTTATACTAATACTGGCTGAGCCTTTCTGCTATGCTGAAATAGTATAGTAAGCGTTGTATTTTTCCTGAGCCTGCATTCTTTTATGGCTTATTCACTGCACATCCTGTTTTCTTGTAAGAGAAAGGTTTGATGGGGTGCCCACGTGAAGAGAAATCTGATAATGCTGCTGCTAGTTCGGCGCCTTGTTTGTAAAATTGTGTTTTCCATGGCCTACAAATGAAGTTGTGAAGCCAAAATACGATTATCCTGCTGCTTCATTTGAAGGCTGAACATTTTATAAGAGAAATTCTAACAGACAACCACAATATGGAAGGTCTTGGAATTGTTAAACCCAATTGCCCAGTTAAAACAAATCTGCCAATTGATTTCTAAATGCACATAAAATAATAACTCACTCTCCTAATGGCTAAATGTTGTACTAGATGCTGTAGCTCTATTCTGTTACCCTGATTCAAGTCTATTACTATCATTTTAAAAAGAGCTAAACTAAAAGTTAGGAACACAGACAAGCATCAGGTCTTAAAGCAGCATGTGGTTTGGGATCTGCCTTAGTGCCTGAGTCACAGGTTTTCTATCACTATCCATCACAGTCCAATCCAAAGTACCTTGACTTCAGTGGGAAACCTCTTATGACTCTAATAGTACCCCTAGACATGACTGGATATGAAGCAGTTGCCATACCAAGAGTGATTGAAAAGGCTCAGACCCCTCAGTTTGGAAGGGGGAAGGCTGAGGGGGATATGACAGAGGTCTATAAAATCATGTAGGGTATGGATAAAGTGAATATGGGACATTTTTTCATCAGGTCCCAGGATACAGGAACTGCGGGAGGCACCCACTGAAATTCTCCAGAGGCAAGTTTAAAACAAAGAAAAGGAGCTACTTTTTAATACAGTGAAAAATTAACTTGTGGAACTCACGGCCACAGTAAGCCATGGAGGCAGACACTATAGCCAGGTTCTAGACAGGACTAGACAAAGTCATGGGCAACAAGTCCATTGGGAGCTATTAAATAGAGCAGTCAGGAATGTATACTGTCCCTAGGGATATTCAGGCCTGGGGTTTTGTTTGCAATCCATCACCAGTTTTGCACATTCAGAATCTATTTTATACTGGCCATCACTTTCCATGCCTCTAAATTAGGTGTGGGCAATTATTTTGGTTGGAAAGTCACTTAATGAGTTGGGTGAGCTGCAAAGGGCCGCACACATAAAATTAATGGTGAAGATTGTAATGGGCCCCTCTCTAGCTCTTGCTCAGCTGCAGCCCTGCCCTTTGATGGCTCGCCTGCCATGCCTTGTTCTTATTGAAGGTTGTATAAGGAAGGCTGCCTGTGGGATCTGAGTGCACCAGAGCCTGTGCCTATCACCACTGGGCCCCTCCTAGGTCCCCTCAGTCACTATCCTGCACCCCCATGCTAGTACTCCCTCTCAGCCTGTCTGTACCTTTGCTGGGCACCCATGGGCTCCTTGCATGGTTCCATACCTCCCATATACCATGCCCCAAGCCTCATGGGCAGTCTCTCTCCATGATATTGTTTATTTATACGCTCAGCTCCCTTGGGCTCCCTAGGGTTGCCAACTCTGAATCTATTCCAGGAGGTTTCCAGAAGGCCAATGTGCCCACAACACAATGCAAACGTGCCTGCATGGTTGTGTATATCAGTTATGGATTACAGTGCATAGATTTTACATCAGGAAGACAAATGCACATTACTCTTACATTTTAAAAACCCACTGAACTACTGTATAAATTGGATTCAATATTTAGCATTCATTTTAAAGAATGCCCTATCATTTATCTCCTGGCTGACTCTCAGCTG
>NW_017729025.1:12806187-12836730 GCF_001723915.1 Gavialis gangeticus | reverse complement strand
CACCTCTTCTCTAGGCTCCCTTCTCCAGGTTCAGGGACCGTCTGTGGATTCAAAATAAAACAAAGGCCACCTGCCTGTAAAACCCTGACTTCCTCTGCCCAGTGATTTGTCTCTGCTCCCAGGCCCGCAGGATTATTTATACCTTCAGGAGCCCTGCTGCCAGGAGCTCTTCACCTTGTGGCTGCCAGGAAGAGACTGCCTGACCAGCTCAGGCTCTGGGCTTAGCTCCAGCCTCAGCCCTCTTCCCATCAGGAGAGTCACTCATTAGCCCCCTGCCCTACCTGCAAGCAACCCCACAGGCTGCTAGCTCCCTTAAAGGAGCAGGTAAACCCCAGTGTCCTGATACAAAGATATCATTTTAACAAATTATAGATAAAAAAACCAAAACAAAACATGTACTATAAAATATTTACTTTTATTTCAAAAAATAATTTTTGTCCTGATTTATGGGTTTTTTTGTGTAGCATATATAGAGGTGATGGCATAACAGCTCAAAATAAAGTCTTACTCTTGTCTATTGACAATTAGGTTAAAGAAAAACAAACTCACTCACTCAATGGGAAGAATAAAGCCTCCGATGTGCATTAACCAGAGAATCAAAGTCAGGGACTATCTCCATTCTTGCAATGCAGAGCACTGCTGCAAGGTGATCATTGCTCTTTGAAGATCTGTGTTTTGATTTATTGAATTTCATCACAGAAAATGTCTGCTCACACATGTATGTTGATGCAAACAGCACAAGCATTTTCCAGTCATGAGTCTTTGGAAAGTTCTGTTCACTGAGAGAGGCCTAAAACCTAGGAAGTGGCACTGATTTGAATTGCTCTGCAAGCAATGCATCACATTGCAGGTCAATAAGCTCAAGTTGGAGGTCACACAGAAGATTGTCAACATTAGATGTGAACAGTGAGGAAACCAAAGATGGGTCATTTTCTCTCATTCAAAAATCCTTGAATTGTTGTGAAACTTCAGCATGCAAATCGAGTGGTGAAATCATGTATTTTTTCAGGGTTTGATCACAAATGGTAATTGGCTGCAATGTAGGAAAATAGGTGAACTCTTTATTTCCTATCTGATGGGAGCAAAGGAGCAACTTTGTCATAAGTGACTTGACAGTGGGCATGTCTATACGTGCATTTATGCCAGCTTAAATTTACCATTCAGTAAGTTACTGATCAGTAAGTAGGAACAGGCCAGCATCTACATGTTCAGGCATTAAAGCATATTCACATTGTATGTGGACTGACTTGGGACTAAAGGTTGTCCCAAGTCAGTCCACACACACAGTGCTACTGCTCAGTAAGGCGTCTATGCATGCGTTACTGTGCAGTAACTAATCAGGCATAAATTTGATACCTGCATCTTGATACCAAGTCAGTGTAAGTCACTATAGTTACTATGCAGTACAAGCGTGCACATGTAGACGTGTGCTCATACTGTTCAGTCATTTCAGTTACTGCAAAGTAAATGCACACATGTAGACGCACCCAGGTAAATGTTGTTCTTTAGCAAGAAGCCCCTTCCCTTACAGTCTTGAATTCAGTTCATTTATGCAGCCCACGATATCAACAGCAAATGCAAAATCAAAGAGCAACGTTCAGCTGTGGGAAATCCAAATCTTATTCTTTCATGTTCAAAAATGGAGTCTATCTTATATTCAGCTTCACGCTTGCTCTCAAAATGCTGATTCCAGTTGTATTCTTTGAACACTGCCACACTTTCTTTGCAAATTAAGCACACGGCTTTTCCATACACATCAATAAAAAAATAGAAGAACATTCTTTGTTGAATATTTGGCATTCACGGTCAACCTTCCTCTTCTTTGATGAGCTCATTTCCAACTCAGGCTCTGGGCATTTGGGGCAACCTACTGCAACTGCCCTCAGCACTGCCACAAGCTCCTGAGCCACAGGTAGGCAGGCACTGCCAACCCAGCCCAAGCATGGCTTACACAGGGCCTGCCGCACAGAGCCAGGCAGGTGAGCAGGCAGGAGTACTTCCTCCCGGGGGCCCCAGTGGTGCCAGCAGAAGCTGGAGCTTGAAGCACTGCCCACGCCACCCATGTGCAGGCTGGATAGAATCAATTGGTTGGCTGGATATGCAGGCCATATTTTGTTCATCCCTGCTCTAAATCCAACTTACCCTCAATGGCCTGCCCATCACTAAGCCCCAGAACTGTGCCTGACCCTGTGTCTAGACATATATCAGGCACTCATTAGAAAATTTCCCCTCTGAAATAGTCCTTGCACTAACTGAGAAATAGTCACATAGCTTTATGACCTTTGAAATTATCACATCACTCCCTGCCTTGCAGCTTAATTCCTAACTGCTCTCACCTCCATGGTACCTGCTCTTGTGCAGAGCTTATTGGTTAATTATGGGTGATGCCAGGAAGGGTATGACAGGGAATGTATCACTTGAGAAATACCCTGTTCATATACTCTCCCTGTAGAGCATCTATTGATCCCCACCGTCAGAGACAGCCTATTGGTCTGACTGAGTATGGCACTTCCTATGTCCTGACTTCCATTGCTGTGGGTGGCCAAGGTGATGGTTTTTATGCAAGTACATAACACAAGATGCAGGGATGCAGGACTGAATATATGTGAGTCTTGTGGGATTGGCTTGGTGTGAAGAGGGGCATGTGACAGTGGGTTTGTATGGGAGAGAGAGGCTGGGAAGGTTGCTTCATAATAATATCTCATGTGTAAGACATAGAGTGGGACTGTGACCTCTCCTTGTGGTTTATTGATAGTCTGTTCCAACCTGATTGATTTCCTCTCCATTACCGAGACTGTTTAGAGGACACAGGTTAAGCTTCTTCTCTAGCAGCCTCAGGCCTCAGCCATGATTTGAATGCTAAAGCCTGTTGTCACTGAAGGCTTGTGCATGGCACCCTAGGAGATTGATACCAGGCCCGACTCTGCTGTCAGACACTGATAAGAAAATAGGCTCAGCATAAGAGCAGGTGGCACAGAGGTGAGAGGAACTGGGAATTCAGCTGGAAGAAAGGACATGATGTGACTATTTCAAAGGCTGTACAGCTATTTGAATGTTCCTCAATTAGTGTCAGGTCTGTTTCAAAGTAGGGGAAATTTTCCAGTGAGTGCCTAATGTCTCTAGACCAGTGATTTCCAGCCAGCATGCCACAGCAGCCTGGGGTGCCTTGAGAGCCTTTCAGTGGTGCATCAGTGTGTCATGCAACTTTAGCACTGTTGGGAGTGCAAGCACGATTCACATGATAAACTCATGGATTTCAAATAGGAATCTGCAGTGTCAAAACCATTCTGACCTGCCATGGTCTTTCTGAGCAATTTGCAACAAAAGGCTTACTCTAGTATTTTTCTGTAGTCAAAAAAACAAGTGAAAACTAAGAGCTGGCATTTTCTGAGGGTTGCCTTGAGGCTATTCAGGGGAGGCCTTGAATCTAAAAAAGCTGAGGACCAATTTGGATGAAACTTGCAGGAGTGATAGCCTCTGCTGAGCGCATGAAACCTGCCAAGTTTCAAGGAGATAGGTTCAGGGGTTTGGGGAAAACTGCACTTCAAGCTGCTGACAGGCAAAACTCATGACATAGATGATCCTGTGTGTGTTAAGGCACAGAAGGGGTGAAAACTGCAGGGATAGTAGCCCCTGCAGAGGCCACAAAGCCTACCAAGTTTCAAAGAGATAGGTGCAGGGGTTTGAGGGAAACTGCACCTCAAGCTGCAAAGAAGCAAAACTCATGACATGGGTAACACCATGTGTGTTAAGGCACAGCAGGGTGACAGCTGCAGGGATGGTAGCCCCTGCTACAGCCACAAAGCCTGCCAGCTGTCAAGGAGATAGGTATGGGGTGGGGGAGGAGTCTGGGTTCTGGGGCCCTGCACCTCTAGCTGCTGACAGGCAAAACTCATGACATGGGGGCTTGTGCAACTGACCGTCTCTGTCTTGGGACATGGATCTTTCATGTCATAGCAAGATCAAGAGAACAGGTGGGCTGAAAGAAGTGAGGATTCCCCTTATGGCAGCCAAACCCACCATCTCTTAAGGCCCCAGGACCTAACCTTTTTGATGTTTTTAGTCCTGATCAAAGCAAGGAACCCAGATGACTTTGCTGCCTCCAATCAAAATAATGAATAACACCAGAACGTGTGAATGGGGCTCTTTCCGTCCCCACATCCTTGTACTGCCTTGTCCTTCTGTACCTATTTTTTCTCTTTGTCTGCTGATTAAAAGAAGCCTAGTGTATGCAGTTAGGACTGTACTTCTTTGCAGCACTGCTGTAAGCCTGATCAGGGGGTGGATCTGGGCAGTAGAGGAAGTGGGGCGTGTCAGCTATGCTGTTGCACCCCCCACACCCCTTTTTTAAATCTTTAAAACCAACTGCCTGGGAGGGGCTGTGGCATTTCTATTCAGATAGTGCTGAGAGAGTCAATTGGCTTCATGACTCATTATCATCTCTCTGATTCCTACTTTGTCTCCACTCCACAGATGTTAATGACCCCCAATCCCTTTAACGGTCTTGAAGTTGCAACTAGTCAAACTATTCCTTCCTATGCAATTTTGCTGTCTGTGAGCCATTCCTTGTAATGTCTCTCTTGTCTAGCCTGGCAGACTGTTTTTAGCTCTAGCTAACAGCTTTAACTTAGGTATGATATTACCTCGGGTGTAGAAATGCCTGACAATGATGCATTGGAGCTAGAGTCATGACAATCAGGAAAGCTAGATTTTTCTTTTATGAATCTAAATAAGAGACATACATTTAACTATAATGACTACCGAACTAATGATGCAATAGCTTTTGACTATTTAGATTCCTTTTTGCCTAGTTTGTTGTGGTTTTTTAAAAATTCTATATATGCCCTAGCAAATTAGTGCACATTTCAATAGTTATATTTGTTTTTACTTTGAGCTTAAACTGAATAATATCATTCCAGCACCTTGGCATATTAGTAAAGCTTATAGTTTCTCTCTAACTGGAAATATATATATTGTGTTATACGTGATGACATGTCATGCCATCTGCACCCCTCTTTTCAACATCCTAGATCTTCCTGTAACCCTGAGACCAAAAAGGCAGTGAAAAAGCAATGTCTGAAGTAGCCCAGTGCTGCTGGCAGGTCCTTAAGTGGACCCTGTCCGTTCTCCAGGCTGCAAGTCAGCATCAATGCCAGAAAATGATGCTATATGCTGTAGGTCTGCTGTTATCTTCCCTCCCTTCTTATTTGTCTGGATTTTCTTCAGGCAGGTAGGATCAGACTCCAAAAGCAGCAACACCTCTAGTTCATCTCACTTTGTTATCCTGCCCACAAATATTTCCATCCTCAGTGCCCTCTAAAAAGGCATCCACCTCCACCCCCTACTGAAAACTCTCTCCAGATAAAGGGAAAGTAGATAAATGATGTTAACTGTTTCCGGCCTTCTCCATGGCTTTTATAAAAGATTGCTTTAGCAGTTTGTTTGCCAGGAAACTAAGCAGCCCACAGTTGGTTTTTGTACTCAGAACCCCTTATCTAACTCTGGAGTCTTTTAAGAAATGTTTGGAGGTTTATCTTGCTGGGATCCTTTGACCCTAGCTGACTTCCTACCCCTGGGGCAGGGGGCTGGACTCAATGATCTTCCAAGGTCCCTTCCATCCCTCATGTCTATGAAACCTATGAACTGGTTAATGCTATGCAGGGATGAGGTGTGTTTAGACCTGTGAATTCCTGGGCTTATTTATTGCAGCAAAAAGCACAAAAGCTCTAAAGGGAAAAGATGATCTTCCAAGTGCTCGCTCTCACTTCAGTGGGCCGTGGACTAGGCCCTCTGAGGCTGTCTTAGATTTCATAGATTTCTAGCGTTGGAAGGGACCTGGCAGGTCATCATGTCTGACCCCCTGCTCCAGGCAGGAAAGAGCGTTGGGGTTAGGTAACCCCAGCCAGATGCCTGTCTAATCTCCTCTTGAACACCTCCAGGGTAGGGGAAAGCACCACCTCCCTTGGAAGCCCATTCCAGAGTTTGGCAACCCGTACTGTAAAGAATTTCTTCCTTATGTCCAATCTAAATCTGTTCTCCTTCAGTTTGTGGACAAGGTAACCCCGAGGGGTGTCTTGGTAAACAGAGTGCCCCCTATTCCCTGCTGGCCCATCCCGATGAGTTTGTAGGCAGCCACAATATCGCCTCTCAGCCTTCTCTTTCAGAGGCTGAAGAGATTCAGGTCCCCCAATCTGTCTTCATAGGATCTTACTCGCAGGCCCTCAACCATCCAAGTAGCACTCCTCTGAATGCTACCGAACCTAAGTTGTTTGAAAGTAGGTTCAGGCTGGACATTAGGAGGCACTACTTCACAGTCAGGGCAGCTAGGATCTGGAACCAACTTCCAAGAGACGTGGTGCTGGCTCCTACCTTGGAGGTCTTTAAGAGGAGGCTTGATAATTACCTAGCTGGGGGCATATGAGCCCAGTATTCTCTCCTGCCCAGGGCAGGGGATCGGACTTGATGATCTACTTAGGTCCCTTCTGACCCTACACCTATGAATCTATGAACTCACTCAAGGTTATCCGCATCCCTCTTGAAGTGCAGCACCCAAAACTGATTGCAGTAGTCCATCTGTGGCCTCACCAATGCTGCATAGAGGGGAATTATCACTTCCCTAGACCTGCTCATGATGCTCCTGCTGATGCAAGAAAGAGTGGTTAGCCTTGCTTATGACCTTGCCGCACTGGTGACTCATGTTCATTTTTGCGTCAACCAGGACTCCAAGATCTCTTTCCATTGTTGCAATGCTCAGAATGGTTCCCCCAGTCTATAGGTGTTTTGGAGAGTCTTTCTCCCCAGGTGCAACACCTTCCATCTATCCTTGGTGAATTGCATCCCATTCTGAGCCTCCCTCTTCCCCAGTCTGTCCAAATCTGCCTGAATGCACTCCCTGTCCTCCAGTGTGTTTCCTATGCCCCATAGTTTAGTGTCATCTGCGAATTTGGACGAGGTGCTTTCAACACCTTCGTCCAAATTGCTGATGAAGATATTAAACAGTACTGGTCCAAGGACTGAGCTTTGGGGGACACCACTGCCCACATCCCTTCAAGGAGAAACTTCCTGTTCACATTCATAGACGATGTACCAGGCCTGTAACACTGTGCTTTCAGTGCAGGGACTCTTATTTTATCAGAGAAGCACAGAAGGTTTGTAATGTTGACTGTCATCTACTGGAGACTGGGTTGAACCCTCCTCCCCTCTATTTTATGCATAACCTACCCAAGTTCAAGACCATTCCTGCCAAAAGGACAGGTTACTGCAGTAATTCACTATGGCCTCTGGCCATGAACATGTCTCGTGAAAAAAAAATTACTTTGGAGCACCAGAATGTCCCGCTGGGTTCCTTGTTTAATAGTGATGGAGAGCCTCGAAGAGCCAATACTGTGGCTGAAGATGCTACAGTGTGGACCGGAGGTGCTTGGACTGTGTGCAAGTTGGCTTATTAAAAGAGAGGTTATTTTTATATGCAGCTTTTTTGCTAAACATATCACTTAAAGAGAGCAATAAAGCAGGTTAGAAACCAGGTCAGGGTGGTTTCTGATCCATAGCTGGTGTTTATTATCCATTGATCCTTTCTCTTAGTAAAGTGGGCCTGTATTCTCAAAGGTATTTTAGATGCCTAGCTGTTGAAAATGATAGGACTTAAGCACCTGAATACCTCTGAAAAGCTGGGCCTATATTCTCAAAACATTGCAGCAGAATAGGAGAGTAGGAGGTCAAATTTTCACATGTATGTGTGTGTGTGTGGTCAGAAGACAAGCCAGTTTATAAATAAAAATTAAATTCATACAAGCTCTCCATATCAAGAAAGGCCCAGTGAAGTTAAGGGTCCCAGTCCTGCAGGATTGCTAATTCATGGCTGTTTATCACGAGTCTCACTAGGTTTTCTAATTTCTTTAAGCCCCAGTTCCTCAAGCCATGTGATTATGAGAGACTCTTTGCTTTCATATGGAAAGAGTAAGTCTTTAGCCCTGAGCATTGTAGCAAAAAGCTTCAAAACATGAGCCTTAGAGGCTCAAATACCAGCAGGAGACTAAAAGGACACCATTTTCATTTATATATACATAAAACAACCTCATGGCTTTTAACTCTAACTCTTAAGGGCCTGGAACTTGACTTAATTTTTTTTTAACACTTAGGTTTGCTAAGTGAGCGTGACCTCTGGTGCTTTTCAAGCAGAAATTACAGCCACAGAAGGAAGCCAAGGCAAACACCAGGGCAGAAGTTTCAACATTTAGGAGAGTTGGAAAGACACCCAACACAGCTGGTCAGCCACCTTGATAAGAGCAACCAGGCCCAGAGCCATGGCCAGGCTCCAGGACAGCAGCCCCATTCACCATCAGAGGAGGGAAATACGTCCGGGGAAGAAGCAGGCTGTCTGGGGAGGACAGCACTGGCAATGGCCTTAGCAGCCAGGCTTCTTCATGAGCCACTTCCCCTAACCCAGGGCTGGTGTGGCAGAGGCTAATGCTGAGAGAAGGAGCTTTGGATGGAGGACCTTAAAATGGAGCTCAGGCAATGGAAACTAGAAGAGGATGAGGTGTGTGCATGAAGGAGACACAAATCAGAGCTGGAGAAATCAAGGTACAATGGGGCACATGAACCAGTAAGCAGTAACCAGCCTTCAAGGGGGCTTAGAGCCTGAATTAAGATGACCTATGTAACTACCCCTGCATGCTGCTCCTGAGAGCACATGGCATTAGCCAGAGATTTGCCCTCCAGACTGGCCATGGGGTCTTGCTTCCCTGCTGGGTCCTAAAGGCACGAGATGGAGCGGATGAAGCGGGCTAAGTTCAGAACTATGGCCAGGCTGAGCAGGTCCTACTGCTTATATCTGAACTGACTCCTGAGGGCCACAGGACAAAGCTTTGGGGCCCATGGAAGGCTTTAACATGTGACGCCTCTGAATCCTCTGGATCTGAGCACAACCCACCCGCCGGCCGGTGAACTTGTGTACAATGGGTCTGGGTCAGAGTCCTTCAGGCAGGCAGCAGTGCAACTCAGAGGAGGCAACTGGGCACTGCATGTGTGTGCGTGGGGAGGATGGAGGGGAGTTGGGGCACAAAAACAGCAGGGAATGGCTGCAGGGAGAGTTCCCTATGGGAGACCAGGTCCCTTTACAGGGAACAGGTGTCTCTTGGAGAAAATGCATGTTGGAGGATCAAGAGACAGGAAGGAGACATCAAGGTGTTTCCCAAGAGGTATCACTTGAGGCTGTTATGCTTGGCCCATGACGTTTCTCTCTTGGGACATCAAGGGATTCAACACATCAAGAAGAGACTTCATTGCACCTGCTCTGCTGCCAGCTTTCAGCAGAGAGGGCTCCTCGCTGACCAGGTGCCAGTTCTACTGTGCAAGAAATGTGGGGCCAGGCACTTCTAGGCCTCTGTAAATCACCTGCAGACCAAGGAGAGAATTACTGGGACTCTGAAAACAATGCTGGAGGCATTTCTGGATCAGCACCTACATAACTGAGATAAATACTTTCCCTACCTGTCTTTTGCTTTGAGCAAATTTCCCTCTGAATCACTTCCCCTGATACGGGAAGACGGTGTGTGGTTCTCCGGGACCTGCCAAGCAAAGAACGGGAAAGGAAGGTCTTTTCAGAAGTAACGTCTGTGGCGGAGTATATCATGCCTTGCTGTGTTGAAATCAAATACATGGGTTTAGCCAGAGAAGCTAGACTCAAGGGAAACAAAAGGTCTGGTTTGAACGCGTTGCACATGCCGGGTCATACAGTATAGAGGGCCAGGTGGTGGTGCCCCTACCAGAGCAGAACAACAGGCTCCAGGCTGGCTGGGGTGGAGGCTTCAGGGTTGTCCAGCAGCTAAAAGACATGAACCGTGGGCTGAAGAGTCACATCAGTCACCACAGGATACCACTGTCTGATCAGATCACTTAACGCCTACACCAGGAGTCAGAGCTCAGAGAGATCCTGCAGTGCTACAAGCAGGTGGTCCCTAGTGAGCCTGGGCACACTCACTTAGCTG
Source organism: Gavialis gangeticus (assembly GCF_001723915.1). Classification (NCBI taxonomy): domain Eukaryota; kingdom Metazoa; phylum Chordata; order Crocodylia; family Gavialidae; genus Gavialis; species Gavialis gangeticus. The sequence goes on along the minus strand of NW_017729025.1, from coordinate 12,826,738 downwards.
TGCACCCAGTGAAGACAGGGCCCAAATCTCCTGTGAGCTATTTTTCTGCCAGTCACTGAGGAAACAGCTCAAGACCCAGAAAGGAAAATCAAGGACATGCTGGCACTAAGCATGATCTGGCCCTGACAGAGTCCATTGGCATCACCTATGGTGCTGGTGCCCAAGGAGGGTGACACTCACTTTGTGTGTGGCCTACTGCACACTTAATGCTATCAGCAGGGCTGCTGCTTATTACTTGTGGGTACCTGGTACCAGGCCCCTAAGCACTATGGATCTCACTAGGGGCTACAGGCAAGTGCCACTGGACCAGATGCCAGGCTTACATGAGCCTTCACCACCTCAGGAAAGTTTTTGAGTTCCTGGGTTTACCATCTGGCCTGAAAAGGGTGTGAGCATCTGGCAGATCTTTACTAAGGGAGTTGCTCTGTGTTGATGATGTTTCTATTCTTTTCTAGCATGTGTTGATGCTGTTTCTATTTTCATCCAAACTGGGAAGAACATGCGACTTGGAGGGGACTTAACTGCCTTAAGAAGGCAGGACTGACCGTAGGGTAGAAGCGTATAAAGAGAGGTCGGCAGTCATGTCACATCTGGGACACGTCTGGTAATGATCCCATCCAACCAGAGCCTGCAGAAGTCAATGCTATTCAGGCCTAGCCTGGTCTCCAAATGAAGCAACAAGAACAATTCTTCAATGTGACGCTGGGATGTTATAGGAGGCTTGAACCCTGTGTTACCTCCATAGCTGTTCCTGTCACTGAGCCGTAGCAAAAAGATAGGCCAGGTAAGGTGGTCTGGACAGGAGTTGCAAAAGGCCTTCTGCTGCTTAACAGCTGTGAGCCAAGGCGCAGGGCTGGAGGATCGCTGATTTTGACAAACCACTTACACTCTTCAGAGACACCTCAGAATAGGTCTGGAGCCCCCTTAATGAAGGCCAATGCTAGCTGAGAGACACAGCCTATTATACAATGCTGTAGTTGGAGCCGATTCTGTAACTGGAGATGCTGGGATGAGGAGTGGAGGCATGTGCACTAGGTGCTGCTGGCTTATTAAAGAGATTTTCTTGGTTGGTTTTGCTTTACAGCTTTTTTACAAACTGATGCTGATAAGATAGAACAGCAAATCAAATCAGAAATTGGGTCCAGGTAGCTCTCGACTTATCATCAATACTCACCATTCATGGTATCATCCATTGGGCCTTACTACTGATAAATATGGGCCAGAGCCTCAAAGGTATTTAGATGCCTACCTACTGAAATAATTAGAAGTGAGGTGCCTGTGTACCTATGAGCATGTGGAGCCTTATGTTTTGGAGCCCAGCTCAATCTCTCTTAACACATAGGACACAATGTGTGGATCTTCATAAAAACAATTCCCAAATGCACTTTTAAATAACAAACATTTTCATGAGAACTACATAGATGCTATGTTGTGGATAGTGACTCAGTGGCCATGTCTACATGTGCACTTTACTGTGGAGTAGATTAATTAGCTGTGGAGTAAAGTATCGCTGTCTACATGTGTGATGCTATTAGGCCGCAGTCAACTAATGTACACCGGCATAACATAGTACTGTTGGGGACGGTATTATCTTACACCAGGGTAATTTACTGCAATTAAATGCATGTGTAGACTCTGACTGCAGGCTTAAATTGTGCCCCATCAGCCCACCCAGCTAAAGCCAGACCCCTGCCTGCCATCTAGCCACACGGCTCTGCACTTTCTGCACCCTTGTATCCCAGCCAGCCCCTTGACTACCCTCTCCCCCACCCCAGGGTCTGGGGCTGAGCCCCATATCTCATGCCAGCCTGGGCCTGCTTCACCCTGGCTCAAATTGCTGCTATCCTGGGCACAAATGTAGATGCACCCAGAAGTAGTTTACTCCAGCTTAAACTGCTCTGGAGTTTATTGCTTTGCATTAATTGCACATGTAGATGCACAGCACACTACCTCAAACCTTGCTATTGCTTTTAACACCCAATGCTTTCTTCGTGACTAGAGATTATTAATGCCTCAATATCTGGGAACTCTATCTGAGACACTCAGGATACATTTGGAGCTGGCTGAAGGGCTTTGATTACCATCAGTGTCTAAAAGCATTTGGGGCAGCGGCTTGACAATTCATCTAAAATTATGATAGTAAATAGAGCACAAGCCAATGTGTTTTTATTATAAAAAAAATTATTGTAGCTATTTACACTGGTTCCTTTATAAGTGTATAAATGTAAACATTTATTATTGATGTATTTATCATTGATTTATACAATTCATCCCCAGTTCAGACCAATACTGTCATTTAGCAGATCAGTAGCGAGAAAATTAAATTATATTCACAGAATATACATTCACGTGCAGTTAGAGGGTCACCAGCTTTACGCTAGTGGTATAGACACTGTCCCATTGGCTCTGCTTCTGCTCCTGGTATGCACGCTGGAGTCTGTGATGTCTTCCGCATGGTCTTCGCTTTTCTTTTCCTTTAAGCTGTTGATGAATCTTAGGGTTATTTCATCCCACTCTTCAGGAAGCAGCATTAGCAAAAATCCAATGCAAATGATAATGGTAGCCCCCAGCCTTACGACACTGAAGATCACTTCATGCTTCAGGAGGTCCACAGCTACAGGGGGGAGAAAGGCAACGAAAGCAAAGACTGTAAAGTCATCTTGCGATAGTCTCATAGCCTACTAGGCTTCCATATTTCATACTAAATAGAATTAGAAACTCTCACTTCCTTCATGCTCTCTGTCCTAATGGAAATGTCTGCTGGGGAGCTATAAATATTTATGGCTGGAGAGTAGAATTTATATACGCCTTGAATAAGGCTGAGTCACAATCTGGTCCTTGGTTTCCATTTTTTTCCAAGTGAGAAAGTCATCTGTGCTCATAGGATCATAGGAAAGAAGGGCTGGAAGGGACTACACCAAGTCATCTCATCCTGGCCCCAGGCTCAAGGCAGAATCATCCCTAATTAAATCATTCCAGCCAAGTGTCCATCTAACCTGTCTTGAAAATTTCCAGGGGTAATCAGCAACTTTTCTAGGTAGCCTGTTCCAATGCCTGACCACCTGCATAGTCATAAAGTTCCTCCTAAGCATTAGCACTTCACAGATAACATGTCCTTCTACCCAGGCTCAGCTGTACCTCCAGCATATGGGTCACAGACATGGGATCAAGGCTTTCCATCCCTGTCCACCAACTTCCCCCCCACCCCAACAGGCAGCCTCCATAGGCACAGAGCTGAGCCCTCAGGCTACTTGATAAGCTACTGCAAAATAATATATTTACCTTTTAATTACCCCAGTGGAAAGGACTAGAAAAAACTGCACTTGCAGAATTAAGTCTCTATTGTTGCCAGTTTCATGTTTATTTAAATTGCCACTGAAGTTAAAAAAAAAAAAACTGCAAAAGAGGTTGAGAAGACATAGGGCATGACGATGATCTTTACTCATTAACGGCACTAGGTGTACCTGCATTTCCAGGAACGCTGAGCACTGTCCCGATGGAAATCAGGATGGGGTACGTTAGCACGACTCCAACGTTGACCAATATGTTGAACGCTGTCGAGACAGAGGACAAGGCACAAGAGTGTCAGAGACACAACTTCATAAAATGTCATGAAATTATACCACGCGCTTTACTATGTTCTTACACAAGACTGAGCCTGTATGTGTGGGAATGTGAAAGGAATGGAGGTTCTGCATGAGGAAGAAGAAGGTTGGGTATACATATAGAAAACTCCAAGTGCACTAGTTTTCTATTCCAAAGCTTCAAGAAAAGCCATACAGACTTGCTTCCCTCCTCAAAAAACACCTTGTGCCCCATTTACAAAAGAAATTAGGATTGCTCTCCAATTGCACTCCCTCTCAACTGCAATTCTGTGGTCTTGCTATTCCCTGGGGGACTGAGCGAGCAGCCCAGGGTGGGACCATCCATCAAAGGACAGTATCAGCAAGCAGCACATACGCACCCCTGCCAGGGACATGTAGCCAGCCCTAGCTGTGCAAACAGAAGAGTCCTCTCCTCTGCAAGTTAGGGGGAAGAAGGGAGAGCGGTACAGTAAGTAGAAAGGATATGAAATCCACTTTCATGGGCTTTAAGACACTCAGGGACCAGAAGGACCCTACTGAGGTGAACCATTGTCTATAAAACCAGTGTCCTAAGCAGAAGTCTTTAAGCTACTTAGGCCAGATGCACAATGGTACTTAGGCACCCAACTCTGACGGCTTTCATGCGCTTGGTAGACTGGGCCCTTAGCGCCCCTCTGAAATTCCTCTTGTTCTATAGAGCACGGGAATCTCCTAGGCAATTGAGGAAATGTTGCACTGTATATTTGAGCCGATACTGTGAGAATGTGGGTACTCCAGTGTTGGGTCAGGCTCATCTCTGCTGTTTCATTGTCTCGGCTGTGTTCCTGTGTTCATATCCCATGGGGCAGTACTGTCCTGTTAAAGCATGGGTGCTGCTGCCATGACCTGTCCGATAGCTATGCTTCGAGCTGAGTGCTGCCCAGTTAGGCTCCCTGAGTGAGTCCTCAGCCAAACGGTGCTCAGTGCAGCGGGGTATGTGTCACGGGCAGCTTTATGCCCCATCCTCCCCAAGCCTGGAGCTACTTTGGCCCCACTGCAACTTCAGAGCAGTTGCTGGGATGCTGCTGCGAACTGGAAAAGCTCCCAAGGAACAATTCTACCAGCTAGACCATCGGTGAGCACAGGCACCCCAGCCAAAACCCGCTTCTCCACACCCCACCGCAGACACCCTCGTATGCTGGTTTCAGGGTAGAAAACAGCACAGATGGAGTTAGACTGGCTTTCTGCCTGCTCTGTGCAGCTGCTCCATCCTGCCCTCATTTACATGTTCAACCATATCTTTAGGTGATAAGACCAGAGAGTGGATGCAATTAGGTCCAGGGCAGGGAATGAAAGATAACCTGGCTCACATCACCTCAGCCACCATGTCTGAATGCGTCTCTGAATGGCTGGGAAGCCCATCTAGGCTTCTACAATAGTTTCTGAGAAGTGTTTCTAGCCTACTTACAATGGAGATAGATAACAATCTGTTCAGCTATAAATTGATGGACAAGTTAGTAAAGGAAAGAGTTCTCTTATGCCTGGAGTATGAAGCACCTCTTGCTCCATTTCAACAGGTCTTTTCAAAAACTGAGCTTTGAAAGAGGAAACTTCCTAAGTAAAGCAGGGAAGTTATATAGGGGATGTAGACAATACAGCCCTCTGAAGGTCATTTGTACAAAAGAAGAGAATATGGCATCTCAGCACTCAACACAAAGATGCCCCAGCTTAGCTGGTCCCTACATGTAAACCGTAATTAATGGAGAAGGCTTAAAGAATAAATATTTGAATAACTAATCCAATGCGTGCTGTCATACTGAGTTTATTTTAAAGCACACACATTGTGTAGGAAACCATAAGGTACCAGAACGGGGATGTTGAGACGAAACAGTTCAAACCTGTAAGACAGGAGTTGCCAACCTTTTTTAACAAGTGTACCTCTTCTGTCTCAAAGTTTCAGCTTATGTACCTCTTTATATTAAAATTATATGGGGGGAGGGGGCTGAGCGCATGTGTGCATGCACGCATGCCCCCTCCAAACCACCCACCCAGCAGGTGAGTCTATGAGGGGGCGTAAAGGACCATCGGCGGAGGGCAGATCGAGGCCCCCGCAGTGAGGAAGGGAGTGTGGCACAGACAGGCAGGGGTCAGGCCAGGTTATGCGACAATCAGAGCCTGGGTGGCTCATCCAAGGATGCGGGAGGGCCTCCTGCTGCTGCAAGCACCCCGGCAGAGGACCCCCCAACCCCCCAATCCATGCGCAGGGTGGAGGCAGCTGCTGCTGGGCTTTGCACACCTCTGCAGCTGCCCCAGGAGCGGTGCAACACCATGTGCAACCTGCTGTCGGTTGTAAGAGACCCAGCCTTTCTTCTTTTGGTGGGTTAAATTTTTTAATGCTTTTCCACTCCATTCTTTCCTAACACACATTCATTGTTCTCCAGCATCCCACACAGTAGTTGATTGTATAGAAAAGATTTCACGGATTTCACAGATTTCACAGACATTAGGGCTGGAAGGGACCTTGAAAGATGGTGGAGTCCAGCCCCTTGCCCCAGGGGCAGAAAATCAGCATGCATCATAGGATCCCAGCAAGATAGACATCCAAATGTCTCTTGAAGGCATTCAAAGTGGGCGCTTGAACCACCTCCGGCGGCAGTCTGTTCCAAACCTTGAGGTCTCGGACAGTAAAGAAGTTCTTCCTTATGTCCAGCCTGAAACGGTCATGGAGGATGTTATCTATGAAAGAATGCTGCTTTTGAAATGGGAAATGCAGCAGCTCTCAACCTCATTAGCTTCAAAACACCGCTTGGAAAATGGCAGCTCTTTGTTTTCACTCATTTCTTGACTATGGAAAAAAAGAACAGAGTGGCTTTTTGGTTGCAAATAGCTCAGAAAGAACACAAGGGAGCCACATGTTTTTGACACGATGGATTCCCATTTTATCCGGCGACTCACATGTAGGCATTTGCACAACTAACTGCAAACATTGTGTGGCACCATGCGGCACCCTTAAAAGGAGCTCACGGCACCCCAGGGTGCTGCGGCACACCGGTTGAGAATCACTGGGCTGTAAGAAAGGGAATGGTCATGCTGGTGGCTGTTTATTCTGTGGGAAATGCAAAACAACAAGAAGTGCTAGAGAAAATGGAAAAAAAAAAAACATTCAGCAAGTACCTAACCAGAGGCCGGCTACTCCACAAAGGTAACCCCACGGCACGGCAGAGAAGGGGGACCAATATTCCACCTTTGTAAAATACAGTATGACCGGGGTAAAGGAGATGAAAATTAGGTTGAAGAAGCCCAGTGTAGAGACAAAGTGAGCAGCTTCCCCGAAGTTCGCACTTCCAAGGAACATCTTGAACAAAACCTGCAGGGAAAAGGAAACGTATTAGCACAGTTACCTTCCACCCCATGCAAAGTTTTGCCATGCACATGGCTCCCTGGGGATTAGGCAAAGCTTTGGGCATGGGAAAAGCAAACCCACCTGTGTAGCAGTGCAAGAGGTCTTCACTAAGGTTTCCACCCCCGCAATGCCCTCCTGTGGGCTTGACCCCAGGGTGGGATGACCTGACTTGTTCACATAAAACTCGGTCCTGGCTGCCCAAGTGAACACTTCTGTTGCCTTCACTGGGACTGTTGAGTAAGTGCTCAACCAGCGAGGCAGCGCTAAACAGTCCCACCCTGTGCTAGGAGGACAGCCCTTATTCTAGCCAGCTTCCTTATGTACACATGGTCAATCCTTCCTGCTACTTTCTCCCTGTTTGTCTCCTAGGAGTGGGCACTGTGCCATCGCCCGTGCTTTCAGGACCCCAGCTCCTGGCCAGGCACTTAAATCACATCTGTCCTCACAGCACAAAGGAAGAATCACTGAAATCAAAGCTAACACACACACTGTCACAAGGAACAAATGCAAATAAGAATCCCAGAGATGGCAAAGGTCACACATGCAGTTACAGGGCTCAGTTCTGACCTCGCAAGGATACTCATCAGGAGCAACTGCACTGATTTCAACCAAGTCCTGCCAGTGCAAAGCTGATGTGTGAAGAACATTAAGCCCTCGCTGTTTCTGAAGTCACTGGCATGCCAGGTTGTGTGAATCACAGTAACAATTGTCCCCACAAGATCCATTGCGACTAGTAACTAGTCGTAGAGAGGTATACCAAAGACTGTAAGTAGGAGCCAGCTTTGGATCTCTCGTTCAAAATGGATCCAAATTCTGCCTTAGTTAACAAATGGGGACCCCCAATGACCTCAGGGACCCTGCATGCATCTGCAGCTGCACTTAATCCAATGCATTTCTGAAGGCCGAGAAGGTAAAATAGAGGTCACCCTTCCAAGCAAAGCCACACGTTCCAAAACTTGGGCCAGAAGACTCCCATCTCCCACACTTGAAGCCTTTAATGCATATGCTGCATTGCTTGCCCATGTGCTGATGGGCAAGCCAGAACGAGTGCAGAATATGCAATAGAGATCCGCAGTGCAGATCGGAGATGAGAAGTTTGCTACGACCAACAGAAACATGGCACTAGCTGCATTCAGGATTTTCTCATTGTTTTGTGTAACAAGCCCACTGCAAAAAGCATCAACTGCTTTGGCAAAAAATGATGGACTCAGAGATGCTGATCTATTTGTCATAGACTAATAGCGATTTCATTAAAGGCTCGTAAAGCAAAACCACTATGAACACTTGCCAGCCACAAACTAATTATCCCCATAGTAACTTTTCTGACATGTCCAGCATGCTCTGAATGTAAATGATGCAACAAAGATGAATCTTACATATTTCACTGTGCTTTGCACGTGTGCATTTATGAAATGTATGATCCATGGGATAATCTCCAGCTATTAATGAAAAAATTATGACCTACCTTATACAATGCAGATGTGGATGCAGAGCCAACAGCATATGCTACACCAATAATTGAATCACCATGGAAACCATCGGCATATGCCATCATAACAATTCCTGTGATGGCCATTATTGCTGCGACTATCTGTACAAGCAAAAGCAAACGAAATTTCAAGCTCAGCACAACTTTATTGCTTGGAAAGCCATCAGATGATCTCTGTGTATTTTCATGAGAGCTACCAGCTACTTTCTCTAACTTTAATCCTTCTAGTTCCCTCTTAATAGGTGATTATGTTACTACCAGGAGGGATGTGAAAGAGTAATGAAGGTGTATGCATCATGAGCAATATGGGTCTATAACATAGCAAATCCTCCTGGTGCCCATTGACAGAACTTTTATCTTAAATTATTTTTGCTTTACCATCCGCACTGCTGCAATAATTCCAAGGTAAGACATTTTAGCATTTTGTTCTCTCTAACTAAACAAATACTTTGACACAGTCCTTGATATGGGCTTGGGGTTTCAGGGCAACCAAGAGGGAATTATTAGGTGGCCAACTTTCCATAGAATCAAGTATTTAATTCTGAAATACAGTGCTTAGCGGGCTGTTATGGAACAGTGTACTCCACAACAGCCACGCTGCGCTGTTTCCCCAGTTAGAGATGTTTTGAACATCTCACACTTGGCTCGTCTGAAAATTTGAGGCAGTATTTATTACTATTCTTCAAGTGTTAAACTTACACTGGAGCACAATGAATGTGGATTTTGCCTCGGCGGTCATGCCCTTTTTCCATTTGCAAAATCTCCCACTACGTGTCTAATCTCCTTGAGCAAAATTAGGTAAATAAGTGATACCTAGTTAGCAAGTGATGAAGTAGTTAATTCATAGTTAATAAGTGGTCTGAATATTAAAGTTGCTTAGTCTTTGCAGCTTCCACTGATTTCAGCGAGCGCTACTGTTGCTTCATCTGAAAACCCCACGGTGGTGTTTGAAAATTAGACGCCACTTCCATCATTTCACTCCAGTATTAAATGCCATCAAACCAAAATATTCAGCGCTTAGCAAAAAAACAAACAAACCCCATTCCACCAAAGATGTCAGTTTTTAAAACCCAACCTTTTGGCTTTTAGACCTTCAATTTATAGGTATATTTTGGTTCCCAACTATAGAGGCAAAAATCACCTATTTTTTGTGTTCGCTAATTTGCATATTCCTGCCCCCTCTCAATCAGCAGGCGGCTTGAAGCACCCCTGTAAAATCACTGGGGGGTGTACTTGTCATAAAATGAGCCGACTCCCTTAAAATAAGTTCCTGAGATTTGCTGCTTCGACCTGGGAGCATCTATACAAGATGTTTACTGTGCAGTTGACTAGTTAAGTGCACAGTAAACGACTCAGTGTCTACACATGCACCCCTATTACGGCACACAAAACTAATTAACTCCGTGGCAGGGTAGTCTTGTAAAAGACAAGTACTACCCTGCTGCAGAGTTTTTTTGTGTGCAGCAGCGTACGTGTAGATACTGCCCCGGCTGGCTGGGGCACAGGAGCCTTCAGTGTGGGGTCCCCTGCCAGCCCAGGCTGCTCCAGCTGGGCTCCATGTGCTGTGCATGAATAAACTTCAGAGCAATATGTCCAGAGTTTCTTGCTTCCGCGCGCACGTTCAAACGGCATGTCTGGGAGCAAAAAAACTCCAAAGCAAGAAGCTCCGGAGTTTATTCGTGTGCTTTAGTTGCATGTGTAGACATGCGCACTGTGTATTAAACAGGCTGCATAAAACTGTTGCCACCATAAACCTTGCCGTGTCTTTATAAGATTGTTAAATAGCAATAACAACTCTGCTGTGTGGAACAAAGGATATTTTTCTTAATAAAAAAGCTTTAATATGCTTTGATGAATTTCAATTTTCAGCAATTAAACATAATTTCCTATGATCCTGTTCCTGTGATCCCATAACTATTTCCAAAGAAGCTAATTCTCGACAATTTTTGCTCATCTTGCAATTCCAATTTCAGTGAATTAAGTTATATGTAAATTGCTATACCAATTTAAAATCGCACATTAGACTTCCCAACCCTCTTTATGGAAGTAAAATGCTAATTTCCTCAGGCGTTCTTAATTCCAGGTGAAATACTGCCAAAACAAAGCTACGTGCAGGATTTGTTATGCAAAGCGGGCGCAGGGAATTGCACACAACCTGAAAGAAAAACAGCACGCTCAGTCGGCACTGGGCAGTGTATGGGAAGCAATAGTGAATACTGGCAAGTGGCAATTCATCTTTACAGGAAAGACTGTTCCACGTGAGCCAAGTAGGACCTACGTTGTCTTATTACCGCAGTTACCCAACAGTCAGTGCTGTGCACTACAGCCCAGTGGAGGGTGGAGAAACCTAGATGTACAAGATGCTCATTTCCAAATTGAGCATTACAGAATCACCAACAACACGTACAACATTAACAGCATTTCTCAGCTTTGGACATCAATAAATAATCCCCACAACAACCCTGTGAGGTAGGTGAGTGAGTTATAATTACTCCAATTATATTAGGGGGTGGGGGACAGAGAGGAGCGAGGGGGCAGTTGGGTTCAGAAAAGCCAACTTGTAAAAGTGTTGCCTTCCAGCTCTGCCTGAACAAGGGTGACAGCTACAGAGCCAATAGTGCTGCCAATCTGAGCGTATCACCTGGTTTCTACTTTTGGTTGTCCCTCTGGAAGAGAATCGGTAATGAAGTTAACAGTGGAGTAATGTTAACTGCACCTTGCCTATTGTTTTAAACACCCCTGAACTGAGCCAGGCTTTCTGGTGAAGGAACAGAGCCTGATGTTAACATGTCATCTACCGTTTGGAGGGGCTTGAAGGTAGGAGAAGAAAGGGGGAAAAAAAATCTACATTTTTACTTGTCAAATAAGTGAGTTTGACCCAGAGCCACTGAGAGGCAATAACCATACAACCCCATGCTACTGTTTTTATAGGGTATGTCTACACATTCATGAATGCACCGTAGTTACTGCACATTAAGTTTAGTACTTGCACAACCAAGGATTCAATCAATGTGCACTAATTGGCGCTACTGTGCAGTAGCACCAGCGCACAGCTTTTTAGCGACGCTAACTGCACAGTAGCCTAATACTACTGCGCAGTAGCATATCAGCACAGGTTTTGCCCTCCATGTAACTGCGCAGTAGAATTAGGCTACTGTGCAGTTTGCGTCTCATGTAGACGCACCCATCTCATTGCTCCAACTCAGTTTGACACACTCATATTTGCCAGAGGAACTGTGAGGAGGGTTCAACACGGTTAGAAATGAGGAAATCAGGACTCTCAGGCTGGGATCACAGGTAACATTTTCAGGGGCTCCTAAATCACAGAGGAGATTAAGTTTTATTGAGATCCTAGGTGCCTCAAGGCCTGAGCCATGCATGCATTTGCTCTCAAGCAGCTCAGTCTTGACAGTGTGGAGCAATTTCAACTCCTCTGCTTTACAGGCCCTGCCCCAGCCCACGTGCTCTGAGCACACTCAGACATCAGGCTGCACACAGACACGTGCAGGGGAAGCACAGACACTGCATTACACACGCAAAGGGGGATGAAAGCAGGGACCAGAGCCCTGATGTGCACTCTGCCTATTGCCTCTCTTATCATTAGGCTTGAGCATCACACTCAAGCTTGCACAGCATCTCTGCCCCTGGCTCGAGGGCTATTCCACATCCAGTGGACCAGCTGCAATAAAGTGAGCGCCCGCTCTCCCCACACCATCCCCAAGCTGCTATAGAGGGGGATGCTAGGGCACAGTCATGGGAAATGTAGGTTTGAATCCCCACAGGCAGAAAAGGAAATTCAACTTGCATCTCCCAAATCTTGGTAGAGTGCTTGAAACACGGAAGTCATAGGAAAGCAGGGCTGGAAGGGACCTCTGCACAGCAGGATCATCCCTATTTGAACCATCCCAGACAAGTCCTTGTCTAATCTATTTGCAAAACCACACAATCAACCCTGCTACAATCAACCATATTGCCCCAAGACACCAAAAGCTGTCTAAAGGCCATGCCCCCCCCCCCAGCAGATAAAGGCTAACCTCCTCCCCAACAGTCTGTACCAATCTGACCATGGGGTAAAACTCCTTCCTGATCCCCAGTCAGGCTGACCTTAAGTGGAGGGCCAAGACCCTTTAACCAGGAACCTCTGGGTTTATGTCCCAGCACACCCCAGTCAAAATCCCCACCCTGCCTGCAGCCGATACCCAGAGTTTCTGAGGAAGGTGAAAAACAAACCTCTGACACCTGTAGCACCAGGAGAATAAAAAAAAAATCCTTCCTGGCCCCAGGTGGCAACCAGCAAGATCCAGAAGCAAGGAGGAAACATAGGTCTTCAACCTGGGGACAGCAAGCATGACTGCACACAGCACATCCTACCCGCACAGCCCTGGCTGCGTTCCCTGCCCCAGAAACTTATCCCAGCTGCTTTCACCTTCTTTCATACTTAAACTGACTGTAGGGCTCTTCCTTCCAAAAGGCGTCACCGCCTCTGCCTACTTGATTGTTGGGGGAAAAGGGCTTCCGTGCCTCCCTTCATTTGAAGATTTAAGGCTGTGAATCTGGAGTGGGATGAAATGCCTCCCCACAGCCAAAAGTAAGGCACCTGTTCCTTAGCAAGTGGTGGGATTTCAGACACATCACTCACAGCACCACTTCTTTTTATCTAGCACAGAAGGCCTCCTACTCAACATGGTACCTGTTACAAATCCTACTCCTAAGTGTCCAACTCTTCCCGTATATATATGGGGGGAAAATATACACACCTTTTCAGTTGTAAAAGTGAAGTGTGCTGCCAATTTTAAATCTAGAAAAATGTGTTCCCTGTGTATCAAAAGTTTGGGAAACACATCTAGCTATCTATACATAGCCAGGGAACACTTCTTCTAAATTAAAACTGGCAGCATACTTCATTCTGATAACTGAAAAGGTGTGTGTGTGTAGGTGTTTTGAAATATGTTATATGCTTTGGAAAAGAAAAAAACATTGTATAGATGTGTGCACACAGACCACCCCCCCCCCCAAATAATACTTTTCTTTTCCAAAGCATATTCCTGCCACAGGAAAGGGAATGAGTGCTGAGATGTACTGCTAAAAAAAGACACCAGAAACAACCCCAAAAAGGGTCGTTCCCTGCTCTTTCCACAGCCTGCCCCCTGCCAACCCCTGATCTGTACCTCGGGGGCAAGGGCAACTCCCACTGTTGAGACTGCTCCTGCAGGGTCTCAAATGCTGGCAACCACCCTTGTGGCCCCTCCTGCTAGCCCAGGGAGCATGGGAGAAGTGGAGGGGACAAGCTGGGCAGCAAAGCGTGGCCCTGTCTGTGTGTCCATCTGCCCGTTCACAGCGCAGAGTGCTGCTGGGAGCATGGGCAGGGGCCAGCACAGCAGCTGCCCGGGGCGGGGAAGCGTGGGAGAAGCCAGCAGCAGCAACTGTAGTCTCCAGAGGAGCAGCTGGAGGCGCCACTGGAGTAGCTGGGTCAGGCACAGGTGCTGGGCAGGGGACGAGAGCATTTACCTCCTTGCACAAGCAGATCTCATGGCACACTTCCACTGCTCTCACGTGCCACATCCAAGGGACTGGGATATGTGGATCTACAAAGTAGTCCGCAGGCCCGGGTTGATCCCAAAGGGACTACTTTGTAGAGCCAGATATCCCAGTCCCTTTATGGCTCTAACTCAGCATCACTACTGAAAATCAGATGGTGGGAACAATATAAGAGGTGGTTAAGGATCTGAAGATGGACAGAGTGTGCCTTCCAACAGCCACTGAAATGAACTGGAGTTAGGCACCTGCTTAGTTGTTTTTGAAAATCTCTCTATGCACTCAGCCCCCTGGTAGACATTACACTTAAGACATGATTAGTCTGTTTATCACAATTTTAAATAGTAACCCAGCTACACATCCAGGGAATTAATGGTGCCAGAAAAAGGGAAACGGTCAATAAAACTATTACATAGAAAATGTGCAGTATTTTTGTAGCTGGTTTCCACTGTGCCTCAAATTGAACATGCGGCAGGATTAGGACCACACTGGGTCTCCAACCAACCCTAATGTGGTCCCTGCTGGCCAACAATCAGCTGATTGCGACCGCACCAGGGCTCAAACTGGTGCTGGTGTGGTCTGCAGGGCCAGGCACTGATCAGCTCATCATCAGTTGGCTCGAGGGACTGCAGTGGGGCCAATTCAAGCCCTGGTGCAGTCCCCAGAGCCAGCCAAGGATCAGCTGAGTGTTGGCCAGCAGGGACCATGCTTGCACCAGCTGAAGCCCCAGTGAGGTCCTTGGATCCAGCCAACAATCAGCTGATTGTCAGCCAGCTCTGGGGACCGCACTGGGCTGGTTCAAGCATCGGTGCAAACCCAGAGCCAGACAACCCTTGGCTGCTGGTTGGGCATGCAGGGTACTTTTACACATGCTCTGGGGGTGGCGCTTTAATTTGAGCAGCTGAGAGCTGCTCGAATTAAAGCACCACAGTGTCTCAAGTATCACCATCCCCACACTTCAAAATGGCAGCAGGGGTGCTTGAACTAAAGCTCGTTCGACAAGCTTTAATTCAAGCGCCCCTACCGCCATGTTAAAGTGCAGGGATGCTGGTGCACGAGATGAAGAGGCTGTTGGAGCGTGGTAATGATTATGCTCTAGCAGACTTGATCGCATGTGATACAACGCACTGTAATTACCGTGCATCAGAGCAGCCTCTGCGCTCATGCACAGGCACCTCCAGCTTTTCACTTGCTGGTGCAAGGGGAGTCCAGGAACATGACTGCAGTCTCCCTCTGCACTGGCGAGTAGAGTGTGATTGGGATCTGATCCCCAGTCCCAAAACTGTGCATCGTGCCACGCATGTGTGGCATGGCAGGAGGCACAATTGTCAGGATCAGGGATCAGATCACATCATGCCTTTAACTGAATATCTGTCACAGCTTGAGCTACATTGTTAGGTGGCTAAGAGCCTTTGGAAATTTGGCTTCTGATTCCTACCTGATTTAAGAGTTTTCTGAAAATTGAGTATACATCTGTTTCTTCTAGACTGCCTTTCGCTTTGCAACATGATCAGGTGTCAACTATCAAGAGAAAAAGTCTGACTCACAAGGTACGTTGTTTCTTACCCTGATCCCCAAATCTGTGTTTCATTCCATCACGTAAAATGGTTGCTACTGTAGAAAAGTAAACCTCCAAGAAACAAAAACCTGTCACATAACTTCATAGGGTATAAAAGCAAAGATTCCTGTAACAGTCATGCAATGCAGTGTACAAAAGCCAAAACACTGACAGCAATATTTCACGCCAGCTCTACATGTAAAAGGCATTTAGTAACAATGAATGGAACAATTCCTGAAATCGTCTCGAAAAGCGAAATGATGCCATTACTTAGCAGCCATAAACGTGCAGAGAAATTCTACACATTAATTTCCACTTATGCAAATACTTTCCTACTGGCTCAAGATGTGAAAGAATTTGACTTTTTTCAACTCATTCCATGATAAACATGAAAAAAATAGCAGCCGTCTAACCAATCCCCAGAACCGGCTCTCAAACCAATGTGCTTCAAAAAGAAAACAAACAGCTGCACATTGTTTCTTTTTGTCTTGGGTGATAGATAGATAGATAGATAGATAGATAGATAGAAGGTTGTATTTTGTCATTGGTCCTTTGTGACATTGTAAACTTCCTCCCTACAAAACGAAACAAAACACTTTGTAGTCATCATCCGTCTAAGGGCTCACATTAGTTACTAACTCCCGTTCCTTCTGACATTAAGATTTGTAGGGTAGGTCTACAGGGCCACCAAAGCAGCCAGCTCAAGAACCAGGAACAGAATACCCATGGCATCGTAGATCTCAGCACAGGTTAATTTATCCTGTTTCTTGGATGAGTTTTGATGGCCCATGCCGGGCTCAGGGCCATCCCAACTACACTGCTCTCACTACCTGAGCTAACCTAGTTTAAAGCTAGCTCAGGCATCTCTTCAAAACACGGCAGTCAATGGGGCAAGTTCAGTACAGACATACCTTCAGAGAGTCTGGAGAATGATTCACCATAAAGCACAAGTAGAAAGGCACATGTTTTTAGCCTGAGCTAGAAATACCGTAATTATGACAGATCTTTAATGTCAATCAAAATCCTCATCAAAATGCTAGACAATATGCAGACATACTGCTATTTTAGAAGGTGGCAGAGTGGCTTTGCACCACACCGACTAATCAAAGCAGATATGAGCTTCAAACAAACACAGTGAATTATGTCTCTATCCTGATATTTTATACAAATGTCCAGTGGTGTTATACCAGATTTGGCTTAGGAGCAGAATGAGGTCGTATGAACCTGTTACCTCAATACCACATCACTGCCTTTTCACTGATCTCAATGTGCTTCACAAAAGGGGGCATAGAAGACCTAAGAATTTCTGCTTCCTATATTCCTACGCACAGCTCCTATACCCCAAAGCACATTTCCTGATAGACTGCACCACCTTTCATATGGAGCCTTCTGCTCACTTCTTGAGCTCAGTCTTCCCCTTCATTTTATGAGCCTGGTCATAGCACTGACCCCATTCAGCAGGTCTGGTCTCTTCTCCTTGCATCCTTTTTTTCCTTGAGTACGTCTGTATTCTTTTTTCTCCCTTCTTCAATCCTTGGGGATAGCACATAGTTTACTTCTCTTTCCTACACCTTTGAAGGTGCTGGCCTCGCTTCCCTTTTCCCTTTTCCCATTAGTTCTACCAAAGACATCTTCCAGGGGCTGAAGAGCCAACTTGACATCTCGCACCATCCTCCAGAAGCTGGGCCTCCTCTTCTGGTAAGGCTGTTACACCTCTACTGAGTCTTTGTCCACTAGTGTGGACAAAAAGGTTCACAATCCAAACCTATGTGATTTTTTGAGGGCCAGTTTTAAAATTTACCACGCATTTCAGAAGGGCAATTCTTTGCTTCTAAAGAGAAGGCTACATCACCTACACACAAGCCTCATCTCCTGAGCTCTGGGATGAATGAGACTTGACCTTGGAAAAGTTAATATCAGTATTTCATATTAGGTGCTGCTTCTGCAGAATGCATATTACAGCATTAGAGACAATGACTTTGAACCAGGCATTGGCTTATGCTGGCTTTAGAAGCCTGCATGTGTGTCCATCAGGCTATTTGGGTGCTGGCATATTGCAGCAAGGGTCCCATCAAAGCCAAGGGGAGCATTGCACCTGACAGCTCTTGAAACAAAAAGTTTCGATTCACGTACGAGGCTGGAAACCTTGTTACGGAGCTCAGTAGACAGCGATCAGAGCAAATTCCCATTTTAGGAGGAGAGATTGGCCAGGCAGAATTTCACTGGGAGCATCTACACTTGCTATTAATGCTATAAAGGCTTACTGTGCAGTGTTTTACATGTGCACAGAGTCTACAGGTGCTCCCTCTTGGGAGCAGATCTGCTCCCAATGGAGACAGTCAAGTACACAGCTTCTCCTACCCTGCTCTGGCTCCCTGCAGCAGCCAGGAAACGCTCCCAGCTCCCTGGGGTGCAGGCCCAGAGCTGGTCCTGATGCCCACAGGGCCAGGAGAGCTCTGCTAGCTGCAGGGGCAGCTGTCTCCTGGCCCTCTGCACACAGTGAGGGGTCTTGATGTGCTCAGGGCCAGGAGACAGCTGCTGCTGCAGAGCTCTCCCAGCCCTATGCACATGGGGACAAGCCCCATGCCCAGCAGGGCATCTCCAAGCAGCCAGGGGCTGGCCAGGAGCAGTCCTCCTTCTGGAGCAACTCCCAGCCAGCTCCTGGCTCTGCAGGAAAGCAGAGAGCTCCCCAGTCCCAGCGCTCCTCAACCCCCTGTGCCTGTGGGGAGCCAGGAGCTGAGCAGTGCCAGGATGGGGAAGCAGGGAGGGGGGCAGCAGAGAGCTACCCTGTCCCAGCACTACTGGGCACCCAGCTCCAGGGGGAGCTGAGCAGTGCCATGACTGAGGGAGTTCCCCATCCCCTGTGGCCCCCTGGTGTTGGGGCTGACCAGGAGCAAATTTGCAGGTAGTAGCTAATTGTGCAGTAGACTAATTTACTGCACAGTAAATGATACACACATGTAGACAGCAACACTTTAATGCTCAGGAGATTAGTCTGCTGCACAGTAAAGCACCTCGTGTAGACACCCACTAAGGAATATCGTTGTCCATATGGAACCCAGCATATTATAAGTAAGTATTGCAGTGAAACCAGCCTCCCACCTGAAACCAGCTAGTCTGGGAGAACAAGTACCCAGCCCAGGTCCCAAAGGTTTTTGTGTTCAAAGATCAGTATTTGAATAAACTTGGGAGTGGAACACAAGCAGGGCTACAAACCTGCAAACACTGAGGCGCGTGCTGACTTCTAAGCATCAGAAGCCACTGGGCCTTGTCACTTATCTAAAATAAGTGGAAGTATTTGCAGCATTAGGTCCTGGCCTGAACTGTAGTAAACTCCATTCTAGGGAGACCTGGGACGACACGGACAGTTGGCACACTCCATTGAGCCGTGAGACACTCCTGGGTTTCCAGAAAAGCAAGAAAGCTTCCACATGTGGCACAAAGAGCACCCACAGGCCAAGTCGCCCATGGCTGCCTACACATGAAAGTTTTACTTGTTATACTCCAGTATTTGCACCAGTGTCACTAGGCCAGCAGAGTTATGGCAGCATGTCCTCCCACAGAGGGAACAACGTGGGTAGCATTAACAGCCAGGCAACTCTGACATGCCAGCCTGAACGACCAGGTGCCCATTTATACCTGGGTTGATGAGACTCAGATTCACACATCTGGATGCCTTAATCAGGGCACCGTGAGATCTTCTGAAGGGTGCCCCAAGGCAGAAGGAGATAAGTGCAGGCTCAGGCTCCTCCCTAGCAGGTTGCTGCCTTGCCCTCTCGACAAGGAGGGAAGCACTGTAATAAATGCATTCGTTTTGAAAATGGGGTGCTGCTCAATTCACAGAAGTTGTGGGGGGAGCCTCAAATCAAATCGGGGTGACTCGAGTCTCAAAAGGTTGAGAACCATTGCCTTGACCTCTCTGCAACTGTAACATAAATACAGGGGTGGTAACTATGTTTTATTTTGTTCTAGTTTAAACTAGTCCCCAAACAATGTCATCCATAGGAAAGTCACACATGCTAGAGCATGATTCTCAATCGTGGTGCCACAAGATGCCTTGAGGGATGCTGCAAGGCCCAACCCATGTGTGAAGAGTCAAGCACTCCCCTCCCCTGTGCAGCTCCCCATGCCTGCTGCAGTGTCTCGCAGACCAGCAGTGTCCCCAGCTGCTCATCTGTGGCCTGCTGTCAACTGCTGCCCTCCTCCACAGTTTGGCACCCTTGTGCTTTCTGCCCCTACCCTCTGACCTGTGTACTTTGCTATGGACAGACAAGCAGATAAGTGGATGGAGCTCCACTTTTCAGCCCAGCTCATCCCTGCGGCCTCTCCCACACTCCCAGGGCTAGTGGAGGGTTGGATGCCTCCAGTTGCCAGCATGCATGACCTCAGGGCAGTAGGTTCAACCACAAGAACTTGCCTTGCCCCCTTCTCCCCCAGGTATGGACTAGCAATGTGGAGAGGGAGAAGATGGTGGAAACAATAAGGCACAGCAGCATGAAGTCCTGCTCCCACCATCCTCCTCTGGCACCAGTTAGATCAGCGTTCCTCAACCTTTTTAGCCTCAAGGCCCCCTCCATGACTTTCCTGAATTTAGATTTTAGCTCAGTAAATATAAGCAGGCACCATGGGCTGCTGCTGAATTCACAACAATTATGGAGGGCTGCCTTGAGGCTAAAAAAGTTAAGAACAACTGTACTGGAATAAGTATCCACAAGGTGCATCTATATGTGCAATTAGGGTGAAAAAATAAGCTCCGGTGCAGTTCACATCAGAATTTATTTCTCCTAGACACAGTGTTTACATGTACGTCCAGGACCACAGCACACTGAGCTGGGGCAGAGCAGCTCCGGGCTGACAGGAGGTCCGGGGGGGACAGGAGGTCCAGCCTCAGGCTCCGGGTAGTGGCATTGGGTGGAAGAGGAGCTGGCTGGGGCACAAGGGTGCTACAGTGCAGGGCTAGCTGGCAGACAGCCCCCACACTGTAGCACCCTCATGCCCCAGCC
>NW_017729025.1:12800718-12801187 GCF_001723915.1 Gavialis gangeticus | reverse complement strand
GGGGAGAGGGGCAGGGGAGTGGGGGCAAAGGATGCCAGTGCAGAAGTGCTGGGAGCGGGGGCTCTGCCCTGCTGCCGCTTGCCCAGCCAGGGCCTAGGGGAGTAGGATGTGGGCACAGCTCGCTTTGAGCAGAAAGGGGCAAGCGGCAGCACGGCATAGCCCCTGCTCCCAGCTCTGTCATGCCCACATCCTGAGCCCTCCTACCCAGCAGAGCCACCACTCCCAGCACTAATGTGCCTAGAATGCAACTGGCAGCAGGGCATAGCCCCCCTCTCCCAGCACTGCCGTGCCCGACTCAGTGCTGGGAGCAGGGGCTCTGCCCTGCTGCCACTTGCCAGCCAGGGTGTGGGGGTATAGGATGAGCACTCCAAGTGCTGTCATAACCACCTCCCACACCTCCCCACCCCCATCCCTGAGTCCTGCGCTGCCCCACCCCAGCTGGGCAGCTTGTCCAAGCCCCACCCCCAAT
>NW_017729025.1:12799872-12800213 GCF_001723915.1 Gavialis gangeticus | reverse complement strand
AATCCCTCCCTCCCCCATGCCCGTTCCATCCCCCCAACCCCAACAGATTTATCAGATGGAGGCAGCTGTAAGCTGCCTATTTAATCTATGGCTGAATCTTTCAGATCTGATTTGGCCAAATCGAATCAGGAGAGTGATCCAAATCTCCAAATCAAATCACTGTCCTCCAAATCGGCCAAATCCAAATTGAATACTTGCTGCTTCACACAGGCCTATTAATGAATTTACTCCAACCTAATATGAGCACATGGGTAGATGGTGATGCTTTACTATGGAGCTAATTAGCCAACTGCAGTAAAGCTCATATGTAGATGCACCTACAGTCACTCTAATTATACCAG
>NW_017729025.1:12794557-12794872 GCF_001723915.1 Gavialis gangeticus | reverse complement strand
TGTTTTCACATGCATTGAGGCAGTGCAAATTACTCCACTATAGGATAGTCCTTGTCCTGGACAGTACTATTATACAATGGAGTTAATTAATAGGGTTGTGCAAAGCTTTGGTAGCCAATTCAATTCAGAAGAGATTCGGCCGGATACGGGGACCAGATCTCCGAATCTGAACTGAATTGGGAGACTAATTAAAAGCTCCAAATTGATTTGGAAAAGCTTTGGCCGATTTGGAGGTTTGGCCATAGACTAAACAGGCAGCTGACAGCTGCCACCAGTTGGTAAGTCTGTTGGGGTTGGGGGGATGGAAGGGGCATG
>NW_017729025.1:12791065-12793778 GCF_001723915.1 Gavialis gangeticus | reverse complement strand
AATCCCTCCCTCCCCCATGCCCGTTCCATCCCCCCAACCCCAACAGATTTATCAGATGGAGGCAGCTGTAAGCTGCCTATTTAATCTATGGCTGAATCTTTCAGATCTGATTTGGCCAAATCGAATCAGGAGAGTGATCCAAATCTCCAAATCAAATCACTGTCCTCCAAATCGGCCAAATCCAAATTGAATACTTGCTGCTTCACACAGGCCTATTAATGAATTTACTCCAACCTAATATGAGCACATGGGTAGATGGTGATGCTTTACTATGGAGCTAATTAGCCAACTGCAGTAAAGCTCATATGTAGATGCACCTACAGTCACTCTAATTATACCAGGATAAGTATAGCAGTTTAACTGCCCATTTTACCTTCCCTGGTACAACTTTTCTGCATGGATAAATGCTAGCACCACGTAGTGCATCACGGAGCATCATGGCTAAGTTCATTAATCTGTCTGACTATTAAGACAGAATGCCCTAGGTTTTGGGCTTGGACTAGGTGATACTTGAGTTCTTTCAAACCCTATGTGTTTATTAAGCATTGTGTTTTGTAGCTGGGTGTGGAAAGGTTATTGTGGGTATGGAACACTATTAGCTGGCCTGAGAAATATTTTTTTTAAATCATGCACAGATTTCTCAGCCCCATACGCTCCAAAAAATAAGTTTGTCAAAGGTATCACCAAAGGAAGTCAAACTGAACCTAAATCCCCAGCAAATGAGTAAAAAGACAGCTTAATACTACAGAAGATAAAAATGTCATCTTGCAGCTGAGAGAGGCTTTGCATTCATCTATGCAAGGGCTTTACAATGGTCTTCATAAAGCCTGGACTCCATCGGGCAAAAGAAACATTTTTTTGTGTAGCGGCCTTCCATTTAGACCTAAACAACAGGGAAACAGTTGTGAGCTGCTAGATCTGCAGTGATCATATCCCACATCCTGGAAACGTCATGACCCATATGTGAAAGGCTCTCTGAAATGTTCAATTTGCAACATTTTTCATTCATTGTTATATTCCTTGGATGATCGAGATGAAAGAGATGAATCACAAGTAACATTTGCAATTCAAATAGCAACGTGACCCAGCAGCAGTCTTTCCTCCAGCAGAAAGAAGCCAAACGGAAAAATCTGTGTGCAGTTCCACTGACCTCTATTCAGAAAAGCACTTATAGGTGTGCTTCTCTGATTCTGAATCACCAAGACATAAACAAATGGGTAAAGTTGAATATATACCTAACAAAGGTCCTGAATAAGTCTAGAGTAGAAATAGGGGACATAAAATGAAATAATTTAGCAATAAGTTTAAAACTAACAGAAAGTTCTTGTTCAGACAGAGTGCAATTAACTTGTGGAACTCACTGCCACGTGGTGTTATGGAGGCTGAACGTTTAACTCAATTAAAAGAGGATCAGACACATTCATGAATGAAAGGTCCATCTGTAGGTATTGAACATGGTAGACGGGGTGCACCCTCTGAAACAGAACTTCTTAAACCTCTGAATGCTGGAAGATGCAATAAGAGAGAAGCAGGGAAAATTTGGGACACGATTCACCCTTCTCCTCAGTATTGACTTTCCGCCATTGCATGAGACAGGACGCTGGGCCTGACGGACTTATGGTCTAACCCAGCAAATGTGCTTCTGACTTGTGCACATGCTTAAGTGTCACAAAATGGAGACTGTAGGTATCAACCTAGGAAGACATAAAACCATGCTTAACTTGATGCACTGTAAGTCTGTCCACTGACCCCAAATGGAAATGCTTGGTAGGCAAAGCACATGCAGGAAAGGCTTTGCAGGAGCAGAGCCTTTGTGTGCAGTGTTTGAAGGAAATGCCCAATACAATTAGTTACGAATATAAAGCCTGCACAGAGTAGCCACATTTGCTGAGCACATTTTCACAAGAATTCATTGCACAGCAGCACCCACTGACAGTGGTGTCTACAGACATGTCTGTGGTTTCAAAGAACTACCTGAGAGAGCACCACAGTGAAGTACAGCATGCCTGCACTATGCAGGCTGCTTCCCCAAAGGATGCAACGTAATGGCTTGGGTGCAACATTTGGTGTGCACCAACAAACCTGCCCACAAGCATTTGGCACATGCCCCATGCTGCAATAAGAGTGACATTACATCCTTCTGGAGAGTAGCACATGTGATCAGATATGTCATGCTTCACTGCAGGGGCCCCTAGCATGGCTCTTTAATGGCAGAGGCATGCTCTACATGGCAACTGGTGACATGATTGCATCCCATGTAGACTTCCTTGAGATAGTTTTAATTGACCTAGGTTGAGTACAATACCAGGATAGACACAGCATCACAGGCTTCAACATAAGCTGCCTAAAGCCATGGGTATTTAGAATACTTCAGCACTGGGCGTGTCTACACAGGCACTTAACTGTGGAGTAGCCTAATCAGCGGCGGAGTAAAGTGTCACCATCTACACAGGTGACAGTATTATGCTGCAGTAAACTAATGAATGCTGCAGTAAGATAGTACTGTCAGGGACAGTATTATCTGATGCCAGGGTAATTTACTAAGGCTAAAGGTACGTGTAGATGCTGACCACGGGCATCAACTGTGCCCATCAGTGACTGCTGCCTCTCGCAACTCAGGGGGCACCATGGCAGCGAGCAGGGACCACCCACAGCCACTGCCGGCAGTGTTAGTGGTGGGGGGGGGGGGGGAAGCAGCAAGGGGGGACCACCC
>NW_017729025.1:12779752-12790847 GCF_001723915.1 Gavialis gangeticus | reverse complement strand
GGGGGGGGGGTGGAAGCAGCAAGTGGTGACCACCCACATCCGCCACAGACAATATCAGTGGCGAAGGGGGCAGATGCAGAAGGTAACCACCCACAGAAGCCGGCAGCACCTTCAGCAGCGGCCAATCTCAGCAGGTGGCACATGCCCCCCCCATGTCTCCCTCTACCCGTCACCTATGATTGGGCCAGACTCCTGCCTGCTGCCTATACACACAGCTCCGCACCTTCAGTACTCTTGTGACCCAGCCAGCTCCTCCACCACCCAACACTGCTGCCCAGAGTCCAGGGCTGAGCAGCCCTAGCGTAAACTGCTCTGCCTCAGCTCAAATTGCTGCTGTCCCAGTGCATGTCTAGATGTCTCACCCAGGAGTACTTTATTCATGCTCAAACTGCTCTGAAGTTTATTACTTTGAATCAACTGCATGTGTAGATGCACCCACTGATACTTAGGATCTTCTTCACCAGCCTGAGCCACATAAACAACCCACTCCCTATTTATGTTACTTTGTGGCCTACAAAAAGCTATCCACATTGTTTCCTTTTCTTTGACTGGAGCCTTTCAATTAACCCAGTGGCTGACTAATTCTCTCCCACAGATGGCTTTACTAATGGGCAGTAGTAACAGGAAGTAGGATGCAGAGGGCAAGAAATCAGAAACAGGAAGTTGTGGGATTGCTCCTAGTAGATCTCCTGTACTCAAATACCCAAGGAAGTGTCAAATACATTGAAAGGAGGGACAGGGTAGGGTGGGGTAGGGTAGCATAGGGTAGGAGTCTGGTAGGCCAGTACTGATTCTCTGAAGTTCAGCAGGCTCTAGAGTCAGGCCGGACTACAACTAGGGTAGACGGTTGGTAGGTACTGGCTTGTGGGCACCCTTAATGTTAAGCCTAAGCACTGCAGACATTAAGTATGTAGCTAACTTGTGCTGCCAGTGCATCTTCACTGATATCAACACATGGTCCAGCTAAAATTCAGCTAAGCTACCCAGGGCTTTGTTACACGTTACTCTTAACATGTGCTATATTTAAATTATAGTAAGCACTAATACAACTTAGATAGGGTTATGAGCAGTTGCATGTTTATGTTTACTACAGTAATTTAAATACAGATCACAGCACTGCATGGGAGACTCTCAGCCCTGGGATCTCAGGAAGTCTTGCTGTGTCTAAGCGCTGAGGCCTGAAAATCAGCTAATTTTCAGGTCTCAGCCCTGCCAACACACCAGAGGGCTCAAGATCCCCTGATTTCCAGGTCTCAGCCCAGGGACCCAGTTGGAGACACTCATGAGGTCCTGGGGCTGGAACTCATAATTGATCATATTATCTCCATGTATCAGTCTCATATGAAGCCAACATGTTACATAATACAATTGGGAAACAATCCTCCCTGAAAAAGGCATAACTCTACTATGATATCTGAGCCCTTAGCATGTGTTATGCAGCATGAATGTTGAGACACTAGCTTTTTAAGTGAAGTTAATTAACACAGGCTGTGTGTAAGGCATAGCATAGGGATGTGAAAGGTTAGACAACCATTTAACGTTTAACCGATAAGTGCAATGATAACTGGTTAGCTTACTGGTTATCCTTTAGCTCTGGGTGGGCGCAGTCTGGCAGGGAAGGTGGGAAGGGAAGCCCCGTGGTGCCCCAGCAGGAATCACAAGGCAGCAGGGCAGCTAGGAAGGAGGGAGGAGTGAAGAAGAGGGGAGGAGGAGGGGGACTAGTACTCATAGCCTAAGAGGAAAACAGAGCAGCCTACCTAATGACTCATCAATTAAGCAATTAGCTGCTCCTTCACAGATGCTGGCTCCCTCCCTCCTGCACAGGGCTTCACCAGGGCTGTGTCGTCTGGCTGGGCTTGCCCCCTCCTCATCTCTTCCCACAAAGGGCTCCGGGCAGCAGCTGTGTCATCGGTTAATTGTTTAACCGATATAATTAGAGGAGGTTAAACAAATTTTTTTTTAAACAATATTTACATCCCTAATGTAGCAAAGTCACAACCTCTGCCTGCAGTGTAGACACAGCCTTAGGCTCGTGAACAACCTCACGAGAGTTGCTGGGAGCAAAGACCTCCTGCTCTGGGGGTGCAGAGTATTTTGCAAAAGCAGGCGCAGAATTTTTTAGTTCTTTATGTTTCTGTCTCTATTTCTCAAACAACCTAATTATACTGCTCGCACAGTGCCTGGGGAGTGGAAGCACTGCAGACACTGCCAAAATGCAAAAGACTGGATGTGTGTTGGGACTTCTCACAGTCCTCTGTCACATTCGATTTCCCAGGCATTCACCTGCCTGATTATCAACATCATTAAAAATCTGCTCGTGGAAGTGGTGCTGGGAAATGGCATTAATTACCCCTTCGGCATGGCACCATCAGAAATCTACCAGCTCCTACCAGTTAACGGCAAAACCACCTCCTTTCATGTGCAATTGTTTGACATTCATTTCTTCAGTCGTGTATTGTCATGCAAATGGCATTGCGTTTATAGTATTAATACCGCTGTGTATTTATAGCAAAGTTTGACACTGCTTCCCTCCCCTGGTCCTGTACTACTTATTCCCTAGTAAAATGAAATAAATTACAAAAATCAAAACCAGCCATAATACATTGTCACGTGAAATTTCTTTATGCTGCCTTCTGGGGGGAATCTATCGATCTTGTTTGCCCTTTGCGGTAACTAGAAAGGGATTTTTTTTTTTTTTTTTTTTTTTTTTACAAAAAAATCTGAGCCGTTGGCAAGCCAAGGGTCCAACCCCTTCATGAATGCTGCTCCTAAATCATGCTTGTCCAATACTTATTCAGCCTCCTCTTGAAAGCCTCCAATAAAAGAGATTTCATGACGTCCCTGGGCCGTTTCTCCACTGCCTGACACTGCTAACGGTAAGGAGGTTTGTCCTGAGCTCTAGTCCAAATCTACCTTGCTGCAATTTCAAACCACTGCTTTGTGTCCTGCCCTCGGCTGGAAAAAAGAACAGTTATTCCCTGTCTTCTTTTTAGCAGCCTTTCAAATATGCGAAGAGTGCTATCATGCTCCCTCTCTTACTCCCCTTTTCTTCATGGTAGACATGCCTGGGTCTCTCACCCTCTCCTTGTGCAGCCTTCCAACCCCGGTAGCATTGTTGCTGCCCACCCCGGACCCTCTCCTGCTTCTCCACGTCGTTCTTAAAGCATGGAGCCCAGAACCGCACCTAATATTTTTGGATGAGGCCACTTCATGCAGTTACCCCAACGTGCACAACGAAGCTAGGCTGCCCCAGGAGCAAACTACTGGAACTGCCTCACAAATGATTGCCTTTGAATTTCCCTCCATCTAGCTGTAGCCGATGTCTCCTGAAGCTGCTACTTGGTTATTTACAACTAGCTGTAACCTGCAAAACATGCGCGATTACATTTTTATTGCAAAAGTCTTTCTTTAAATGCAGGATTTCTAGTTATCCTTTGACCGAATACTGTAACGGAATCTGTAATGGAAAAATGTCTCACCCTTGAGAGGCACTATCCCTGCCGCCCTCCTGCCGTCTTCCCGGGGCAGCCAGCCCGTTCCCAGGCAGCGGGAAGATGGTGGGGATAGTGCACAGGGCGCTGGAAGCTGAGCTTCCCCAAGCACACGTGGCCTTCCAGCACCCTGTGCACCACTGGATCCAGTGGGTGCTGCCTGCAAGCTGGGGCTGCACCCGCACAGCTAGCGCCCTGCCAGGACAGAAGTAAACTGGTGCCTACCCCATAGGGAATACTATCAGCTCACTCTTCTGTGCCACCTCGGAGGACAGCTGGTACACAAGTGGGTGGAGGGGCACAGCCAGGGGTCTGCATATCCTTTGCCCACTCTCCCTCCGCTGCCACACCGACAGCGCAATTCTTTCACACCTTCCTCCACATCCAACAAGCGGCTTGCGACGGAGCCGCACGTGGAAGGGACTGCAGAGGGATCTCTGGAGGATGCGTTTTTTCCATGCTGCCCTCTGCAATCCCTTCCACAAACCCACTGCCACAACACTGCTCTCTCTGCTCTCCCATCTCCCCGGAAATCAGCCAGGTCATTTGACTCAGGTTGGGCACAACTGATGTTTCTTGATTTCATTTTTTTCAGTGGCACAGGTAATATTGATAACAACTGTATTTATTTTGGCCCTGCTTAAACTTACTATTTGAGTCCTTCACTTTAATCGGATGACTCACAGGTGCAGGCACAGGGGTGAAGACATCTTGTTAGCCAGGGGCGGGCAATTATTTTGGGCAGAGGGCCGCATACTGAGTTTTGGCAAGCCATCGAGGGCCGCATGACAGGCAGCCAGAGGCAGATAAATATTAATTTTCTAAATTTTTTTTAGGGGCCCTCTGGGCCAGATGGAATGGGCTGGTGGGCCACATCTGGCCCACAGGCCGTATTTTGCCCACCCGTGTCAGACCCTCCAGAAGCGTGAGTTCAAGTCTCGCTCTTGGCTCATACCCCCCAGTCACCCCAGTTATAAATGGCAACCTAATTATTTGAGCTGGAGAATTATTATAAAAGCCTGCGCCCAATTTAGGTCCCACGTAATGCCTCTTTTACTGGGAAATGCCCAGTTTATTGTAAGTAAAAACATACAGTATATTGGGAAAAGAAAAGAATAATATTAAATGTGGTCAATTTATCATCTACCCAGCAATGTAAGTGGAACCATTTTGAAAAGCACTTAGGGAATTATCACACATGTAAAAATAAATCAGTAAAACAGCACGTTTCCCTTTGCTGACTGTACTTCCGAATTCTACGCCCAAGTTGGAGCAGCGTGACAGAGCCATTGAAAGCTTGTTTTTAGCTCAGTTGACTAATTCACCATCAGAGTATCGTAGTTGTCTTAAACTTTTCATCTCCTGTTATCCTGGAGCCTGAAATTGCTACTTGATCTTCAATCTTTGATTTGCAGCACATAGTTAATGAGAAATGATTCACAATGCATACATGATTGGCAGCATAATGGCTATCTTTAAATAATGGATTTCAGTTTGATTATGAAAATCAAGATGGTTGAAAATTATATATATATAGATATATATGTTATTACCCTTACGCCCATGAACCTGTCTTTCAGCACAATCCAAGAAAGCAAGAAGACAAATGCTTTGTTACAACAGAACAGGGCAGAGACGTCTGTGGCTGTCAACTTCTTTAAAGCCAGTAAATACAGGTAATTAGTCAAAGTCCACAGAATAGAAAAGGGAGCAGTCCTTTTAAGAAAGAGTTTCAACGTCAGACCATCTTCACCAAAAATCCGACTGCATTCCCTAAGAAAAGAAAACAGTTTTACACTCAGCTAGTATTTGCGTAAAGTTGGCTCGAGCAAGGAAAACAAGTTCTCGGCTTTTATCACGTGCCAGGTTTAGTCATGGAAATGTTCGAATAATCCGTACACCCCAAGAAAGGACTGTTTGTACACTGGCAGGTTATATACAGACTGTAGCCTGTTTTCCTGGCTATTTAAAGCAGTGAAATATTATAGAAGCAACTTA
The DNA here is from genome assembly GCF_001723915.1 of Gavialis gangeticus. Classification (NCBI taxonomy): domain Eukaryota; kingdom Metazoa; phylum Chordata; order Crocodylia; family Gavialidae; genus Gavialis; species Gavialis gangeticus. Next base: position 12,785,358 of record NW_017729025.1, on the reverse strand, counting down.
CCTGGAAGACCTACGCTCTATACAATAAATACATCAGAAAAGTTACTGTCACATGCATAAGTCGGGGTATCGATAATACTCAGAGCTTTTAAGCATCTATCTGTCCCGTATAGTCAAAGCTTAACACTGCAGTTCTTCTTGTGACTTGAAAAATTCCTGCTGCTTCTCCCTCTCTAAGGTGAGTCTCTTTCTGTTATTAACTGGGGTATAACATTCAGAAACACCCTGCATTTCACTGTAATGCAAGTACTCTGAAATCTTGAAAGTGTTAACTACAGAGCATAATACTTCCAGACAGCTCATTGTAGGTACAGGGAAACGTTCTCGCCATCGGTAAAACTGACCAAAAGGAAAAAAAGCAAAGAGAATTGGTTTTGCAAAACAGAACAAGCTTGATTTGAGGGGTCCACTATATGAAAAGCTGCATTCACTAGGATAAATGGAGACTTTTTTGTGGATAAAAATTGCAAACAAAATACAAGGCTTTGCAAATACTAAATGGGAACTTGTAGCTTCATTCAGCTTTGAAGGAAGCTCTTGAGGCTGGTTAATATTGGGTGATGCAGGAATGTCAGTGCTTTTATAGACAAGCAAAGTGACATTATTCGAACTGAATTCCTGGATTGGCTCAGAAGACTGCTTAAGTAGTTAAATATCCTGTTTGCTTAAAGGCAGATGACTGTATCGCCTTTGAACTTTCATGATCTTTCCTAAACCAGGTAAGCCTGTCATTAGCAATTTTACTTTCTCTGTATTCTAGGTCTATAGGATTCTTTAACAACTTCAAAAGCGTACTGATGTCTTAACACAGCAGGCGCTCTCACAGTACTATATCATGGCATGCTTTACCTCACCATTAAATAAATCATAAAGCTCCATTCCCATTTGCCTGGCCTCCAAGAAATTGGATCATCATTAGTACACGGTAATATTAAGAGACTTAGACTAGTTTCTTGAGACCTTAAACGCACATTGTTCCAAACCCGTGATAATGTTTAGCAGACTTTATAGACACTGGATGTATGCAGGTTTTATTAGCAACTCGAGGGAAGGCGTCATAGTCAGGTTAGAATGGTTAGTATGGTTAGAAGTAGTCAACTTTCCAACTACTTTGGGGAAATCTTTTAAATTATATTTTCAGACTTTTCCACATTTTTACTTTTGCCAGGCAAAATTCAAATGGACTCCTCTCGTGTTTTTATAAACTGCTATTAGTAAAACCATTTAGTTCTCAGTCAAACATTTCAGTTTCAAAAACCCAAACTAGAAACATTTGACTGAGCGTTCTGCTTGGCTACCGCTTGTATTCCTACAAGATATTAGTCACTATTTCATTCTTTTGGTTATTATTAATCAGATTAACTTAGCCACTTGAATATCTTTCTTTTTATCTTGCAGCTATTACCTGCAGAGTGCACCAAATCCAATAATATTTTTCCGTTATTGGTTCTTAATATCCTGGCCATTAATTTAAGTGGTCCCTCCCTTAAAGGGACCTCATTGATCATTTAGGGGTTGCAAGGGATCTCATGGGTCATCTAGTCCAACCCCCTGCACAGATGTCCCTGGAAATGAAGCAAAGAGTAATAAAAGGCAAGCCTATTTCTTGTCACACTTTGAAGAACTCATTCACATCTTTTCTAACTCCTATGGCCTTGGGCTAAATGTCACACAGAGGTGGGTTTTTGAATTTTGCTTCATAAGAAAGTCCCACCAGTTTTCCACCTTATTGCCCTTCTTAGTGCCTTTCTAATCTTGCCTCCAAAAGTTGTTGCTTTCTTAAATTCAATTTCTACTAACTGCAGTTGTTGCTGCAGCTAATAATCCACTGACATCACGATTTTTAGAGTCTGCCCGTTTACAGGTCATTCTTACTTTGATATCCCTAGAGGAAGACCTGCCATGATGTCACCTAAACTAATTTTTACCCAGGGGAGCACCTACGTTCAATTCCACTATTCACTCCCGCACACCATGGAGTCATTGCTCCCTTTCCAGCCTCTGAAACAAGCTGTTCCATAAAGCAGCAGTGTTTGGTAACAGTAAATTGCTTTTCCAAACAGTGCCCTGCTTCAACGAGTCAATGCCGGGCTAGTGCAAGTCATTAAGAGCTCATTTAGTTCTATTGAATATCATTTTTCTTACAATTTTGCAGAAATGCTAGCCTGCTGTGTGGAAAGAAAAGGTTTTGTTTCCCACAATTTCTCCTATCGCGTATCCATAACAAAATGATCTCTGCGGATGCACGTAAACCCATGCTGAATTTTAAGCGTATGCTTATGTCTCTTTGATTTCAATGGGAATTAAACGTGCTCAGATGCTTTTAGTGAATGAACAGGGATCGACTCAGGCCTGCTGTTAAAGATGAACACGCACTTAATTATTTTGCTCAAACTGGGGATGTAACGGCTACACTTCTGCGGTCTCCCTCGTGCCAGGGAGGGAGACAATTAGACGCCTTGATTCCAACTGCACTGAAGGCCTGATGTTGCAGCATAGAAATCAAAGGGAGATTTGCCATTGATTTCAGCCTCCGGTCTTCTCCAAAGGCCCCTGCGACTTCCCCAGGCAGGAAGACTCAGAGGGAAGCTGGAGAGTATCTGAGGGATGGACTCCAAAAGTCCAGGAAAGCAGATGCGGGTTGCTGGATGCATGGGACTTTGGGGACTATTATAGGGAGATGTTTCGGACTCCACAAATGCCTGGGACGCTCAATGCTGTCGGCGTTCGCTATCTTTAAGTCCCTGGAAATGCAGGGGGGTGGAGGGGGGGGCTGATTTGTCCAAATTCATGGGCAGGTAGACAAGTCTAGAGAAGCCCCGCTTCCCAGCCACCTGGGGACAACTGCACCTGTTGGTTAGACCTAGCAGAGGAAGGCAATCAAGCCAAGGGCAAAAGAAGGTATAAAACAGCTGGCCGGATCAAGATCTCTGCATCCAAAAATGGATGGGAGCCCGGGAGAGGGCATCAGAGAGGAACAAAGAACTGATGGACTTGTCTGTGCCTTCCAGGATCCTGCGTGGCTGATGGGCAATGCCCAGGTGGCAAGTATGTAGGTAATAAGCACTGCTTTGTGATATGTTTTCTCAGAGGCACTTCTATCCTAAGATAAGTAGCACTTTGCTTTTTGAACACTGGCTGGTCATGGTCGCCGAAACAGCAGAGACAAGGCAGACTTGCAAAGGTAATCCCAGTGCATCACAAGGGTCACCATATAATTAGGGTGATGGCCTGGGTGCAGAAACTGAGCGTGGCATCAGGGGGTGTCAGGACCTAGCTGGCAGCAAAATTGTGACACAGATAATCTCCAAAGGCAGGCACAGTCTATTTAAAGCCGGCCCTCTGGTAAAAATAGCAACTTCTGTTGTGCATGTAGCCCTCGGCCTTCGGCTTTGGGCAGCGTGCCACATTCTCAGGAGTTCTGGCACCTCAGGCGATCATTTAGTCCGTGCCCTTGGAGCCGGTTAAATATTATGCACAGCAAAATATTATGCATTGCACATGATACGCTGTGTGCTCATCCCTGCAGAGGAACCGGTTCACATGCTACTGACACACAGCGACCTCTGGAGTGTAATGCAGCAGCAGCTGCTTTTAAATAGCACTCAGCAGTACCGTAGATAACCGATGTGAACAACAACTCCAATTAGGGGGAGTGCAGACAGGGAGACTGTATCTAAAGCACCCACATTAGAATTTGCATGGGCCCGCAATTTTGTTGCTCTTTCAGGAAATTTCATGGATCTTCAATGGCTAAAAAATATCCCCCCCCTTCTTTTGGGTCTCACGGGCACAATGCCTCCAACACTAGGACACTGACCCAGAAGGCACAGAGGTGCTTAGGATGCAGAAAGATGTCACACTTATCCCAGGATAAACCATTTTATTCTAGAGCAAAGCCCAATCGTACAGAGGTCCATATCCATTGTCCCATTATGTATTATAAAGAAGTTCCTAGATAAGAGGTAGTAACAGTTTATCCCAGGATACTGGAAAAAAATAATCTGCATCGCTATGCTGGGATTGAATCAAAAGCAGACGATAGGCACTGCAGTCAGCCACTCACTACACCCAGATGAGAAGGGCAATGTGTGTATACACCAACCCTAGGGATCCTTTTGTACTGGGACAAACACAAGCACAATTTAGATCCAGGGCTGAATGCAACATCTGTTCCTAGCCTTACTGATGGCAAAAGCCCCCGGTTCTTCCACGGAAGTACTGACTCCACCTGACTCGGTTTTGACTGTGAGCCCTGAGAAGGTCACAACCTGCATGCGTTTCTCCAAGACTCGGTGCAGAAGGCGACGGTAATGGTGTGCCTAGCCCTCAGGCCAGAAGCGCTCCGGGGGGTGACTTCAAGAAGGCAGATCCACAAGCATCCCTCCAGCAAAAGCTGCCCAAGAAGGGCACTGGATCTCTGCATCTCACAACTGTCTTGTTCCTGCCTTCTCGCAGTCCTGGCCCTGACAATTTGGGGGCTGCACCGGGATAAGAGTCCGGGCTCTCATCTTAGCAGCTTTCAGAAATAAGGATTTCTGTGGGCCTGCGCAACACCCAAAGAGCCCTGGAAAGTCAAGGTTGAGCTGCTACAGCAAGAGCCGGCAGAGGAGTGTGCAGAAGCAAAGGGCACAAGACAGCGAGCGTGACAAATTCATTTCTTTGGAGCGCTGCTTCTGCTTGGACTGTTGCCCACAGCTCATTACCTTCCACTGTCCTTGTCACTAGAAATTCAAGACTTCCCAACAAATTCATCTCTCACTGGTGCCTGCAGCCATCAGCGTCTCTACTCCAGACCCGAAGGCTACTCCGAACCTTCTGCCTTTCCCTTCCCTCCTCAGCCCAATAAATATCCCGCATTAAGTGCCAGAGGGAAAGCGCTCAAAGCCTGCAGTCTTTGCCAATAGGGAGCCAGGGCTTAAGAACTACTTAGTGGTATCCAAATGCCGTGCAGCTATTTCATTTTCCCAGCCTAGGGACCAGCTGCAACTATCGCTGTGTGCGGCCTATTGGCAAGGGTGGGCTTTCTAATAACAAGCTTACCAAGCATTAGCAGAGCTTGTTATTCAATTGTTAGGAGTTTTGCCTCAGTCCTTCAGACACGCTTCGAGTTCTGTCGCTGGTGCTACCTTTTCATCTACAAATTGCAGGAAAGTATCAAGATTTTTGTTAACGCTGTCTGCCTCGAGAAGGCAAAAATTGGGAATGGAGTCAAAAGACAGGTGATGCCGGCAAGTCACTTCCAAGACCCCCCCCCCCCCCCCCCCCAAAATTTTTTACTCTCAGTAGTAAACTCAGGGAGGTGAGAAACATGAAAAGTCGGCATTTCAAAGCAGTTTTAATGACTAATTCATGCAATCAATCGGTCCCAAAGCTGAAGGCCCAAGCTTTTATCCTAGGAAAGAAGACTTCTGAAGAAGCAGCAACACAGGCTGAGTGGCTTTGAGCAGTCAGGGTGCTACAGGGAAAGGAGATGACACTGTCATTGTTTTTGGAAGATACTTCAGACCCTTATGTTTCATGTTCGGTGGGAGGTTCCCGTTAGACAAAACAAGGCTCCTCTACTCCACCAGTGGATCACTCCCCATTCCAGAAACACCCCCCCC
>NW_017729025.1:12776578-12779645 GCF_001723915.1 Gavialis gangeticus | reverse complement strand
CCCAACACACAACTTCCCTAGGGGATCCCTATGGGCCAAATTTATTGAGACAAACAACTTAGTTCGCAAAAAAACAAATCCAGAAAAGGGAAAAAAAACCCAGATGGTAGAAAATCTTTGTGAAAACTCACTAACATGACTAATGCTTGGAGTAAACTATGGACTTTTAAAAATATATATTGCTATTTTCAGTTTCTTTCAGTAATAACTTCCACCCCAAGAATACTGAAGAGACAAAGAGAAGTCAGGATTGTGTTACGGGCAGATTTTCAAGTATGCGCATTTCCCGGCACTCAGACAGATTTGGATTCACCTCATTTATTCATCCACACACCTGGGTGCTCCTGCAGTTTGGATTAATTGGTTACAGCTCTAAAGTGACCACCGCTAACAGTTACCACCTCTCTGAAACCCCGAGATGCAATAATCAGATGCAATCATTTCCCTGTACAGCTTGAATTACAAGTCACCCAGAAACTATGCAATATTCATTGGCCAATTTTAGTAGTAAACACGTATGCAGATCCTGGTACCCAACCTGCCATTTGCACACTTCCAAGCCCCTGATTTGCCCACACTCATCTGGTCGTGGTGTACATATGGGTGCATGCACCCAGTGTGGGCTGTTGGATCTTTAAGTTGTGAAACTATCTTTTATCAATGGGCCTTTTGTGAGTGTGAATGAAAGCTCTTAATGAGCTAGTTACATTTAAGTCATGCATCTGAGGGAGATCCCTGGGTGATATTCTGTAAAGGAAAAATCTGTCAAGGTGGGCAATGACAGCCCTTCAGTGCACTGGGATGCTACATCGGATTTGGTGGGCAGAGGCATCAAATTCCAGCATCAAGAACTATTCAAGCTTATGGCAGAGGCAGGGAGTGGATCCCATAAGGTGCTGAGATCCCCTGTAAAGTGGTGAACATCCTCCACTCCCATTAAAATCAGCAGGAAGTGAGGGCTGTCACCACCCTGCAGTCGGTGCACGTTGGCTTCTGAGGTCCATAGGGCATGTCAGCACTGCCCAAGTATAGCGCTGTTGGGCACTGAAGTGAGACACGTGGTACCATATCAAGCCTGCTTCACAGGCAGTAACCCCTGCCTGGAAGTAACGTGCCCATATTCATGCAGAGCTTAGGAAACTCAGAGGTTCCTGCTGGAGGGTCTTACTCTTTCACTCAGGGCCATAATCACCATCAGATTTGGGCTCAGGAAGGCATTTTGCCCCGACGTCAGACTGGTAAAGGACTGTGCAGGTTTTTGCCTTCCTTGGTACCATGAACCACAACCCACTTCCTAGGATCATCTAATCATCTACAAACCTCCCATCTGCACATCGCTGGAGAAGCTGAACTTTAGCTGTGCCCTTGTCTCCCCTGTTTCTACCTCCGGCTGGCTGGAGGGAGTTTCTGGTCTTGTGCCTTGTAATTGTGTGCGAGGGTCTGAAGTGGGGGCTCCTTATGTAAATGGTTACCCACAAATACTTATGTACGTACTAGCTGACAAACTCTCCTGAGAGGCAGGACTTACTGGGCAGGTCCAGACGAGTGCATACTTGTGGCAGGAAGCATCGCAGACCCATACGTGGCACCGCACACTGCACGTCTCACACATGCAGGCATTCCCCCCGCTGCCCAAGGGGGTGGGCGGGTTGACACTGGGAGATCCTGCTGTCAAAAAACCCAGCCTGAAAAAGGCAGGGTGGAGCACGTGGTGGCAGTATGTGCCACCCGAAACTTGAGCCTGGCTGATCAAAAACATACTCTGGCTGCTGGCCAGGATCTGCACCAGATCACCGCCGCTGGAACCCTAAAAGGCCCCAGGACCCCAGGTTAGGCTGCTGGGGCCAGCCCAGGTGCCGGTCCCAGCCTTCCCTACTCCCCCTGTGCGCATATTGTGCACAATATTGTGCCGCAACTGTTTTTCCCTGGGGAAAATCTGGATGCGCCCACTGGTGCATACCCAGAAGTGCACTGGTGGACGTCTGGATGCACTCACTGGTGCATACCCAGAACTGCACTAAATCAGCTATACTACTTCTGGTTCAGGAGACCATCGATGAGGAGAAAGCATGGTACATCTCACTGCAGTGCTCCCCCAGGCCAGGCTGAGGCAGTGTGGACACATCCATCATATCTACATTCAGAGGACGCCCATTATAGTCAACATCAGCCAAATATCTTCCTTTTTTAGGGCTTGATCCCAAGCCCAGTGAAATCAAAGGAAAGACTTCCAATGGACTTTAGACTGGACCTAGAAAGGTCAGTAATATAAATGAAGTAGGAAAACACTGTCTTTATCCAGTCTCAAGGCCACACTTCAGGCTACATATATGAACCTGGAGTGTGGGAGGGGTGGAAAGTCTTGCTAGGATCTGTGCTTTGAGGCCACATAAAGACTGCATTATTATTAGACATGGTTACAAAGGGTTATTTGCATAATTTGGTGCTGGTGGAGATTTAATGAGATGATTAACTGCATTATGTACAGAGGCTTAGTTTACACAGATAACCACCCAACATCTATCCTCACCTCCTTTCATTTGCTCTGCATTCATCTGTTACTCCTGGACTGTGGTCTTTTTCTCAGCCTCACCGCCAGAATCAAAGCTGCTAGTGGTTAATGCTCTCCCAGACCACTCCGCTTTAGAAACAGCTTATTCATCCACAAAGCCTTGGGGGCCTCGGAGCAGCAGTAACTTAAACACAATCCTCCATTCCAGATAAACCGTTTAGATAATAAAGCAGCACTGGAGCTTAGATTAGCTTCTGGGATTAAGGATAACAAAAAGTCCTTTTTCAGGTATATAGGTAGCAAGAAGAAGTGTCAGGGTAACATTGGACCCCTACAGGGCAGGGCAGTGGTGATGGACATGCGAGCGAAGGCAGAACTCTTTAACAAGTTCTTTGCCTCCGTGCTCCTGTCTGCTGACAATGGGGTGCTCTCGGGTGATAGCGTAGAGAGGCCCAGGAAGGACGCGAGTCCCCCAGCTGTTAGTTCAGACCTAGTTAAGGATTACCTGGGAGGACTTAGATGTGTCCAAGTCAGCGGGCCCGGATGACCTTCATC
>NW_017729025.1:12770473-12776087 GCF_001723915.1 Gavialis gangeticus | reverse complement strand
AGGTTTAGGTTAGATATTAGGAAGAACTACTTCACTGTAAGGGTGGCCAGAGCCTGGAATAGGCTTCCCAGAGAGGTGGTGCTCTCACCTTCCCTGGAGATCTTCAAGAGGAGACTGGATAGGCACCTGGCTGGGGTCTTATGACCCCTGCCACCCCCAGTGCTCCTTTCTGCCCAAGGCAGGGGGTCGGACTCGATGATCTGTCTAGGTCCCTTCCCACTCATTAGTTCTATGAGTCTATGATAGAAATGATAACTTAGGGCCAAATTTAGACCTGGGCTCAGAGCAATTGCAGCTGAAGGAAGAATTTGGCTTCTATTCCCCAATCCTACTGCCCTTAAACAAAACTCCCACTGTTTTCAAAAGAAGCCTCCATCTGCCAGACGATGGGGCCAGGACTCGGAAATCAATCACACATTGAATAATGGCTTATTCCACAGATGGCTACACTAAAGCCAGCGATGTTGTTTCTGGAGCAATCTGCTACTTATCAGGAGTTGGATTACCAGGATCTGGATCTTGTTTTTTAAACATCCCACTAAGAGTGCTTTGAGCAAGACACTGTATCTTCGTTTCAGTTCCTTGAGCAGTTAGACATTAACTGTCAAGGTGGTAACTCTGGGACAGGCTGCCATTGGAAGCTGTGAAATCTCCTTCGCTAAAGGTTTTCAGCAACTAGTTAAGCAAATATCTACCAAGAACAGTCTAGGAAAGCTTGGGTCTGCCTCAGTGCAGGGAGATGGACTAGATCATCTCTTGAAGTCTCTTTCAGCCCTACATTTTTATGGTTCCATACATCGGTTACTGGACAGAAACAGTAGTTTACAGGTCACTGCCCGAGCTGCCTAAAATTATAACTGCTGCTAAAGCCCGATGACAAGTCTGCTCCCAGCATATGGCCAAGGCTGAGAGTCTGCTCCCAGCAAAAGCAACTCCCAGCAAGGGGCAGTATGCAGCTGCATGTTAAAAGAAGTAGAGCATAGGGACTGCCACTCTACAGGTTGCAATTCCTTCCTTGGATGTCCCAGCATAGGGGAAGGCAGCCATAGGTATGTGCTCCCCATGCCAGCTGATAAATTTTGCAAGGCAGAGCACAGCAACTGCTCTGCCTCCATGCCAGTAGTTGGCACGCAGAAGACAGGGACACAAGCAATCATCCTAGTGAGCACCTATGGCCACAGTCTTCTCTTAGGATGATATCTCGGCAGTTTTGAGCTAATTTAATGTGGTTGAACTGCATATTAAAGCTCCATTTATAACTAGTTGATAAAGGCAAGTGGGCACTTAATAGAAGCATGTCACAGAAAGGAGTAGAAGGTCTTATACAGATGGCTACAAGAACTTCAGAAGAAGGTATTAGCCATGGTTTATAACCATGCTGAACTGGCCGGCTGAACCCAACAACAAAAATCTATAAGAACTGATTAATCATTTATTTAAACATATATTAATAATCTATTCTCTCTTTAGAAGCTATTTAGGAAGGAGACTTTAATAGAAAGCTTGACCCTTACTCCATCTCATGACCCCAAGAAAAAACAAATGAATGTCTAAGAAAAAGTATGCATGTATTTGGGAGCTGTGTTGGTCTGAGACAAAAAGAAATGCAAAAACTCTTGGTTCAGAGATGATACCTTTTATTAAATCAGCTAGGAAATTGCAAAAAAAAAAAAATCTTTTTCTGCAAGCTTTTGGGCTTTGAGCCTTTCAGCCCAAAAGCCTTTGAGCCCGAAAGCTTGCAGAAAAAGATAATTTTTTTTTGCAATTTCCTAGTTGGTCTAATAAAAGGTATCATCACTGAACCAAGAGTCCTAGATTTTTGTATTTAAGAAAAGGTATGTCACTTGAGCCAGCAATTACTGAGCTATGCAAGGCAATATTACCACAATAAAGCATACCTGAACTTTTTGATTGGAGACTGCTTTTCCTGTGCCGTTGCAAGATGCCCAGAATAATAAATAGGGAAAAACATAATGTTCCAATTTGTTGAAAACCAAGTCATGAAAAATGGATAGTCAAAGTTCTTATATGTGATTTTCACAATCTGTGTGGTTCCAACCCAAGAAGACGAGACTGACAAGATGATCAGAAATCCCCAGACAACCTTCAGAAATGTAGATGTGCAAGACTGACACCGTGTCTGTGGCTTGTTTTCTTGGCTGTTGCTCTCAGGATGAGTTTGTGTCCCATCTTCTCCTGAAAATAAGGAAAAGGAGAGTTATATACATAATCAATCCACGTCAAAGATTTGATCATTCTTCTCATAGTATTGATTTCCTTAGCACCCCTGGCTCCCTGACTCTAACACAGTATGCTAGGGGTGTGCGAAGTGAGCCCTATTCAATTCGGATTTAGCCCGAATCAGGGACAGTGATTCAATGTGTTGATTCGGATCACTGTCCCTGATTCGATTTGGCCAAATCCGAATCTGAGGATTCGATGCTGCTTCAGAGAATCAGTGATTCGGACATAGAGACAGCTTTAAATGTTTTTCTACATACCTCGAGGTACCGGCTCAGCTTGTGAACACAGCGATGCTGGGGTGCATGGAGTGTCCCACAGGAGTGCACGGGGGGCAAGGGCGGGGGGGAGCGTATGCTCAGTGACGAACCTGGAAGCAGACTGGAAATACTTCCAGTCCACTTCCAGGTCTGCTGCCGAGCACGCTGAAGGGCCCCCCCCACCATATCTCTCCGGCTCTGATTGGCCATGGGGGGATCCCGGGTGCCCCCTCAGACCCAGGAGGCACCAGTTTCTGAGCCGGGGGGCACAGCGGGGCAATGGACCTGGAAGGGGACTGGAAGCGTTTCTGGTCCACTTCTGGGTCTGCTGCTGAGAGCGCTGGGAAGCCCCCTGCACTACCGTGGGACGCTCCATCCTTCCCAGCATCACAGCATTCACGTGCTACCTAGAGATATGTAGAACAAAGATTTAAAGCTGTGTCTATGTCCGAATCACTGAATCTTTCCAAATGTCTCAATCAATTTGGAGGGTTCCGATTCGATTCAGAGAGATTAAAGGGTCCTCTGATTCAATTCGGATTCAGAGATTCGGCCACCGAATCGGGCCGAATCTCCGCCAAATCAAATCAGGGACCGAAGCTTTGCACAGGCCTGCAGTACACCTCTCTCTCAAACTACCAAAAATAGAAAAGCTGCAAAGGAATGTTTCAGTACAAATATGACAGTAGTTTCAAGGGGGTGGAAACATAATACAAACACATTACAGTAAAGCAAGGTACCAAAACTATGGCTAAGCTCTTGCCACTGTCTGGACCATCAGCCCTTCTCTTTTGTTAATCCAGATGTTCTGTATCCCTTGTTCGGAGCCAGCTGCATTACAAAGTCAGTGACTGTACACGCTTACACCAGCCATCCAAAGCTATGTGAGCCTACAGGTTTGCAGTTTGGAACAAACCCTTACTATTCAGTATCTTCACTATAACTTGGGAACTATCTTCTTATTAGTAAGCTCAGGAGAAAAAAAAAATAGCTTAGTTGTTTTATTTTTTTAAAGTTCACTATGCAAACCAAGGTAATCAGTTTCTTAATTCAGACTTGCCTTTTTGTACCTTATTAGGTAACAATGGAAAAGCTGCAGAAAAGTAGAAGTAAGGACAAGGGCAAATAACCTGCTACCTATAAACCAAAAAAGAAATCTGTATTTATCATTTCCGCCTCTAGATGTTCTGAGCACTTAAAAATAAGGAAAGAATTAATATAGTTACCTCCTACCTTGCTCTAATGGGCCAGTAGTGAGCTCTACCTGTGTCACCTCATTTGAATGCACTGCAGTGGTTTTGGTAGGAGGAACAAGGATAAATATCAGTGCAACAACATAGACTTGGATTTTACTGTTTTACCATCCAGGGGTCTGATTAGCAAAGGCCATTGCGCCCCACAGGTATAGAGGCATCCATTCAAGTTAACAGGGTTATGGACCAGCTGTGACGACTGGATAAGCATTTCAACATAACAGCAGGAGAGAAAAGAAAGCAGGTCCTGAAGACCTAATCTTACTTCCTTCTTATGGAACGCTAATACTGCCTCAAAAGCAGCAACGGAAACTTAGTGGACCAAGTTAGTAGAACTACATCAGAGATGGATTTGACCTAGGGAGCAATTATTTTAATTGCATTAGAGACAGCATTATAAATCAAGAGCTCTATAATGATCTCTGCGTGGTTTCCTGAAGTAAGGTACAGTATTTAGCTGTTCTATTATTTGATAGTGAATAAGGATTTCATATAAAATTAGAGGTTTATTAAAAACAGGTAGAGGAGATTCAGAGAGTGCTTTGAAGAGACATTCAGTCGCTTTCACTTCTCGTTGGCTGATGAATGAAAACAAGGCTTTTCATGGCCCTAATGACTGACACCTACTATTATAACGGAAATTATAGTTTATTTGCAAATGAGAAATGCTTAAAAGAATGTTATGTAACATCCACTATTGCAATTATTTGCAAAGCAGAGCTACCGTGCAATTAATCCTCCTTATTCCAATAGTACAGTAATCAAATAATGACAGAATGCTGAAACACCTTTGCATGTGCCCTATATTTTCCAATTACTAAATAACTATAATTATCATCGCTGTGCGCAGCACTGGCATTAGCATTTGATTTGGATTTTCTCATCTTAGATTTGGATGTCACTGAAAGATACAGCTGTCTATACGCCTTGAGAGATCCTCCTTGGTTTCAAATGCTGCATGAGCCTCAGTGTGACTAATATGATAATGGTGGAATTTTCAGAAGCGCCAAAGTGATGGAAGTAGCTTCCGTCTGTGGGATGTGTACTCCTAAATCACTTGGGTGGTATTGAAAAACTCACCTGCAAATCCACAGACCAAGAAAAAGAACAAATCTTGAAGAATGAACCAAATTGCAGAGGTTGGGACTCTAAGTGCAATAATTCTATGCTAACAGGATGGAGATCTTATATAGAGTCTACTTGCATCAGCTGCGATGTTACAGGGTAGGCAATTATTTTGGCCGGAGGGCCACTTAGGGCATTTTAGTGAGCCGTTGTGGTCTAGGCGAGCCCTCCTCTCTCCTTCAACAGCTCACCAAAACTCCCTAAAGTAACTCCCAGGGTCATGCGGGAAGTAGATTGCGGCACTGACCTGGGCCTGGCCCCATGCTGTCACTGCCCTGCAATCCCAGAGTCTCCATGGAGACCAGCCGGGACCCACACCAGCAGGGTGCACAGCCAGGTGGACAAGATGGAGCCGCAAGTGGGCAGGGAGCCGCGTATGGGAGCGGGATGGGCGGGCAGGACTGGGGATTGGCATCGCAGGGCAGTTACAATTCAGGGCCAAGATATGGGACAGAGCCATGATCTGCCCCTGCCCATGCAACTGGTGCCCATTGCAAGGATGTGCGGGCAGCAGATTGTGGCTCTGCCCCAAACCCAGCCCCACTCTGTCACTGCCTTGTGATCCCAGTCCCCAGCCCCACCTGCCTGTCCCACTCCCGGACAGGAAACACAGTCCAGCTGCTGTGCCACCTCAGCCCAGCTGCAGACCTGGTGATGGTGGGATTAGTTGCATGTGCCACAGCCTGGGCTGCCCCCCATGCCTGCGGGGGGGGGGGGGGGGGGGGGGGGGGGGGG
>NW_017729025.1:12763972-12770057 GCF_001723915.1 Gavialis gangeticus | reverse complement strand
GGGGGGGGGGGGGGGGGCAAGTGGCCCACTGCAAGTCAGACAAAATGTCTTGACAGGCCAGATCCAGCCCTGGGGCCAATATTTTATTCACTCCTGGGTTATGGCCAGGTACGGATGGAGAACTCAAACCTAAATCCTGGAAGTGAAGGAAAGCTACCGCAAAACATGTCAAACACATCAAGCAGAGAAACCAGCACATAACATTTTACCAACACCAAAAAGATACAGCTTAAGTTTAAATCTAATTAGTGATGCGCCAATCAACCAGTTATAGGTATGGACCCAAATTTGGGGAATCCTCAAGAGCAAAGGGAAAGAAGCGCAGCCAGAGATCCCTGGCATTCGAAGGCACTGGCAGCCAGAAGTATCCAGGAATTTTGTCTCTAACTTGTCCCTGTTGTTAACACCACCTCCTCCTGGGATGCCTTATTGGCAACATAACAGAAGAAGGGGTTTGTAAAGGTGGAAGGGCTAACCTATATCCTTGTCTTTTAACACATCACTGTCTGGCATGCATGCCCTACAGACACAGATGATAGCTGTAGCAGAAGCAGAGGATACCATGCCTTCTTTCTGCATATTCTCTACCTACAGCTACACCCGCCCTGTGCAGACACATGTTTGCTCAAGGGACTTCTCTTTCAGGCTTCAGTGCTGCGGGAGGGAGGCCCAGAATAGAAAGCGGATAGCAGCAGAAGGGAGAGGATGCAAATTTCAAGGACAGTCAGGCACCAAAGTCTTCTCTTAGAGAACTCAGGACTGATGCCCATTTTGGTTTTACACCCATGTCTGCATATATGGAGCGACCTCAGATTTACACCAATGTAAATGAGACCAGAATCAGGCCCCTTGGGTCTGAAGTAGGATGCTACTCCCAACCCCACTTCTTGTCTTAGCATCTTTCGTGCATTCTTCCAGGACTCCCAGCTGTTCTCTCTGGAGCTCTCTGTTGAGAGCTTTTTTCCCCCCGGTCTGTACTCTCCTTCCACTGGACTCCCTCTGTTTATCCAGCTGTTGGTGGTACTGAAATAGGCTGCCCCTTGCCCAGATTTAACAGTGGAGAAAAAGCAGAGGAGACTCATCTCCTGCACTTTCAGTGTGGTTAGGAGATCCAACCTGTCCCCCCTTTTCAGTTCCCTGACTGCTCTCCTCCTCCTCTTGCTAAAAGGATTCGGCAGACACGCACCCTTGCCTTAGGCCAGTGGCTCTACTTGATCCCCCCGCCCCATCAACGGAGGATGTTGATCTTCTCACGAAGAGGCCAGAGGGCTCACCATACCTAGATGCTCACTTGAGCTACACTCCTGCAGTAAAGGGGAGGCTACTTTCCTGCCGTTTGCCCTGATGTCTTCCTCAGCAGCTGACTGATGATCTGGCCTGGGATTGACGGTCTTCCCTAGATATCCTTCCACCTCTTGCTCTTTTCTCTTCCTCTTCTTCAGAACATCCATGGTATGAAGTGAGACTGCCAGTGGCTTTGAGAAGAAATAGAGCTGGCTTTAAGGGTCCCTGGGCTCTGGCCAGGCTGAAGCTGAGGAAACACAACCACTTTGTAAGACTACCTGAGGGTTATCGTTATTCATCCTTAAAGGTCTTCTGAGCCTACTGGGCTTAAGCCTCCAACTTCTCAGACACTAAAGTATGGGTTCCTATTAGGGACCATGCCTCTTTTTTTCCCCCCATCCATGCTTCCTTCCCTCCAAACCCCAACGTGCAACAAAGGAAGAGCGTCTACATGGCTTTGCTGCTCACAGCACAAGAAACCAAGGTCAAAGCATTTGGATTCTGCATCTTTCAGACATGGATGGAAGTGGCCTTTGGCAGGCATCGCATTATGCCAGTGATGCGGCTGTCGTGCCTACCTGATCTGCTTTGCCTCTCCACTCTGCCGTGCCGACAAACTCCAGAGGGGCTTCGACTCTGCAGCTCAAGAATGGGAGCAGCAGAATCCTCAACAACAGATAAAGGGGAGAGCTGCCTACTCATGCCACTGCGTGGGCTGGGGCACTTGCCTCCGGCTTTGCATCGGATGACAGATGATCGGGAGGCACCTGAGAAGAAAGAGTTTGCATCAGTGTGACTGTAAACTCCTGCGGGGAAAAAAGCGCTCTGGGGGTTTTCAGACCCCTCGACAGGGAAATGCATACACGTTTCATGGGGGAGGGAAGTACATTGCAATAATCGTGGCCTTGCCCGGCCAAAGAAAAAAAATGCAATTCTTAACTCTTCCCTACCTTATACAGGTGCTTTATGATGATACCGTTATCCCGAGGGAATAAGAGCCCTACACCGTAGTATAGTCTTAGCTACCAGGTGCCATCCACGCAGGCTGCACAGTCAGTCAAAGGCATTTGTACTCACGTGGGCCCCTCCTGGGCGCTGGCACTGAAACAGGCAGCAGTAGAGGACACTGGTTCCTCACGTTGGGAGGAAAGTGCCTTGAGATGACTGTGCTGGTGTCACTCTTGATTGCTGTGCGAGAGGATAATTTCCTCTCCGTATCCGTCAGGATGTTTCACCCCCAGTACGTGGGGTTCTTGACAACTGCAGGGCTCGTGATGCCTTGGAGATGTGGATGACTTATGTAGCTGGAAGCAGTTCAGTTTTAAGGCTTCAGGGCACCAGAATGCCTTCTGGCATGCTAGGCTGGAGTCTCTGCGTCTTCAGGGAAGTCTCCTACTGCTGGGCGCAGACAACGTCACGATGGAGTCGGTGCCTCTCGCTGGGGTTGTAAAAGAGGTGGAAGGTGGCAAGTAAGGCCCAGATCCATGAAATATTGGTGGCATGTGAAATTCAGTTTGCCGCTGAGGAAGACACCGTATTCACTAAGCAAGAGCTTGAAGGAGTGCGTTAACAGGCAGATGGCTGAGAAGACGGAGAGCATCCGCCCGGTCGTCTGAATCTGGCTGTCATCTCTACGGTGAATATGGGGAGTGTCTCATACAGACTTGCAGATTTATTTTAGCCTGGAGGTTCCTCGGGGTTGTCAACAGACAAGCAACACGTAACAGTCTCCATCTCAATCACAGATCATGTGGTATTTGGGTAGATTTAAGACATGCATTTGGTGGGTAGTTGTGGCCGCACTGCACACATTTGTGGTAGCATTCATGCCCAGAGCAGAAGCCCCCAATTTTGCCATTACTGAAAGGGCCACGGTATGACAATTATGCCAACCTTCCTATTTGAATATATACAACCCGCTAGTAAACTGCCAACTGTGCCACAATGCAACAGACTCACAGGAAAATATCTTTCTTTACCTAATTGGCACACATCGCTCTAGCAAGTAATAACATCCAGACATGCAGATGCAGACAAATGCATGCGACAGGGCCCTTGACACAAGTTACACATCTGTCTCATGGGTGAGCTGACTGGAGCACACTTGGCAAATCTCAAGTCATCCTTATAGAAGCACAGAAAACGAGGGCTGGAAGCAACTTTGGGAGGTCGCAAGTAGTCCAACTCCTTGCCCAAACCGGGATCATCCCAAACTAGATGATCCCAGCCAAGGCTTTGTCTTGCCAGGACTTAAAAACCTCCAAGGGTGCTGTAGTGCCACTACTAACATACAGCAAAACACTGGCTATTTGCGTCCAAGCAGGTTCACAGCAGGTTGCTAAATAAGGGACACGCTGCTCAGCTGTTTGATGCAGTTTTGCTTCAAAAGGCCTCATTTCTATGGTCAGCTGGAGCTCGGCAGTGTTCCCACGCAGCTAGTCTGACCGGGGATGCTGCACCCGCTGAAACAGAAGCTGTAGTAATTAGCTGGGGGATCTCAGCAGCACTGTAAAGCTATTTGCTGCAGCTCCCCAGTTATGTTGCAAACCCTCATCTTTGCAGCAGGCTAAAGAACCAAACCCTATGAAGCATCTAGTCCCTAATGCATAATCCAGTAGAAAACAGTGCCAGAACTCGTAATTGTGCTTCGTATGTAAAATCATGCCCTTCTACAGAATGCCCAACCCTCCTCACTTGAGTTTGCAAGTTCAGCTATCATGCATTAGGCAGGAAATAGCAAGAACCATCAGCTACACCTTTAAAATGACGGTCTTCCTCAAACACACGCTTCACAGATGTTAACCAGCCTTCCATTCCCCAAGTCTAGGTATCCGCGTTCTCGGCTGGAGACCGAAACATAGGGCTCGGGACTGGAAGTGATCTCCTGGGTCACAGAGTCTGACCCCCTGCAGCCATGGCATACAATCCCAGGACCTAGCTGAAAGGATCAAGTGGGAATTAACTGGCATTTAGGCCTTACACTGTTGCCTTGCCCCAAGGGCAATGTCACTTTGAAAATCTTCCCTGGTATCTATCTGATATTCCCCAGTACTTTTAAGAAGCCTCCTGTCTTTGTACTGCCCCCCCTCTTTTAATGGCCAGAATCACCATCTAAGCATAGCTCAGTGGCAACAACCCCTAGTTGCCTCGACCCTGACAACTACTTTTTCTCCTTCTCCGTAGCCCTGGCCACGTCTCTTCACCTCTCCAGGCCTCCTCCTCCTCATTTTACAAGTGGGGAGAATATTACTTTCCCCATGAGACAGTAACATTTTGGAAGACACTTTGAGGGTAAGCTGCCCTAATTGCAAAGCACCGCAACGGACCTGGACCAGGTCCATACATGTAGCCACTCAACACCCGACCCTGTAACACTCGACTCTTCCAACACTCACACTTTGAACGCCATATGGCTAACTTGATAAATAATCCGGAGCCTATGTTTTCAGGGAGGCACTAGTGCTTTTCAGGCACAGACCTTGAGGAACTTGGTTTTCAGAAATACCTCTTGGTTAACAAAATAAAACATTGGTCTTTAAGGGTGTCTTATTCAAAATCACTGGTCACTCTGGAAAATGTTGGCTGGGACTTTTTTTTAAAAAAACAACAACTATGAAAAGGGGTATTCTGTAGAAGTGCATCTCACAAAAGTATTTCCAAGATAGAGAGAGACCAGTCACACCTCAATCCATGACCTCCTCTGTAATGCTAGCCTGACATGATTGCACTTGGCAGGAGCTTCATGAATGATCTCCAAGCAAAATCTTCGGAAAATGTTTTCCCCCTTCACGCAGATAAAGTCCCTGGTTATTTATATCCACCATAACAAAGCAGAGCCAATTTTTTTCTGTGTGTTGAGAAGCACGGCAGCTGAGACTGGGATTGCAGTGTAAGAGACCATATTTAATTTGAAGTCACTGTTTAATTTAGCGAAACCTTCCTGGACATTCAAGAGCAATTGGGTCACACAACAGTTTATTAACACTTCTTTATTATAGCCAGGAAGTCTCAGATCATGCTATTTCGTGCTGCTGGTCCTAAATATAATTTCAAGGATCTACTCCGACATGGAAGTAAATATGCATGCCAGATCTATACATACTGCTTCATTAGTGGCAAGGGCAACAACTTGCAGCTTACACAATACACCAAGAAGGCTCTGAAAATAATTTTGGAGCCTGCATACACCTGAGTGCACTCTGTTACCACTGGCTCACATGCGACGGGTCAAAAGCAACGTTTGCATAGTTACTACTCTTTTTTTATTTTTTTTCAGAAGTAATCACAGATAAGTCAGGCTGGAAGGGACTTCACAAGGTGACCTAGTCCAGCCTCCAGCTCCAGGCAGGACTGTCCCAGGCTCAACCAACCCAGCAAAACATTTGGAGACTCTACAACTTCTCTCAGTAGCCAGTTTCATTGCTTGGCCACCTTCATAGTCCACATATTCCTCCTAAACTCCAACATACATTTCCTCTGCTGCAGCTTGCTGTAGATTCCTCTGCAATGCAATTCCTCTGCATTGCTTCTTGGCCCTGTCCTTCTGGATCATGGAGTATGCATGAGAGGTCACCAGGACCCTTGATGCAGACGCTTAGGCACGAGTATGGAGGAGTGGAGGCTGCCCAGACCTTCCAGCCCTCCTTTAGACCATTGAGACATAATCCCCAAAGGCCAGACTATGTCCAGACGTTCGCTACCTCGATGGCCATAGTTATATGCGCATCTAGGAATTGGACCTGGCTTTTCTGTGTGGCAGGCAAGGCTTCTACCACTGAATCACAACCCAGGTGCTGGGCAA
>NW_017729025.1:12756680-12758972 GCF_001723915.1 Gavialis gangeticus | reverse complement strand
TTCAGCACCTCGATGGCCATAGTTATATGCACATCTGGGAATTGGACCTGGCTTTTCTGTGTGGCAGACAAGGCTTCTACCACTGAATCACAACCCAGGTGCTGGGCAAGAATCCACGGAGCCCAAAGGGATTCATACTAGCATGATGAGACCCATGCTTCATGGCATTACATACAGAAAAAAGACTATTCGTGGCTCTCAGGTACTAGATTATGGCTCAGGCTTTGCAGCTGTTGAGGAGCCCTGGTAGCTCCAGGCTGGAATACAAGCAGGGGCTGGCTGTCCTAACAAGCAAGTGGGTGGAGAGCTGAAGTCAGGGCTCGCTCCTAGCAGGCTGGAGCCTGCCAGGTACAAGCGGGGAATAAACTGTGCGTCAAAAGAGAGCGAAATGATCTACCACCCTCTGAGATCAGCCTGGAAGGAACGTAGCTTTCATAAGCAGCGATACCCCAGCGATCCCCCACCCGCTTTGCACTGAACTCAGCCTGCCTCCCTAGGCACTTCTGTGGCTGACATGGCATCACCATTGCATCTTACAACACTCCTATGAAGCAATATTCCCATTTTGCACCTGGAGAACAGAGGCACATTGGGTGACTACAGAAGTGCGGGGAAGCTGCTCCAATTAAGGCTAAGTTACACACAAGGAACTTGGGCCTCAGCTGGAAAGTCAGCTGAAGTCTCCTGGATCCTAACCCAATGCCTTACCCATTACCCAAGCTTTCCTGCCCTAAGTGAATACAGGTGGTTGACTTCTTTCACCTATACCTGTGAACACATAGGAAATCTTTCCTTTTTTTTTTTCTGTGGCGTACTCTGTTCAAGGTGACAAACCAACGTGCTGACCATTATCTGAGCTCCATGTCATTCTGGGCCGGTATTCATCACACAACTGCAATTTAGCTCAGCTCCCTGAGGAGACAACTTCAAATCTCCCTATTTCTTACCAGAGCTCCTCATGCACTATCCCGTACATAACACACCTCATTCAGCATCTCAGAACATCTGACAAATTCGAATGCATTTAAGTCAGCCGGGTCTGATAAACCTCACCCCAGGTTACGGGAGGAACTGGCTGAAGACGCTGCAGAGCCATTGCCTAGAGTATTTGCAACTTATGGATGATGGGTGAGATCCCTGAGGACTAGAAAAGGGCTAACACAACGGGCATCTTTAAAAAGGGAGAAAAGAGAAGGTCCTGGGGAATTATAGGCCTGACTTCAGCACAGGGGAAATAAGTAGAGCAAAATTATAAAACAATAAATTGGTAACTATCAGGACGAAGGGACAATCACTAGCAGCCAGCATGCATTTGCTAGAAACAAATCATGTCAAACCAACTTGAGTTCCTCCTTTGACACAGGAACTGTTTGGGGGGCTAAGGGGAAACCAGTGGGCATGCCACACCAGGATTTTGGTAAGACTTCTGACATGGTTCTGCATGCCAAACTGGAGAAAATGGGCTAGACAGAATTGCCATTAAGTGCATGCATATCTAACTGAATAACCACAAGCAAAGGTTAGCTATTAACGGAGCAATGTCAGAGTGGCAGGAAGTCTCAAGTGGCTTCCACAGAGGTCTGCTCTGGGCCTGGTGCTGTTTAAAATCCTCATTCATGTCTCGCATGCAGCCGACGACCCCAAACTGGAAGGGGCTGCAAACACTTTGTCAGAGAGGTTTAAAATTGAAAGGAAATTTGATAAGCCGGGCTACAGATGACAACGTTAAAATTAACAAAGACCAATGTACCGTGTTACATCCAGGAAAGAGAAAAACACAGGCACAAATATAGATTTGGGGGTAGCTGCCCAGATAGTAGCAGTAGTAAGAAGGATCTGAGGGGTAGGGTGGATCACAAACTTAACACGAGTCAATGAGATTATACTGTCACTCCCCCCCAACAAAACAAAATACAGTATTGGACTGCATTGATGTAAGACACGTATACAAGAGATTGGAGGCGATAGTCCTACTTCGCTACTCGATTCAGTGCCAGGTAGGCCTCAGTTGGACTATTATGCTCAGCTTTGGGTACCACATTATAAGAAGGTTGTATCGAAACTGGAAAGAATC
This sequence comes from Gavialis gangeticus, assembly GCF_001723915.1. Lineage (NCBI taxonomy): Eukaryota > Metazoa > Chordata > Crocodylia > Gavialidae > Gavialis > Gavialis gangeticus. The sequence continues at coordinate 12,756,898 of NW_017729025.1, read as the reverse complement.
CAGAGGCAAATGACAAAGACTGGAGTGGTTGCAAGTTGTATAAGAAAAGACGGAGAAAGCTTGGTTTGCTTGGTCTGGAGACAGAGAAGAGACAGAACAGGGTACGTGATATCCATTTTCCAATATTTCAAAAATCACCATGAAGAGGATGAAGGGGAAAAAAAAGTCCTCCCTCTTCACCTTGGGAAGAAAAACCTGCAGCATGCTTACAGGCTCGG
>NW_017729025.1:12756253-12756669 GCF_001723915.1 Gavialis gangeticus | reverse complement strand
GGTCCCTTCCAGCCCTACTGTCTATGAAATCTATGAAAAAAAGAGCAGAACACTATGCAATAGGTTTAAACTACAGCAAAGCAGATGTAGCTCAACTCTCAGGAAAAAAAAAAGTTCTATTGTTAAGAACAGTAGGAGACAATGGAACAAACTGCCTTGGGAAACCGTGAAATCTCCCTCTTGGAAGAGGTAGGGTGGGTACCTGTCAGGGATGGCTAAGGAACAGAAAATCCCAGGTCTGTGCAGTGATGGACTAGATGACTGCCGTGGTCTAATCCAACCATACAACACAGAAGAATAATGATTTCTAAACTAGGGACTATAACTATCATATTTATTTCTACTGCAGGTTCAGAAGTTTTCCCTCCAAAATGCATGTGATTTTCCTCCCTAATCTCTCTATTGCCAATTATGCA
>NW_017729025.1:12750939-12751253 GCF_001723915.1 Gavialis gangeticus | reverse complement strand
TTCTAAACTAGGGACTATAACTATCATATTTATTTCTACTGCAGGTTCAGAAGTTTTCCCTCCAAAATGCATGTGATTTTCCTCCCTAATCTCTCTATTGCCAACTATGCAAAGGAGGGAAGTTCAGGCAAGCACTGAAGCAAAAATCTATATTCTGTCAAGTTTGGCTCCGTGAAAAGCAGCTTTTCACATGAGAACATGGATTTGCTAGAATTACATACACACTCTGTCTACCATTACTTTATGCAATGTGTCCACAATATTCCCAGGGAAGTCTCACCAATGCTGAATACAGTGAAAAAAAAATCAATGTC
>NW_017729025.1:12743517-12745939 GCF_001723915.1 Gavialis gangeticus | reverse complement strand
CTTTATGCAATGTGTCCACAATATTCCCAGGGAAGTCTCACCAATGCTGAATACAGTGAAAAAAAAAATCAGTGTCTGTAACTTGTACATAATGCGACTGTTAATACAGTCGAATACACGCTTCCATGTTTTTTCTTGCAACAATACTACATGGTTGGCTCATATTCAGCTTCTGCTCCACTATGACTCCAGATCCTGTTCTGCAGCATAGCCAGTTGTTTCCCGTTTTGATGTAGGTGTTAACTCTTCCTCCCTATTTGTAATACTTTGTACTGGCCCTTACTGAATTTCATCCTACTTATTTCAGACTCCCCCGCCCCAGTTTATCAAGGTCACTTTAAATCCGAATCCTACCCACTATAAAGCATCTGCTACCCATCCAGCCTGATGTCATCCACAAACTTGCCAAATGCACATACAGGTGATTAACAAAGATATTTATGGGTCCAGAGTGACTTCTGAGGAACCCTACTTCATACCTTTCCCCAGTTTGACATTGAGGCATTGATGACTACTCTCTGAGCACGATGATCCAACCAATTATACCTTAGAGCAATTTCATCCAGGCTGTACTTCCGTCGCTTATTTATGAAAACGTGGTGGGAGATAATGGAAAAATCCTAGCTAAAGTCCAAGTATGTCACAGTCACTGCTCCCATTCACATAGCCCGTTACTTGTCAAGGAGAGAAATCAGATCAGTAGACATGACATACTCTTAACACATCCATGTTGGCTGATACTATCACTTTGTTATTGTCTTGCTTAGAAACTGATTGACTGATGGATGCCACGCTCCAGTATCCTTTTAGGTATTTAGGTTAGACTGACTGGTCTGGTCTGGTCTGTATTTCTCCATGTCCTCTTCTGTAAAGATGAACACTGGGAGTGACCTGCTAAACAGGAAACATGCTGCATAGCCATGTCTCTCGCAGTTTCATAGTTGGTAGGGTTGGAAGGGACCTAACCAGATCATCAAGTCCAAGCCCCGGTAGTTCATGTTTCTCGTAGTAAGATAGACTCACCAAGCCCAAATGCAAACAACTAAATATTTAAACACTAAATAACAACGGGGGTTTAACAAATAATGGAAGGAAGAACTGGGAGAGAGGATGCGGCTGGTGCCAAATTCAACAAGTCAAATTCAATTAGATTGCTTTAAATTACCAGATCAACAGGAAATCCTTAGCCTTTCCCCATCTGCAATTTTAAGACATGTATTTGTATTATTGTGTTTTAATAGCTCTCCGCCAGCGCATGAAAGCCCACTTCAGGAGAAATGATGCTATTCTCCTTCATGGAGGGAACAACCTGACAGAGAACACATGCAAAGGGACTCCCCATCCCTCGGCACATCGGTAACTAAATTTGTCCTCGTTCCCCATTCGCTGCACTGCCGGGTCCCAAATGGGTTGAAACGACTCTTTTAAAGATGTAAGCTTTACTGTAGACAGCAAAACAGTAAATTGGAGAAGCAAACAGCGTATCCTAGATTTCTGCTTCTCTCCCCCACCCTGCGATACCTCTAACAGCACGACACCTAGCTGATATGTAGTACGCCCTGATTATTCACACGCTTAGGTACTGTGCTGAGTCAAGGTTCAAGGCTGTTTGAGAGAGGGGGCTAGCCATGTTAGTCTGAAGTCGGGCAGGCGGCAGCACAGGGTGGCACCGTTCTGAATGAGACTCGTTCAGAAAGGCGTAAGCTTTTGTAGGCAGCAGCCCACTTCTTTGGCACCTGTCGCAGTCGCGTCTGAAGTGGGCCGTTGCCTACGAAAACTCATCCTGTCCTGAACAAATTGGTCTCTACGCTGCCACCCTGCTTTGCCTTCTGCCAAAATCCTATGGTAAAGAAACAGAGTTTGAAATCTAAGAATGACTTTTATTTCCAGATTTCCACAAGGACAGCTCTCCTCCAGCTGGAGCTGCAGACCCCAGTTAAAGCTACACCGTGCCAAAGGACAACTAAGGGTATCCAATTATAATGAACCAGAAAACAAAACTTCTTTTGCTCCCACCCATTCATAACAATCTCAGAGTGGGTCACACGTTTCTCAGGTTGTGCGCGCCCATCATGAGTTTTGAAAGAGCAGAAAATAAAACCTCTAAAACCCACAAGTTTTTCTTGGGGGAAATAAAAAAGCCCTTCTTTGGCCTTGAATTCATTCTCTACACATGGATGGAATGGACTGACAATTAAGGAATAAATTAATGGAAATGTGTGACCGCAAAAGTCATTTCTGACATGGCCCCTAAGTTACTCGATTTCATTTTTCACTCTGCCATAATGAAAACGCGTTTTCATTATGGCAGAATGAAAACGTGGCTAACACATTGGCAATTGAATTCAGATTTGAAACAAGGCCATGGCTCTATGACTTGGCTGCTGAAACAAAGCATTACTGATTTAAAAGGTAGCAAAGA
>NW_017729025.1:12741816-12743314 GCF_001723915.1 Gavialis gangeticus | reverse complement strand
GGGGGGGGGGGGCTTCTTTTCATATTCAGGCATTCACATGCTTCCCAAAAGTGCAGTAAATCCAAGGTATATTTCCCTGTTTGCCCCTTGCTCAACTTAGCATGCAATTATTTGGATTATTCATATGAGTATGAGCTGCAGGAGGATTTGCTGTCGCGTGCTTCAATCTAAGGGCTCAATTGTGTCCTGGTAAAACAACAGGGAGAAAAAAGACCCTTCCCTTCTCATCTCCTCTGCAGTCTCTTAGAAGTTGCTAGGATTGAGACACTGGGCAAATGGTTTTGGAAAACCTGGAGCTGTGCAGAAGACACCACTGGGCAGACTACGATAAGGGGTACGCAGCCATGGCTTCGCCAGCCCACTGGAAAGGGAGTGAGGCGGTAACAATTGACTCTCTACCCAGGGAAGAATCATGCCTGAAACCAGTAGAGAAACTTAGCATTACTGTGTAAATGGCTATTGATCTGTCTGGAGCAATCGCTCTCCCCTTCCGGCTTTTAAACTCACTGAAGCACTAAATATAAAAATGCTTTGTGACATATTTTCATGCCAGCTGCGTCTGAGAGTTCGGCATGCAACAGTGTCTGCTTTAAAGAGGGAGGTCCCTGCACGCTTCCCCCAGTCTCAGCAGGCTCATGAATCATAAGAGAGTTTATTAAAAATAAAACGGAGCGGCATTTATATTTCCATGCCAGCGTGAGGCAAGGAAACAATTCTACAGGCAAGGTGGGCCAGCGAGAGGGATGCGATGCAATTCCCCATGAGTCTTTGCAATAAGGCCAGCCTGGAGGCACCTCTATTCACTAAAGACCTCTTAAAAAGCTTGTTACTCTTACATGGCCAGCTGCCCCTCTGACTCATTCCCCTGCTCCCGTTTTGTGCACTATTGCAGCTCCTGGGAGGGAACTTCATGACTCTCCAAGGGGCCGCAGCTGCAGGACCCCACAGACTGCCGGCAAGTCATCCCCTTGGAAGCTGTGACCCATAGAGTCACTGGGTAGTTTGTTCAAACACACAGTGCTGCTTGGCTCCTTTGGTTTACAACCAAACACAAGATGGAAGAGTAGAAATAAGATACCAAGCAGGCTTACAGGTATGTTCTAGCTCAGTAAGGGGCTTGCCTTCTCAGGACATAGATCCCAGACAGGTCTCCCTTCCCACAACTGTCCCCTCCTCTAAAACATGGCATGGTGTCCTGTGACCAGGGGGGACCCTCAAGGCTCTGTCCTTGGACCCATATTGCTCAACATCTCCATTAGTAATGTGGACATTGGAGTCAGGAGCGGACTGGCCAAGTTCACCGATGACACCAAACTTTGGGGCAAAGCATCCACACCAGAAGACAGGCGGGTGATCCAGGCTGACCTGGACAGGCTCAGGAAACGGGCGGACGAGAACCTGATGGTGTTTAACACTGAAAAATGCAAGGTTCTCCACCTTGGGAGGAAAAACCTGCAGCATCCTTATAGGCTCGGCAGTGCTACACTGGCTAGCACTA
>NW_017729025.1:12733727-12741628 GCF_001723915.1 Gavialis gangeticus | reverse complement strand
TCCAGTTTTGGGCTCCACAATTCAAAAAGGATGTGGAGAAGCTTGAGAGAGTCCAGAGACAAGCAACGTGCATAATCAGAGGTCAGGAAAGCAGACCTTACGACGACAGGCTGAGAGCCACGGGACTCTTTAGCCTGGAAAAGTGTAGGCTCAGGGGTGATCTGACGGCCACCTACAAGTTTATCAGGGGTGACCACCAGGATCTGGGGGAACGTTTGTTCACCAGAGCGCCCCAAGGGATGATGAGGTCGAATGGTCATAAACTCCTGCAAAACTGTTTCAAGCTGGACATAAGGAAGAATTTCTTTACTGTCCGAGCCCCCAAGGTCTGGAGCAGCCTGCCATCGGAGATGGTTCAAGCACCTACATTGAACACCTTCAAGAGCAAACTGGATGCTTATCTTGCTGGGATCCTATGACCCCAGCTGACTTCCTACCCTTCGAGCGGGGGCCTGGACTCAATGATCTTCTGAGGTCCCTTCCAGCCCTAATGTCTATGAAATCTATGAAATTTCTTTCCTCCCCCCTCCCCAGGGTTTGAAATACACTCCAACTCTTGGGTGTGGGGGTCTACGGCGGTGGCAGCCGAAAGGCGCCGAAAGGCATGGGGCAGGCCAAGGGTTCTTGTCTCTTGGGGGGTGGGGGGGCTGCTCTCATCTCTTATGGGGGGCTCAACCCCACCTTGATACTTTGAACCCTGCACCTCCCTCTCCCTGAAAATCCTCTCACAATTCTTTGGGTCTTTGGTCTATCCCATGTTTACCATCAGGCCGATCCCTGGACAAGCAAACACGGTGAGGGTCACAAGCAGACCCTCCACCATCTCAAAGTACTAGCCAATGGGTGGATATTGGAAGCCGTCATACACCTTCCTGCTTGAATGCTGTCAGCGCTAGGTTGCCACCTGCTACACCTCGCACCATTTAGACAAATGAGCAGACCGCATGCGATTCATCATTACAGGGCAGTGCCGGGTCTTTTGCAACTAGAAGAAGGCAACCATCCACAAATGTTATCTATGTGCAACTATCATGCACGAACCATTTTGCATGCATGAGCAAGACCACAAACATGACCTTGCCCCCTGCGATGTATCTGGCTTGCAAAGCCATTAGTGCAGACAGTTCATTCTCTCTAGCCAGAAGAGCACGTTAGAAGGGGGTACCAGTCTTACCCCGGTGAAGGAAATGCTGCCAAAAGATGGTGGAACTGAAGTCCACTCCATAAGGGGCAGACTCTCTTTAGCCCTGGCTGGCAGCCAGTCTAAGAGTGGAGCCCCAATAGACAAACAAATAGATGATCTCCTTTGCTCTGGCAGCTGCTGCGGCCAAGCTGGTTCCTAACATACCGGCACCTGCTTTTCCTTTGGATTAAACCAGCAAGGCTCAGAGGGGAACGCTCTTGTGTAGGCAGCAAAATGTCTCCATATACACCGCACAGGCTTTTGCACCCTGGAGAGGTCACTCCAGCTTTGCTTTATCTTTCAAGTGAGGATTACATTCAGCAAGCTGATGTCTCACTCAGCATCATTATATTGTCTTGCAAGACAGACAGATGCCTACTCCTATCAGGAGATCAGAAGATCTAAAGCCTATCTGACTTTAAGATTTGATTCGCAAAAAGGATCTGCCTCGTTTGCAGTTGTGATTCACACAGCTGGGAGGGCTAGGGACACAAGCAACCACATCGTTCTGCATTCATTCTCTTCTCCAAGCCTTCAAGCATTGCTTGGCACTGCTGTTACGTACACCTACAGGGTCTCTGATAAAAAAGCATATACAGTAAAATCAAGATCGTTTCTAGGAGTATAGCCTGTTAAAATACAGTTTTTTTTTATCTGCAACATTTGGATCTGAATCCAAGGTTCAGAGAAAAGATTCAATTCAGTGCTCAGTTCTGGGTTTCATCCTATTACTGATGTAAGGAACAGACAAAGGGCCGAGTCCTGCCCTCAGTTACACTGGCATCAATCCAGAGTGAATCAACACAGGGCACAGAGACGCAACCAATTTACCACTGGAAAGAGGTGTGGGGGGGGCTTACTGCTCTGAACTGTGCATCGACTGATCCACTTTGACTATTTTGTCTGCCAGCTTCTACCTTACAGCAAGCAAAGCGAAACTGGTAATTTTGCCCCCTTTCATTCCAAGGTAGATTGCTTCAGTTTAGCTTTGATTTACCTTAGGACAGAAGCAGACAGATGTATTTGTGGTTCATCTGACTTCCCAACAGGGTGCAATTGTTCATCTCTCCACACCTGTAACCAGCCAAGTAACTCTGGATACGCACTGGAGAGTCTACCAGCAGGACGTGGCCCACAACATTAAGACCCAGCTACAAAATCCAACTACAGAACCGATTTTGGGTTCTGTTCAGATCCAGGTTTTGATTCAGGCCCATCTCTGGTTTTGTTTAAAGGAAAAAATCACTCCAATCACTCCAACTAAGAAATGTTAGGCATGCCTGCAGGCAGAGCGTTCTGCATATTTGAGGAAGACATTTCTGTTTGTAACTAGTTAAAAGTAATCTGGTCATCACAGTTCAGCTTTTGCAAGATGGTATATTTGAACACTCTCTTCTGAAGACACCCCAAACACCTACCTACCCAGAAAAATGCCTGTTATAGATGTATTACTCTTCACAGTAATGTATTTTTTATTAGTTGTTTACTTGTCTGGAGGGCTTCTCTTTTGAAGGAAGTGGGAAAGGCTGCACTGTTTATTTTGTTTTCTAGGCAAAAAGCAACAGGATACCACAGATTGTAATGAAAAACAAATAGCTGGAAGAGAGTGCTTGGCACTGCTCTTCTGCACCATGATTAACTACCGTCAGGCACAGAGCTTGAAAAGCAGATTATTCTATTGTGCCCAACCACTAAGGCCCATCCGCAATTCCCACCAATTATCTTTTCACCTCCACAAGAACCCCTCAATTGAAAGTTAAAAGACTGCAACTTTATTCACAATGAACAAAGACAACCCTGTAATTGATACATGCCCTCATCTTCCTATTATGAAACAAAAGGAGGCAAATCATCTGGTGGTTACCTTGGATGACTGGAATTTGAGTGACCTATGTTGTATTTACAGGTAATTTAGGTGTGTGGTCTTGGGCAAGTCACTGCACAACACTGCGCCTACCTTGCATGGCCTGTAAAATAGGGATAATTAACTCGTTAACTGTGCAATAAACGTAGACCAGCCACACACACAAAGTAAGACCAGCCACAGATGCAAAGTAATTATCACACCATTAACTGGTGAATTGCACAATTAATGCAGACCAGCCACACATGCAAAGCAATTATGACATGATAAAAGTGACTATCCAGCTATAAAAAGAACCAACCAGCTATAAAGTTAGTGCCTGAAAATGTGTAACAACAAACAAACTGGTTTCTATCCAGCTTTAATTTGAATGTGTAGGAAGACCCCAGTTCACAATCAAATAGGACTCAGCAGAACTGGTTGCTGAATAAAGCATGTGCAATGAAGTAAACAATATTTTTGTCTTACACCCTGAGAAATGAATACCTCATTCCACCCCAACCCTGCTGTGAAGAAAACAGGGTCAACTTTTCTTAAATTGGTTTAGCTAATAAACTCTCCACCTGTTATGTCTAGGTTTTCACGTGAAAGCCTGGATCCCTGTGCATTCCCAAACCATGTGTGAAGAGACATCACCTTTTTTTTTTTTTTTTTAAATCAATTCCCCACTGAACTTGCAGACCAAAGATCATTGCTGCCTATTAAGAGCCTCCTTTGCACAGAAGTGTCCAACAAGATCCCACACTGCCAAATTTGACACAGTATCACAAGATATGATTATATCCATGGAGCAGGTTGCAAGGTCATAAAGCAGATCCTCAAGGACTCCATTTCTAAGCACTTGGAGAAGAAAGTGATCAGAAACAGTCAGTATGGATTCACCAAAGGTAGGTCATGCCTGACCAACCCGATAGCCTTTTATGAAGAGATGACTGGTAGGGGTGTACGAAGCAGGCCATATTCAATTCAGATTTGGCCCGAATCAGGGACAGTGATTTGATTCGTTGATTCGGATCACTGTCCCCAATTCCATTTGGATGAATCCGAATCTGAAGATTTGATGCTGAATCAGAGAACCAGCGATTCAGCCATAGACACAGCTTTAAATGTTTTTTCTACATACCTCAAGGTACCAGGCGGCTTGTGAATGCTGCAATGCTGGGGCACATGGAGGGTCCCACAGGAGTGCAGGGGGGCTGCTGCCAAGCATGCTGGGGATCCCCCTGCACTCCCATGGGACACTCCATACGCCCCAGCATCTCGGCATTCGCGAACTGCCTGGTACCTTGAGGTATGTGGGAAAAAAAACATTTAAAGCTGTATCTATGTCCAAGTCATCAAATCTTTCCAAATCTTTCTGAATCAAATTGGAGGGTTCCAATTCAATTCGGAGAGATAAAAGGGTCTCCTGTTTTGATTCAGAGATTCAGCTACTGGCTCTGTGGATGCAGAAAAAGCAGTGGACAGGGTATACCTTGACTTCAGCAAGGTTTTTTATATGGTCTCCCACAGCATTCTTGCAAGCAAGCTAAGGAAGTATGGGTTGAATGAATGGCCTCTAAAGAGGACAGAAAGCTGGCTGGATCATCAGGCACAGCGGATAGTGATTGATGGCTTGATGTCTAGTCGGCAGTCAGTATCAGATCGAGTACCCCAGGGGTCAGATCTGGGGCCAGTTTAGTTCAATATCTTCATTAACTATTGGGAAGATGGATGGAGTATGCCCTCAGCAAATTTGCGGATGACACCAAACTGGGAGGGAGTAGCAGATACGCTGGAGGGTAGGGCTAGGATTCAGAGTGACCTAGACAAATTGGAGGACTGGGCCAAAAGAAATCTCACGAGGTTCAACAAGTACAAGTGCAGAGTCCCGCACTTAGGACTGAACAATCCCCAGCACCAGTGCAGGCTGGGGACAAACTAGCTAAGCAGCAGCTCTGCAGAAAAGGACCTGGGGGTGACAGTGGACAAGAAGCTGGATACAAGACAACAGTGTGCCCTTGCTGCCAAGAAGGCTAATGGCATCCTGGGCTGCATTTGTAGGAACACTGCCAGCAAACTGAGAGAAGCAGTTATTCTCCTCTGCTCTGCTCTGCTCTGCTCTGCTCTGCTCTGCACTGGTGAGACCACACTTGGAGTCCTGTGTCCAGTTTTGGGTCCCCCATCACAGAAATAAGGTGGACAAGTCGGAGAGAGTCCAGCAGAGGGTAACAAAAATCATTAGAGAGCTGGAGCACATGACTTCTGAGGAGAGACTGAAGGAACTGGGCTTATTTTGCAGAAGAGAAGACTGAGGAGGGATTTGATAGCAACCTTCAACTCCCTGCAGGGGGGTTGCAAAGAGGATGGAGCTGGACTGTTCTCAGTGGTGGCAGATGACAAAACAAGGAGCAATGGGCTCAAGCTGCAACAAGGAAAGTTGAGGTTGGATATTAGGAAAAATTCTCTCACCAGGAGGGTGGTGAAGCACTGGAATGGGTCACCCAGAGATGTGTTGGACTCTCCATCCTTGGAGGTTTTTAAGGCCTGGGTCGACAAACCCCTGGCTGGGATGATCTAGTTGGGGATAGTCCTGCTTTGAGCAGGGGGTTGGACTAGATGTGACCTCCTGAGGTCCCTTCCAACCTGAATTTTCTGTGATTCTATGATCTACGCCCACAGCACCCAATTCCCATATCCTGATTCCAGTGGTTCTTAGAGTCAAGGCATCCTTGGAAAATGCCAGCTCTTAACTTTCACTCATTTCTTGAGCACAGAAAAATCCCAGAGCATTTCTTTTGTTGCAAGGAACTCACAATGATCACAAATGCAAATATCTGGGACCGTATGGATTCCTCTTTGAAAACTCTGGGTTGATCTTGTGAATTGTGTGTCCGTGTTTGCACACCTAACAGGACTAATCCTGCACACTGTGTTATCCTGGTTGAAAATCACCGCCTTACTCCATTGGGACTGTATGGCTGTGAATAAAGGTCATCAGAATCTACTCCTTCATGTCCCGCTTTTATGTCCAAGCTGGTTGAGCATACCAGATCTTATCTAAGAATAAAAGAGTACTTGCAATAAACTGTGCTGATAACACAGCCTGGATAAGATTACAGCCACATCAAAGAACAGGATCAGAATCCACAATGATCTTGATAAACTGGAGAAATGATCTGAAATCAAGATGAAAATTCAGTACAGAGAAGCATGAAGTGCTACACTTAAGAAAATAATCAAATGCATAAATACAAAATGAAGACTAATTAGTTATACAGCAGTGCATGAAAACAGATCTGGAGGTTATAGAGAACCATAAATCAAGTAAGAATTGACAATGTTGTGCCATTTCAAGAGAGCAAATATCATTCTGGAATGTAGTAACAGGACTGTTGTAAGATACGACAGGCAATTATCCCACTCTACCTGGCATTGGAGAGACCTTGACTGAATAAGAGTGCAGTTGGGGCACCACATTTTAAGGAAGATAAAGTGGAGAGAATCTAGACAACAGCAACCAAAATGACAGTTAAAAAAACAAACAGACCAGTGAGGAACGTTTGAAAGAACTGTGTTGATTTAGTCTAGAAAAGAGAAGAATAAGTAGGGGCATAAAAATGGCTTTCCAATTTATAAGAGGTTATTATAAAGAAACACACTGACCAATTGTTGGCAAGGGCAGGGTAGGAACAAAAAATTCAGATCAATTTGCAACAAGAGAGATTCATATTAGACATTAGGAAAACTATCTACTGTAAGGGCAGATAAACATTGGAACAAGCTATTTTGGGAGGTTGTGGAATTGCTTTGTATTGGATGTTTTAAAAGTACTGATTAGACAGACAGCAGAGGTGATCCAGGTTGGGGTGGGCAATTATTTTGGGCAGAGGGCCACTTACTGAGTTTTGGCAAGCCATCAAGGGCTGCATGATAGGCAGCCAGGGACAGATAAATATTAATTTTCTAAATTTTTAGGGGGCCCGCAGGCTGGATAGAATGGCTTGGCAGGCCACATCCAGCCCGCGGGCTGCTTTTTGCCCACCCCTGATCTAGATACTTGATTATGTCTCAGAGCCTGGGATTGGCCTGGATCAAGTATGGCCAACCTGTAGCATGGGTACCACTAAAGGTATGAACAGGGAAGAGGTCAGGCAGGGAAGGGGGACAGCAAAGTGGCAGATAGAGCAAGGGGCAGAAAGCAAACAAACCAATTGGGAAAGAAGCAGAACAGCAGATTGGACATGGGACAGGGATCACTTTGGGATAGGTGTAGGGCTAATTTGTGGCAAGCCTGACAAAAATATTGGCCCTCACTGGCCTAGATGACCTTCCATCCAAGACAAGGTCACTTCCAACCCTATGGTTCTATGATTCCATCATGCATTCAGCCTTTAAACACAGTCACAGTGAAGCACAACCACCTGCCTGTTTATCAACCAAGCTTTTAAACAATAAGGCTATGGACCAATTCACAAGGTAAGTTAGCATCACTCATGTGCAAGAGCTGGAAAGAACAGGACTAAGTGCATGAAGCTCTAAGACTATGTATAAAGTGAGGAACCACAGCTATCCCAAAGATGTTCACTAAAGCAGAGTAGGCATGTGTTCAAACCAGTGTTGGCAAGATCGCAAATTAAGCTGCATTCAAAAGAAAGAATAAGCATTTGTGGTTAAGTTACAAATTAAATGCATGGGCAGCTAATCTACAATATCCTATTAAGTGAAGGAATTTAGAATGAAAGAAAATGCAATTAAGAGTGTGCAACACATGTAATTTGCAAACTGCTAGAGGGATTAATGCCGTTATTCCTGGAAACACATGTTGTGAGAAGAGATTTTTTGTGGGCAGGGTGTGGGGGGGGGGGGGGGGGG
>NW_017729025.1:12733461-12733691 GCF_001723915.1 Gavialis gangeticus | reverse complement strand
TCATTACCTTAAGTTAGTGCAAGGCAGCCATGGTATGGTTTGGAGGAGCCCTGTGGCTAGAGACAGACATTCAAAAAGCCTGGATTGATTCGATTTAATCTAACCTGCCTAGGTTGAACTGACTTGTAAGTGCACAGGCAGTCCCTCCGGACTGAGGAAATGCAGGCACATACCTGCAGTGGCTCAGGTTAGAAGCTGGGAGGTGCTAAAGCTGCCCTCCCTTCCCTTAC
>NW_017729025.1:12721886-12728461 GCF_001723915.1 Gavialis gangeticus | reverse complement strand
ATGATCCCCAAAATTAAATGAACAGTGTTGTAATAAGGCGGCAGAATGCTCTGATTGGGGAGGGGTGTAAACCCCCACCCTGCCTGCACAGTCCCAGGCTTTTCCACGCTTGCTGCTTAAGGGGAGGGAGTGTTGCTAGCCCCCAGCCCCTGGCTAGCACTTTAAAGCAAAGGCGGGGTGTGCAGCGCATGCATCTCTTGATAATACTGAGCTTTTCAAATCTCCCTCTCCCTGCTTCGTCATACCGTCTGCAGCAAACCTGACAGGAAGCTGATAACACAGCGTTTAGCAGCGTATGAAGAAAACAAAAGATTCTCTCATTAGTTCAAGCTCTTCTTAAACAGCTTTTTCCAAGGAAGGAATGGCAGGACATTACCAGCTGACCTGCTGATTAGCTCCAAAAAGCCCTAAGCAGACACTGTCCTGTCTGCCTTTGTCCTGTCCCAGGGAAATTGAAGACACACACATGCAAATACCTCTCAGCATTAGCTAGCATACCACATACCAGCTAGGGTCTGTGGGGCTGGGGTCCATGTGGAAGATGTGGGGGGGAAGGGCGAGGAATCTCTGCTTGAGCAGCAAGTGGCGAGGTGGGGTGGGGAGTGGGGAAGCCAAGCAGACCCTGCTGTACCTTCAGTCTCCACCAGAGCTCTGGCTAGGGAGCAGAGGGGCAGGGCCAGCCCTGCTTTCTAGAGCAAACAGCCCAGCCCAGGGCTGCAAAGCATCTGGGATGCAGGGGAACTCTGGTTTAACTTAAACCAGGAAGGTGTCCGGGACAGACGATGCATAAAGTGGTTTGACTCAAATCAGTTAAGTCTGATACTACATTCAACCACGTTTATCTTAGACCCGTTTTAGCCATTTTGAAACTAGTTTATGTACACTGAACTTATGTTCTGTTACAGGTTTAAACCAGTTTCTGATCACTTAAACCAGTTTATATGTAATGAGTTGGCTCTGATTGCAAGGATTTGCCTTATGCTCCTTTGCTCAGCATGGAGGCCTGGATAGGACTGTTGCTCTAAGTTATGCCATTGCCCTTTCTGTAGTTTTGGATGCTCATTTGCAACTTCTATGGAAGTAAACTTGTAACCCCTTCCAAGTGTCCCTTGAAAACCACAGCAATACAAGATGTAGCAGTTTTACACAGAGGGCTGTATTTTGAAAGAGACAAGATAGAGATCTATACATAATATAGATAGATAGATGTGCGTGCGTGTGCGCATATAGATGCGTGTGTTATGTGTGCGCACACACACACGCATCATTTATAATACCTGATAATTCAGTCATATGCTCCATATACCACATTCAAAGCCTCATAACACCTATCCAAAGTAGGTTTACAAGTAAACATTATTCACTCTATGTAGATAGGGATGCTGAGAAACAAACTTTAAGCCACTTGCCCAAGACCATATAATCAACTGCAGATCCTTGATCCGAATCCAGGCTTCACAACTCCTGGTCTCAGGCTCAAATTTGCCTCTGGGCATTTGGACGTGTAGTTCGCATACTACTAACCACAGGAGTAACAACTCGCTTGCTGCATGCAACTGTAGTAACTATGTTTACAAATGCAAACACTTATGTTTTTGCACGTGCAAATAGAAGACATCCGGGTAACAATCTGGCCCTAAAGATGTGCTCCCCATACGAACAGAGTTCATTCTGGAATTCATGTTTTCCACCTAAAACTTAATGCAAGTATGACACACAAACTGCCTGTGGAGATATTTAAATGAAACTCTTTATGCTGATGTCAGTGGGCTTTAGATCATGTTCCTTAATAGAAACAGGAGGAGACAGAGCTAGTAAAACACAAAAAGCAGTATTCAAGTTCATGCTCTATTATATTTAGCTCAACCTATACATAGTTCATATTTCTATTTTACATTTTATGTCACGCCCTCTTAAAAGCTTGGAAATATTCCCTTTCCTCTCATAATTCTGGTCGTTTGCATTTAGCCAAAATGGTTTTTCCCCACTTTCACTTGAGCGAAGCTGAAATGAATGCTGCTCTTTCTATTTAAGCAGCAATAAAAAACTTCAATTGACATGACAATAAGACGCTAAAAATAATTGCTGTGCACCAGCAGCAATGAAGGTATCAGCAGAGCACTAGGAGAAATGTTTCTTAGCTCCTTCCCGCTGTGAGGCTGGTAGAGGAAGAATGAAGCGCATATGCGGTTTCAGATCGCTTGTAAAGTTCTCTTTAACTAGGAGCGCCATATTTTAACCAAGGGAGACGCTGGAGGGTTTATCTCACTCTCCTGTGCTCCTGAACCTTGAGCGGACAGATTTGTAAACATGGAGTTGGACTGGTTCAAATAAGATTAAACTCATCTGGGACCCACAAGCAGAGACCCAAACATGTGGGTTTAGCTCAGGGGTGGGCAATCATTTTGGGTGGAGGGCCGCTTACTGAGTTTTGGCAAGCCATTGACGGCCACATGACGGGCAGCCAGGGGAAGATAAATATTAATTTTATACATTTTTAGGGGCCCCGTGGGCTGGACAGAATGGCCTGGAGGGCCACATCTGGCCCGCAGGCCACATTTTGCCCACCCCTGGCTTAGCTCCAGCTTAGAGTTGGTCAGAACAAGGAATTCCCATCCCATCCAAATGTCCACTATTCCAACTATTTGTTTTGTCCCGAAACAGGCCAGCAAATCAAATATTTTAGCAGCAAAAATGAGTTCTGGGAAAAAAATGATTTAAAAAATGTAACCAAAATAAATAAGAATGCTTCAAACTCAAATTTCATTTCAAAACTCTGACATTTGAGAAGGTCAAATTAGAATGGAGCCTTTTGTTCTGAATTTCTCCACCTGAAAATTTTACCAAGAATCGATATTCTTCCATGACAAGTGGCAGTTGGGAAAAACCTTCATATCTAGTTGTGAAGAATGTTGGAAGCTAGCCATCGATGCTATCTTTTTTCAATTATTAATGGAAAGCGATATGAAATGTACACTCAAGAGCAAAGGGTTCTCTTTTCAGGCTCTACCTACCTGAAGAGTCCCTCTATCTGAACAACTTTAAGATTGGGCCCATGTGATTCATGCCCATATGACATATATTGTAAAAATAATGAAAAGGGTGATTTTTAGCAGCACCTACTGTCTGGTGCCCATCACCAGTCACTTGTATAAGGGCTAGTGCAGTGGTTGTCAACCTTTTTAGACTCAAGGCACCACCCATCCTAGGGCACCCTGCCATAACTTCTATGAATTGAGCGGCACCCCACTTCAAAAACTCATTTATTACAGTACTTACCTCTTTGCAGTGGGGCCAGGCAGTGGGGGTGGGGGAACGGCTAGGCAGGGCAAGCCTAAGCCTGCCCCTATCTACTTACCTCTCACACCTGGAGCCTAAGCCTTCCCTTATCTGTTTAGCTTCTCACACTTCCTATGACATCCTTCAAAAGATCAGGCACTGCCCCAACACCCTGGTTGAGAACCACCGGACTAGTGACATGGACAGATCCAGGAATCTGAATAGGGAGGCGGGGAAAATACCACTATTATCTCTTCCCCTCCTGCTGGGGGAAGAGCTGGTTACAGAAGCAGCTGCTGGGGACCTTTTGGGTTCCCGAAGCAGGTAGAATCGTCCCTATACAACTCAGAGGAGTAGCTGTATGAAGGGCCAGGCAGGGCTGGGGATGGTGGCATCAGTGAGCAATCCTCCCCTCTAGTGCCTGCTCCTGGACTGCAAGGGACATGTAGAGGGTGGGTAGGGAAGAGGAATGCCTGGAAGTACACTTCTGCTGCTGTCTCCAGCTGACCTGGGAGGTGGGGGAAGCCCCAAGACAGCTCGAGTCCCCAGTCCAGGGAGCAGCTACATGGGGTGCTTGGTTCCTTGTGTTTCTCCTGCTGGTCTGAGGGATCCAGGTCATGGGAGCAGCTGTGCAGAGGGCTGGGCAGGGCTGGAATTGTTGGCATCAGCAGGCAATCCCCAGCTTCCAGGTGCTCCTGTTCCCTGCTCACCCCCCGGGCATGCCCTGCAGTCTGGGAGCAAGCACTGGAAGATGAAGGCTGCCCACTAATGGTGAAGAGGGAGGGAGCCAGGACCTTTCCTGCGCAAGGCAGGGGGTCGGATTTGATGATCTGTTGAGGTCCCTTCCGACCCTAGCATCTATGAATCTATGAATCTATGACATGGCACCCTGTGCAATCATTGCCACAGTCCCCAGGTAGAGCAAGCTTAAGGAGATCCTGGTGCATGCCCCACCTCAAAGTCATCTGGGGACAGCAGCGGGCAGGTCCCCACTTCCTCACCTGTTCCCCATTTGATCCTCCCCAGCTGCCCCACTCCAGCCAAGGGCTCCAGCCAGGCCTCAGACACAGCAGAGGACCCAGGCATTCAGGGCCCAGGGGAAATGGAGCTACCAGCTGGTGACCTTCCCTGTAAACCCCTCCATTCACCCCTGGCTAGTGGTATATCTTAATACAAGCCATGAGGTCAAAAGCTGAGCAAGACTCAGCAAAGGAAAAGTCTCCCTTATGAATCACCTGTGTAATAAAACTAACTCTATGCATCTTGTAGGTTCATTCCAAAAAAATCGAGGTCTATAAATCTCCACAAAAAAGTTAAAAGCCCAATCACTGAAAAGCTCATAAGTAAAGTCAAGGCTATTGTAGTGTCTTTTCCCAAAAGATACTGTTATCTCTGATCTTACTTTCATTGCAATAAATCAAGAGTACCTGTTACAGATTGAGAGTGCCATTGCACACATGTACAAGTGATGTAAAAGGAGAAGCCAGCTCAGTCACTGGACTTCCAGAGAAGCCACTTATGTTAACAGTATAACGTATTGCCTCTTCCAGAATGCACAGTAATAAAGCCATACAGACAGAGAGGCTTTGTAAGGTATCTTTGAACATAAAGGCTACGGACAGATATTCAAAAAGCCTGAGCCTGAATTGATTCGATCTTTGCAGGTTACTCTAACCCGGCTAGGCTGAACCAGTTTGTAACCAGAGACACATTCTCTCTGGACTGAGGAAATTCAGGCACATGTCAGCAGTGGCTCAGTCTAGAAGCCGGTGGGTGCTACAGCAGCCCTCCCTTCCCTTACACGATGCTGAGCTCAGGGGTGTGCGGTCAGGCCGCGGCAGGACCTCTGATTAGGAAGGTCTGCCTGCACCATCCCAGGCTTTTCCGCACTGGCTGCTCAAGAGGCAGGAGTGTTGACAGACCCCAGCCCCCTGCTAGCACTCTGAGGCAAGGGGCAGGGTAGGGGAGGGCAGTGCAGTGCATGCATCTGTTGATGATACTGAGCTTTCCAATCTCCCTCTCCCTGTTTCTTCATACTGTCTGCAGCAAACTGACAGGTGAGCAAGCCAGCAGAGGGCTGATAACAGTGATTATAACGTCATCAGCAAAACAATCACCTCTCTCCATTAGTTCAAATTCTTAAACAGCCTACTGGCTGACCTGTTGATTAGCTCCAAATAACCCTAAGCAGTAACAGTTCTGTCTGCCTGTCTCAGTGAAATTGGAGAGAGACATACACACAGACACCTCTCAGCATTAGCTAGCATACCATGTGCCTAGGGTCCATGGGGCTGGGGTCCATGCAGTGGGAGATGGGAGGGAGTGGGAGATGCCTGCTTGAGCAGCTAGCTGCAAGGGGAGGTAGGGCAGGGGGAACCCAGGCAGACCCTGCTGTGTCTGCAGTCTATGGAGCTCCAGCCAAGGAGCAGAGGGGAGGGGCCAGCCTTGCTGTGGAGCAGAGAGCCCTGCCCTGCCCTGCCCAGAGAACATGCCAGGATGCTGAGGGACTCTGGTTTATCTTAAACCAGCAAGGGGTCTAGGACAGACATTGCATAAACCAGTTTGACCCATATTAGTTAAGTCTGATACTACATTCAGCCAGATTCATCTCAAACCGGTTTCAGCCATCTTCAAACTGGTTTATGTGCACTGAACATCTGTTCTGTTACAGGTTTAAACCAGTTTCTGATCCCTTAAACCAGTTTATGTGTAATGTCTGTCCCTAGCCAAATAGTTCTGTTAAATAATCACCATTTCGATTTATAAATTGATGCCAAGTTTTTTATATTCTACGTGAAATATTTCCTTTCTTGGTTTTTTTTTTTTCCTTTTACAATGAAGAAATTAGCTTACTTAACATCCAACACAATCTTTTTGGAGAACTAGAACTTGTATTTGTCCCGGAAGGTGGACTCCAACTCACAGTCCTTTGCCATTTGTATCTAGCACAATCTTATATAGCAACCTGCTAAAAAGTACCTTTTAATATTGTGGTATTTTATTTTATTGGTATTAATAACATGCTCCAACAAGGATTGCACTGTGCTGAACACAATACATAGTTTCATAGTTTCTAGGGTCAGAAGGGACCTGAGTAGATCATGTAGTCCGACCCCCTGCCATGGCAGGAATGAGTACTGGGGTCAAACGACCCCAGCAAGGTGTTCATCTAACCTCCTCTTAAAACCCCCCAGGGCAGGAGCCTGAACCACCTCTCCTGGAAGTTGGTTCCAGACCCTAGCCGCCCTGACCGTGAAATATCGCCTTCTGATGTCTAACCTAAACCTACCCTCTGC
>NW_017729025.1:12720477-12721724 GCF_001723915.1 Gavialis gangeticus | reverse complement strand
TCTAGTCTGAATCTCCCCTCTGCCAGCTTGTGACCGTTATTCCTGGTCACTCCTGGCAGTGCTCAGGGGAACAGGGACCCCCCAATGCCTGCTGATCCATGTTTGCATGCACACACACTGAAAGATAATCTAGGCCCTTACTTCACAACCATGCCTAAGCACATGCTTATGAATTAATTAAGTACATGCTTACCCACTGCTGCATCTCCCTGATGAGACATATAGTGCAAGAGTGTTTCCCACACTGTACCCAGGAGGCAGGATTGGTTCTTGGCTCTCTCCCCTGACATCTCCATTCCCACCCTTTCCCACTCAGGCATGCTGGGGAGGGGCATTAGCACTGGTCAGACCAGCATTAACCCTATGGCAGATTGTCTCAGATTTAGGGCAGTGTCTTCAAAAGCATCCATTAGTTCTGGGTCCTCACTTGGCCTACATCAGGCACATCTTTTAGAGTTGCCCACCTCCCACAACCCCACTGCAGGTGAGCAAGAGCTGCAGCTGCCTTGATTACCTTTAATTTTTCAGACAGCATCTGTTCCCTGGTTCACCTCCTGGGCTCAGGAGGCCCCAGCCCCCACCTTCCTGTAGCATCTCTTCCGTGTATTGTTCTGACATAGGAGATCCCATATGCTTACTGTATGTGCGTGCGGGTGGGAGAGATTGCAGTAATTCAGGGCCTTTCATCCCATCTTTGATTGCCTTAGCTGCCCCTCTGGACTGGTCTTCCAAAGGCCATTAAAGGGCTCCTGTGGGACTCTCTTCTGTCCCAAAATGTTCACATCACAGGGCAATCCCCTGTGAAATGTCACGCTGTCCAACAAAGAGAACATCCCTTTTAATTTCATCAGGTAAATGGAGGGCTTCTTTCCCTGGAGATCCTCACACAAAGACGACAGTCCCAGACATAGCAATCAATATTAGAGGTTTTCATCACTGGTGCCAAACCTTCTCTTTAGAGGGAGGGTTTATACAGAAAGTAATGAGCACTTCTTTTGGGAAAGACATCTCTTTCCTCAGACTTTGCAGGAAACAGCATGGATTTATTAGGGGGAGATCATGTCAGACCAACCTGATTGCCTTCTACGATCAGGTCACAAAGGCCATGGATGCAGGTGTCGCGGTGGATGTAGTCTTTCTGGACTTCAGCAAGGCCTTTGACACCGTCTCTCACCCCATCCTAGTTAAAAAACTAGGTGACTGTGGCATCGATGCCTACACAGTCAGATGGATTGCAGATTGGCTGA
>NW_017729025.1:12710855-12720351 GCF_001723915.1 Gavialis gangeticus | reverse complement strand
TGATGGAGAGGAGGTATAGATTGGACATCCGCAAAAACTACTTCACAGTTAGGGCGGCTAGGAGCTGGAACCAACTTCCAAGGGAAGTGGTGCTGGCCCCTACCCTGGGGGTCTTTAAGAAGAGGCTGGATGCCTACCTGGCTGGACTCATTTGAGTCCCGTTTCTTGTTTTGGAGTTTTGTTGTTCTCCTCCCTGGCGGGGGGTCGGGCTAGAAGATCTACTAGGTCCCTTCCGACCCTAAATCTATGAATCTATGAAAAACAAACTATGAGCTGGAATTCATGGGGGTGGTGGGGTAGCATTGGGGATTTGATTATTACCTCTGACTGGTTATTGCTCATGAAAGGTGCGGGACTCAAAAGCCACAAGCACTCCTGTGTCCATCTTCTCAGCAAAGAGATGCTGTCACAGTGAAGTTTATATCTAATCACCAACCAGTACCTGACCAGGAGGGAACCCCATGGGAGCAGTTCAGCCTCCATATTAATTCAGTTGTTGACCTATGTTGAGGAGGCCAACAGAGCTGCACTAATTACTACCAGCTGCTCTGGTCTTTTTGGCTTTCTAGGTGGGACACCTCTCCACTAAGAAGTCAAGGATAAAATTGTGCTGATGCTGTCCTGCTAGAAACTTTAATTTGTAACCTTCTTTCATGATAAGCTGTACCAAGAGTGCTTTGCTCCATTAGGATTCCTTGGCTATACTGGATGAAGTCTTTGCAGACTTGTGGAACTGGCTACACACATTTCCATTCAATGTATGTACTGAGGTCTCCCATTTTAGTTTTGCTTCACTAATTTAGTACCTTTGATCTTTCACTTGGCTGAAGCATCTGCCAGCGAGCCACCTCCTCCTAATCCACAACTATCATTCTTGCTAAAACTGTTGGGTTTTCCCTTGCATGCAGAAGTGGAGCAGTGCAGCTTCATATGGACGTTGGACATTTTCAGCCTACCCACGGATAACAACTTAGTATGGGAATCAAGTTAAGACATGCCCAGTTTATTGACTAGGTTAACTTTTAGCCACCCACCAACTCTCCCTTGCCCTGCACTTAATTTCACAGATTTCATAGACATTAGGGCTGGAAAGGATCATCAGGTGCAGCCCCCTGCCCAAAGGGCAGGAAGTCAGCTGGGGTCAATTCTTATAAGCTCTTCAGGCCAGAACTGTCTTTTTTGCAGTGTTTGCACGAAGTTTAGTACAAGCTCTGTAACATTCTGGTCCCTGATGGCGTTCCTACTGGTATCTCAATACAAATTATAGCACAACAGTAAATGATTCTATACCAGCCCATAATGACAGTGAGTCAGAGCAGCTACCTGATTACAGTCGAATGCTACCTCTTTCAAAGCAGACACTTACCAGCAGTTGAACATATGACACAAAAAGTCAGCACTACTTTAAATCAGGACTCACAAGGCCACAGAGAATTTTGGCATAAGAAGTGATCTCTGGCTGCTCTGTTGAATATCATCATAAAGAAAACACACCTCTATCTAATAAGCCTGCAAAGGTCTGGTGGAAAAACTAACGCTGCCCACCTATTCCCAAGTCAAAGTGGAAGAGATTCACTGTAAAATAGTACCTCCCGGATAGGAAACCTATCGCCTCTGTAACTAAGCCGGTTGCATCTTCACAGACCGCAGACCTTTGAGCCACAACATGATCAAGCTTTCTTGACAAGTCAAATAGAGGATCTCAAAGTGCTCTAGTGCTCTTTTTATCCTTGATGTAATACAAAGTTTAACACACAATACAAAGAGCAATTTCTCTGCTGCTCAGAGTCACGAAAACTGAAACACAGACATAATGCATATTACAATATGGCAGTGAGACTATTTCTAACCTAACGTATGCGGTAGAATAAGAATGCATTTCTGCCTGGGTCAACAACTTTTGAAAGTATTTTTTTCTCCTCTTTGACATGTTTTAAATTCAGATTTGGTAAATCTGAAAAGTGCAGTTAAAGGCAGCGAATCCTACGAACACGTTCTAAATTCAAACGCATCTGGAAATCAAGCCATGGCGGAGGATTTTTTCCAAACCCTTTCTTCCAGTCTTTGATTTATATCTGGGAGTATGTTATATATTCTACTTCCCAGGCTACCTGGCTATATCAGCAGCTAACACATCATGACAATCTCTAAAGCTGAGCGATACCGCTAGATTCTTCAGCTGACACTTGTGTGTGACGTGAAGTCAGTCAGCAATGAGAAAGGAATAAAAATGAGCATCCCTGTTGCACTTTGCATCAGGTTGTCAACTTGCTTCAGAAAGATAAGAAACATTTCATCTCAGTTGCCGCTTTTGTGGCATTTGGATAATACAAAACTTCTCCAGGTCTGACGATAAAAACAAAAGGTAATCGCTTAGAGAAACTATTGCTATCGCTACTGTCTTCAGTTAAAGGACACCAAACCTAGAAAGTGAGCAGCACGCCGTAAAACATGACTTTCTGTTTAAAACGGAGAAAGAAATCTCCGTGATAGATCAATGCCATGGACAACTGGGTAAGATTGCACTCAGCTAATTTTCTTCCTTTTTTTTTTTTTTTAAACAGTAAAAAAATCAAAGCAAAATAACTTTGTTCAGTTCCGTCTCATTTTAAATTTTAGTTTCTTCATCCAAAATATAGAGGGGAAAATATTTTTCAGACTGCCTTCGTTTTAAGAGAAAAAAAAAATGAAACTAACTGCAAGAAATATTTAAACATTTAGTTACTTTGTAAATACCTGAAAATGAGTATACAGATATATGAATTAGTTTGATTGGAAAAGGACAAGAGTAACCCATAGATTAAACAAATCCCTAAGGTTAGAGATACAGTAAAAGAGCATTTACCATCTGATATAGGTGAACGTAATTCGGGAACATTGTAAGACGGTAGCGGTGCCACTCTTGCCGTATGTTTCTTCATCATTTGCAATTGTTCTCCTACGTGTATGTTCGCTCTGTCTTTAGTTTCTGCATTGCTTTGGGTCCCCAGGACTATAGTGAGCACCCGGCTATGGCTGGTGTCTCAATGTTATTCTGGAGATGCTGCAGTAAGCTATGAGTACTGATTTGCTGTTTCCCTGGGAAACCATTTGCAACACATTCAAACAATGCTTGACCTCTGCTAACACTTTGCTTTCATTCGATTGTTAAGCACAGCAGTTACAATATAAATATATTAACTAACGCTCTCCTTCAACCTCCGAGTGCGGCAGCCTCTGCCTTAAGACGATTCCACACAAAATATCTTCTCGGTCTTCACAAAGCAGATAGGAAATTTCTCCGTGACAACGGAAAGGGAATTCTGCGATGCGAGGCTCTCGTTCCTTACACTGTGACGATCTACATATGCTTAGAATAATTATTGCAAGTAAAGCGAATAATGTGCCTCCCAGAGCAGGCTGAAATCCCGAAACCCCAGAGCAAGAGGGGACATAGCAGCCAGCTTTCTGGGAGCTAGCAAAGCCCTAGTGACTGTGTGCATCTCAAACCTATCATAGCACTCTTCAGAGTTGTCCCAAACACTGCACGTAGACCCCACTTAGTCTAAATCCTTTCCTTCTCCTTCCTCAATCTGCCCTCTTTCTCTGGTGGGATATAATCACTCTACTTCTATGTTGTAAATTGGAAGAAGTTCCCAGCTACGTGGGAGGAGGACCCAGGTACAGAAAGAGGTGAGAACTGCTGACCAAGGATGTCACGTGGAAGGAGCAGGAATCGAGCATGATTTAGGTCAGTGGGGGATAACCTTTTTGGCTGGTGTGCTACAAGGTAAGTCTTGCAACCTCCCCAGGTGCCACTCCAATGCCCTTTCCCTGCTGAAACTGTTGCTCTGCTTTCTGCTCCCTGCCCTGCACTCCCTCCCCAATCTGCTGCTCTGCTTTCAGCTCCCTGCTTGATGTACTACTGTGTTCCCTGCTCTCCTGCCCCCCAGTCTGCCACATGCCACCCACCCCCACACAGGGTGCCTGAGCTACCTATATAGAAGCACAGAAACATAGGGTTGGAAGAGACCTCAGAAGATCATCCGGTCCAATGGCCTGATTGAGGCAGGATAATTCTTTTCCAAACCACCTGTCGCAGGGCACTTCCGCGCCCCGTTCCTAAGAAGGCTCAATCCCGGGGGGCGGGAGATGTGTAGCAGGACACCAGGGTGCCTGCTGCTAGCATGGGTAATAGGGCTTGGCTGCCGATCAGCAGGGCAGCACAGCTGAAGGTTGCTTAGGCAACAGATTGGGTCAGCTGACCGCCAGGGGGCAGGGCCTGGCCTTTATAAACAGAGAAGGCTGAGGCCAGAGGTAGTCCCCCTCTGGCAGCTGGAAGAGCAGGAGGCTCTGCTGTAGGGCAGAGCAGCCCGACTACCTGAGCATCGGCATTATGGTACGCGGTGGAGAGAGCCCTGACTGGGAGACGGAGAGTAGCCAGGGAGGCGCTTAATGGAGGGTATAGCCAGTTGGCTCATGGCTTGTGTTTGGTTTATGTAGGACCAGCCAGGAGGCTTGTCTGTGTTATAGCCGGTAGGCTGATTTTGTGTTGCAGCCGGTGGGCTCAGGGCTTTAAGTTGTCGTTGGGTTTGATGTTACACCGGAGGACCGGGTGAGGCTGTAGGGGTGTGAGGAGGCCTCATGGGAGCTCCCCAGTAGTCTGGGGGTTCCTGGGTGCCCTGTTCAGGCACAGAACAGTGCTTGGGAGGCACGGCTGTTTGGCGCTGGTGTGGCGGGGTTGAGACCCCAGCCCGAGGGCGGTATTCTGCCCGGTCGGGCGAAAGACCCTGAGAAGGGTCAAGGGGCCAGGCACGGCTACAGGCCACCTGAGCTCAGGCGTGAGAGGCGCGTATTGGGACAGGCCCCAGAGAGGGCGCAGGTGCGAGAGGCGCATATTGGGACAGGCCCCAGAGAGGGCGCGGGCGGCGCGGACATAGGCCCCAGACGAGGCGAGTCTAGGTGGGAGGCCCCATAAAGGGGGGGCGAGGGTGAGTGTAAGAGGCCGGAGTAGGGCAAGCACGCGGTTGGAGGCCCGAAGCAGGGCCAGAGCGTGCGGTCGGGAGCCTGAAGAGGGTAATTACACTAGCTGAACCCCGGAAGGGGCGAGACAGGGCTTGTGCAGCGAGCAACAGGGCCCCAGGCGAGGGGCAACTACATTAGGCGTGCTAGGGGTAAGTGCGCAGGTACAAGCCCGAGAGGTTGAGAAGTGCAATTAGCAGCCCGGAGAAGGGCGCGTATACTGGACAGGCCCCGGAGGGAGCAAGTATATGTAGACACGAGAACGTCCGGAACACCGGCGAGGCTTGGGCGTGAAATTGGGGGCAGAAGGAGCCACGCGACGCCCTAGGGTGGGAGCACCCAGAGATATCCACATAGGACAGGAGCACCGGGTCCGAGGAGCCCTGGAAAGGCAGCCTCCCCTTTAAAATTATATAAACAGCAAAGACGTGGTGGGCGAGACGAGGATGCTAGAAGGGCGACTTGGCACGGTAGGGGCGCTAGGGGGATCACGGCCACTCCTGGGCCCCGCCCTGTGACACCACCATTAGACAAATTTATTGCCTAATCTGCATTTAAAATCTTCCAGAGACAGAAATTATACCACCTCTCTGATTAATCTGTTTTGGTGGGAACAGGTCTTCCTAATACCCAACCTAAAATCTCTCCTTGCAACTTCAGCCCATTACTTTTTTTGTCCTGTCCTTTGTGACCCAGAGCATAAATGATTGGTAACCTCTTTCCAACAACCTTTTGTGCATCTGGAGGCTCTTATCAAAATCCTCCCTCAGTCTTATCATCTCTAGACTAAATAATCCTAATTTGTCCAAACTTTTCCCACAAGAATGTTTGCTAGACCTTGCATCATTTTTGTTGGTGGAGAGGCCCCGCTTACGGCTCGCTCCTGATCAACAGGGAACCAAAACCACGGGTTTAAATATGGTGCCGTTTTTGCCGCCTGCCACTGATTGGCTGAGGGGCCTGGGTGGCTCCTCTCCTTGCTGCTCACTGGCAGAGAGGCAAAAATAACACCATGATTAAAACCGCGGTTTTCGTTTCCCTGCTGATCAGGAGTGAGCTGCAAGCAGTGGGGGTGCATGTGGGGGAATCTGCAAGATTCGAGGAGCCGCGGTGCAGTCCACTTCCACCATGAATTCAGTAGGGCCTTACCCATGGAGGAAATGACGTGGCCCTTTGTGCTAGCATACTGGGCCAAGGCAGTGGGTCCAATTCAGTGCACAAGGGGCTGAGGATGGGGCAGTGGGCCTGACTTGGCATGCACGAGGCTAGTGTTGGGGCTGGGACCAGGGCAGTGGGGCTGATTAGGCATGCATGGGGCTGGGGAAGAAGGCTCAATCCAGTGCACACAAAGCCAGGGCTCTGATCCAGCATTTAGAGCTAAGGCAATGGGACTGACCCCACACCACTCATCTGGCCCACAGCCACGAAAGGTTGGGCACCGCTGCCCTAGTAAGTGTGCCATTAGCAAAGTTTTTTTGCAAAAGTATTATGACATAGACTGACACTCAGCTTGTGGTCCACTAAAACCCCCAAATTCTCCTCCTGCAACACTGCAGCTTGGCCAGTTGCTCCCCATTTTGTTTCCAGAGCATCTGACTGCTCCTTCTTCAATGCAGTACTTCATACTGGCCTTACTGAATTTCAGCCTGACCATCTCATTTATTTCACCCTGCTTTGCCCTCGTACAAACCGACTGTACCAGCCAGCATTAGCTATGGCCAGTTCTCCCCCAGCTACCCTCTCACTTGGATGGGTGTTGTTGAGAAGGTCAGGGCAGAAGTAGCTGCTTAGTACGTGACCACCCTCTATGGCTTTTGCACAGCTCTGCAGGCAGAGGTGCACGTAGGTGGCTTTCATCCTGTATCCTAGACCCTGTGGCTTCTCCTTTTGTCTGGCCCACGTAAGACTTCTATGGTCGATATGTGATGGTAGGAGAGGGAACCAGGATCTTTCCCCCAAGCCCACTCTTGAGCTGAGGGGTGTGGGGAGGGTGTGCAATGGCTGTTCCCTCCCTGCAGCAATAAGGAGCTAGGATAAGCAAAGGGGATGGGAGCAAGGTCACAACCCCAGCCCCACCTTTGCATCCACTTAAAAGCATACTGGATGCACTAGGGCAGAGCTGGCTAACATCCCATTCAGCCTGCCATTCCTACTGTTAGTCTGATGGATGACCAGAAGTTGGGGCCAGGGCTAATAAACCACGGCCTCCTACACAACTCAGGGTCCCTGGGCCCTGGTGGACACTGCTGACAGGAGCAGGGGACCAAACAGGAGCCGAACAGATATACCCCTCGCTTTCCCGGCTGCCGCCCGATCCCCACCACTACCCATGGACCTGTGCCACTGCTGCTACCCTACCTATGCCACTGTTCCCAGATGCTTGCCACTGCTTGAAACCTGTCATTGCTCCTGGGCCTCTGCAGTCACTCCCAGCCCTCCGTCGCTGGCCCCAGACCCCTGTCTCTACTACCAGATTTGCCACAGCTGCCACTGGGCCTACAGGCTTGGCCCAGGAGAAGCCCCCACCATCCAGATCCAGCCCAGAACCCCGGGTGATTTGACATCCCCACTAGAGGAACCAGGCTGCACCATCCTACATGCTGAAGCAACCTGTGCCAATTCCATACACTACAGGCTGCCGTTTTTCCACAATCTTCCTCTTGCAAGGATGACAAGTGCCCCCCCCAAATGCAAGGCAGTGCCTTTAGGGTGTGATCTTGCAAGGGACTTTTCCCTCTCCCATGCCAGTACCAGCCATAGCTGAAATTCCTACACATTCCTGAATGCAAGGACAGCCCTCTGCCAGGGCAATCTACCTGGAAGATGAGGACCAGGCAGAAAGTCGTGGCTGTCCCCTCCTGGGGCTAGTATTTCTGGAGCTCTCACTAGGGATGTGAGGCAGTAACATAACTGAGAGGGGCAACCAGGACAGCAGTCCTGGGAACTACCTTTGGAAGGGAAAGAGGCACAAACACAGCACTTGGTACAATGGCAACTGGTACCGTTTCATGCGTCTGGGCTGCCCCTGGGTGCAGAGCTGCCAGTGCCCAGCTATGCTTCTGGTATGCCCTCTCCATTACACTTCCTGTTCCTAATAGGCACAACAGATTCTCAGCTGCGATCATGTCTTTCCCAAGGCTTTATGCTGCTTTGTACACTACAGTACACTTATCCCACATCTCTAGCCAGATCTTCAGTACTTTGCAGAAACCACTGCTCTGAAGTTAACTCTCTCCCCAGTTTACAGAAAACTATTATTCCCTCCAGAGTACAGGAAGTCAGCAGACTTTGCAGTGGGCTAATTACGTGTCAAATTGTTGTCAGCCATAGGAACATACAACCAGCTACTGTTTGGTCCTTCCACATTTGTATAACAAAGTAGAGCATAGAAATTGGTCTTGGAGCTTGTACTTAAATCTCTCACAAACCTTAACTATAGCAACACTGCCAGAAGATTGGACGACGATGCACGATGCAGTGTCCGACTTTCTAAATTACAAACAAACACCAGAAACAAACCAACTTGCCAAACCCTTGCAAACAAATTTTAGAAAACTCGGCTATAGTTTTAATTTAAAGAAATAACTCAAGAGCCATATTCTAAGGCATAAGGAACCTTTTCAAATACCCAAAGAAGAGGATCCGATTCAGAAAACAGTTGTTTGCAGTTTCTATTTCCTTTCAAAAATAAAACGCTAACACACACATATATGCACACACTTACGACATAGAGCAAATTTGTAGATTTGAAATGGCTCAATCTCCCTAGCTGTTTAAGTCTGAGTTTGGGCCATCTGCTTCTGTTCCAGTTACAGAAAGGCAGTGGGTTTTAAATATGGAAAGTTCTGTGGTATAAGGTTTTCATGCTTTCTGCATGCTTTGCAGTTTTGTAACTGCATTCTCACTCCATTGTGCAAAAGGTTAAGGCTGCCTTGAACAAAAAGAAAAAAAAGTAGGCTTTGTCTTCCTACCCTGAAGTGCAATCAGTCCAGGGCCACAAAAGCTATGTAAGCATCTCAGTCTTATTATGGTACACAATTCCCATTCATTTCACATCAAGTTGAACTTTGTGGCTCTGAGCCTGGGCTATTGACTTCACGTTTGTGCAAGAAGCAGAATGGGAAAATATGCCAGACATTTTCAAAATCCAAAATAAGCGCACCAACTCTCAAGGGAAACTCAAGGTCAAGGTTTTCAGAAGTAAATTATTGATTTTGGTTTCCTAAATTTTGGGACACTCAACAGCTTAAAAAGAACCTTTCTTTTAGAGAGCGATCGCTCAGAGCTGTGTGCAAATCAGGATCATTTAAGGCATCCCAGGTTTGGCACAAAAGGGCACTTGTACACATGACAGGGGTTTAGTCCTCAGGGCTTTATTCTATGCCCCCTAAATTGAAAAAGTGGAGCACAAAATAAAACCCTGAGGAGTAAGCTATTTAAATTTTACAGTCCTGTTACAGTGAAGGGCCTGATCTTTTTTTTTTTTTTTTTTTTT
>NW_017729025.1:12703716-12710834 GCF_001723915.1 Gavialis gangeticus | reverse complement strand
TTTTTTTTTTTTTTTTTTTTTTGTGGTCAGAGTTGGAGCCAGAGCCTGGCCACAGCTGGGGGGGGCGGGGGGGAGCAAGGAATCAGTTGCCAGCAGGCCAAGTGGCCCCCGACCTGTGGGGTATCCCAGTCCTTCCCTCTGAACTGGTGATGCCCCCCCAGGGCAGACTGCTAGTAGGCTGGAAGCTGCCCTAACTCAGAGGCAGCACGCAGCTGCATCCAACTTTTTCTCAAGCCCATTGGGGCCTCCAGCACCCTGTGCACTGTTCCTGCCACCTTTCTGCCAGCTGGGACCACTCATAAATAGGCTGGCTTGCCCCTGGGGTGGTGCGGAGAGGCAGGAGGGCAGCTGGGCGTGCTGGCAGCCAGAGAAGGTGGCGGGAATGTTGCATGGGGTCACTGGAAGCCCACCAAGCCCGAGCTTCCCCAAGCCCACCTGGGCTTTCCAGCACCTCATACACCATCCCCGCCACCTTCTCTTCTCTGGGCAGCACACCCAGCTGCCCTTCTCCTACCTCCCCACACTGCTCCAGGGGCAATCCAGCTCATTCCTGGGCGGTCCCAGGTGGCAGGAAGGTGGTGGGACAGTGCACAGGGCACTGGAAGCCCCGGTGAGCTTGGTGAAGAGTTGCATCTGGCTCGGTGCCACCTCTGAAATGAGGCAGCACTTGGCCCACTAGCATCCCATCTAGCAGCCCCAGGTGGTGCTGCCACTGCAGAACAAAGGGCTGGGGCCCCTGCAGCTCAGGGGCCACTCAGCCCGCTGGCAGCTCGCCTCCCCTCCAGCCGCAGGAGTGGTGGGCAGGGTCCGTAAAAAATAAAATAAAAAGGATTGGGCCCCTCACCCCTTCTTTCATAGCAGGTGCCTGTGGCCACCAAGCACGTGCTCAAGGAAGAAGCAGAAAGAGGCCCAATCCTTTTTTTGGCAAAGCCTGCCTGCCTCTTCCATGGCTGGAGGCGAGCTGTCAGATTAAAGGCTGCAATGTTACAAGCAAAACTACATGGGAATGTGGTTTAGTTTGCAACATTGCAAACTCATTTCAAACTCCCAGACCTCACGCACATGTAATGTGTGACACGATTAAGCCATACAAAGGAAATTTTTGTCACGTGTACATGGTGACGATCGTCACGTGCACAAGCACCCAAAAGCATCCACTGAAATCATCTGTTTGAAAACGCTGGCTGAATAACCTACAATTCGCAAAAACTTTCCTTTCAATGCTAGACATACATAACTAAGTAAAATACAAATCTCTCTGCTCACGCTATCCCCGTGTGTTTGAGGATGCACTCAGTAAATTCTAACCAAGCCAGCGTCAAAGGGCATGCTAAGAAATTAAGCTTATATCCACAATGAAAGCAATCTGATTCATGTATTATCGGATATTAACTAAGGATTTCCAGCCAGATCCACCATCCATTGATGGTACTGCATGGGTACTCATCAAAGATGATTCTGTATTATCATGAACTATTCTATATTACCCTGTGGTCAAGGGTTTGGGTGATTATTTATCTAAGGACATGGGCACACAACACTGTTCCCATGAGATAAAAGATAGAGGGAGATTCACCATGCAACAACTGCTTCACAGTAACTGCCCATGTGCACGTTTTTGCCGCACAGTAAGTGAAAGCCAACCTGCAGCAGCTGCTTAGGTCATTAGATGCCAACAACCTGATGAACACTTTTAAGGTACTCTGGGCATCTGCCTTGAACAAAACATGAACATAAGCCTCTGATGCAAGCCTAGATCCTGCTGGAAGAGATGGGCACACCGCAGCAGGGCTGGGCTGTATATTGTGCCTACCCACAGCCAAGGGGTCAAACCCACTTCCCCCCATCACGTAACCTCTCAGCAAGGACTGTCAAACCCCTGCCTTAGGTCAAACTTCTATTTGTCACCCTTCACTGAGCTGTGTCACTCAGGATAATGCTGTATAGCGTACACGCTATCAAACAGTACTGTAATACAGCTGTGGAAATACATAAAGCACCATAAACTCACCATACCAAGAGCCAAATTGCATAGTGAAGGCAACTGGGAAGATGCCCATTGCACCAGTGGGCTTTAGATCAAGCTCCAAGTCTGACGCAGGAAGTCTGGATGAGTCTGAATGCCGTTTTAATAGCAATAGCTATACGCAGTCCTCTTTGCATACATCCACTGGGGCTGACTGGTCAATCAGCTGCCAGTTCCTAGACTTATCGGGATGCAAGGCTTACACACGCTGTCATTTTGCTGGCTGTTTCAGGCTGAGCGTGAGTTTCAAGATGACAGGTTAAAGGACCATTATCAGTTCATTTTATGTTGCTGGAATACAAAACGGATGCAAGGCGCAAAGAAGAAAAAAAGCAAACTAAGCTCAGACAGAAGCAGAGGCAGCAAACTAACGGATCCCAGTTACTGGACGTCTCTGAAGGCAAAAGTGAGCTAGTTTGGTTAGCTCCCCTCCTAGGAAACCCTGAAGCAGATTATGCATGGAAGAGATTTCAAAAGCGAGGACAAGTCGGCACTTACTGCATGCTCAGCAGAAAGGCTCCCAAAGCCTGCCAGCACCAACCCACTCCCACCAGGCTCAGAGCCAAATCCCAAGGTCCTGACTCAGCAATTACTCCATTTAAGACTTTCAGCACCTCTCATGTAGGCTCCCAACAGCAGAGACCTTTCCTTTCGCAGTAGTCAAACTGGTGCCAACTGCACTTACATGCAAGTGCTGCAGCATACGGCCCTCTGCAGCCCCGCAAGCACCTTCCCCGCCATGCTCAGGGAGCCCATCCTACCTCCGACGGACGCATGCCAGTTCCCCAGTGGGCTCTTTGCTGGCTGTCATTCACAGAGCACTGACTCTTCATTCTGCCTTTACTCAAACAGGCCATCCACAGGGCTGATTCTACCAACACCCACTCAGCTGGTCATACGGAGCGGCACAAAAAGGCTGAACGGTGCAGCCCGGAGGGAACGTCAGGCTCAGCTGCCGGCATGCTGGACAGCGGAGAAGAGCCGCACGTGCTGAGCAACCACAGCACGTGCCGCAGGTAGCTCCCCTGCAGCAGCTGTGCTGCCTGAGCCAGAAGGAGCCAATGACAGCATGGACCATGGCAGCTGGTATTAGAAGGCACACTGCTCTCCAAGCAGGGCCACCTGGGAACAGAGCAGCACCGGCTTGAAATGCCAGGCTGCAGAGCCAGGCCTTTCATTTGGGCTCTGGCTGCCCTATGCTCAGATCCTGAGGCAACCAATTCCTGCTCCTGACTCACTTCAACCTTACTCCAGCCTTGGGCCCCAGGACTTCACCTCAACCCTTGTGTGCACCTGGACTCCCCAGCTCCTGAGCTTTGGCCCGACCTGGATGATGAACACGGACATCATTTGGTAGCAGCGTACTGCTACATCAGGAGTGTGCATCGAGGGCTTGATGAACAACTGTTCACCAGGGTGCCCTTGGGAAGAACCAGGAGCAATGGTCACAAACTCCTAGAAGACCATTTCAGGTTCAACATTAGAAAAAACTTCTTCACAGTCAGGGTTTCCAGACTGGAATAAGCTCCCTCCAGAGGTGGTGCAATCGCCTACCCTGGAGATCTTCAAAAGGGGACCACATGGTCACCTTGCTGGGGTCACCCGACCCACTGTCTCTCCTGCTTGGTGCAGGGGGCCGGACCTGATGATTGTCCGAGATCCCTTCCAGCCCCTCACAATCTATTAATCTATGAACCTATGAATTATTTGGGATTAGACATGCGATTAACTACTCAGTGTTGACCCCTCTGGCGCAGCCGCAGCCACAGCCACAGCCACAGCCACAGCCACAGCCACAGCCACAGCCACAGCCACAGCCACAGCCACAGCCACAGCCACAGCCACAGCCACAGCCACAGCCACAGCCACAGCCACAGCCACAGCCACAGCCACAGCCACAGCCACAGCCACAGCCACAGCCACAGCCACAGCCACAGCCACAGCCACAGCCACAGCCACAGCCACAGCCACAGCCACAGATCTGGATTGTACCTTCTACGAGACTGCTTGCACCCCCCTCCTTACAGCTGGGAGCCTTTTCCTGCGCCTTCAGCAGCCTACTGATAAAACCCATACTCCGCTCAGCAGAGGCAGAGTAATTGCCAGCCGAGGAAAGAATCCAGTTGCCACAGAGGCTCCTGGTGCTCATGCAGCCTGGCATGAAGGTACTCGAACTCCACCACGGCGCTGGGCTCAAGAACGAGCTACCGGACACCAAGGAGAGGGAGAAGGAAGGGGAAGGGCAGATCCTATGCTATCTAGTAGGCAATGAAGTGATCTTAGATGCCTCCGTGTCAGAGGTGGTATTAACATTTTCAGTGCCCCCGTCTGGGCATGGGGGAAGGTCCGAGTGCCGAGGAGTGGGTGGGGTGGTGCCCAGCCATTGATGCCACAGAGCAGGCTCCCCACAAACCAGCTGTGTGAGCTCCTCCGGGCACCGTTCTGGTACCAAATCAATGCCCAAGGCTGGTGCCCTGCTCACCCGGCCCTTCTTATGCGACCGGTGAACGGGATCCTGATCCACCCTGGTGGAGCACCTGAAAATCTGCCAACGCATCAACTGCTGTCACGTGCTGGCATCTGAGCCCGAAGTCGCACAAAGCTGTGAGGAGTCGCGCAAAGCTTTATCAGGGACCAAGAGGATGGTCTTTAGGCCGGTAACAGATGGAGCAGGATCTGGCCTGAGGAGAATGAAGAAAATTCAACAAACAAAATCATATCGAATACAGCAGGTTTTCTCTGTAGCTGGGTTTTTAATAGGTGCCACCTATGAATCCCTTTGCATCTGAACATCTTCAAAATACCAAAGAACTGGGACCAAGCAGACACTGATCCTGCTCTGGGGAACCAAATAGTCAACATCTCCAGATCAGCC
The DNA here is from genome assembly GCF_001723915.1 of Gavialis gangeticus. Classification (NCBI taxonomy): domain Eukaryota; kingdom Metazoa; phylum Chordata; order Crocodylia; family Gavialidae; genus Gavialis; species Gavialis gangeticus. Next base: position 12,705,933 of record NW_017729025.1, on the reverse strand, counting down.
CGGCAGTGCCCTCCATGCGGACACTCGAACGCATTAGGTACCCGACTGTAAATTGAAGCAAAGCTGTCCATGTGTCAAACCCACACGCAGCTCTCAGTGGACAGTCTGGGAAATGAACTGTCTCCCAAACAGACAAAGATCATATAGGGCAGATCGGAGGAGACAGGGAAGAACGAAAGATTGGGAGAAGATGGGGACCATTGCATTGTTGCTACCAATGAAGTTCCCTGCTGCAGACCAGGGAAGAGCTTCATTTCTAGCCGCACCCACAAGTATTCGGCCCATGCTTCATCAAGCCACATTAGCCCATTCCCAATTTTGAAGCAGAGGGTCTCTCTCAAGTCAGGGTGTTCATAATTTTTTGAAGCAGAGTCTAAAGTCCCACCGGCATGGGTCAGTGGCAGGGGCAGACTTGTGTAGGTACAAGTTAAGGATGTGTTTGCAGACTCAGCTCCATGGGCAATCTGACTGCCTAAAAGCAGGGTTAACCCTTAATTCAGAGTGCATTACTGGTGGCAGAGCAAAGGCCCATGTCCACCTGAGGAGTGACAGCCTATGTGAGTGTGGTGCTGAGTAGAGTTCACTGTGCTTTGCAGAGTCAGGCCGTGCGGACCATGTTTAATAAGAGCTCTATGCATGCACTGGGAATACACAACAATCTATTTCTAGGCTTCCCAACCGTGTGGATGCATAATGGGACTAGCCAATGGCACTGGCTAAACATTTCCGACTCAAGGACATTCACATGGTCTTCACGACTGTTGTGCAGGACACTAACTCCTCCAGACTGCTCCTGGAGGGCTTAAAGTTTGATTGTGTCCCTTCAGATTTCTCCGACCATTGCCACAGCTCCTGCAACACGGGAGACACGGGCTATAAACTGACATTGCCAAACGAAGTGGATCGGTTGTGCCCTGGAACAGCTGATCTGTGCCACCCATTGTCTTACAAGGGCAGGCCTCTGGTGCTCCCAGGCCTCAGGTGCCCAACCCTGTGGGACAACAGCAAACGGGGGAATGCCAGGGTCACCACTTACAGATGCATGCCTGCGAATCCCCCAGCAAGGGATTCCCTGGGCATGCATATCATGCTGCTGTGTCCCGAGCCAGGAAATATCTCTACAAATGGGGGGATCCTGGGGGATGCCCCGAGTTGGAGTGAAGCAGAGTGATACATGCGCTTGGGGAATTCCCTCCTAGAGGATTCCCAGGGTGCACCTCTGCAAATAGGGGACCACAGGCAGGCACTCCTGAGGCTTCAGGGGCTCAACAACAGGCACCCTGGGAATGGGAAATTCCTGAAGCGCTGGGATCACCTGCCCAGGGTGGCTGGAGAGCATGGGCAGCTCCAGGCTGCCCGTGCTCTTCTGCCTTAAAGCCAACAGATATCCACCACAAAAGTGGCACAAATTTATACCACCTATTGTGGTGGCTACCATTTTGGACATTAGTGACATGACAAGGGGCATGGACATCTGTTTGCTTAGGCTTTGTGCCGCCATACACATTTTTATGGTGGCACAAAGGCAATGTCTGCTTGCAGCCTGAGATGATGAAGTTTCCAAGAACAGGATAGACAGACACTTGGCTGGGATAGTGGAGTCAGGGATGATCCTGGCTTGAGCAGGGGGCTGGACCAGATGATCTCGTAAGGTGTCTTCCATCCTGACTTTCCTACGATCCTACGATTTTCAGGCTGGCTCTTTGACTGTTAGAGAACCATGGGGTTTTCCAGATCCATTATCACTATGATGCACTGGATACTAGGAGCATGTGACTATACCCAACAAAGCAATGTTTGCATTCATTACAACGGCACAAGATTACTGTATTAAATACCACACAGTGCTGCATAGGACAATCACAGTGCTGCGTAGGACAATCAGTACCGACAATCCCAAGCATTCAAAAATTCCCTCAAATAGTCTCCAAATCATAGGACTGCCTTTCTAGAGGTAAGAACTTTAAAACAATAAATGGGGTGTGTGCAGTCCTTTGCATTTGCTTTCTGATGTTATGGCTGTTCAGAGGCACATTTGCAAGCCTTATCCTACCAAAAGGACTATTAACTCACATTAAAAAAAAATTAAGCCTGAGATTGTTATCTGTTCATGCTGGAACAGCAGTTTTAGGGAAAACAGCACAGATCATGGAAATTGTGATAAATTCACAAGAATCGGCAGTATTGGCTGCAGAGCAGAGAACAGGACTTAACTTT
>NW_017729025.1:12698011-12698716 GCF_001723915.1 Gavialis gangeticus | reverse complement strand
AATGGGGTGTGTGCAGTCCTTTGCATTTGCTTTCTGATGTTATGGCTGTTCAGAGGCACATTTGCAAGCCTTATCCTACCAAAAGGACTATTAACTCACATTAAAAAAAAATTAAGCCTGAGATTGTTATCTGTTCATGCTGGAACAGCAGTTTTAGGGAAAACAGCACAGATCATGGAAATTGTGATAAATTCACAAGAATCGGCAGTATTGGCTGCAGAGCAGAGACCAGGACTTAACCTTTATTTTAATCTGAAATCATTATAAGGTAAGAAATAATGACCTGCTTGTGCAGATAACCATCCAAAATTGGTCCAAAATATTAATCTGGCATACATAGCAATTCTCACCCTAATTCAATTGATTGCACTGTCGATAACGGATTGTTTTCAGAGAAAAGACAGTGAAACCAATCAAAATCAGACCTGTTTTCAGTCTCTTGACATCAGCAAGTTTCAGTTTTGAGAAAAGCATTTCAGACTGCAGAAGACCCGCAAAGTTCACCTTTAATGGGAGCAGAAGAGAAACAGGTTCATAGTGAAACTTTTACATTCGTATTGAAGCCACTGCAATTGTGATGTTATTGGCCTCAGAGCCCCTGCCAGGCTTAACTAGAAGCAAAGAGGCAGCAGATCACAAATCTCAGCTCCCAGGAAGTCCACTGACCAGGGATCCTAGTTTTCCACGGGGGGGGGGGGGGGGGGA
>NW_017729025.1:12695291-12697981 GCF_001723915.1 Gavialis gangeticus | reverse complement strand
GGGGGGGGGGGGGGGGGAGCAGAAAATCTTTGTTTAAAATGCACAAAAATCCGTGCTTTTTCCAAGACCTATCAAAAGCACGGTGGCAGTCCGTGGCAACCAGCACCATTTCTGGCCTCTCTCATTTTTGCTGCAGTGTTTGCCTCTTGGCCAATCAGCAATGCCCCTAACCCAGTGCTGATTGTCTGAAAGACAAAAACTGTGGCAAAAATACGCAAGAGCAGGAATGGCATCACTCGCCGTGGGATGCTGCTGTGCTTTTGGTGGGCTGTAGAAAAACACAGATTCTGCAGTTTTCCACGGTGAACAGAAAACCAGGACCCACAGACTCAGGCAAGGCAAGAAATGCAGGAGTCATCCACCCAACAGGCGACTCTAGCCAGTGATATGAGAACTACCCTTGGGCCTCATCCAGCACATCAGAAACTCACCCAAGTGGTCTTGCCCCACGAGATGTCCCCTGGTGTCAGTTCATGTTAGAAGTGACCCCTGGCCACAATGGGAGTCTGTGGGACAGGGCACCAGAAATCCTCAGGCTTCTGAGCAACCGGGCATTGGGTCTAAGAGTGCAGACACAGGGCAGTTACCACAGAGTAATTTCCTTTAACATTTTACTCCAGATTAAAAAGGGGACACAAAGCCGGCTGTCCCAAGCCAGCTGTTTGCAGTTGGCACTATTACAGTACCTGGCCAGTCAGCTACCCCAGGATATAAGTGAGTACGTGAGCAGATCCATAATACCTTCCAGGTAGTATCCTTCCCACATACTAAAGCTAACGAACAACATTCAAGGGGCAACTTTACCTTGGATTTGAGTGATTCCCTGTACAGTGCGGCTGCACATTGCATATGCGTTTTCACTACATAAACAGGTCACGTATCTGCATCCTAAGTGCGTCTCGCCTTCAAGGATGTCCCAAGCTTAAAGGAAGATTGCAGATTATTAACATGATGCAGGACCATCTACTAGTGAACTGGCAATGGCACACAATGCAAGGATATGTTTAAAAGACAGTCCCCTGCATCAACAAAGGATGCGTTATTAATTTTGAACATCCACTATTCATTTCAAATGTACAATATCCGATCTTTAGACACAATACTCAAATTGGAAGCCTGACACTGCTGTTACTTTTCATGGAAAGCTGTGTAGCTGTAATTGTATGTCAAATAATGGTTTGCTTACCCAATATTTTATTAACAACACTCACGTGAGCGAAATAGGCTGCCTACGTTTCCTAATTCAGTAATTATGAAGTGTGTCTCCTTCATCAGATGAGAGCATCTCTGTTGAAACGACTTCTATTCAGCGCCTGTCATCTTGACAGTGCTGCACATCAATGGTACAGCAAACCTCTTCCCATGCTGGAATACATTTGAGCCACTCAAAAATTAATTAGGTAGCTGAGAGCTTTCTTTAGTGCCTTGGTAAACCAAAATCCCAGATAAGAGATCCACAGCAGACTAGCTTCAAAGACTTATTACACCAGTGCTGCTTACTTCGGAAGTGCTTCTGAGAAAACCTGGGAAACTTGCAACTTCCAGCGTGCAACTCCCACCTTCAGTAGAGGGCACTACAATGCCATTTTTCCTTGGATTGGAGAAAACATAACCCTCTCTTTACATTCAGACTCAAATCCAAACCAACCAATACACCCCTACACAGGAATTAGGCAGAATTTAGATGCTTAAGTCACAAAAATCAATTGCAGATTCATTAGATGCATTTGCTTTGGACTGCAAAGGTCCTTACGTGTCCTGACTTTGCACACTCAGAAGCAATTGGGATTGATCACTGGGGCACCTAACTCCAGTCTGAACTTCACTGCGGGACCCCACTGCCCATATCCCTCCAGGTCAAGAATGACCCGTCCACCACCCCACTCTGGGTGCAGCCCTCCAGCCAGTTGGCGACCCATTTGACTGCGTGGGTATTGACACCAGTCCCCCAGTTTCTTAATGAGAATGGGGTGAGAGACAGTGTCGAACGCCTTCCGAAAGTCCAGGAAGACGATGTCCACTGCTACCCCTGCATCTAAGGATTTGGTGACCTGGTCGTAGAAGGCCACCAGGTTGGTCTGACAGGACCTGCCTCTAATGAACTCGTGTTGGTTGCCCCTAAGCATAATCTCCCCTGCTGGCCCCTCGTGGACATGTGCCAAAATAATTCTCTCAAAAAGCTTGCCCAGGATCGAGGTAAGACTAACTGGCCTATAGTTTCCCGGGTCCTCCTTCCTCCCCTTTTTGAAGATGGGAACCACATTGGCCCTCTTCCAGTCCTCTGGCACCACACCAGAGCACCACGAGTGCTCGTAAAACCGTGCCAGGGGTCCCGCAATGACCTCTGCTAATTCCCTCAGTGGAGATCGTCCGGACCAGCTGATCTAAATACATCCAGTCCCTCCAGACGTTCCCTGACTAGATCCTCACTGACCCTTGGCCTGGGTGCGCCTCCCCTGGGGCCTGAGGGGGGCCCAGTGGGGGGGCTGATCTGGTCCCTGCTCAGGAAAATGGAGGCAAAGAAGTCGTTAAATATGTTAGCTTTGTCATCTGGTGTGACAACCAAATTTCCTAGCATGTCTTGCAGGGGCCCCACGTTACCCAGTACCTTCTTTTTACCCCCTATGTATTTAAAAAAGGACTTCTTGTTGTCCTTGATCCAGGAAGCTAGTCCCAGCTCCACCTCCACT
>NW_017729025.1:12685365-12690291 GCF_001723915.1 Gavialis gangeticus | reverse complement strand
GCATCCCCGAGCAACCGCAATATAATCCTCCCTGGTGATGGCCCCTCCCTGCCATTGGGTGTGCGCCTCCCTTTTAGCTAGGATACATTCCCGGATGCTTTTGGTGAGCCATGGGGGCTTTTGCGCCCTCCTGCCCCCTTTGATCCATGTTGGGATTACCTCCCTTTGGGCTTGGAGGATCGGTTCTTAGGGCCAAAAGGAGAACAAGCAAGATAAAACGTGATCCAGGTTACCTGGTAAGGACAGCACTCCCCTGGGAGAAGGGAACTGTGGGTGCTGGTGCCTGCTTCCAGGGTTATTTCTGCTTTTCAAATCAAGAATTGTCTAATGTAAAATGTATATACACTGTAGGGAGCCCACAAAAGGGAGCACGGCTGTAGCCTACCTAGCAGGAGGGAAACAAGAGAAATAAAAGTCTAAGGCCTCCACTTTCCCAAGTGAAAAATTGTCAGGCCTGTGCAAATAGGGAACCGTTCAATTCGAATTCAGCCAGTTTGGATGCCAGAAATTTGATTCAAAGATCCGAATTGCTTTTACGATTTGAGTCGGCCGAATCAGCTTTGGAAGTTTCAGAGCTGATTTGGAGACATTTGGAGATTCGGCCATAGAGTATAATGGGGACTCAATGAAATATCTCTAACTTTGTTGTTTTTTGGCTGATTTGGATGAAACTTGCAGGGGTGGTAGCCTCTGCTGAGAGCATGAAGCCTGCCAAGCTTCAAGGTGATAGGTGCAGGGGTTTCTGGGAAACTGCACTTCAAAGTCCTGAAAGCAAAACTCATGTCACGTGTAAGTGTGTTAAGCCACGGTGAGGTCAAAACTGCCAGGATGGTAGCTCTTGCTGACGCCACAAAGCCTGCCAAGTTTCATGGAGTTAGGTGTAGGGGTTTCTGGGAAACTCCACCTCAAGCTGCTGACAAGCAAAACTTGTGACAGGTGACACTGTGTGTGGTAAGGCGCAGCGGGGTGAAAGCTGCAGGCCTGCTAGCCCCTGCTGAGGCCACAAAGCCTGCCAGCTGTCAGGGAGATAGGTGCAGGGGGAGCCTGGGTTCTGGGGCCCTGCACCTTTGGTCGCAAGTAGACAAAACTCATGACATGGGTGGGTGACACTGTGTGTGCGTTCAGGTGCCCCCTTCCTGGCACTGGGCCCTCTGCACAACATGGCAGTGTGCCCCAGTGAGGTCTCCTACTCCCCTACTGCCTTGGTCCGGTTCACCACTGTAAACGGCAGCAGGTCAAAATACCTTAGCTGGCTCAACACCAGTATCACCAGCAGCAGCAAATGCAACCAAACTGAACATTCAGGCCCTTCTTCCCTCTCAAGTAGTTGCACCTAGTTCGTGTCTGTTAGGTGTGCCCTCACCGTGAGACTGCATGTGCGTGTGTTCAGGTGCACCCTTCCTGGCGCTGGGGCCTCTGCACAATCCGGCAGCGTGCCCCTTTGAGGCCTCCTTCTCCCCTACAGCCTCATTCCAGTCCACCACTGTAAATGATGGCAGGTCAAAATAACGGAGGTGACTCGGCAGTCAGCACCAGTAGCATCAGCAGCATCTAAGGTAGCCAAGCTGAACTGTCACAGAGCCTTCTTTTTATAAAGGAATTGACAGCAAGAAGTAACGATGTTGTGTTGGATATATGTTACTCATGGTATGTGTGATGGCTTATCTTATGTTTATATGTTTATGATGAAAAAAATGGAATAGTTAAAGAAATATATCTTAGGAAGATTTTGTGTTGAAAAACCTTTTGTCAGGCTGAGGAAGTACCTGTAGTTGGTGTGTCTCCTGGTCCTGGATGGAAGGAATAGTAAAGAAGCCAGAGGCTGGCCTAGCATGCAATGGAAGCAAGAAAGCCAGTCAGTGAAAATGGAATTTTCCACTGGAGAATAAACAGCCCTTTAAAAACTATAAGAAAATACAAACGTTAAATGTCAAACAAAAAATCCCTTGAACCATAGAAAATTTCAAATTCAGTAATATCCAGCCATTTCTGGATAATTGTCTAATCTTCACATAATCCTTTCTAATACCTTTCAGTGTAAATCTCTCTTACTCTCAACATTATATTAGCAAGACAATAAAGATAACATAGCAAAGTCTACTGAGTGGCATTAAAGGATTAAAGGAGGATTAAGCAGTAATTACAAAAAGAAATTTTGGTACCATACACTCACCGTAATTAGCAGGGTTTTTAACACTCTTCCAGGGTCAGGTGGTAGTACCATTACTCACTCTGAATGGTATGTTATAGTCCTGGGGTTTTGGAGCCAGACAGTACTCCGTGAGCAAGGCTACCACTGTCTAAGGGCTAGAGGCTGGCTTTCCAATGAGACAGGGAGCAGTGCTGGGTACTGCTTCTCCGTTTCATGCTTATTGCCTGAATGAATGTGCTTGGCAAGGCAGATGGTGAAAGAGAAACCTGGGTTCTTCTGAATGGAACAGGCTTTGCCTTGGTTTACAGCTGGTCATTATCTTGCCCACTTTATAAAACTGCAATTCATGTAGACTCCCCAGGGGGAAGAGAAAATAATGCTCTGCTCCAAACAGAGAACCTGCTCCCATACACTTCAGCCTCATTGCTGGAGACACTTCAGCAACCCCCATCCACACCTCTATTTGTCTAGAGAAAGGGCACACAGCAACAAACACTCCAGCTCCATGTCAATCCTTCCTTCTTGAAAAGGAGCTCCCTTGGTGTTAGGCACCATGGTACGTGTTCCCCAGGCAGACACCTTGGACCCCTCACACTGAGTCTCTCGCTCAACTGCTGTTTCGTCGGAGCACAGACACATCTGTTTCACCCCGCTCCAAAGCTGCTGTCTACCAAATCTTTCTCTCTCTCAATAAGGCCAGGGGCTGGCAACCCAGTGCCATTATTGAACAACTGCTGCTGGTAACTATAATGTCTGAATGGAATGGTTGCGTGTGTTTGTGTCTCTTATGTGTGTGTTTGTGTGCGTCTATATGGGTGGTGTGTCCGAACCTCTATGTCTAATTCATGTAATCAATAAACACAACATTTTGCCTCATCTCCCTTTATAAGGTCTCGCTCTTGATTTGGCAATTGGAATTTAAAGTAACAACACTCACTGCTGCCACACTGGCTTCATTTAAAGAGGGGTTTGCAGAACTGAGCAGAGTTTCAGTCAATGGCATAGAAAAGGTCCAGAGGACATGACTCTACCTCGTATCCTGGACTCATTCCAATTCCCATTGAAACCAGAAGCCTTTCCGTTGACTTCCTTGGCTGCTCAGCCCAGCTCATAGCATGCCATATATTGTATCATTCCTTCACATGCCCATACCTCCTCACGTGATGCATTTCTGTTCTGATGGACTGTCTCTGTGTGGGCTGGGAGGTACCTTAGATTTTCTTAAGTCATCTCAAGACCCATCAATGAGCTGTGATATAGATCATCCTCAAATCGGGGATTGCCACCAAGACTTGGGAAGCTCTTTGAAAAAAAACACCTGTTTGTAGTCACACTCTCCTCTTTCAACACAGGCCCTTAACCTTGAACAAATTGTACTCAGTGCTAAAATCAGGCCAATTAAGCATGATAGGGTGGGTATTGATCTGGAGGCATTTTGACTCATCAGCTATAAATCAGACACTGCAGAAGGATACTATTAAGATATCAGAGATGCCCACCTCCCTTCTAGAGAACATGCTGTATCACTGCTGCTCTATCCCAAAGCAATTAATTTAGCACAAAACATTCACAGCATGTCCTCTGTCTTGCACTTAATGGTGGGTTAATGCCATGTGTGAGACTCCAGCTCCCAGAGTCTAGTCTTTTACCCAAATTGTGCAAACAACACTCGTTGTTTAACTTACGGGAAGGCAAATAGCAATGGCCAGATCAGAGGTCCAGGCTACTGCCTGACAGCAACAAGTACCACAAAGGGGTGGATCCAGAGTGGGTACAGTGATGTGACTGCACCCCTTTTTCAGACTGTAACACACTGCAGGAGCCTCTGGGCACTTTTAAAGTCCCCAAAGCACATAAAAATCACCCCCTTCCCCTCCGTGCTCAAAGGAACATCTCCGTCCCTCCCCTTCCCCACTTCCCTGACCTGCTCCTGTTGTTTCCCTCCTGTCTGGGGGTAGAGCAGGAGTGGGCAAAATACAGCCCATGAGCCAGATCCAGTCCTCTAGGCCATTCTATCTGGCCCATGGAGCCCCTAAAATTTTAGAAAATTAATTTTTATCGGCCCCTGGCTGCCTGTCAAAGATGCCAGCAGCAGTAGGACCTGGGGGGAGCCTGTGGCAGGACCCAGTGGCTGGACAGCAAGGCCAGCCCAGTTCCACCCTGCCCCCAGCTCCCCACCCCACTTCTACCCCCAGCCTCCAACCAGAAGCCTCTGCAGCTTCTGACCTCACAACCCTGGAGCTCTTCTCCACCTCCCTTCATCTGAGTGGAAAGTAAGATAAGATCGGACGGAGGGAGAAACTGTTGCAAACTGCCCACAGCCAGCAGCCCCATGGTGCTTGCTGGGCCGGGCTGAAGCCAGAGGAGGAAGCAGCGGGTGGGGGGGTGGAAGGAAGCAGCAGGGATGGGGAGACTGCAAGGAGCGACAAGGGCTGCAGGAAGTGGCACAGGGAGTGGCAGGGGATGCAGTAGCAGCACGGAGAGTAGCAGGGGCCATGGCCGTGGGGAGCGGCGGAGCCCGCAGCCGCAACAACAGGGGCCACAGTGAGCGGCCACGGCAGCAGCGAGTGGTGTGGAGTGGTGGGGGATACTGCAGTGGGGAGTGGTGGACGTTGTGGCAGTGGCACAGCAAGCAGTAAGGGCCACAGCACCAGGGAGAGGCAGTGGCCATGGCTGGGGCCACAGCAGTAGTGAGCGCAGTGGCACAGGGAGCAGCAGGGCAGGTAGCAAGCAAGCGTGCAGGAGGGAAAGCAGAGAAATGGTGGTGGCACATG
>NW_017729025.1:12676824-12680365 GCF_001723915.1 Gavialis gangeticus | reverse complement strand
TTTCAAGAAGTTAAATGAATAGAGGATTGTAGGGGTTGGAGTAGATCTGGGCGTGGAGCCCGTCCAGATGCCCTGGGACCAGCAGGGATCCAGGGTGGAGTGGCAGGAGCACAGAGCCTAGGCATGGGGTCTGGTGCGCTGCATCACGTGAGGTTCACATGCAGTCTGCAAGAGCCGCACACAATGGAGCTGGCAGTCTGGCCCCATGTCTCTTTCTTTCACATCCCACCCACCATGCCCACAACCCACCACATGCACACCCCCACTCCCCAGCCACACCCCACCACATACATCCCCTTACCGCCCACATGCGACATACAGAAGGACTGTATTTTGAGCTATTATGCAGTCGCCTCTAGATACACTTCATAAACACATAAATCAGCACAAAAATATTTTTAAATAAAATTAAAATAAGTGTTAATTGATTTTTAAAAAATTTTTGTATATGATTTGGGGTTTTTTTTCTGGTTTGAAGATTGCAGCACCCTTCTGCCCAAAAGGAGTACTTCCAGGGCAAGGGGAGGGACTGTCAGTGGCAACTGTCAAGGGGCAGGGCTACCCATGCAGCCCTCGACAGCTTTCCAAAACTGGGTAAGCCGTCCTCCACCCAGAGTGATTGCCCACCCTGGGGTAGAGGAAGCGTCAAGGGCAGAAGCAGCTTTGAAGTTTCCCTGCCCTGGGGAAAGCAGCAGGGGCATGCAGGGGAGCTGGGGAACAGGAGGGAAGGGGACTTTAAACAAGTCCCTTGAGGCTCCTGTGTTGCTGTCTATCAGCACAGGTGGGTGGGTGGATGAGCGGGGATGGGGAGGGGAGGCTGGGAGCAGTGGATGCACTCATACTTGCAGACTGGGTGGCTACTCGTGCACCCCCCTTTGCCAAATCCTGGATCTGCCCCTGATATCACATACGGCTGCAGTGGGTTTCAAGGGAATGGCTGAAACTAGCCCCACTGCTGAAGGGAGACGGATCAGCACCCTGATGCAATAGGGTTTATATCCTACCCCCACAACCTCGCTGCCTGAAAACCACATAGCAAAAGGAAGCTGCTTTTCAGACAAACGTTTTGCAAACCAAAGGTCCCATACATGCTCTGAGGGCCAGAGCTCAGCAGCTCACCTGTGGGATCGCAAAAAAGTTGTGCCCTGGGGAGGCCACTCAGAGGTGCTGCACCCAGCACATGAAGGACATGTTGCTCACTGCTCCCCTTTGGGGCTGGCCAGCTGCTGTCAAGAGAGCAAGGCACTGCAATGGCACTTCCGGTGCCAGGTTGTATGTCCTCGGCACAACTCTCTGCCAAGGCTGGTCACCATCTGGCCTTTAATATACAGCCAGCGTGCTCTGCCTGTTAGGATGTTAGGGTGCCACAAGCTGGCAGCTGAACGTGCTGCACCTCTTTTGCCAGCTCTGCTCAGGAGCCTTGCCTCCAGCAAAGACAACGGCTTGCGCCTCTGAGACCTGGCTCCCAACAATGGTGGCCCGGTCGTGTTTGTGGCCAGAGTGAGACCTCCAACCAATTAAAATCAGGACAATAGAGAAGGGGTACTGGTACCTCCTATGCTGCAAGAGCAGAGGAAATCTTGTGAAGAAGCTATGAGCTTCTCTCCTCTGTACCAAACACAGGGGGTGGGAAGTCCCTGAGTTTGGAGATCACAGAGAGCAGCACCTTTACTGGAGGCCGGAGGGCAGCTGCAAGTCCCAGGGCTGGTGTGGCGTGACTTTGGGAGGGGCAGAGGAGGAGACAAGCAGGAGCCCCTGAATGTGGCAAGGTCTCCTCGGACATGGGTTGTTACTCAACAGGAATTCACATGAGTAGCAGCAGAAATTCCACCTCCAGTTTTTGGAGGGGGCTTTTTTGGTGGGGGGAGGTATAGAGTTTCTGCCACCAGAGACTGGAGAAGTCCTACAGGAACTGTGCTATCATGGGACAAAGGGAAGCCGTTTGTGCAAGGGGCCAAGGGCCAGTGTCTCCACATTGCCATTGTGGACCTTGCTTGCTAGTTTAGCAGTCTGGGAAATAACCTGGGATTTTTCGTTCATGAAGGGGCTGGCAAGTGGGCCTGGCTTGGCATGACTTCATTTACAACCTTGATGTACTCTGAGCTCATCTGCATCTGGATCCTCTTATTCCTTCCCTCCCTCACCAAAGCTCTGAGGACTTGGATAAAAAGGATTCTGGGTTCCAGCTTCACCATCCCCACCCGTGGTTTTCTGTTTGCAAAGGCAAATGAACACCGAGGAGGTTTAGCAAACTAACTACACAAGCCCCTCAGCACCTCTCCACTTACTGCACAGGCAGCGTGATTTCATGAAGTAAAATAAGCAATGCACTTACCCAAAAAAAACATTTATGTTCTTGTGGCTGCAAGCAGATGGATAAATCGGCCTGACGGGGTTCTGCTGTCCCTTTGGGTTTACCTAGAGAACCCTTCCCCTTACAGACTGCCCCATGGTCCAGCGCATTGACCCCATTTATTGCCCTGCTTAATTCAATATTTTCTGCTTAATTCAATATTTTCCTTCTCCCTTTTAAAGCAACCAGTTTAGAGTAGCCTCTCTCCCACTACTGCCATGGGGCTTGGGATGGAGGAAAACTAGTTAGTCTAACTTTTAGTTTATTTCAAAGAACCACTAATGAGTGAAGGCTTCACTCCTCTTGTTCTTTGATCTCTTCCCTCTCTTTTATATATTCCCCTGTCCCCTTCTCTTCCCATTATGGGAAGTTGGATGTTCAATACAATCCCCTACTCAGAGCCAAAAGCAGTAATGTTGACACTGAAGAACAAAGGCAGTGGCCCACCCACAGACCCCAGCTGAGGCTGGGATTTCAGCCACATTAGTAAATCAGTCTTTCAACTGGTTGCAATATAGTTTCAACTGGTTGCCCTCGTTTTCTGTTGTGCCAGCCCTGAGCTCGCTACAGGGCAGGCAAAAAGAAAGAAAAAGATATTCTGCACCATATCTGCATTCCCAATATTCCCAGGCACAGGGAGTACCTAGACACAGAACACATCAGAGCAGACTCAATTAATCAAGTTCTAATTAGAACACTAGCATCGCCGCAGTATCACACACGTAAGCCCCTGCGTGTTTAAAAATGGCTGCTGGGGCACTTTAACTAAAGCTTGTCGAATGAGTTTTAGTTAGAGCATCCCACCGCCATTTTTAAATGTACAGGGGCTTAATACATGTGACAGTGCAGCGTTTTAATTAGAGCAGCGCAGTGACAATGCGTAGAGGGTGCACAGGGGTGCACGTGCACCCCCTGAGAGCACCGGTGCACCCCCTGACCAGCCGTGCTCACCACTTAGGCAACAGGCAGGGGAGGAAGGTGGGAGCACTGGTGCCCCCACTGCAAGCAGCGGCTGTGGAGTGGGAGCACCGTGGTGCTCCCAATAGCAGCTGCAACCACTTCCAGAAGCGGCTGCAGCAATTGGCCACCTCATGATCAGCTGTCTCAGAATCGGCTGTGGAGGATCCCCCCCCAACATCAGTGAGATTGGCTGTGGGGGGACACCCCCCGGTTGCTAACTAGTTGCTG
>NW_017729025.1:12648328-12676743 GCF_001723915.1 Gavialis gangeticus | reverse complement strand
GCAGCCTTGAAAAGGCTGTGCGCAGCCACACTTTTAGTTGTGCGCAGCCGCACACACGCACGCACCTTAGAGGGAACCTTCCCCCCCGCCCATCCCAGCCCACAAGCACATATACAGGCAGTGATGATGATGACATGTTGCAATGGCTACTTGATCTTACTGCCTGGATGCTGTGTTGCCCTAAAGCAGAGTCTGCAGGGCCAGAAGAGTCAGAACACAGCATGTTCCAGCTGTGCCCCCTCCAACTCCACCTCTTCAACAACCCCTGTGCTAGAGACAGAAAGGATAACAACAGTGTAGCTCCAGCACTTGTTCTGCAAGGGATATCCATAAAGGTCACTGCCTGCCTGTGACACCGATGTGGACTTGTGTTTCAAGACTTACAAAGGTTATTTTAATCCAGAGCAGAAGTTCACAACTTTCACTGGTCCATGGCAACCATACGGAGCAAGGAACTCACTGTGGTCAACATCTGGCTTTGCTGTCCTGTCAGCCTGAAAAAACGTGCTTCTGTGGAAAGCAAAACTTACTGTGGTCACAAGCAACACTGACTAGAGGGTCTCCTGCATTAGGGACAGACGTTACACATAAACCAGTGCAAGTGATCGGAAATCGGTTCAAATCTGTAACACAACAGAAGTACAGTGCACATAAACCGGTTTCAAAATGGCCGAATCTGGTTTAAGATAAATCTGGATGGATGTAGTATGAGACTGAGCTGATTTAGGTTAAATTGGCTTATGGAACTTCTGTCCCAGATCCCCTCCAGATTCAAGCTGTCTGCTCCAGCCAAGCAGAGAGCTGTGCTGTAGCACCCCCTGGCTTCTGGCCTGGGCCACTGCAGGAATGTGGCTGCATTTCCAGAATCAGAAGTGAATGTCTGTTCACTTGCTTATTGGTTCAATCTACACAGCTTAGACTAACCTGCAAAGATTTAATTGATTCAGCCTCGGGCTTTTTGACTGTCTGTACTTAGCCCTGCTGTCCATCAAGTGTGGGTTGGGGACCTCTGGTCTGCAGCAATGATTTGAACAACAGCTTTACAACAGTTGGCTTCTGCACTGGCTGATGACACTATGTTAGAAGCTCTGACATGGCTAATTATTATGATTTGCAAAATGCTGACGGTGAAGAGCCATGCTCCCAAGCAGATTATAAAGCAAGAAGCCAAATTCTACCATGATTTGCAGGCTACCTAATCCCACTGGTTATAGGAGAGTTGGCATCAATCGAGTTTTACCCTCACAGGGTAAAGCCCATAGTAGAGGGAACGCACAGAAAATTTATGACGACTTGCCCGCTGTTGTCTCAGAGAAGCTCAGAGAAAAAAGAACATGATGCCAAGCATCTTGTTTTGGCTTAAGAGCATGCAGAAAACTTTATGAAGAAAAAACTGGCAGCTCTTGAGCCCAGACGGGGAATTGCTTTTGGACAAGCACTGCATAAAAGCTCTTGCCCCCAGTATGGGACATTTTGTACTTGCAGTGCTGGGTAACACAGTGGAGCAACAGAGAGATGTTGTAGACAAGATCAATATGTCACTGATGTTCTTCGCAGCTCTCATGCTTTTTGTAATTCTGCCTCCATGCTTCTCTCATTAGGGGCTCAATTTAATTACAAAGACTATGTCCTAAATGCAACAGCAGAAGCCGACAAAAATTCCCATTTGTCAGAAACACAGACACATTTTCCACCTTGGCTGGTCTCAGATGATGAGATTAAATTGGAGAGTGACACAAGTGGCCACCTTCCTAGATAGCCCTTTTGTGCGTCTCTCTCTCCACCCCTCCTTCTCCTCCACTCATTCAAATCCCTCCTCAGAGGACACAGTTTTCTGCAAAGCTCATTCAGCAATTCATTGTCTAGGGGGGGAAAAAAAAAGGGAAGTCATTAAAGTAACTAAACATAGTTCTGCACCACTTGGAGATATGGCCAGGCTGGCCATGCATTCATACTTCTGATCTATTTTTCCAGGCCCACTTTTTCCACCACCTCCTCACACAACTGCATGCATATGCAGTGAGGTAAGGAGTACTCACTCACACATAGGTTTGCAAGACCAGGCTTTTACCACGCAACCTGCAGAAGGCAGGTGCTGTTAGCATCAAGCATATCAATGGTGCCTGGTACGTAACAGTAGGTTTGATGATGCCCTTTTCAGATTGGCACTGGCTTCTGTTGTGTATGTGAATTAACAACAGGTTTCTTCTTTGGGGACTTTTTCTCAGGAGCCTACCCAGCTCCAACACAGCACCACAGATTAGATGCATCAGAAGATGGGAAAGTGTCCATTTCTTTCCCATGAATGCAGGGAAGAGAGGTGGCTTGGAAGCTGTTTGGCTGGCACTTAGACATATGAGGATCCCCCACACTGGCAAATTTGCCAGGACTCTCTACAGAAGCTTGAAGGCTCCTTTTGGCCCTCGGGGAGTAGCGATCTTCTGGCTCCTGGGGGCCTGAACCACCCCATGGTGTATGAGATCATCTGTACAGTAATTCGCCCTCTCCCGTACTAATGAAATGGTAGGCCAGAGTTCTGATCTACAGATATGCTGATATAATATAGCCCCTTTCCAGACATGAATTGTAATACAGCATTCAGTGGGTAACACTAACTAAGCACGCCTCACTAGACCAACATAAGACAAGCATCCACTATTTCGTTTGCCTTACTGGAAGTGGTAAAAAACCAAAGAAAAGGCATCGGGCCAAGACAGTTGGCAAGAGTCAAGGGGGGATATGAGTCAGAGGGTCACTTGCCCAGGGAACGCCGTGCTGAGCCATACTACACACCCGTACCAGACCACAGGGACCTATACCAGCCCTCCCCAGTGAAAGCTCTAGGTCTGTCCCTGCACGGACTAAATGCACCACGTGGCCTTTCCACTGTAAGCCACCCTAGTCGAGCTGGTCAGCGTGGAGGGAGCCCCGCACGCTGAAGAGATCTGCGTGCTAGCTCCTGCACTCCAGGGTCCTCAGCAGGGCCACACATGTTTCCCAGGGCATGTTTCCAGATATCATTAATATGATCTCTTGGAGCCCAAAGCTGCTCCCAGTCAAGGCGATGTCTTTTGACTCTGAAACAAAAGTTACATGGCTGCACCATACAAAAAAAAACCCCTCCAGTCTCAGCACATCATCCATCTCCAGGGACGTCTGCTTGAGCAGCAACCCTTTTTATTTCCTTAAGCTTCAAATGTAGACTAGAGTTTAAACCCGTGTCAAATGCCTCAGACCCTCAGAGAAGTATTTTGTAGAAACGGATGTAAACAGTGATTTGGGTTATTTTGAGGCTCTTTGCCATGTGCTCCTTCACAATTTTTTTTCTTCCTAATCAAACTTGGAGTCAGGTTGTCAAAAGGGGCTGGTAATCAAGCCATAGGGGCAAAGGTTGAAAGAAGTAGGCACGTCCCATGTGGAGACAAGGAAATTACAGGGAGACACGAAAGCAGATTTCAACTATTTGGAAGGCTGCCATGAAGAGGAGGAGACATTGCTCTCCCTGACCACAAAAGCCTGTCACATAGCAATGGGCTTACACTACAGCAGTGCAGGCTGGACAATCCTCGAGGTCCCTTCCAAACCTTGGATCCTATGATTTAGGGCCCTAAATATAAGTGCCCTGATTTTCAAGAGTCTGCAGCATCTGAAATTGCTCCTGAAATCAAGGGAACCTGCAGTTCTCAGCACCTTGGAAAATCAGCCCACCTGCCTCCCAATGACGAAATATGGATTCAGAAGCCCAATGTTAAACATCCAGGTTTGAAAATCCAGACCCTAATTTTACCCTTTCGTGAGTTGTGTTTTATTTAATTTATTTTATTTTATTTATTTCATTTGTTTCTCTCTAGAAATTAGAGAGACCATCGCAAGCATCTACCCAGGCACCTGAATGAAAGCCGAGAAGAAAGGACAGAGATGCAAAGAGGTGGTATATGGAGAGCACTTTTCAAGGACAATAGGATAAAGTAAGAACAGAGCAGCAGGTTTCCATGAGCAAATTCCTGCCTCTCAATTCATGCAGAGAACTGGGAATGTCAATAGATCCACCACCAATGCACAGGGCAGAGGAAAAGACTTGCAGTGAGAGAGGCCAAAGAAACAGAGTAGCAACAAGCGGACGCAAAACGATGACAAGCAATACGTGAGCAACATGTCGATTCACAACTCAAGACTGAGAGAACAGCAACGTGGAAATGAGAGAGAACGTGATTTTCAGGGTTTTGCCCCAAGTGTGATGAATGGACAGGATCAGCTCGGTCACAATGCAAGGAGCTAGCCATGGAAACATCTACGAAGTACAACACAACGGAAGGATTATCCTTCTCAGTGAAATGAATTTCAGCTTGATTCATCAACATTGTAAAAGGTTAATAATTCCCAGGGAATACAGATTAGTGGACCCCTTCCAAGAACACACCAGCATCTATTTATTAAGATCAGGATCTCACACAGTCTCTACACATGCAGACAGACTCTGCATTTCATTATGAGCACCTTTCTGTCCAAGGATTTCAAAGCCATTTACAAATGGTACTTAACACAGTTTGCATAATTGTGGGAGGCAGCTATTATTATTCCCATCTGACAGACGGAGAAACCGAGAGAGACAAGTTAAGCAAGCTGGTGTTTGAAGGTGACCACTGGTTGGGGGTAACCTTTCGTGGGGTCAACTTGAGGCAAAAAAGGAGGTACCCAACATAGTCACCAGTCTTCAGAAATGATGCCAAGGGAACTCACGGACATCAGAGAGTTTAAAACTGGCAGAGTTTTTTTCTCTTTTGGTTTGCTGGAAGGTAAAATGCAAAGTCACTGACTTCACGAACACAGCAGAGGCCTCCCCAATTCTATGTGAAGTACTGGTATGGCCTTCATTGCCACAATCGTTCAGGCTCATCACGACTGATGTTTTTATCACAAACCTCCTGTGACGTAGGCTAGCGCTGTCACTCCCATTTTAGAGATGGGGAATTGAGGCATCATCATGACAGGCCCCCTCCAAAGAGACATTGGCTCTGCAGTGGTGAGGGTCACAACAGCTAGGGGCCTAAACCTCAGAGGGAACCATCCCCCCAACATGCTTTAAGTTAGGCACCATGAGTCCCCATACAGTGCATGGTAGGTACCCCAAAACAGGACTTACAACAGCCAGTACACTGCGCATCTCAGCCTGGAGCCCTCTCCCTGCAGCAAGCCACCGAAGCCGCCCTGTCCGAATCCAAGCAGGGAGCCAAGGAACCCCGTGGCTTGCTGCATGCATCTCAGCTCAAGTTTCCAAATGGACCGGCAACATTAGCCAGAATTTGTGTCATCTGGGAGGAGCTACCCAATAGCACCACCCAGCAACACAATCCCCACCCTTCCCTCTGTTTAAGAGAGAGCAGGAAGCAGCATATTGAGCATTAGGACTTTTTCTCCTCCATACACCAGACAGGAGACGCATGTCTTTCTTAAGCCTTTCCAGCCATAAGGCATCTGCAAAATGAACATTGCTGGCATAATTTCCAGCTAACCATGAGCAACAAAAACAGCATGCACACACTAGCTAGGTAACTTTGGCCCTGCCCTACACTGTGGAATGACAACACACACATCGGATGCAGTCAGCTACCAAGATCTTCAACACTACACCAAGGTCCAGCTCCAGGAGAAATGCTCCACCACCCCATATCCCAACTCCATCAGAGAGAAGTTTCCAGCTTATAACCTCCCTGCTTTTTCCCCAGGGGTCTTGTTCCACTCATGGGATTGCATGGAAGGGGTTTAAGGGATCAGAAACTGGTTTAAACCTGTAACAGAACCAATGTTCAGTGCACATAAACCAGTTTGAAAATGGCTGAAACCAATTTCAGATAAACCTGGTTGAATGTAGTATCAGACTTAACTGATTCGGGTCAAACTGGTTTATGTAATGTCTGTCCCAGACCCTTTGCTAGCTTAAGCTAAACTAGACACCCCCAGCATCCCAGCATGCTTTCTGGGCTGGGCTGGACAGGGCAGGGCAGGGCTCTCTGCTCCACAGCAGGGCTGGCCCTTTCCCTCCGCTCCATGGCTGCAGCTCTGGCAGAGACTGCAGGCACAGCAGGGTCTGCTGGTTCCCTGTGCCCGCCCCCGCTCCCTCCCCTGCACCACCACCACTGGCTGCTTAAGCAGAGATCCCTTCCTCCTCTTTCCCACAGCACAGACCATAGCTGGCATGTACTATGCTAGCTAATACTGTGCAAGGCAGATAGGGCAGTGTCCACTCAGGGCTTTTTGGAGGTAATCAACAGCTCAGACAGTAATGTGCCTGCATTCCTTCCTTTGGAAAAAGCTGTTTAAGAGCTTGTAATGAGCAAGGCTTTGTTTTCTGATAGGGTGTTAAATGCTGATAAGTGAGCTGATAAATGCTGTGTTATGAAGTGGGGGGGAGTGTGGGATCCCTCCCTAATGACAGTGTCCTGCCAGGGCCAGACCACACTCCCCTCTGCTCAGCCCTGTACAAGGGAAGGGAGGGCTGCTCTAGCCTGAGCCACTGCAGACATGTGCCTGCATTTCTGGGATGTCTGTTTGGTTACAAAACTGATTCAGGCTAGCTAGGTTAGACTAACCTGCAAAGATTGAATCAAATCAGGCTCAGGCTTTTTGAATATCTGTCCCTAGCTGAAAAGAACATTAGGTACTCAGGGAACTTCAGTAGTGAAAGGTTTAGGCATCTACAGGCTTAGAGAAGGGCTTGGGAGATGGCGTTCTTGGATTTAATTCCACCTAAGTCCTGTTGAGATTTAGACCTATGCAGTGTACCAAAAGAAACACAGAAAGTCTGTAACAGGGTAAAGAACTGAACTTCAGCCTCTCACATCCCTTAACCCTGGCACCAGGCTCTCTCTTGTAAAAGGGAGGTGATGCTTCCTTGCTCAGGAGAACAAGAAACAGGAAGACTTACAGCGAGCTGTGACACTGCTCCTCTTCTGGTTGGGCATGATGATCGATTCTGCAGGCACAAGGTTGGAATTAAGGGCACTGATGGGTGAATGGAGTGGGGCAGGGGCATACTGTGCCAGACCACCTACCCATGCTTTTTATACAGAGCTGATGAAAACATGCTCCTTGTTTTTTTGTGGGGAATTTCAATCCATTGCAATTAAAATTAAAACGTGCAGCCATAAACAAATGAAGCCTGAAGTTACATAGCAGTTGTAACCATCCAGTGACACTCCATCACATGTACCTAACAACATCAAACAAAACTCTTCCTCCCCACCTTTCAATACCCAGTACCTGGGATAGTAATAGCCTTTACGTGCATCTCGCAAGAGATCCTATGGCTCCCCCTTGCATCACAAAAGTGTTGCTCATCTTCAAGGTGCATGTCCCTTGCCCTATGCTTACATACATCATGCCTCCACACAGCCTCTTGCATCATTAAGACATTATAACGTACAAAGTCTGTGGCGAAGGCTGCACACACAGATTTTTCATGCATTGTGCTTGCATGCAGTCCTTCTCAGCCCACAGGATCATAAATCAGTGCCTCAAGGCACGGCCAAATGAGGAAGACAGCTTCATGCCAAATGCAGTGGGGCAAACCCTGAGTTCGAACGCGTTTACATAAAGACAAGAAAAGCCTGCGGTGATGAAACTCCTCCATTCTGCACCTGATAAGGAGGCCAAGCTGCGCACGCTGGAAGCCAAGTTAGGGAACTGGCATTTTTAACATTTTACGGGACTAAATTATTCATTTTCCAGATTAAAGAACAAATTTAGTAAGCGTTGAGAACAAGTCCTGAGAGAAGGAGATCAAATATAGAGAGACGCCCGAGCTCACTCATTCTCAGAAGCAGCAGCACTGTGAATGTTTTAAGATCCCTGCTTTTTGCAGCAGAGAACTGTCAGGTTGCCTGACTAGATTTATATTAAGACAATACATTTTCACTGACAGTCTCAAGATGATGCTTTTCACATGCTGGTTCCTCCTAATATCCCCTTGCAAATTCAGAGGAGATGAAGAACAATCTGATTCAGAGCCAGGTTGCATATATACACCAGATTTGCCCATTTCTTCTTGGCTTACATTACTGATTTAGCATTAGCTTTCTGCATTAAGTGGAAGCACCTTGTTGTTGGATGAAAGGAAGTGACAGAAAAATCTGAGATTCATATGCTGCTCTGCCTCTATACTTCACAATCTCTCTCTGATGGGTTGTGCCAGGTATTAGTCATCATATGATGAACTTAACTTAGTCACGTGGCCCTGCAGGTAATAAACCCCATTTTGCAGTTTGGAAGTTCTCAAGGTGACCCCCCACCACAGGCACAAGGGGAACTATGGATGGACATGCCAGAGAATAAGCCAACAGCTGGCAAATCAGGAGGTGGATTTTTAAAGTCCATTTCATCTTTCGTCTCCTCTGCTGGGAAGTTCAGGCATGGCTGTAGTGCCAAAGTGAGGCAAGAGGAGACAAGCCAGGGGCATCTCCTTTACCCACCCAATGGGCTTCCTTTCCACAGGGCCATGTCTATGAGGACTAAGCCCACCAGGGGTTGTACTGGCAGAATTGCTCCAGAGTCACGGTCAGACTGCCCAGCGCCCCAAGCGGATGATCTGCAGCACACTCGAGAGTTCAGCGTGTCCCCAACCAGCAGCCCTGTGCCCATCCATAGTATCGTAGAAAGTTAGGGTTAGAAGGGACCTCAGGAGGTCACCTAGTCCAACCCCCATCCCACCAGCCCCTTGCAGAGTTCCTGATTGCTACCATCCTTCAGTCACAAGGTGTAGAGAGAAGCTCTTTGCAGGGCTCCCTCCGTTTCAAGGGGTCCCAATCGAACCCCCAGGCACTCTAAAAACAATGAGCCCAGAAGGATGAAGACAGGTCTACACACAGAGCTAAACTTGGCCTTAACGGGAAGGGAGGTCTGGATGAGCTGACAAGGAAGAACTACAGCCTGAAAGCAGGAGAAGGAAGGGAGGGAGGAGGAAAGGGGAAACTGAGAAAGGACGAGACACTGAGGATTGGCAGGAACAACGCAGAAAAGGGAAAAGCGCACAATGAGAGGTAACGGAGATCAGCGGGAGGGGAAAACCTTCCTGCTAGGAATGGGATTGGACTCTGCACTTACTGCACTCTTCAAGATAGTCTCTCTCTACGAAGGCTTTGTTCTGCTGTTGTAGAAGTGGCTTTCACATGAGCTGCCATGCCCCCGTGTCTAGGGTGTCCTAGACACAGCACTCCAGCTGCTTCTGGAAAAGGCTTGATGAGGAACGAAAGGGCTCCCTGCTTCTCTTCCATCACCTCCAGGATCTCTGCCGAGGCACGCACGCATCTGAGTTAGCCTCTGATCTCAGCGGAGGGACCAAAGCACAGGATCTGTCCCTCTCCTCACAACAAGCATCCACACCCACACCGAATCTTCCACCAGCATTTGAATGCCTGAATAATGCTAATATGACAAAAGCAGAACAAGGAAAGATATCGTTCTCTTCTCAACCAAAGCAGTGTCAGAAATGAGCTCTGGATATGTGCCCAAGTTGATTATGAGCGAGGGGAAAGTGCCCATTCTCCAAGGAGAACTGGAGTAGTACTTTGCTCCATCAACCGTTCTCTCTGAACATACATGTCTGTCCTTGTGCATCTATAGCCTTCAAGAAAGACTCGCGCTGCTCTGAACACGTCCCACGCAGGAAAATCAGATCTTTCACAGTCTAGAAGCAGCAGGTCCCTCTCTGAATGTAAAAATCTGGAAGAGTAAGAAAGGGCTATTTTTTGCAATTTAATACCAAGGGCTGGTCAGACGACAAAGTTTCTGTTTCATCCAGGGGGGCGGGAGGACATTTCAAAAGCTGTTTTCATTCCAGCAGGAAAGAAAGTGTAAGCTTTTTATGAAACCACAACAGACACACACAGCTTGCTGGTTCAAGCACAACCTTAAAAACTACATGCCTAAGGGACCTTCTCCCTTGTGCCCCGTTACAGCCCCTAATGTCAGCCAAGAGCATCTTCCAGCTAATACCATCAGTCACCAAACTCGCTTGGCAAAAAAAATGTGGCAGGTTGTTCCCAGTAGCCATTCCTCAGTCTACAACATCTCTCCCTGAGCCTGAAAGTCTTCTGGAAACACTGTAAGACCTTTGGCCAAACGTTTAGCAACCTAGGCTAGGCTGCAAACCTGTTTAGTGAGCATTTGTTCCATATTATATCCCATTTGCTTTTATAGTTTCTTCCTATAACCCACCCTCAGCCTTTTGTTGGGAAGGATGGCACATAAATCTAACAGATCAATACAAACCTCGGGATATGAGAGACCTAGCTTCAAACCAGGAATCCCATCCTGGTCCTAAGAAACCTTGTTGAAAGTGAAACATTGCCACACTAAAATAAAATAAAATAAAATAAAATAAAATAAAATAGGTTCCAAAATGTGGCATCTTTTCAACAAAAAATTACCCCCAAAATTTTTCAATCAGCTCCAAGAACAACAACTATCAGGAGGCGCTACTTCACGGTTAGGGCGGCTAGGATCTGGAACCAACTTCCAAGAGAAGTGGTGCAGGCTCCTACCCTGGGGGTTTTCAAGAGGAGGTTAGATGAACACCTTGCTGGGGTCGTATGACCCCAGTACTCTTTCCTGCCATGGCAGGGGGGCGGACTAGATGATCTGCTCAGGTCCCTTCCGACCCTAGACACTATGAAACTTTGCTATAGTCCAAACTTTCAGTTCCCACGAGCCTCTTCAAGGCAGCAAGAATATCACCTTTCCATTCTCTTAACATCCATCCCTCTCTAAGAGAAGAGCTGATGACTCTTCAAAGAACCGGACGTCCTGTGGAGATCAGTTACAAGGATACATCGTCTGCCAGCCAAAGCCACAGCCTCCTAGGTGCAGATTTGGGGCTACAGAAGCTACCTGCCCAAAAGTACCCCGACCACTTCTCCAAGATGCAGTCCCGGTGTTCCTCCACAGAGGCAGCCTGGTCGACCTGTTCTGAACTCCTTCCTCCCATGTTGGGATGAGGAACCCAGGCCGTGATCTTGCATACGGGCACAGCCTGCCACCCGCATGGAGTATAGCCTGCACCTACGCAGAGCTACTGGAGCTCACCTTTGGAAATGATGGAAATGTCAAGACAGCCCAGGGCCTGATGGCTCATGTGTCTCGTGTAGGTGTCCCTTATCTTGAAACGAGAAAGAACACCCTTTCCTGGTGCTGCCTGGAGAAATGGCACTGCCGTGTTTTTATGCAGAGGTCTGCAACCCAGCGTAGTTGAAAGAGCTCCTCCACAAACGAGGAGAACCCTTTGATGGTACTTCTCTCTCCTTACTTCACTCCTTTCAATGCTTTATTGATGATTTTTACCAGACCTTTATTCCTTCTAAGCAGTTTATTATGGCCCAAATCCACTGAAGTATAAATTTCCCAAATTACTTTTGGGGCTGCCATGCTGGCTGTCAGCCTTGTGCTGAATTTGTTAGGAAGGTTTCGGTTTTTTTTTTTTTAATCTAACCAGTCATCTCTAATCAGAGTAAAAGACGGTTTATTTTCTGTTGAGCCAGACTGAACAAATGGTATTGATAACTTCGTTCCCCCTCTTTTTTTAAGGAAATTAATAGGAATAATTCCAGTAAAAATGGACATTCAGTGTCCAACTGGCATCTTCAAAGGGAGCAAAAATAGCCCGTTTTATTACACAATATCAAGCAGCAGAGATGTCAGATACCAGCAGCAATATTAAGTCTCTCCCCTCATGTATATTTATTATAGCTGTGTGTGATCCCAGAGCACAGAGCAAGGTGACACACTCCCGGGAAATATTATACAACAGGAAGGCAATGCATTTATTCTTCTGCTGCTACTCCTTCAGCAAAACCGTATGAATAATTGAAGTGTGACCAATTTTATGTTTAGATTGTACCTTTCCAGGCACCTTACATGTACAAATGTTGCAGTTTGTATTACTGCATTTATGCTGTGTAATTGTGCAAGAAAATAAATGTGAAGGGACACGGCTAAGGTTCGCTTTGGGAATCTTAACTGAACTTCATGGCTCCACTGCAATTAAAATCTCAGCCTAGATCCTAGATTAACACAGAGGTGTTTGGTTTTTTTCATTTATTTTAACAACAGCGGCTGCTTTTAATGGAATTTCTAGATTTGGGGTATTTATTTGTCTTTTTCCCTTCTGGAAATTTTAATGGGTAACTTGAGAAAAGGTCTTATAGTCTTATAAACCCATTAATTACCCACACACAATGCTAAAATTCACTTGAGCATTTATCAGGTATTGAAAAGTAAACTGTACATTTATTCATAGATTCATAGATGTTAAGGTCGGAAGGGACCTCAATAGGTCATCAAGTCTGACCCCCTGCATAGACAGGAAAGTGCTGAGTTCACATGACCCCAGCCAGATGCCCATCCAACCTCCTCTTGAAGACCCCCAGGGTAGGGGAGAGCACCACCTCCCTTGGGAGCCCGTTCCAGACCTTGACCACCCTAACTGTGAAGAAGTTCCTCCTAATGTCCAGCATTTAGCTGCCCTTAGATCAAGCACTTTAATATGAAAATGTATTAAACAAAAAAAACTGGGAAAACTGCTTTGTTCTGAGACTGCAAACATGTGTGGATCACGTTGTATAGAGCTTGTGCACAACATGCCTAAGAAAGCCGATCGCGTGGCATTTATGTCTTTGGGTCAAAACTTGGAAGTGAATAACCCAAGCAGAGTTTGCTAGATCTGCTAATATTGATGTCAGTTGTAACACAAACATGGAGGGGATTTTAAACCTTGTGCTTCTGGGCATATGATAATTTGTAATCTCGGCAATCAGGAAGAAACCTTATGTGGAGACAAAGCATCCCACATCTGTCTACTGTGATGCTCTTAAAACTTCTGATGAAGCACTTTGCTGCTAGTCACTGTCAGAGATGGGCAAATGGATGAGATAGGCTTTAGTTAAAGCAATTACAGGCCCGCAAGGCCTGTGAGACCAGAGAATGAGAGAAAGAGACTAGGACCTGTTCTGGTCTGGAAATTCCTACGCGCGTATGTCTATAAACCACCCCATTCCAGCCCAAGCCACATTTAAGCCACATCTCTTGCAGGGTTGGGGGACTGACATATGCAAAATTTATGGGATAATGGAAAGCAAGGTCTAATCATACAGCAGCTGCCCCATGCTCATAGGAGCTATGGACGCTCTTGCTCCACAGTAAGTGTACACCAAACCAGAGTAACTCTCCCATTTTCACTGAGGGCCAAGATACCGTAGTGCAGCTCCCACTCGCTATAAGGTACCGACATGCTCATGGAGCAACTGATATGGGATAAATCTCCATCCTCTTCTACTCCACAATAAACTATTCATACGTTCACACCTTGGGTGACAGAACTTGCAACCCATGTTCAGATTAGTTCCTCTGACATCAGTGATTGCACCGCTCTTTTATTTTTATATATAAGTGCCTCTTACCACAGCTGCACAATTCAGTAAGAGTTCTCACATGAGAAAAGATTACTTTTAACATATTACAGGATCTAGCTCTTCATTTCGGCACACAAATTACCAAACTGGGGGTCAGGTGGCCAGCTCTGCCCACTATGCTTCCTGGGATAACAACGTTGCAGTCTGATGAGGAAATCCCTGGCTTGTGATGCTGTGCCACTATTTAATACCCAGTAAAACAGGCATTAGGCATCATAACTGGAATTGTATGGGACCATAAAAGAAAGAGGTGTCGATCGGCAATCTCAGAAGCCCAAGGAGGAACTTTTGCCCTAAAAAGTAGCATCTGTGATCTAACATTTGAGTATTAAACAGGGCAAATTTTAATGAACGAAGGAAAAGAATATTCTTGCTTTGACTGTGTTCTTACCTGCACCTGATAGGAATCATTGCCATAACAACAATAATAATTATAACGATGATGATGATGATGATACTCTGGCTCTATTACAAACTGGCCTTTATGCCTCTATGTGAAGTTATGGTGGAGGTCTGCTGATAGTAAATCATCTATTGATTTTTTCATACCTCATTAAAAGGAGAATTCCTGCCTTTATAATTACCATCTCCACGGCCAATTCACGGAGAAGATTGTTTATCTGCTTCCCTGCACAATTCTCACAAAACCCACTGAGATCACGTTAGTGCTATACTTCCCCCTGCAACAATGCACAATGTTAGTCATTTAAATCCTAAAAGGCCAAGGGAATTCTGCTGCGACCACTGCAGGGCCAGTATCAAAGGGCTTTGTTCTGCTCATTCCTTGGAAATGTCTGCTAGTTCTGGGTTTAATCTATACTATTTGAATGGGCTTAGTGATGCTGTTGCATTGAAACATTTATAGTATTACAACTGGACTATTTCCAGAGATGTCTACAATCAAAATGGAGTTCAACTCAACTGATCCCCATCTGCAAAGTGGGGATATTATTGTTTAACTACTTTATATGGGTGTCGTGAAGATTAGTTCACTCATGTCCACAAAAAGCTTTGAGATCCATCCCATACCATGAAGGCCTCTTAGCCTGCCTAAAATATCTACAAGACCATGTTTCTGAACCTGTGCAATTCATCCATTTCATCCTCACTCACAACAATTTCACCTTCAACAACTGACACCTTTGCCAAGCCACAGCCAACCCCCAAGGGCACAAGGATGCCCCCCCCCCCCAACATGCCAACTTCATGAGCCACCCTGAACAAGAGTTTTGAGAAAAATGCACCACCAAACCTGAACGATACCTATGATACACAGATGAGGTCTTCATCACCAGGACTGAACACATGGATGAACTCACTGATTTCCACAACTTCAATAACTACCCCCTTCTCTCAGATTCTTTCGAGAATACTCTCATACAGAGGCAGGCAATTATTTTGGCGGCAGGGACACTTAATGAGTTTTGGGCACCTGTCGAGAGCTACATCCATCTCTGCCTCTTGCTCTCTTCTCCATCTCTCTCTCTCTGCCCTCTTCCCTCTGTCTCTTCCCCTCCGTCCTTGCCTCCACAACCCAGCCAAAGCTGCAGTTTGCCAGGAGCCCCAGTGCTCAGCTGTGGATCCAGGCAGGAGCTGCTGCCGGGGGAGAGGGAGGGAAGAAGAGAGGGGGAGAGAGAGAGACCAGAAGAGACAGAGAGAGATGTTGCCCCCCACCTGGTGCAGCAGCAGCTCCTGCCCGTGTCCACAGCCGGTGCTGCTGGCAGGTTCTTGGTTGGGGCTCCAGGTGGGAGCTTCCACCATGCTGAGAGGGCGACGGGTCAGTTGTGGACACCGTGGACAGGTTCTGGATCCTGGCCCCTAAAACTGCCCACTGCATCCACAGCTGACGCCCCCACCCACTTTCTGCAGGGGAAGCCCCGCTCAGGTCCACAGCTGATGCCTGATGCTGCTGAGCCGAAGCAGTCCTGCCCACCCACCCACTAAGCACCATGTGGTGGCTGGAGCCACCAGCCACCCACAGGCCAGATCCAGTGAGTTAGTGGCCGTCCACCCACAGGCCAGATTGAATCTGCGAGCCAGTCGAATCCGGCCCCTGGGCCATATTTTGCCCACCCCTGCTCTACTCCCAACATCATTTTTTAAATATTACTATCCACATGCAGAATGAAACCCTAAGAACAACTGTATACCAAATAAACCATGAACAACCACTTTCCTTCACAAAATTAGTGCTCAACTCAAGCACGCCAAGAAAACGGCAATGTATAGCAACACCTTCAAATACTACTTCATCTGCTCTGAAGATAGTGCTCATGACGCACACTAACTCCCCAATCTAAAATCTGTTTTCACCCAGCAAGGACGCCAAACCAGAGAAACAGACTACCTCTTCGAACGAGCCATCCAAATATCCCACGCAAACCTACTCCAATACAAAAAAGTCTCCTTACCAGCCACACCACTAAGTGTCATGTACCAGCCCATACGGGAACGTGCAAGAAGGAACATCAAGCAATTACAGCCTATAATCAAAGGGGATTACATCTTGAAAGAAATATTCCCAAATCCTTCCCCAGCTTTTAAACAACCCCCCACAATCTTACTAAACTTATAATCAGAAGCAAAACCTTCCACCGATCGACAAACACCCAGCAGAACAAGCCCATACCTCAAAAATAAATACAAAATGTGACAACACTGTCACCACTGTCAACACGCCA
Organism: Gavialis gangeticus; assembly: GCF_001723915.1. Taxonomy (NCBI): domain Eukaryota; kingdom Metazoa; phylum Chordata; order Crocodylia; family Gavialidae; genus Gavialis; species Gavialis gangeticus. The sequence continues at coordinate 12,660,602 of NW_017729025.1, read as the reverse complement.
CACAATAAAACCAACAGAATTCAAGGATACTACACATGCCTTATTGCAAAACGTTATACACCTCATTTCACAGCACCAAGTGCATCAAAGCACAATGTGGGTGAAACTAAACCACCACCAGGCAGCAAAATGAAATTTCACAGAAAGATTATGGACAGAAACACCCAGTCAGCAGCAGAAGAAAACTTCTCACAGATTAACCAGTCCATTTCTGATCTCGTTCTCAAGGAAAATCTACATGTTACCTTTGGAAGAGGGGCCTAGAAACAAAAACTCATAACTTTGCTGGATACCAAAACCACATACTTCGTACAGACAATACCTTAATGGCTTGTTACAGCGTGGCAAAAGTATCTCCCAAATAGCCATGATTAGTCTAGTTAATTGGAGATAGTTTAATCTCCCAATGACTTCACAAGTATCTGTGTCAACTAACTTCGGTAAATAAAGTAAGCAAATCATAATTCAGTTTTCTGATGTAGCTGCAAAATTAATCTGAAAAAATATCAAAATAAAATCACTGCTTTAAAATGTATAGCACGTACCTTCCAAAGATGAAATCACATCCATCTGCGATTATGAATAATACATATTAAGTTTATATCAAACAACAAGAATGCACTTCTTGTTGAAAACAATGCTTAAATTGAGGCTTCCTGGCCAGTGATTTAAATTGTGATTTAAACCAATTTGATTCAAATCAAATCCACCCTGATAAAAATAAACAATAATAACGGAACAAAATTGATCTGATCCTCAAACTAGCTGGTAATGAATGATTTGAATTAAATCAGTGACATAAGTCCTGAATGGATTAGACTGGTACTCAAAATAGTACTCAACATCTTATTAACAAAAAAGCAGGGGAGCTTTATTTTATTCATTTTCAAGCTGTGAAATTTTCAGGAGCCAAATTCAACAAGGGAAGGCACACTTGTAATGTCTGCCTTCTGATTTCCACAAGTAGTCATTTATATGCACCACTCCCTGCAGTCTCCTGCCTGGATTTGCCTCAATTCCCAGTCCTGGAGCCTGATTCACCACTGCTTTATACTTGGCATAATCATCTATCTCTGTGCAAACAGCATGCACCAAAGTCATATTAGAAAGGAAGTACATTTTGCCCTTACACGCTGGAGAGGTTTAATTAATGACACCAATACAGGGCAGGAAAGAATTAGGCCCCTCATCTCTTACATGCTGCTATCATTTAACCTCCATTCCATAAAAATGGTGAAACCATGGCCCAGCTGAAATCCATGTAAGTTTTGAAACAGACTTCTAGGCTAGGGACAGACATTCAAAAAGTCTGAGCCTGAATTGATTCACTCTTTGCAGGTTAGTCTAAGCTGCGCAGCTCAAACTGATTAATAACTGGACAGACATTCTCTGTTAAACCAGGAAATGCAGCCACATGCCTGCAGTGGCTCAAGCCAGAAGCCAGGGAGCGCTAGAGTGTGCCTGCCAGCCACTGCCAAAGGGGAGGGAGGACAGACACCCTCCAAGGCTCCTCCCCTCTCTTCTGGAGCGGAGGGGGCACATCCAGGCACCAGGAGGGGCTAGCACAACACACAGGATGCCAGCCACCAGCCGGGGCAGGGACAGCTACTGCCAGACTGAGGAGTGGGAATGGGGGAAAAGTCCTTTCTCTGAAGCAAGCATGTACTGAACACAGCAATTTGCAAAGCATACAATATGGAACTACCAAAAATCTTTGCCTATGCTAAGAAACAGCTCAGTAAAACACTGCATACACAACTTAGTTTAACTTAAAATGTAAACCAGGAAGACAAGAATTAATCTCGCTAATCCTGAGGGCAGTGTCTCCTTACAGCCAGGCATTCAGAAAGACTTTGTTTAGGTATGTAGCTCTCTGCATTCTTTGGTGAAGCTATCTGCAACTTTCCTTAACTACAACTCCAGCAGGTGTGATGATTGTCAGATCTTTGCCAGCACTTCCCACCTCTCAGTTTGGTCCTGCAGGGCTTAGCTCTGGGCTCACAAGTGCAGAGCTTGGTTCTGCATACAGGGGACTAGCTTGCCTCTCTCTCTCCCCGCTCCTCCCCACTCAGGGACATGCTGGGGGATTAATCTCCTCCCAAACTGCAGAGACTGCAGCCAAACTCCCAGGGTAGAGGGAGAAATTAACTCTGTCCCTGCCTGGCTGCAGGCAAGCCATAGTCCCCGAGGTTTGCCAGTGATGGGGGCAGAAGAGGGGACGGAGGGAGGAATTTGCCCAGGGGCCATAGCAGGCCAGCGTCTGGCCACACCCTGCCCCTGCTCCAGCTAGAGAACAGAGGAGAGGGGCCAGGCCAGCTCACTGGAGCAGAGAACAAAGCCCTGCCCTGCCCAGTCCAGAGAGCATGCTGGGATGCTGGGAGAGTCTGATTTAATTTAAACCAGCAAGGGGACTGGAACAGACATTGCACAAACCAGTTGGAGCCAAATCAGTTAAGTCTGATCCTACATTCAACCAGGTTTATCTGACGCCGGTTTCAGCCATTTTCAAACTGGTTGATGTACACTGAACGTCTGTTCTGTTACAGGTTTAAACCAGTTTCTGATCACTTAAACTGGTTTATGTATAATTCCTTGCCCTAAGGATAGGATTTCATTCAGAAAGTCCTTCTTCCTGCCAACCTGCCCCCTATATGTTGCTCAGTCCTTGCAGGTGGATGGCGTTAGTGGTATCAAAGTATTGCTTGCAATACCTGGAAAAATAAATTAGAGGTGCCTCTCCATAATGACAACTAAGACCTCAGAACCACAGCACAAAGGGAAGGACATTGTACAGACTTTGTGCCTGAACAACATTTGTGCAACACCTTATTGTGAGTCCAGCTCATACCTAACTAGATGTACATGCTTCTGATCACAGCTGGCCATAGGAAGCAAAACTGGGATCTAAACTTGTCCTTTCAGATTTTATTTTTTCCATCTTTTGCCTATGAACCGTAATAGCCAAAACTTCTGAGGGCAAGTACTATCAAAGCCAAACAAGGTGGGACCCCGTTGTGCCACACACTGTGACTAAAAGAAGGTAGCCCCTGCCCTAGAGGGCCTGCAGTCCAAATAGATCTGACACACAAAGGGCCGGTAAAGGAAAGGAGCAGTATCCCAACCTTGCAGATGGAGAGTTCGTGTACTAAGAAATCAAGTCCCAGGTACTAAAAGGGATTTGTCCATGTAATTCACATTGATGTCAAAGGGAGTTAGGAGTTTGTTGTGTAAATACAGTTGAGAATCAGGGCCTAAGTGACTTGACCAGGGTGATTCAGGAAGTCTTGTACAAAGCTTAGCCAGCAATCTCTGCCCAGCGCCTTTCTCGCAAGCCTTGCTCCCTCCAGCTTCGTGAATCAAACCAAAAAATTTAACATCTGAAGGCAATAGGTCCTCATAGTCCAGGGCAGAAGAAATAGTACCTCTGTTTAACCAAAGGACAGTGACATTTTGGTAGCTGTTTAATAAATACCAAGTGTTAAGTGTGCAGAACAGATGGAACCACCTAACACAAGCCAAGCCAGCCCAGAATCTGCACACTGCAGAAAACAGCAAAAACACATAGCATGAAAAACAAGTACAACCCATATTTATGGTTGTAAAGTCCGAAGACAAGCATCCCAGTCGACGCCACCACTTGAAAGCTGGTGCTACCACACCCTGCAAAGAAGTGTAGGAACACCTGCAATGCACAGCTCCCAGCTGCCCATCTGAACAGAGTGGAAACCCTAAGAGCTCCAACCTCTGAACTTGCAAAGCGCTTCTCAGAAAAACTGTATGGATCAGGAACTACCTGATATTATATTACAGCAGTATTTTAGCATAGCATTATATTAACGTAACAACACATCATGTCTCTCCCAAAGGCACCTATGGCCAATATCAAGAGAAAGAGAGTGGAGGTAGGTAACAAAAGCAAAAAATACAGGAAAGGGCTAGAGAACCATTTTCTTTTGCCAGTGCCTTTTATGGGCAGCACTAAAATATATGCTAGCCAATCCCAATGCTTGAGAGAAGCATTAGGATTGACCAGTGAGAGTCCTTCTAACAAGACGAGTCCATTAAGAATAGCAGTACCTAGAGCAGCAGTCAGTAGCCCTCAGATCCCACCTGTGCCAATCCCGGGGACAGAGACTCCTCCACTCAGTTCTGCCTGCTCAATCGCATTATTATCAATTGGGCTGCATTTTCATAACCAGGTGGAGCATTTGGCCAGAGCTACTCTAAGATATTGTATCCCTGCAGTAATTGTTTGAAAAACTCCTGAATACTTTGCTCAGAAAATCTATGAATCTCAGACCAATTAAATAACATCTCTTGGCAATAGAACTCCCACCTTCGGGTTCACGGATTTTTCTTTTCATCCATCAAGTTAAGTGGCTGTGCTTTTCCTTAGTGAATCAAGCCAAGTTTTACAGTCCAAAGATTAAAAGGGAGTTAGCTAGCAATGTTAAGCTGAAGTCAGGCAGAAGGCAAGACAGTGGTGCACCCTATAGAAACTGAATCAGAGACGCATATGCTCGTGTGAACAGCAGCTCACTTCATCAGACGTTGAAAGTGATCTGACTGAGCTGTCGCTCATGAAAGCTTATGCACCCGTTAATCTAAAAGGTGCACCTCTACCCTGCCTTCAGTCTAAAGATTAGTGTGAAACTTAAGAAGTGCCAGAAGATTCAATGACCAGTCACAACCAAGTGCTTCCCATAAACATCCTGCAAAAATGGCCTGAGCTTCGGCACGGTTTTCTGTTGTGCTTCACAGCCAGAGAGGAATCATTGGCCCCTGACAGATGTTACAGTTGTCCTGTGATTAATACATTAATCACATGATAAATTGTAACCTGCCACACATTCAGGCAATTTACACAAGCCACAAAAATGGTGATCCAGACTTAAAGATTTTACCTGTAAAATGTAGAACATCCCTGTAGCTCTTTGTAACCACCTTTAATTGAACGTGTGTTATGTTACATATAGTGCAATAGTGCTTGGCCAAATCCTGCAGCATCCCAGAGAGAACTGCTCTCTCTCCTCTCCCCAACTTTCTGCAAGGGGGACTCTGTGACTCCTGCTTAACTCTGCTGCCCCAGGGCCCAGAAGCAGGAGATATAACTCTTTGCCCCCTTCCCTTTTTCCAATCAGACTTGAAGGCTGCTTCTTTAAGATGCCATTTAGCACCTCTCCCCTGTGACAGCCAGAGTGCAAACAAACACTCAAATAATATGATTTGCTTGTGCGACATGGGGGAAGAAGAGGGAGAATTTGTCCATAAACTTGCAGGCAGGGCAGGCACATATGGTCCCCTGGAAAGTGAGCCCTTCTGCTCCCCTCCCCGCCCCACCCTTCACACTGGTCTTCCCTGATTTTCCTATGCATCAGGGGAGAAACTCCTTCACCCAGGGGGAGCCCAGCTGACTTTTCATTCCCAGCACAGCTGAAGGAGGGGATGACACTTCCTGCCACTAGCTCTCCAGCTCCTCTTGCTGGTGAACACTGAAAGCCAATTTCAAAGGGCTTTTTCCTCTCCTCTGGATAGCTTGCCCTGTGAATACGACGTTTCCATGGCACTAGTGATATTATCTGTTGCTTGATGGAAATAACGTCCACCAGGGGCCATTTTGCCAGCGGCGCAAAAGGAAAGTGAGTAGGTCAAAATGCAAAATACATCCAATGCATGTATACAAATGCGAGAAGCATGGGGGATAAACAAGATGAGCTGGAAGCTGCAGCCTGTAAAAAGAAAGGTTAATCCGATTGGCATCACAGAGCCCTGGTGGGACAGCTCTTATGACTGGACTGTCAACACGCAGGGTTGCACTCTGCTTCAGAGGGACAGGGCTGGGAAAATGGTGGTGGTGTTGCCTGGTATGTCAAAAACACATATGCTTGTTCCCTGATTCAGGAGGAAGACAGCAAAGCAGAAAGCATTGAGTGAAGATGAAAGGTGAAAGATGCAGCACCAATATCATGGTGGGGATTTATTATAGGCCACTTTAATCACGAAGATGAGGTGAATGAGGCACTCTTCAAGCAGGTGGCAAATCTATCCAAAGGCTCTGGAATGGCACTGATAGGAGACTTCAATTATCCAGGCATCTCCTAGGAGAACAATGCAGCCAAACATAAAATGTCAACCTGGTTCCTAACTTTCCAGAAAGTAGAAGAGACAATTAGGGGATCAGGGAAAGCATGAGGTTAGCAAAACTAGGAAGCTAGATTTCAAAAAAGGCAGATTTCATCCAACTCATGAAGTTAACAGGCATGGTGTCATGGGAGGATAGACTGAAGATGAGGGAGGTTTCGGAGCTTCTAAGGGGCACAGTACTGAAAGCCCAACACAAAACTGTCCTGACACAACAGAAGCACAAGAAGAACAGCAGGACACCAATGTGGCTGCACAAGGAGCTTCTAAACTGCTTCAAATGCAAAAGGAAAGCATACAGGCAATGGAAGAATGGGCAGGTCACCAAGGAAGTGTACCAGGAAATAGCAAGAACCTGCAGGGACAAAGTCAGGAAAGCAAAGATAAAGAAGCAGTTGCACCTGACCAAGGAGGTTAAGGACAACAAGAAGAGGTTCTGGTATGTTGGCCAGACAAGAAGGACCAAGGAAACTGTAGCAAGCCAGGAGGAACTACTAACTGAAGATGCAAAGGCAGATCGACTCAACTGCTACTTTGCCTCAGCCTTCACAAAAAACTTAAGTCAAAGCCAGACACCTAATAAGGATTATTTGGATAAGGAAGAGGACATGCTGAGGGAAGAGGTAACAAAAGAGACCATCGGAGAGTTTTTGTTGGGTCTGAATTAATTCAAGTCAGGAGGGCCAGATGAACTTCATGCCAGAAAACTGAAGGAACTGGCAGAGGAGATCTCAGAGCCCTTGGCAATCATCTTCATGAAGACATGGGAGACGGGCCAGGTACCAGAGGCCTGGAAAAGGGCCAATGTGGTGCCCTTCTTTTAAAAAGGCAAGAAAGAGGAGCTGGGAATTACAAACCAGTTAGCCTCACCTCAACACCTAGAAAGTTACTGGAGCATATCCTAAGGCCATTTGGAAGCATTGGGAGGAGGAAACGCTGATCACAAGCAGCCAACATAGATTTATGAAAAATAAATCATGTCAAACCAACTTTATCTTCCTTCTCTGACAAAGTAATTACTCGGGTGGATGAAGGGAATGCCATGGATATGGTGTATTGGGACTTCAGCAAGGCTCCGGACAAGGTCCCGCATGATCTCCTCATAAATTGGAGAAATGTGAGCTAGACAAAACGACTACAAGGTGGATAGATAACTGGCTCAATGACTGCAAGCAAAGGGTAATTGTTAACAGATCCATGTCATAATGGCAGAAGGTTTTGAGCGGAGTCCCCCAGTGCTGTTCAACAAGTTTATTAACAAATTTGGATGCTGGCATAGAAAGCTTCTTGAGCAAGTTTCCAGACAATACAAAACTGGGAAAGATTGTGAACATGTTGGAGGAATGAGGGAGCAATTCAGAAGGATCTCAACAGATTGGGAAGTTGGGCTAGAGCTAACAGGATGACGTTCAACGCAAGCAAATGCGAGGTGCCACCCCTAGGGAGGAATAATCAAAAACACAAATACAAAAGGGGTGACACCTGGCTGGGTGGCAGCACTCTGGAAAAGGACTTGCGAGTCTTGGCAGATCACAGACTCAATATGAGTCTGCAGTTATGCAGCTGCACAAAAGACAAATGCAGTTTTGGGATACTTCAATAGAAGGATTAGGTTCAAGACGTGGGAGGTTATAGTGCCTCCGTACTTGGCACTGGTTAGGCCACATCTAGAATAGATCCAGCCTGACTTCTCTATGAGTCTATGCTTTCCACAGTATTCACTGTCCATTTATTTTAAATGCAAATATGAGAGTGCACCTGGGAACGTGCAGGCAAACTGGTTAATAAACATCCCTGGCAGAGCCAAGTATGTTCTAATTTCCATCTCCAAGGCAAAGGAAAAACGAACAGCAAACAGCTAAACTACCTGAAAATAAACAGAAATCAGCAAACACGGAGCTATCTCATAGACAATTTGATTATGCAAATTAGGACCATGTCGCCTTCACCAGGGGACAGAGAATTTCATAGATCCTCCTGAGTGTGTTTTATAGGCCAGGAGATTCCAAAGTGAACAGTGATTTGGGGTTTCCAACAGGAAGCAGCTTAAGGAGACCTAAATTTAGGACAGTAGAGAGCACCTGCCCTGTAAAAAAAAAATTTTAAATTAAAAACAATCAAAAAATAGGCCTCAACTCACAAACCACCTGGAAAATCATGGCCATAAACCCTACCCACCATCCTGCATTTGAGAGGCTGCAATTAGTGTCTCTCCAGCCTGCAGCCACATAGTTACACGTGACATATGTCCCCTGGTGTCTGCCTTCATTTAGCAGACATCAGCAAGTGTGAAGACCAAAGGCAGGTGCAGCAAGGGGCACTTTGGGACCCAGCAGGAGTGGGACCAGATTCCCAACTTGAAGCAAACTGCATATTATGCAGACTCCTTGATCTTCAGCATCTGCCCCAGCCATGGAAAGCTTTAGGGGTGGAGGTAGGAGGGGGTGGGTAGCTTGTTACCTCCGGCACCTGCAGAAATCAGAGACAAGCTTGCAGAAAGCACCGACCTCAAGGAACCATTGCCTTCAACGACAGCCCAGAGGATCACCCGTGGGCCACTAGATGCCAGCACCCTGCTTCTGGTGCTTCTGTTAAACACACCCACCCCTCTCTGGCCCAGCACCCTAGGGACCAGTGATGCAATGGGATAATTAAGGCATGGTGGAAACGGGGACCTGTACATTCAGTCTTCCACATTTCTTTGGTTACTTTGTTTTGTGTTTAGCATGATGGCAGGTATTATCCTCTGAGATTATATAATGGCCTGAGCAGGATTGTGGTTTGTGTTTCTTCTTTCCCAGGCAGAAGAGCAGGGATTTTTGGACCAAAAGGGCTACCGGTATGGGGGTGGGAGGTTATTAGATATGGATAATACAAGTTGACAAGAACAGCTGACAGGGAAGAGAGGGAGGAGGCTACATTTGAACTGCTTTGGAGAGAAGGGAAGATGAGGTGGACGGGCACGCAATGGGACTGAGGCTGGCAAGCCAAGGAGAGGTGATTGGCAGGGCGTGCGAGGCCACAGCACTCCCAGGGCAGCTCTGCCCAAGCCAAGCTCAGGTTGACAGCGTCAAAGCCGGGCTCCCTTTCCCTGCCTCTTGTCTGTCAGTGCTTCTTCCCTGTAATGAGGTTCTCGAGCCCAGGGGCCTCCAGTCGGACACCTCCATCGATATTTCCGCAGCTAAATCGAAATGAGCCTTTGCAAAGCACCAAGAGCTCTCTCTTGGCTCCAGCCAAGGTCGGTCACCAGTGCAATGCGCAGCATCTGTCAAAAATCAGATCCCTCCGATTTAGATGCTTAAATAAGGATCCTGGAGCCTCACATGGAAACTTCAGTCATGCCATTTGGGTCCCTTCCTGAATGGGGGAGGCAGCCTGGTGACAGAGGATGCAGAAAAGGCTAAAGTGCTCAATGCCCTTTTTAGCTCAGTCTTCACAGGCAACGTCAGCTCCCAACACAGTTTGGGGAGGAGGTGAGCAGCCCTCAGCAGTGAAAGAACAGGTTAGGGACTATTTAGAAAAGCTGGACATGCACACGTCCATTGGGGCTGGATGGGATGCACCCAAGGGTGCTGAGGGAGTTGGCTGATGCAATTGCAGAGCCTCTGGCCATCATCTTTGAAGACTCATGGCGATCAGGAGAAGTCCCAGATGATTGGAAAAGGGCAAACATAGTGCCCATATTTAAGAAAGGGAAGGAGGAGGATCCAGGGAACTACAGACCAATCAGTCTCACCTCGGTCCCTGGAAAAATCATGGAGCAGATTATCAAGCAATCCATTTCTAAGCACTTGGAGGAGAAGGTGGTTAGGAGCAGTCGGCATGGATTCACCAAGGGCAAGTCATGCCTGACCAACCTAATTGCCTTCTGTGATGAGGTGACCGGCTCTGTGGATGTGGAGAGACTGGTGATTTTAGCAAGGCTTTTGAGTTTAGCAAGGCTTTTGATACAGTCTCTCACAACAGTCTTGCAGACAAGCTAAGGAAGTACAGGCTGGATGAATGGCCTGTAAGGTGGATAAAAAACTGGCTGGAGCATCGGGCTCTGAGAGTAGTAATCAATGGCTCGATGTCTTGTTGGCAGCTGGTATCAAGTGGAGTGCGCCAGGGGTCTGTCCTGGGCCCAGTTTTGTTCAGCATCTTCATCACCGACCTAGAAGACAGCATACAGTACACCCCCAGAAAGTTTGCAGACAACACCAAGCTGGGGGGAGTAGTAGACACACTGGAGGGTAGGGTTAGGATTCAGAGTGACCTAGACAATTGCAGGATTCGGCCAAAAGAAATCCCATGAGGTTCAACGAGGACAGGGCCAAAGCCCTGCACTTAGGACGGAGCAATCCCATGCAGTGGTACAGGCTGGGGGTGACTGGCTGGGCAGCAGCTCTGCAGAAAATGCCCTGGGGGTGACAGTGGACAAGAAGATGAATATGAGGCAGCAGTGTGCCTTCGTTGCCAAGAAGGCTAACGGCATCCTGGGCTGCACTGGTAGATGGGTTTCCAGTACGTCAATGGAAGTTTTCAGCACTGGTGAGGCCACATCTGGAGTCCTGTGTCCAGTTTTGGGCCCCCCGCTACAGAAAGAATGTGGACAAATTGAAGAGAGTCCAGCAGAGAGCAATGTGAGGGGGCTGGGGCACATGACTGATGAGAAGAGGCTGAGGGAACTGGGCTTATTTAGCTTAGAGAAGACTGAGAAGGGATTTAATAGCAGCCTTCAGCTCCCTGGAGGAGGTTTGAAAGAGGATGGAGCTGGACTGTTCTCAGTGGGGGCACATGACAGAACAAGAGCAATGAGCTTAAGTTGCAGCAAGGGAAGTTTAGGTTAGATATTAGGAAGAATTATCTCCCTAGGAGGGTAGTAAAGCACTGCAGCAGTTGCCCAGAGAGGTTGTGGACTCTCCATCCTTGGAGGTTTTTAAGAGCCGGCTAGATAAAGCTTTGGCTGGGAAGATCGAGTTGGGGATGTTCCTGCTTTCAGCAGGGGGTTGGACTAGATCAGTGATTCTCAACCTATTTTGTACCAAGACCCATTTATAAACAGTGATGGCCAGTCCCAGCCCAGTGCCTCTACTCCCGACCCGCTGCCCCCCACCCTCAGGCCCCAGCATGTGGGGGATGGCGGGCGTCCAAGCATCCCCTGGCAGGCTGGAAGGGAAAAGACACAGCTTCCCACATTTTTCTCCTTTGAAGGAGAATCCATTTTTTAAAGTTTATGGATCCATTTTTTAATTTTGTTCACAACCCTTTCAGATATTCTCATGGGGTGAGAACGGCTGGGCTAGATGGCCTCCTGAAGTCCCTTCCAACCCTAACTTTCTCCGATTCTCTGACTTCATATTCTTTTGTACTGTGTGAAACCTCACCATGCCTCTTCCTATGCAGGGGCCAGTCTCAGCACCCCTGCAGCTACTGCACAAGTCACCCTGCAATCCAACAGAGCACGTACTCCACCATGACGACGAGGGGAGGAAAAGAACAGGCGAATAAAGAAAGATCCACCTGAGCCTAACGTGGTTATGCCACAGTCTGGAGCCAAGAGCCCACAAGGGAAAATGTTTGGGTTGGTATCACATGCAACCCTTTTGCCTCCCCAACTCAGATGACCAGGTGCCCCTTGACAGATGGGTTGACACGAGGCCACCTTTAGCATGCATTTCAGGCCAGACTGGTGCTCCTTAACCCTTCTGTCACCCCACCCCATGGATTAGTGGTGAAGAGGGACCCATATATGTCTTAGCTTTGGAAGCAGTATGTAGTGGTTTTAATATATTAACATACTATGCAGTTTACAGCCAGGGGTTTCAAGCTCCTTCGAGCCAAGGCCTCTTCCCATCCACCTGGGACATCCCTACCTGTTTAGCAAGATGGGCAGGGAAGGTTGGTTACAAGCGCTTAATGTTTGGTGGCAACCCCCTGGTTACGAACCCACGTGGTTAGTCATAAGAAGGGTATTGCCTGCATCACTGCTTTTGGGGCTCCCAAACCATCCTGATACCTACATATAACAGAGCGCCCGCAACATTTGTGAGCCGTTTTAGGGGACTTTCCTCACACATCTCCAGAGGAGTTGACTCAAAACCATCCACCAAGCAGCCACTATGACTAAAGAGGAGTGAGCTGAGACACCAAG
>NW_017729025.1:12647108-12648196 GCF_001723915.1 Gavialis gangeticus | reverse complement strand
AAATTGGAGAGAGTCCAGCAGAGAGCAATGTGAGGGGGCTGGGGCACATGACTGATGAGAAGAGGCTGAGGGAACTGGGCTTATTTAGCTTAGAGAAGACTGAGAAGGGATTTAATAGCAGCCTTCAGCTCCCTGGAGGAGGTAGGAAAGAGGATGGAGCTGGACTGTTCTCAGTGGGGGCACATGACAGAACAAGAGCAATGAGCTTAAGTTGCAGCAAGGGAAGTTTAGGTTAGATATTAGGAAGAATTATCTCCCTAGGAGGGTAGTAAAGCACTGCAGCAGTTGCCCAGAGAGGTTGTGGACTCTCCATCCTTGGAGGTTTTTAAGAGCCGGCTAGATAAAGCTTTGGCTGGGAAGATCGAGTTGGGGATGTTCCTGCTTTCAGCAGGGGGTTGGACTAGATCAGTGATTCTCAACCTATTTTGTACCAAGACCCATTTATAAACAGTGATGGCCAGTCCCAGCCCAGTGCCTCTACTCCCGACCCGCTGCCCCCCACCCTCAGGCCCCAGCATGTGGGGGATGGCGGGCGTCCAAGCATCCCCTGGCAGGCTGGAAGGGAAAAGACACAGCTTCCCACATTTTTCTCCTTTGAAGGAGAATCCATTTTTTAAAGTTTATGGATCCATTTTTTAATTTTGTTCACAACCCTTTCAGATATTCTCATGGGGTGAGAACGGCTGGGCTAGATGGCCTCCTGAAGTCCCTTCCAACCCTAACTTTCTCCGATTCTCTGACTTCATATTCTTTTGTACTGTGTGAAACCTCACCATGCCTCTTCCTATGCAGGGGCCAGTCTCAGCACCCCTGCAGCTACTGCACAAGTCACCCTGCAATCCAACAGAGCACGTACTCCACCATGACGACGAGGGGAGGAAAAGAACAGGCGAATAAAGAAAGATCCACCTGAGCCTAACGTGGTTATGCCACAGTCTGGAGCCAAGAGCCCACAAGGGAAAATGTTTGGGTTGGTATCACATGCAACCCTTTTGCCTCCCCAACTCAGATGACCAGGTGCCCCTTGACAGATGGGTTGACACGAGGCCACCTTTAGCATGCATTTCAGGCCAGACTGGTACTCCTTA
>NW_017729025.1:12641096-12642108 GCF_001723915.1 Gavialis gangeticus | reverse complement strand
CCCCTTGACAGATGGGTTGACACGAGGCCACCTTTAGCATGCATTTCAGGCCAGACTGGTGCTCCTTAACCCTTCTGTCACCCCACCCCATGGATTAGTGGTGAAGAGGGACCCATATATGTCTTAGCTTTGGAAGCAGTATGTAGTGGTTTTAATATATTAACATACTATGCAGTTTACAGCCAGGGGTTTCAAGCTCCTTCGAGCCAAGGCCTCTTCCCATCCACCTGGGACATCCCTACCTGTTTAGCAAGATGGGCAGGGAAGGTTGGTTACAAGCGCTTAATGTTTGGTGGCAACCCCCTGGTTATGAACCCACGTGGTTAGTCATAAGAAGGGTATTGCCTGCATCACTGCTTTTGGGGCTCCCAAACCATCCTGATACCTACATATAACAGAGCGCCCGCAACATTTGAGAGCCGTTCTAAGGGACTTTCCTCACACATCTCCAGAGGATTTGACTCAAAACCATCCACCAAGCAGCCACTGTGACTAAAGAGGAGTGAGCTGAGACACCAAGCCAGTCTCGGCTGAGCCTGATCAGGATGACGTTTGGGAACTGATATCATTACCGCGCTCAAGGAGTGCAAGGTGCTTTACAGAGCCTTGAAAAGACTTTGAGCACCACTCTCATTGACACTGTGGACCCAGGCACTTTAAGGCTACTTTACGTGAACAGAGCAATGTGAAGAGGATGCACTGTCCATGAGAATTAGGATCAAAGTCTCTGCTTCACACACTTTCCACTCTGGTTACAGAAGAAATGTAGCAAGTGAAGACAGGTGCTGGTTGGAGGGTGGAAGAGGGAGAGCAGGAAGTTTATTGGTAAGTTAACCCAGTAAATGTATTGAGCTTTGCTTGCCTCATGGTCGAGATTTATCGGAATAGAAATGTATTTTATATTTATAAATAGCTACGTGTGTGTAAATGTATTTCTATAGTTAAGTTGTACTTACTGCTGTTTCTTGGAGTGGTCGCACAAAAGACCTAAGTAGGGTTATAAAGACGACAT
>NW_017729025.1:12635106-12636096 GCF_001723915.1 Gavialis gangeticus | reverse complement strand
AAATAGCTACGTGTGTGTAAATGTATTTCTATAGTTAAGTTGTACTTACTGCTGTTTCTTGGAGTGGTCGCACAAAAGACCTAAGTAGGGTTATAAAGAAGACATACGATGATGGAAAGGAAATGAAGTCAAAGACAAAGGAAGAGGGGGGGAAAAATAAACGAGAAGGATGGGCTATGGGCAGGGTTGTGTTGTAATATGTTGCTGGTCATTGATTGGGGCTACCCAGCTATCAAGTCTCTGCTTTACACATCTTCACAGCCAACGCTACCGAGTAATACCCACGACTGAAGTAACTGTCTTGCCTGGAATAACCTCCAAAACCTAAGGAGATCTAAACTAAATGCATTAAGACAATTCCATCTGAACTTGCCGGGCCATTTATTACTGTCCCCAGGCAACCCCTTCTGCTAAGCGCAATGCGAGTATTTAAGTAGGGCTGGTTGGACCCTTTTAGACTGACTGTATTTCTGTCGAAAAACATGATTTTGTCAAAGCTGAAATGTTTTAAAAAGACATATTGGTTTAAACAAACTTTTGGACAGGGAGGCTTCTGGGATCCCAGGCTCAACAGTTGCATCCAAAGGGGAGGACCAAGCTTGAAAAGGTCTTCCACAACAACTGCACTTTGCAAAAATATTCAAAACATTTGCTGCAGCGCAGAACGAGAACAAACCGTCTCAGAACCGGCGCGCTGTGTTGTCCAATTGTACATTCAACCCTCTACAGAAGAGGTTGTCAACTGGGGGTGTACCTCCAGGGGTACTTGAGAAGACCCTAGGGGATACATACATGTGGGTGGGAGGAGACGGAGTGCCACCACACCATCCCGGCTGGACGCGGGGGAAGCTCGCATACGGCGGCTGCGCCGCTTCGTGTTCAGCTGTGCACCACCCCCCACATCCAGCCACTGGAGGTATGCTGCTCCGCGTCCAGCTGCCGGGGGTACCCTGATCCCAAAAGGTTGAAAACCCCTGCTGTAGAGCTCGC
>NW_017729025.1:12623314-12630106 GCF_001723915.1 Gavialis gangeticus | reverse complement strand
AAGCGCAATGCGAGTATTTAAGTAGGGCTGGTTGGACCCTTTTAGACTGACTGTATTTCTGTCGAAAAACATGATTTTGTCAAAGCTGAAATGTTTTAAAAAGACATATTGGTTTAAACAAACTTTTGGACAGGGAGGCTTCTGGGATCCCAGGCTCAACAGTTGCATCCAAAGGGGAGGACCAAGCTTGAAAAGGTCTTCCACAACAACTGCACTTTGCAAAAATATTCAAAACATTTGCTGCAGCGCAGAACGAGAACAAACCGTCTCAGAACCGGCGCGCTGTGTTGTCCAATTGTACATTCAACCCTCTACAGAAGAGGTTGTCAACTGGGGGTGTACCTCCGGGGGTACTTGAGAAGACCCTAGGGGATACATACATGTGGGTGGGAGGAGACGGAGTCCCCCGGCTGGACGCGGGGGAAGCTCGCATACGGCGGCTGCGCCGCTTGGTGTTCGGCTGTGCACCACCCCCCATGTCCAGCCACTGGAGGTACGCTGCTCCACATCCAGCTGCCGGGGGTACCCTGATCCAAAAAGGTTGAAAACCCCTGCTGTAGAGCTCACAACCTGAAGGCATGGGCAGACTTACTGTTCAGTGAGAAGTGAAAGGCAGGGTGAGGATTCACCACATCCCAGTTGCTCCATGGAAACTGCCCGTGTGCCCAATCTTATCCCTTGGTAGATGAAAGCTAAATCATGGCAGCGTAGCTCTCAATGAAATAGGGTTAGACCACCATCACTAGCTTCCACTTATCCCAGGCTAACAGCCTGCGCCATGTTCACACACAATTAAGTTCCACCTCCACCTTTTACTTCACTGTAAATAGTTCAACTGCAGACATGAGATGGACAAAAATGGAGAGTGGCTTTTTTTTTTTGGTTGATATGACATAAGAAAAAAGTTTGAAGGAAGGCTCTGAAGGGCAGTGAGGGGGTTGTGGGTACAGGGGCACCTCCCAGGTGTGAAGGGTAAAATGATTTAGCATGCTGAAAAAAATGGTACGTGGGCAATTGTTGGCAGGACAAAGATGGCAATGGATACCACAGAGATGGGACAGGAATAGGCCAGGAAAGTCCGTAAAGTGAAGACGAGTAGTTTTTATATGAGGCAGAAGGAAAAACGGAGCCAGCAGAGGGATGACATGGTAGAACGAACAAGCCAGGAGAAAGAAAAAATCTTTGCAACGGCGTTTGAATGGCTGTAAGCTGAGAAAGATGGGCTTTGTCAAGACTAAGCTGCTTGGCCTTACTTAAAATATCTTTAATTTTAGCCACAGAAGATGCAAATGGATCAATGAACAGCTGCCACCAGCAGATTTTCTTTTGCAGTCACTCCAGCCAAACAGCGCTGTGCTTGCTGAGCAATAACACTGATGAACTCTCGCGCCAGACACTTCAGCCGTGACCAAGGTTAACGGAGCTCTGCACCACTGTTCACGTGTCGCTTGCATTACTACAACGGAAAGCGTATCCCCCTCAGCACTAGACTTCTCCACCTGTGCTTTCTCGTTGCCAGCAGTTCATTTGTCCAAAAAGCAGAGGAAGATGCTAAAATACACCGAAGCAGGAACGAGCGACTGGAATGATTCGAGGTCCAGGGGCTGCCTGCCTGCGTGAGGCTAATGCAGCCTCTGGCTACGGCCGAGTTTCTTGCTCTTTACTCCGAAACATCTAGCACTGCTGCGTCACGGACAAGGATGCTGGGCAAGACAGAGCACAGGCCTGATCCAGTCCAGCTTGCTGGCCTGTTTAAACGGTGCTTAGACCTGTGCATGACCAGAGCTCCTACACAATAACACAATGCAAAATAAATAATAATCCCTGTTAAGGATTTCATGTCCTTTGGCCAGATTCTGCCCCCCATTTGGGCTGGTTTGTGCCTCTACAATGGCACAAAGCCACCTAAAACCTGCATTAAGGGAATCTTCAGGTGGCTAAAGCGACCTCTACATAAAGGACTTGCTCTAGAGATAGGAGGTGCCCCTCTGTGCCTCATACTCTAGTGCAGGGGTCAACAACGGTTTTGGGCAGAGTGCACAACCTCAACTTGTAAGATGCTGGTCGGACAGCGGGGGAGACATAAGTGGCCCAATCCCTGTTATGGCAGGGCCCTTCCCTGCCGTCTGCCCCAAGGCGCACGTGCCAAGCAAAATGCCTTTGTGTGCCATACTCAGGCACCCATGCCGGGAGTTGTCTACCCCTGCTGTAATGGCTCCCAGCTACCCAAAAAGCACAAGGAGACCACTGGTAACCTGCACGAAGCACAACAGCCCAAAAGCCAGCCTGGTTTTTGTAAAAGGACCTGACCAGGAGCCATTCAGCCAGGATCAGGGAAGAGCAATGCGGGGGGAGGGGGTGGTGCATACATGACTGTACTTGCATTAATTCTGCCTTTCTCCTCTCACGTGCTAGGCTGCATCTTATTTGATTAGGTAGATCAAAAGCCAGATTCTGACTTTCCTTATAGTGGGCACACTTAAAAATTGCCATTTGTCTTCGTATAGTTGGCTGAAGCATAGAGAGGTAGTTAGCCACGCTAGTTTGAAATCAGGCGAAAAGCAGGACAGCATGGGACCTTAGTGACTAACTAATCCAGAATCAGTGCGACCTAATGGTGCGACTTTCCCTGCCTTCTAGATGAAGTATTTCTCTGATCCCTCAGAGCACCCTGCAAGTATCCTACATACTTAGTATAACAAGGAAGGGGGAAATGGTGCCACTATACAAGGGTGCAAATGCAAGCCACTCCACTGAAATACAAGTTACAGGTTGAAATGTTCATAACTCAGATCAGAACTGGACCTGCATCCTCAGTTGTGTCAGAGGTGAGTTATCCAATTTAAAATAGGATGGTTTTCAAATGGAGTCCATCTGTGTAAAAACAGAGCTACAAATAAAAACCCAATCTGGGTAGTATCCTCAATTATTCATCAGCCTAGATGCAGACAACAGTTCAAGACTCTTCCAGGGGAAATAAACTGCTCCAGATAACAGTCAAATATTCCTGTCTATTCCCTCCCCGTTTCAACTATGCTTTTCCACTGTTGTTTTGTTCAGTAAAACCCAACTAGTGTCTAGCGACAGAAGAAGTGGGCTGAAATGGGTCTGTCAATTGACCAATGTGATTTATTTAAAATTAAAAACAATTGTTGGACTGAAAGACATGTAGGGGGAGATTCATGAACTGAGCTTAAACGTTTAGTGTTGGTCTCTACATTAATGGTTTATGGATGCCAGAACTTCCTATGTCAGTGGGCAAATAAAGCATAACACAGAACAGGCCGCTCATCTTGACATTACCACGAGAGGAAGCACCAGAAAAGGCTCAAAACCAGTGACTGACTTTGCAGTATAGCAATAAGGGCTTATTGTGCGGGGGGGAAAAAGGTAGTTCTCAATAAGGAATTTGAATGCCTTTGTTCTAGGTCTAACCTTTGCTACATGGGGCTTTGCGGGGAAAGGAAAAATGATGATAAACTGAGGAGGAGTCACGACAGGTTTGGTGAAAAACACAAATAAATAAATAATACTCGTAAAATGGAAGACACGACAGGCATAAGAGAGTAATCTCAGCTCCACATCGCTGCTTCCTCAGACCTCAGCCTGCTTACAGGAGGAGAGAAATCGATGGAGTGGAACGATGCACAATGGCAAAGGCCTCAGACTGCTCCACAGGATCCGAGTTCAGGTCCTACTTCTGCTACAGACTCCCGGGGGACTAAGGGCAAAGTCCTTGATCTCTCTATGCCTTCATTCCTACCTCTGAAAGCAAGACGATTGAATTTTTCTTTTTCCCCTCATGTAATCTGCGTCATCCCTTTGAAATGTGCATTTTTGAGATACAAATTGTCCCTTATATCCACAGTGGGTGTGTTTACACATGCATTTGATCCGGGATCAGTTTACTCACAAGTAAACTACTCGTGAGTGAATGCTCCCAGGCAGGCATCTACACATGCAGGGAAACAGGAGGAGATTTGTTGTTAATGCCAGCAAACTGCTCCTGCTTCCTGGGGCCCTGCAATGGGCCCCTGCTGTCACCACAGGGAGCTCTAGGTTCCCCCTGGGTGCCAGCCCAGGGGCTGGCAGGGAGCACAGGGCCAGGAGACAGTTCTTTCCTGGCCAGGGATGGGACATTACACCCTACCACCAAGGGCAGCCTACTGCTGGGGCGGGGGCAACGTCCCCCTGCCTAGGCAGCAGGGAGCTGCTGGTCCTGGCTCCCCAGTCAGGGCCAGCGACTTGGAAAGAGCTGCAGGGGATAGGCAGGTCCTAGCCCCCTACCCCAATCTGCCAGTGGGACAGCTAGCAGCTAGCTCACTCCTAGCTTCCCCACTAGCAGATGGAGCAGGGGGCTGGGATCTACCCCATCCTGCAGCTCTTTCCAAGCCCTGCGCCTCAATCACCCAATCAGGGCATGAGGCTGGGACCTGCCCCTGACCAGGACAGTTCCCAGCCCCTGCCCCACACGTGGGGCAGAGTAAGGAGCCTGTTCCCCACTCAGCTCTGTGAGTGTGGAGCTGGGTGGGAAACAGGCTGGGGCGCTTCTTCTCCACTCAGCTCCATGAGGGAGCTCCCAGCACTAGGTGCGCGATTGCAGGGCTGGTGCTGGGAGAACCTCATCTCCCAGCACCAGGTGCACAATCACAGGGCCAGACCTAGGAGACCCTCATCTCCCAGTGCCGTGCTACCCGATCACAATGTTCCCTGATTGCAATCTCAGAGCAGGGGCCTTGGAGCTACCTGCTGCTGGGCAGAGGTCCATAGTCCCTGCCTGGGCTCCAGTGGCGGAGCCCACCCTGGGAGCAAGCAACTCCCAGGGGCAGGAAGCAACCTCTAGCCCCCTGGTGGACAGCTGGCCAGGAGCAGATTTGCTCCTGGTCAAGCATCTATACTTGTGCTACTGTACCATTACTAATCAAAAGTAAAATTTGCTACTTGCCACTGTAGGTAGCAAATTTATTCGCAATTAGCGAGGTTTACTGTGTGGTAAGCATGTGCACGTGTAGATGCACATCTTTACTGTGCAGTAAACTACACTATTGCACAGTTAAGCATCTTGTGTAGATGCGCCCAGTGTGTGTACTACACCTAGCACAACTGGGTTCAGATTTCATCAGCGGACTCTGGGCTTCTACCAAATGAATAGTAACAAGTATCTACAATGTCCACACAGTGCCCTAGGATCCAATCTCATGAGGTCTCACAGACAGAAGTCAGGGCACTAATTAGAAAGACAGAATTGGGATGGGCCTCCAGATCCAAAATCCAGCCCTCCATGTTCTGAGGCAGGCACTTCAAACCTTCACACACAACTACAAGGCACATACCCAAAACACCCAATATCACACTGGAGGTAAAAGCAGAAATGAATAATCACCACTTGGCTGTGCTGCATATGAAAATTGTGAAAGCTTGGACAGTGTCTCTTGTATAGAAATGAAAGACAATGGCTGGGGAAAGACCGGATTGTGGTAGCAAGACTGCCAGAAGAAAATCAAACTCTGCTAATGGCTTGCAACCCATTAGATGTTGAGACAGCACAGTGCTTGTGGTTCACAATACGAGGCCTTTGCCATAAAATAATAGAAGTGATAGTTAAAATTGTTACCAGAGACCTAACACGTGATGAGCATGTGTATTTCCAAGCTATGAGAGCCAAAGGAAAAGCTGAGCCAGTGAAGGCAAGGTAACCACATGTGCATTTCAATTGAACTAAAGACGACAAAAGACTAAATACGCATTTCAAGAAAAACTTGTAAAAGGTACAGGAAGGATGCCCTGTACATGACAAACACACCCTACTCACATTTCTCCCAACAGGCATCCAATGTCTAAGTGTTACAAATGTCTCAACCATTCACTGTATGTCTGGAATTTGGTAAACAGACCATCACTGGTATAAGCTACTGCAAATTTGCCCTATTGATATACAAATACCCCAAAACAGATCTGGCAACACCTCTAAACAACCTGTTGGACCACTTGGCTTTCTCACAATGCCATGTTCAAAGGCTTTCATTAAGGAAGGAAAAGAAAAGAGAGGAGTCTTGCAGCCAAATGGTGGTGGACCTGGCCAGTGGTGCAGCCTGTTGCACTTAGAAAGCAGGTTTTTAAACCTAGTGGTATAAGACTTGACACAACACTCAGTTGATGAATAGCAGAAAGTCTTGTTTTAATAATTACCAACAAGCTACAAAACTAAAATGACAGAAAAAGACTCTTTCCCAATATAAAATGAGCTATTAGCCCTTGTATTATCTTAGCTGCAAAGAGATCTTTACCCAATACAGGCAAGAAGCAGTTCTTGTACAGCCTCACAGCATGGCTTCTTTGCTTATCAGCTAGGTGGCGGGATGGTCTTTCCTGGACTGCACACACCTCGCTGGCAGTTCTGTCTTGCTCTATAATATTTAATTGTATAGCTTCAAAGCATTTTTCCTTGATAGTTGGCCAATTAAAGTCAGAATAAAACAGAGAGGAAAAGGGTGACCATCATATTACATATCCTATTACCTGTAAACTGACCTGTAATTGCAGGGGCTGCAGAAAAACACAAGTCTTTACACCTAGACCAGGGGCAGGCAATTATTTCGGGCGGAGAGCTAATTAATGAGTTTTGGCAAGTTTTCAAGACCCAAATGGGTAGCCCTGCCCCTTGACAGGTGCCCCACCCCCTCACCGCCACCTTGAGACTGGAAGTCCCACCCCCCGCAAACCCCAACCTTTGCCACCATAAGTCCTTCCCCTTGCCCTGGAAATACTCCTTTCAGCAAGGGGTTTTACCAC
>NW_017729025.1:12617181-12618314 GCF_001723915.1 Gavialis gangeticus | reverse complement strand
CCACCCACTGTGATAGTTGAGGCTCCCAGACCCATGGGGGAATGGCCCAAGGCTGGAGTGCTAGGTACCTGTCCCTGGGCTCTGCCCCCTAGCCCCCCCCCACCAAACAGCCCCCCACTCTTGAACCAAAAGACTGAGACTAATGTAAATAGTTTGCACTTTGGAAAGTGGGGGTTTTATTTCTGGTGGGTGGGCAGGGTGGTGGAGAGACACTGCATTGGGGAGGAAGGGAGAAGGGGGCTCTGCTTGTGGATATGTGGGGGAGGGTGTGGGTGTGTGGGGATGGATAGGTGTGTCAGGTGTGGGTGTGGGAGCATATGGGCGTGTGTGGATATGTGCGGTGTAGATAGAAAGGGTGACTGGGGTGTGTGAGGGAGTCTGGGTGTATGTGTATGGTGGGCTGTGCTTCTGGGACTCGCCCTACAAACGCATGCGCGCACGCACGCACACACTCTCTCCCTCTGTCTCATTGCACACACACACACACACACACACACACACACACACACACACAGTGCATCCTTTATCTCACACACACACACATGCAAGTGCACACTGTGCTTCCTTCACTATACTCTCTCTCTCTCCCCCTCCCTCTTTGCACAGACACACACCGTCTTTCCCTCTCTCGTTGCACAGACGGCAGAACACAGACCTCCCGCCCCTGGCCCCAGGGTACCAGTGCAGCCCCGCAGTCCAGCAATGCAGCCATGGGCCATGTGGTGCTGGAAGCCAGCCGCGTGCAGAGAAGCAGGGAAAGCTGTGTAGTACGCATGTGCAGACACAGACTTCCAGGTGGAGGGGAGGGGGCTGGGAATGAGGGGGGGGCTTTCTCCTGAGTCCCGCTGGCTTCCCCTGGGTCCTACTGCCCCATCTCCTGTCATCTTTGACAGGCAGCCAGGAGCTGATAAATATTAATTTTCTAAACTCGCTGGAACTCTAAACTCTAAACTTAATTTTCTAAACTCGAAGGAACTCGCTGGGGTCATTGCAAGTCCCCTGGCACGGCTTTATGAACACTCGTGGTGCTCTGGAGAGGTGCCGGAGGACTGGAAGAGGACCAACATGGTTCCCATCTTCAAAAAGGGGAGGAAAGAGGACCCGGGGAACTACAGGCCAGTCAGCCTTACCTC
>NW_017729025.1:12564377-12616345 GCF_001723915.1 Gavialis gangeticus | reverse complement strand
TTCCATGTGAGGTGGTGCAGGCTCCCACCCTGGGGGTTTTTAAGAGGAGGTTGGATGACTACCTTATTGGGGTCATTTGACCCCAGTGCTCTTCCTGCCATGGCAGGGGGTCAGACTAGATGATCTGCTCAGGTCCCTTCCGACCCTAGAAACTATGAAACTATAAACGTTTTAGGTGCCCTGAGGACCAGATAGAAAGGCCTGGTGGGCCAGATTCAGCCTGTGGGCTGTATTTTGCCTGCCCTGCACCTAGACATATCCAAAAACAGGAACCAGGCAATTTAAAAATTGTAATATGATGGTCACCCTTTTCCTCCCCATTTTGTTCTGACTTTAATCAGCCAACTATCAAGGAAAAATGCTTTGAAGCTATACATTTAAACAGTATAAGGCAAGATAGAACTGCCAGCAAGGTGTGTGCCGTCCACAAAAGACTATCCTGCCACCCAGATCCATGCTGTGAGGCTGTACAAGAACTGCTTCCTGCCTGCATTGGGTAGAGGTCTCTTTGCAGCTAAGATAATACAAGGACTAATAGCTCATTTTATATTGGGAAAGAGTCTTTTTCTGTCATTTAGTTTTGTAGCTTGTTGGTAGTTATTAAAACAAGCCGTTCTGCTATTCATCAGCTGAGCTTTCTAAAATACAACAGGCTGCACCACTGGCCAGGTCCACAACCATTTGACTTCAAAACTCTTCTCTCTTCTTTTTTCCCCCTCTAATGAAAGTCTTTAAACATGGCATTGTGATAAAAAAGTCAAGTCCCACCTGAACTGTGGCAGGCAACAGGGAGAAGCAAAGATGCCAGAGGTGGGATGCTTTCAAGTAAAGCTTGTGATTAAGAAGCCAAACATGCAGCTGATCAATGCTCCCAATTTAGCCTCTTAAATGAAATGGTAATGGAAAGGAACCCAGCTGGCTCTGAAGTGTGGTACAGAGCAGCAGCCACAGGGGCTGATGCCATCTTTGAAGACAAGCCACCAGAGCAGCAAGCAGCATTTCAGAGAGAGGTCCCCTCTGCCCCCATGCACTTTTGAGACAGCTTAGGCTGCCTTGTTTTCCCTGGACACCTAATCAGCCACCGGGAAGAGAAAGCAGAACACCTGAGAGCAATCCCATCTCTGTGAGTTTGAATCCTCTCCTCCTGATATAAATGGACCAAGTGGGCTCCAGTAAAAAGACAAGGGTTGGGCATTCAAGGAGGCTGACAGGGTAGGAAATAACAATCAACCTTACACATGAGACTGCACAGCTAAAGGCTCCAAGACACCCTCCGTTAAAAACGCCTTAGCACAAAAACTTCATGTTTGAAGTGCTATAGACATACTAAATCTCTCCTGGCATCATTCAGAGCAGGGAAAATAAGCTGCCCGCTCTTTCTATATCTTTCTTCCACATATTTTTACTGAATTTAGTGTAAAAAAAAAAAAAAAAAAAAAAAAAAAAAAAATGAAAAGAAAAAAAAAATCTATTGCCCCAACAGAACATGTTACTTATTAAAACCTGACTGCAGGCCTTATTTCAGCCGTCAATAATGGGGCAAAGTTAAAGTCTTTATTCAGTTCTTACCCGAGGCCCACCGAGCCCAAGCTGCAACATCTTTCAGAAGCACAGCAAGACCTTCCTATTTGGGAGCACATGTAGCAAACAAAATTAGGCCAAGATGTTGTTTAGTGGGTCTGTATTTTATTTTGATAGTCTAGTTGCCCTTTTAAGCTTTTTTTCTCCTACTGCAAACTACTCTGAGCCTTTGTTGGGAAGGGCAGCATATAAATTGCAAAGATAAATAATAAATACTTAGTGACAGAGGACATTTTTCAGAATCTGGCTCAAGAATCATGCAGTGAGATACTCCAAGCTCTGAGTGTGGGTGTACTAATTCACAGAGGTAGGCTTGTAAAACACACAACCTGAGCATATACTAGGTGTAAATTACTCTGCTAGAGCCCGTGTCCCATCGTGAATCGTGGCTTAAGTGCCACCCTGGATATTCCATATGCCATCTCTACAAAAATGACTCTCCTCTGCAAGAAGAAACCTTAAATACACTGAACACAATACATTAATCAACAAAAATGAATAGATATAATACAGGCTCCTATGATGCATAAGCCATCATCTTTTGGCCCTAAGAGCATATCTGTGGTAGGCCAGTAGCAGGCATCCCTGCACTGAACCACCCACCTCACTGTGCCTGGTCAAAAACCAAGCTTCAGATGCCTCTACAGGGGGACCAACTTCTGGCCACCCCCCTTCCTAGAGCACACCCACAGGCCTGGGGTAGCGTTGCCCGCACCCGGGATATGGTCATTGCTCAGGCCCTGTGCCCCCGGGGTACACAGGCCTTGTAGACCTTGAGGGCACGTGACTCACTGCAAGATCTTGGGGTGCTTCTTTTAACCTGAAGCACCAAAAGTAGCCTCCCTTAGCCAGCTAAGCCAGGGGAATAAAAAGACATGTCCAATCCCTCTCCACCATGTACTACAAATCTTGTTATAGCGGATAGCTTTACTGGATAGAGAGGATAGGCTTGGGGAGAGGTACAAGTCAGAGAGGTATCAAAAGAATACCTCTGAGCAAACAGAAGTGGCGTTGTAGCCTTTTGACAAGCTTCTAGAACACTGTTACTGGCTAAATTTCAGCTAAGTTCATCTGGAGTCTGAAAGCATTGCAGAAGCAGTGTGCTTGCTCCACGTTCCCAAAATATGTCTCCTCCCCTTTCCTCATGGGGACCCTCTTATACACCTGTCATGACCTCATCACTAAGTTCCCACCAGAAGCAGCCCCACTGACTCCTGCCCGGCACTTCCAAATGACATCACCTTCCCAGGTGAGGGGACTAGCGAGATGACCTGCAGTGGTGGGGAAACTGAGACAATGGGAGCAAGTCGTCCCCCACCCCAGCAATGTCTCCAGCCCAGGTCATAACTCAGGGTTAAATGAAACAAATGGGGGAGGGACTGCCTACTTACAGCAGTGAGGCAGATAGGAGGGGCCAGATATAATACTGGCTCCTATAGTATATAAACCACCATAATATTTTGGTCCTAAGAGCATATCTAAAACTGTAGGGACAGATTCTCTTCTGCACCAAGATCAGCACAGTACAGGAAGTGGAGAGATCACTGGAGAGGTAGTTACCGCCCCTTGTTCTCTACTCACAGCTGATCTGGCCCCGTCCCCAGGTTAGAGTAATTTACAGCAGCCTAACAGGTGCTCTAATATATGCCGATTGCCTGTGGTCCATAAGGGAGTACACACTGGTGGAGAATTAGCAGAGATATACTCTACCCACTCAGAATATGTCCTCTCCCTCCTCATCCCATCTCCAAGACCAGGAAGAGCACATGGAGATGGGACTGTACCTGCTCACTGCACACAGGGGGATGGGACTGTACCTGCTCACCGTGTACACAAGCTTAGAGGAAATTCTCAAATAGCACCGGCCCCCAGTCTTCACCAGTGACCTGGGACACGCAGCACAACTCAGAAGGGATAGTGCAAAGATTTAAGTCATGTTTTTCATATCTCCAACTGAAGCCAAGCCCTGGTGCCAGTTAAAGCAGTCTTCAGACTACTCTAAATTACACTACCTGCTAATGGCCATGTAGGATTCTCCTGGTAGCTAAGGATTATGCTCATATAGGGAACTCCTATCCAGAATCAAGGAAGGAGCCAGTGTGGCAGCTGCTCCAATGGCTCTGCACTAAAGATGTCAGAAGAGCAATAATTCATTTACTAACAATTTTAGATCCATCCTCTGATATGGTCATCAAGCACCATGTGCTGTAGCACCCCACGCCTCCCCCTTAGGTAGCCCAGCCTACTTGAAAGAGTGGGCAGGACCTGAGCTTTTAAAAAGCAAGGGGGTAGGGCTGCTACAGCATCATGCAATTTTAAATGAGTGCTTCACCATTTTAAGACTAAGAAGAAATAATTAATAAGTAAATAAATAGTTGTCTTAAAGCACCATGAAAATGCACGCACAGGATCTAATCTACCCAAGCCAGTAGGACAACAGCTAACGTGTAAGGAAACATGGCCACTACCTTTGCCTTCATGCCCCCTATACATCACTCACTGCCACCACTTCCCTTAATGTCACTGATGGCTGCTGATCCCCTCCCGAGTAGCTGAGCAAGGGGACGGAAGTCAAATCAGCAGCAGCTGGAGGAGGCAGGCCATGATAGTAGCTGAAGTAGGAAGGTGCTTCACTTGCTGCCATGATTTGCACATAAACACCTCAAGAGCCTTTTATGTAAATCCCTGGGCGCAAATCCCAAGCTCTATGCTGCTACGACTGCACCAGGGGAGAATATGGCCCCAGCTGTGCTGAACTCTGAACAAAACTAGCCATTAAGTGCCAGATCCTATTCCACCTACTTGTGTTCTTAACGTTAATGCCAAAGGTGGGTGGACCTTCTTCCTCCTTGTTGTTTTTTGTGACCTAAACTTAAGGGTCAGGTGATAGTGTTACAAAAAGAGATGATTTATGGATTTTTAGGACTTGAACATTATGGAATAGACTAGCACTTGGGTACCTAAATCCACTTCAACATCCAATAAATAGGTGGAGTAGCATCTGGCCTAGAGTGACATACCGGGAGCCTCTGGGGGCTCATCACTTTGTACAATCAGCTTCTTGTTTCGCTGAGCTCTTCTGGACATCCATCCTTGATGCCATCCAGCCCTAGAGAACCAGTAATATTTTAAAGAGGGCTTGGGGGACAGATCTTGTGTCTGTATCTCAGTTTACTGGTTTTTAAAATAAGGACAACCCCAGGCAGGGTTGGTTAGTTAAAAGGGAAGCACTTTGAAATCCTCAGGACAACAACTCTGGGACTGAAAGAGGTTTGGGTGGCTATCTGCAAGCCAACATCTCTCTTTCGAAGGGTAAGCAGGGTGACTGATGCAGTCTGGCTACCTTTCATCCGCTTTCCCTAGGGACAGAGCCTATAAAAAGAACACAAATCTAGAGCAAGACCTAAAATGAGGAGGCAACTGAAATTCATCTGCTGTATTCAAGCTAGAGGAAAGCAAACAACATACTTTTTGGAAGACATGAGCTCTTTTGGAAATCTGCCTTTGAGGTCTTTGAGGAGTTGAGATATTTCAAAGAGTCAGTCACAGAGGCTACAAAAACTGAACACTGGACATCTGGGAGGGAGCAGTGATTTCTCATGTGGTCCAATAAAGTACAAGTCTACTGATTTCAAAGGAGCTGCACCCATTTATATGAACTGGATCATCGAATCATAGGATTGGAAGGGAACTCAAGTGTCATCTAGTCCAACCCCTGTGTGGAGAGGCAGGATTCGCTGTTCCTAAACCATCCCATACCAATGCCCGTCCAGCAGCCGCTCAAAAACCTCCGAAGAAAGGAGGTCTTATCATTTCCCTGAGCAGTTGATTGCACTGTCCAACTTGTTCCATTGTCCGATAAAGCCAACGCCCGGTTACACTGCCTACATTAACAGAAAAGAGTGCAATTCCAGATAAAACAAGGAGGAAGGCTTGCAGTGGTTCAGCATCTACAAGCTGAAGTTAGTCAACAGCTCATGACACCGGAGTCCAGATGACCTCCCTCTCGTCAGACAGCCTAGCCAAAGGGGAAGCAATGGCAGAAAACCAGCCTCAGCTGAACGTGAGACTGCAGCTGCCTTTGCTGGAAGCCATGCACGTCCAAGGACAGAGTCTGCCCCACAGCTCAACGCTGACAGTGTCCTTGATACCAGCCCAGCCTGAGATTGTACTAAACTTAGCACCTGCTGAACAGCAGCTATTTTTAAAATGGCTGTTTTAAAAATAGTTCTGAAATACTACAACTCTGGTCCCTCCTCTTTGACGATGCGAGCCAGAGTTTAAGTAACGATGATTTCTTCACGTCAGCTCCAGCCACAAAAGTGTATTTCAGCAAAGAAAACGATCCTCTTTCAGGAATGCTTGCTTTGCTAAGCCCGCTGAAGCAGGACATTTAATCAATCCATTTAACTGAAAGTGACGGGTTGCCTGCACATGCAAAATTGAAAGCTCTTTATTTTTAGGCGCGAGTGGTAGAAACTCAACCTGACAGTGGAAAACATGAGTGTGATTTAATGACCATGCAGCTTGGCCAGGCCAGCAGTTTCCTGCCACCCTTCAAGCAAAGGAAAGCATCTGCAACTGAGCTTCCTTGCAATGGTATTTAAAACCAGCAGTTTCCAACGTGCCACATGGCAGGCTTAGGTCTAGTGATGATGGGGTGCTACTTCGTGTAGCCCAGGCTGTGGCATGTGTGGCCGGTCCTGCTGCCCTCAGGCGCAGAAGTGCCGCCTGGCATGAAGCTCAGCCCACCCTATCCCCATAACTTGAAGAACTGCTAGTGTAGTTAAGAAACTGCTGTAAAAAGCAAGGTAAAATGCACGGTGATGCTTGCTTTTTCAGAAGGAAAGAGAGGGGAGAGAGGGGCAAAGGGATGAGATGAGGAAGGCAGAGAAATATGGGCAAATGGTGGGTAAGCTGACATGACAGAAGGCCCCAGAGAGGAAGAGAAAGAGAAGCTAAGAGATGAGAGATGGAGAGAGAAAGGAACGGGGAACGAGGAACAGAAGTGTGATGCCTGAGCGCAGGAACCGGAGGGATTTCGTCTGGGAAGCAGAGGGTCTGTAGGGCTGATGGAGGCAGCGAGCTCTCTGGGGACTGCTATGGATGGGGAAGGGAGCTCATTAGTGTCAGAACCTGGGAGCTTCTTCAACAGGGGTGAGAAAAACCCAGCCCACGGGCCAGACCCATCCCGCCAAGCGATTCAGTCTGAGCCGTGATGGTTTCCTCTGCCCCAACCCTCCCTGCCCAGGTGGGGGGACAGCCCAGGCTGTGGCACGTGTAGCCGGGCCTGTTGCCCTCAGGCATAGAAGTGCCGCCCAGCATGGAGCGCAGCCCAACCCCCTGCCCATCCGCATGGGCGGCTCCCAGCCGCACCAAGAACTGCAGTCTGCAGGACCGGGCAGTGGGGCAGGGGCAGGGGCAGCGCAGCACCTGGAC
Organism: Gavialis gangeticus; assembly: GCF_001723915.1. NCBI lineage: Eukaryota > Metazoa > Chordata > Crocodylia > Gavialidae > Gavialis > Gavialis gangeticus. The sequence goes on along the minus strand of NW_017729025.1, from coordinate 12,609,325 downwards.
TCGGCTTCCTGGGAGACCTGGCTGCCAGTGTCTCTGCCACCACCGCTGGACCCAGCTCCACTGCCCAAGCGCTCCGGCCCATCCGCCTCGCACCCGGTGCCAGGGGCACTGAATGGGACCCCCATGGGCAGGGCATGCTCAACCAGGTGGAAGGGATGAGGCCGAGGGCAGGCGGAAGCAGCATCCAGGAACAGGATGGGCAGGCGCAGCCAGGGCTAAGATTGCAAGGGAGTGGCAGCATGGGACTAGGGCTGTGATCTGCTCTGGCCCACACAAAACCATCTGTTCCCCACAGATCTGTCCCGATGTGATCCCCACACAGAACCGACACCTGTGGCAACGTATGAGGAGCGGATCATCGCCCTGCCCCAGACTGACCCTGCGCCGTCACCACCCACAACCCCAGCCCGTCCCACTCCCGGCCCTCCAGCCCAAGTAATTGCCCACCCCTGCTCTACGAGTATAGGAACTCCCCTGAGTGCCCTGCAACCTTTAGCTTCTGCAGAAGAAGAGGAAATCACAGCCTCAACTCTGCACCTTTCACCCTACAGCACTGAGGAAACCCCCCTGCAAACTTGCATCCAAGGAGCACAGGAAGACAAAATACAGCTGGTGGAAGCAGTGAGCTCGTAAATGGGTTTGCCTGGGCCCTCTCTCTCCCTAGCACACCCAACAGAGTGAGAGCAGTAGGGAAGCTGTATGTGCTCCAGATACCAATAAGCAGCTTTTCTTGACAGCATGGCTTCATCTCACTCTTCATGGTTCCTATCCATAGGAAGTGAGCAGTGCTGCATCTCCAGGGCTGCTGTGACTCCACTTCTGATTGTCACTTTATATTTAGCCACAGAGCATCACACAACATGACAATCAAACGTACTGTGACACAAAACAGCCTGCAAAGGAGACACTCAAAACCATTCTCCTAGATACAGCTGCACAGTAGGAAGTTCAGCCAGATCACTCCCAATCCACTACAAAACATCTCACTCAGCAATGGTTCCAAGTGAGCTGGCTGGGACTGCAACTCTAGACTGTGATATTATCCAAACCCCTCTCATTTTTGGCAGCCTTAAAAAAACCAAAAAAGTTCAGAAAAACGAAACATAATTAGTTACTGCTGATTGAACCAGCTACTGCCTAGCCCTAAACATCCTCAATGCAGTAAGCAAGCAGTTATAAATCAGCTGTAACTTGTTAACTGAAGATATGGAGGTGCAATACATTTGTGCTGGGGTATTGTGTCTTTGCACTTGTGCAAGAGTGAATTGGACACGTGTCATACACCCCTACACTTACCTCAAGTCAGGTGAGTAATGGTAAAGGCGCCTCCAAAATCAAGAGTAACTGAATGTCGGAGTAAATTGCACCAGTATATGAATCATGTGTCCACAGCTCCATTCAGCCCAGTGTAACCATGTCCCTGCTGCAAACATGCTATAATTACCAGCTTGTCCTCACCACATGGTGAGATACTGCATCAGCACCTGATACAGGCAACCACCCGGCAGCGGCAGCGAGTGGAAGGTGACCGAGTGGTAGGTGCACACCTCGAGTATACTGCCCAACAGGACAGCTTGAACAAAGCTACAATGCGAACGGCATGCCTAGCCCCAAAATTTTTATGATTAGCAATGTGCCAGATAAGCAGCTGCAAAAAAGGAGGGGAATGTGGGGGCGGCAACAGAGGCAAGTAGTGTGGGGAAATGGGTCGCGCTTAGCGTGGTTCCTCTTAACACCCAGTTTTTCTGGAACCAATTAAGAGCACTAAGTGGGAGTTGCCCGTACAGGCAGATCCCTCGAGAGACTGAATGCGTGTCCATGCCAGGCACCTGTGCGACTTGCATCAGCCTACAAAATGACATTAGTTACATTGGTAAGTGTGTTGCAGGTCCACACCCTGAATATACTGCCCAAAGGACAGCCTGAACAGAGCCACAGTGAGAACGGCATGCCTAGCCCAAAAATTCGTATGATCAGCAATGCGCGCTCCACGGACACAGGTGGGTCCCTGGATCTTCACTTTCCAGAGGCCACGGCCAAGACTTTCCAAACGGCCTAGAGCTTCGGGCGGTCTTGCTCCTCGGAAGGTGGGTTTCTCAGCATCTCCTCTCCCTTCACGTGATGCCTCAAGCTTGGCCTCCAAAATCATTAGTCATTTCTGAAATGATGGCAAGAGGGTAGAAATTGCCTGTCCCCTTTAAAGGGTGTAGGTTGTAGCTGTGTTGGTCTAAGGACACAGGCAGACAAGGTTCTTTGGGTGAATCTGATACCTTTTACTAGACCAAATTTAATAGCTGGGGAAAAAAATGTTAAGCAAGCTTTCGGGTTCAAAAACCCTTTGTCAGGCTGAGGAAGTTTCAGCAGTTGGCGTGTGCTCTTTCTGGATGGAGTGAAAAGGGGATTTCCTGTCCCCTTTTACACACTCACTTTTCCTTCCTGCATTTAGCAGCCTTGTTGCGGGGCATGGAGAAAGGGTCAAGAGAGCTAAGTGGCAATCATCAGAGAGCAGAATCACAACAGGCTTGTAAGCCCTTTTTTTTCGCTGCATGACGCTGCCTGGCCAGATGCCCCTGAAGGGGATTAGCTAGTAGTGACCTCCTCTGGGAGATGGGCTGAGGAGCCCTAGCAGGTTACCAGTGGCTGAGGCACAGCCCTCCCTCATCCTGGCATCTCTGCACAATGCAGCACCCCGAGAACAGTGAGCCAGGAAGCTGCAACCCCGTTAGCAAGCAGCCCTGCAGATGAGATGTTCAGGTGCAGGAAAATGATGCTGGTCCGTGCCATGATCTGAAGCATTTGCAAGTACACTCCATGTGACAGCTCCCTTGCCTTACCTGATGGCTGGAGGTCCACATGGGTCTCTAAAGGCCATGACCGGTCTGAGAGACTTTCAGCGACATAGTAACTAATGGGTCTCTACGACCTTCAGGTTGTGTGATCTCTGCTGATGGGAAAACAGAGGCCTTGTGTACTGACTGGCCAAGAGGAAAGCCTGACACAACCCTTGCCAGAAATTTGGGGAGGGGGTAACTGTGGCATTGGAAAGAGTGTGTGCTGGTCATCACATGCTTGCCTCAGTGGTACATTATTTAGCAACCTCAGTGGTACGCGAGTCCCAACCACCAGACCAACGTAGAGGACAGAGCTCTGTAACAGTAACCACCCCACCATGCTCTTTTTCCATTCACCTTGTCAAGTGGTAAAATTAGGTCTCTTCAATTCACACCAGTCCTGGAGTTTGAAAGCAGTCATTATGCTCTGCAGAGAAATCATACAGAATTTAAATTTTTCTTTTTCATTTAATTTGCAATGATCCAAAACAGACCAAGAGGCCAGCATTTGTTTCAGGAGCAAAAGACAGAAGAGAACAGAAGAGAAGAGCACTGCTTCTACATCTCCCACATTTAAAAGGGCCACGAAACTTCTGGTTAGTTTCTCGAGAGACGGATCTCCAAGGGTGGAAAGGAAAAAGGAGCTGCACTTGAATTGGTGGGGACAAACATTCAATGGTCTCGTATATACAGTAGTGTGAAGAGCAGGTTGTGAAAAATCAAAGCAAACAGCCCCCAAAGTGCGAGGTAGAGGAAAGGAGAGATAAGTGAAGCTGTTGATCATCATGGTCTGATTCCTCTGACGTGCCACCACCCTTCCTGCCTGGAGGTAGTGTGGAAAGACCCCAGGTCTGCGCGTCTTCAAATGGGGTCAAAGGATTTCCCAGATTCTCTGGGTCTGCTGCTTGCCATTAGACATCCATTATGTCCCTTTTGAAACCTAGAAGAAACATTTCTGTAGAAAGCAGAAGCACCTTTGGGACTTTCAAGACTTCTAAGACTTTTAGAGCCTGTTGACTAAATAATTAATTTTCTTTTAAGGGAAATCCCTGAATTTAGCTTGACTTGCAGCAAAAACAGCCAAATACAAGATCCAGATGCATGCCCCAGGGACACAACACCAGCCAAAGAGTTAGCACAGTGGTTCCCAATCCGTGGTACGGGTACCACCAGTGGTACACAGACCACCTGTCAGTGGCACACATTAACAGATTGATTATAATTACTTTATATGACAAAATTTTGCTAGTGGTACTTAAGGTTGTATTGTTTTAAATTGGTGGTGCACAATCTGTCAGAGTTTGGGAACTGCTGAGCTAGCAGATGTTTTAGACAGACTATTTAGGGACATCCTGATCCTCTTTCAAACCTTCAAGGCACTCCTGGGTGTTTATTTTGTCTTCTGTATCTTGATGGGAATTGAGACCAAGATGCTTTCTTATAACTTAAGTAAAATACTGCCAGCCCATAAGATCCTGGTAGTTCACACGTCCAAGAGAAGGGGCCAGAAAATGCCTTCAGTTCAAACATCTGCTATCCATGGGACTTCTTGTTTCCGCAGATAGGTGGTCCCCATCACCACCTGCAGGGGGGTCCAAAGAGGATGGAGCTGGACTGTCCTCAGTGGTGGCAGATGATAGAAGAAGCAATGGTCTCAAGTTGCAGCAAGGGAAGTTTAAGTTGAACATTAGGAAAAACTCGCTCACTGAGAAGGTAGTAAAGCAGTGGAACAGGTTACCCAGGTGGACTCTCCATCCTTGGAGGTTTTTAAGACCCGGCTAGACATAGCCTTGGCTGGGATGATCAAGATGAGAATGGCCCTGCTTTGAGCAGGGGGTTGGACTAGATACGACCTCCTGAGGTCCCTTCAACCCTCACTTTCTATGATTGTATAAGGCTTCGCCAGCAGTTGATCATTTGCAGCCATGAGTGAAAGCCAGCGAGAGGGGCACGGTAAAAGAATAATCCAAATCCTTCCTTAGAGACTTGGCAAGAGGAAGGAGGATTCCTTGAATTGAGCGAAGCACGTGGTGTTTCGGCCAACTCTCACCGGTAGGAAGGGCTACTTTCTCCTTCTTCGGAAGTCCTGAATCCCATCTCAACACACCCCTCATCAGGGATCCAGAAAGACACGTGACATGTTGCAGATGGGGCCACCGTCTATGGAAGTAGGTCAAAAAACTTGTCTCCATGAATTGTCACCTGCGAATGTTCAGCCAATCAAGTGATTTACACAGCAAAGAGACCTTTCTCTGGCTGAAGCGAGGATTAAACATTTAAAAACCTGGCTCCAACTGGAAAGAGACAGACGGACAGACAGAGATGCTTACAAGCACCCCTGTAACTCTCCAGCTTGGCTGATGTGGCATCTGTGACCATACACTTGCCCCCATCACCAGCCATTTGGTAGCTCATCACCCAGAAAAACTGGAAAAGTCCTAAGCCCATTAGAGAGAGCCAGTACAGAGTTAAAGCGCTCATTCTTTGCATTTGTGGATGGACCAAGACATGCCAACAAATATCAGCACCCAATGCACCAGGTGCTGTACTTAACGAGTGAACTGATGCCCTGAAGAACTTACAACCTACACAGACAAGCAGAGCAAAAGAAAGTATTGTTCTCCTACGGGACAGGCCAGAGGGAGATATAAGGACTGAGGAGACCAAAGAATAACCCTAATTTCTCTGGTGATATTGCTCCGTTTTTATTAGCAGATGTTGATTTAAGAGGCCATCAGCCTGGATCTTTCTGTTTTCATTTAATTGCCTGAATCCAGTCAATATTATTGATGATGCCAGCATACTTTTAGGAATAATCATGCGATTACCAAGTTAAAGTCTGTTCAAGTCTGATGACTGTTAAAGTCATCAAGAGGAGCTGGCCTCTTAGTTAAACGGGGTCCTCAGAAATTGGAGACAATCCCTGGATTATCATCTTTGGTCAAAAATGTTTGCATTTGAAAGGACCGATCTTTGCAAAATATAAACTTGGGGTCTAGGAGCCCTTTCTCCACAAGACTGTAAAAGTTAGAAGAAAACAGGAAGTCTCTCAGGCTAGCACAGAATAAATTAATAGCGCCTAGAAATATTACATATGATATTAAGATGTTACTTTGGTTGGTCTGAACTAGGTGTGGAGGAGAATGTGCGTGTAAAATCTGTCCTCCTTTGTTTCCAAAATTAATACCCCGTAACCCCATAAAATTCTGGTACCGCAGAGAGGAAGGAGGAGGAAACATAAGGCAGGCAGTGACTAACATACCACAAACAGGCCCCAGAATACACTACACATCTTGCTTTTGAAAGACAGAATGAAGACCAAAAAAAAAAAAATCTTTCCTTGTAGTAAGTAACTGAGTAGCAACTGCTAGAGAGCGGAGTCTGTTCCCCGGGGGCTGCTACAGATTTTACTTTCAACTTCACCAGGTAAGTAGCAAAATCTGTTCTTCCTGTATTTCTTCCATATAATGTGTAGCTGATTTTGGGAGAGTGGGGTAGGTGCCTGTGGTATGCGAGAAAATATGGCATTATGCACCTGCACCCTCTCTCTATGACCAGGGTTTCACCCCTAATTCTGATATAAAAATCAACATTCACCTCTGGTCTCACCCACCGCTCACGTCTGTTATGGATGCGAGCTGTCTTACCCGAGTCAACAAAAATGGTAATATTTCAGCCAACAACATTTTTGCCAGCTCTGTAGGAACAAAAAGGACCTGCGGATCTACAGGACCGAATTCAAGCCAGGCCAGCGGAGCATGGCGCATCATTCAACATCACACAACAGCCTTAGCACAACTGAAAGCAGCAGAGTTTGGACAAGAGACTAAGCTCCTGGCCGGAGCAGGGCTGAAGCTGGAGCAGCAACTGCGAGTAATCAGCGGCCAGGGGGCTAAGAGTTGAGGGGTGGGGGGCTGGCAATGAGTGGGGTAGGCCCCGGGGACACGGGTACAACTGGGGGGGGAAGGAAAACAGATATAGGGCAGTTTAGCATGGGGGGCAGGTGCAGGGAAGGCAAGAGGGGGAAGACAGGCAGCATGGGTCAAGGTGTGGGGGGCAAGGGGCAGGAGTCAGGACACTTGACACCCCCTTCACCTGCCCCCTGCCACTGCTTGGTGCGGGGGATGAATTTGAGATGAACTGTCAATCATTGGATTCTATACATGGAAAATTATAACAAACTTATAAAATTTCCCACGGACAGAATCTAATTTTGGGGGTTGGCTTAAATTCAAAGTTGTCTTGGGTTCAGGTAATACGATATGTATGGGACCTTCTATAAAGAACTATTTACAGTAAAGAAGTAGCAGTCTTGGTATTGTCCTTGCAAGAGTCTGGGGTCAAGCCTTGTTGTAGTCCTGCCACACCAGGACGTTCCTGCTGCCTCACCCAGACTGTCTCCTGGGATGCCAAACTTCCTGGATACTCTGTGTTTCTAAGACGATCTACTCTATCATGCAGTCGCCCATGTCTCTGGAAAAAGACATTTCTTTTCCATTCAGTCTTGCAAAAATAAGTCGTGTTTTATTGCGGGAGTAGTATATGAGAAAATATGGTAATTAATAAAGAGCCCCAACAGAAGCCATATGAACATCTGCAGCTGGACTTTCCACCAAGGAATGGCCAAGAGGTAAGCCCCCACCACCCCCAAGTGCCACTCCAATCCACTTCCCTGCCCCATGTGCTACTCTGCTTCCTGCTCCCTGCCCTGTGCTCTCAGCCCAACCTGCTCTTCTGCTTTCCACTCCCTGCATTATCTCCAGGGATCCTGGTTTTCTGTTTAAACATGGTAGATTCTCTGATAAGCCCTGCAAAATCTCTTATTAAAACCCCCAACATCTGCATGATTAAAATGAAACACTATATATATACACATACATAGATACACAATACACACACATACACACACACACAGGTATCAGTTGAACACAATGTTTTACTGATATATTTACAATTTTAAAGCAGTTTGGAAGCCTACCAGTGCCTCAATCACTATAATAAAATAAATTGTAAATACCTATACATTTTGGTGTTTAATTTGGGGGTTTTTATCATGGAAAATCAGAGCTCCCCCTGCCCCCTTTGCTCACCAGGAGGTGGGTCCAGCTACAGCTGCCCCCCGCACTGCCACTGCGTTGTGGCACTGAGCAGCCACAATATGCCACTGCCCTGCCCATGCCATTGCCCCTCACTCCTGACCCACAGCCCCTACCCCCACCAGCCCTGCTGGTGCCACTCATTCCCCACTCCCAGCCCTGCTGGTGCTCCTCACACCCCACGTCCAGCCACCTACTGCCCCAGCCCTGCCAGAGAGGGCCCCCAGCTCCCATGGCTATGGGGCCAGAGACCCATGTCCACAGCCCCCTGCCCCCCACAACAGCACCCAAGCCCTGGCTGTTGCCTCTGGGAGGCAGCAGCTGCTGCAGTGGAGCGAAACACGGAGCCCGGCTCCCCCTCCTGCACAGGCGGCACAGCCAGAGCGAGTACATCGGGGTGGGGGGTCAGATGCAAGCTGCCCACTGAGGGCTCAAGCTCCCTGCCTTACTGCCCTCGTGCCAGGGCCTCTGCACCCCAGCAGGTGGGACCCAGCATGGCAGAGCACAGTGGGGCCAGGCAGGAAAACTCATTGCCGCTGCTGGAAGCTGTGCGCCGCCATGGCCAAGTGCCCCCTGCCCGCATGGCAGCAGTGAGGGCCACAACTCCATGCTGCCACCCCCACTGCTGCTGGCCAGGCAGGGGGTGCCCGCAGCCAGCCCCCACCCCAAGCCCGGATGAGCCACCTGCAGCTCCCTCCTACTCCCCTCCTGGGCCTTGTGGCCATGCATTCCCACCCCAGGCCCCATGCAGTGCCCCAGCCAGGCAGCAGCCCCAGCCCTGCCCAACAACCTCCATCCGTCTATCCGTCCCTCCCTCACTATAAGGGCCTCAGCCCACCGCCCGCCACACTTACTGGCAGGAGCTGCTCTGCAGGCTGCCTGGTTGCCACATGCATGTGTCCGTGCGCACATGCACATAGCACCCTCCCTGACCACCCTTCTCCCGCTCCCCCCAGCCCCTTGCAGGCAGGAACTCTGCCAGCCTGCAAGGGGAAACCCACCATTTTCCATGTTTTTCTCCTTTCAGAAGAAGATCCAGGTTTGTGTCCTCAAAAGAAGAAAATCCAGGTTTTACTGCATTTTTCCCCATGGCAAAAGGAAAACCCGGATCCCTGTTTATCTCTCACTGTTCCCCCCGTTCCTTCCCCAGTTGCCACATGCCACAGGCACAGGCTACTCGTACCATTTGTGGCACGCATGGCACAGGCTGGCTTCTCTGCAGTAAGCCATTCCCAACACAACACACCTACATGTAAATCTAACAAGTGCAAACTCCAAAATCCATAGGGCCAGACTATCCATTGTCTTTGCACCCTGCATAGTCAATCAGACTTTTTGCAAAGGAGCTATAAAACTCCTATTGGATCAGAGCAGTAACATTTTACACTCAGTTTGCTCAGGTCTGACCGACGCCAGGAGGTGCAAGCAGGGGAAATTCAGTTCCTTTGAGGCAAATGAACAGCTTGGATTTAAAACAGGAGGTGGGATTCAAAAGTGCAGAGGGAAGCGGGTGATCACATTGCCGACACAGAGACGTTCCCTGCATTAGGTTCTTCTAAGCCCTGGGTCTGCAGGAAATCTTAACGATGTACGAGCCAGAATCAAACACAGCTACAAGCTTGGCACATTCGTAACTTGCTGGGACTTGTTCTATCCTAGTGATTTCTGAATTACTTCACTCAATCAATAGCAAATGTGACTGTATCAGGACACAGCCAAAACAAGAAGCACTTATCAGAAGAGGGCCGCTGATGCTGTAGGAACTCGGGGATCTGCCTTCCCCAGCAAGTCAGGCTGCTCAGCAGAAACCACAGCTGGACTGAGTCTCACGAGGGCCTATTGCGGATATAGCAGTTCAATCTGTGGTTCAGCCAACATGGTCCTTGTATCTATAAACCCGTGCCCTTCACCCAGCTCATTCACTTTGACCAACTCAACCACAGTGCTGCAGCACCCTCAAGTGCCCTGAGATCCTTCCAAGAGTGCTGTGGGGTGCCACGCAATGTTAGCACCGTTAGATGTGCAAACAATGCACAAGATACACCCATAGGAATCCACAGTGTTAAAAAACCCCTGATCTGTTGTGACCTTTCTGCGTTTTGCAACAGAAGAAGTTCCTCTATTACGTTTCCACAGTCAAAGAAGGATGACAGCTAAAGTATGGCATTTCCTGAGGGCTGCCTTGAGTCTACTGAGGGGTGCCTCAAGTCTAACAAGGTGGAGAACCGCTGCCTTAGATGAAGCAGGCAGGAAACCTAAGGCGGCACATGGCCATGGAGAAACATAAGATGGTTTTATTAGGCAAAAACCAGTGCAGTTAAAGCAGCAGTGGGCTGAAAGCTGCGAGACACGATCGAAGCACCGTAGAACGCACCGGTCTGGATTAAGTGGAATTTAGATTCAAACCACCTCCGCAAGGTCAGGATCATTTTTAAAAAGACCCTTGGCTTGCAGGTGTGCCAACTGTACAGGCCCCGTGTTGCTTACCTGCTCAACTGCCCTATGCATAGGAGTGAAAAGATGCAGGTTAATTGCTTCCGAGTCACGGCAGCCAATGCATTTCTGTGAGGTGAGCGGATGGAAGGAGGAAGGGGCACGGCAGCTCTGCACACAGGCTACCTTTGGGAGGAAGCTATGGCTGCAGTTTGTTGTATTGTAGTTGTCTGCATTACTCAGAGCCAGCTCCCCAGAAGGGGGTTAATTTTCAGGTAAATGCTGTGGACACTGTTTGGAGCAGGCTACATCTGCCCAGAGTCTGTTACAGAACTGGAACCAGTCCAAGTCATTTGATGAGCCTTTGGTCATCCAGCTGAAGAGGTGAACCACACCAAGCTTGGGGTTTGATTTTGCAAAGCCAACACACAGCTTCCTCCAGCCCTGTCTAGCTTGACGCTGATCTCACTGCCCTGCTCGCAGGCAGGTCTGCAGCAGGCTGCTTCAATCCAGCTGGCTCTGCTCCGTTACTTGACTGGAGAAGCCAACCACAGAGAAAATCTGCCGAATCCACATATTTCTCCTTTTTTTTCCTATAAATTTAACTCTGGCCTTAAAGGAAAACGCCACAGCTTGTTAAAAAAGAGGTTAGGGCCAATTCATGATGTACCCCCTCAGGCAAGGGTCCCTCTGAAGTTATGAGGCCTTGGTAGGCATTAGAGGGATGCCAATGATGCACCGGGGGGGCATCCTGGATAATATAACCTAGCACTTACTCAAGCGTAGCCACCTCCTTGGTGATCCCAAACTCCATAGAAGAAAGTAGCTATGTTGTGGCCAGCAAGAAGAGATGTCATTACCCTTGAACATTGAACTGGGCCGGAAGTGGCATTCAGGTCCCCTGAAGCCTTCCCCACTCTGCTTTGGGATTAAACCGAGACCTGTCAAAACGAAACCCCAGAGAGAGAGGAAGAACCAACAGTGCAATGGTCCTGGTGATCCCCTGGGACACACGAGACCAAGGTGCAAGCCCCTGCTCCAGTGAACGGATCATCATTTACACAACATATAAAAGCTCTAGCGCTGGGTTGGCAACCAATGGCCCATCCAGAGAGGTTGCAACTAGTCCAGAAAGGCCTGGGGGAGGGTGGCACACAGCTCTGCCAGGCCACCCACCCCTTCCCCAGTGTCCCCGTCTACGGGCCTCCCTGTAGCTCTCTTGTATCTACACTTAGACCCCTGCCAGACCTGCAGATAAAGGCACTTCGGGATTTGATGCAGGATCCCCATAATCATGCTTCCTGCCACACCACACATGCATAGGAGGCATGATTGTGGGATCGTGTATCATATCCCATCACACCTTAGGGCCAGTACAGCCCAGGTGAGTGATCTCACCCCTGAGGCAAGGCGCCATGATCATGATCCCCATGCACTGAATAGTGCACTCCCACAGCTGGGACCCCCCTCAGCTGGTCCAGGCTCCCAGCCATGGGGTGCCCCTGGCCACATAGTCTATTAATGGCGTGACAGCAACCCGCCACAGTTATTTTGCATTTTGTGTAATAACTTTGTGGTTTATTCCTTGTTTCATAATGCCATTAATTGCTTTAACATGTGGCTGGGACACAACTTAAGGGTGTCTATACACATGCTCCAGGGTGGGGCTTTTAATTAGAGCAGCTCCTGGACAACCGCTCTAATTAAAACACCACAGAGTCATACGTATTAAGCCCCTGCACATTTAAAAATGGCAGCAGGACACTTTACATAAAGTTCAGTCAACAAGATTTAGTTAAAGCGCCCCGCAACCATTTAAATATGTGCAAGGGCTTAGTCCAGGGGACACGGCAGTGTTTTAACTAGCACACCAACGAGCACCTATGTAGGCAGCCTAAGATGATTAACTGGTTAATCACATCTTAAATGTAACGTGTGGCAGGAGCCTTAGTCTCACCACAGAATCTGCCCCTCTCCATTGCTACTGAGGGCGCAGATCCGCAGTAACGATAATAAGCACAAGCAGCTTGGGCACTCTGGGGACAAAAGATCTGCGGCCCATGGCAGGGGCCAGATCACCAGTGGCAATCTGCACCAGCAGCAGATGGTTGATCACTGCTCTAACAGGAAAGACTGATCACGGCCATTTGCCCAACAGCCAAATGGCTGTGCCACTCACCTGGGATGCAGAAAACTGAGCTATGAACTTCCAGGGTCTCCCACAGCCCAGGTGAGTGACCTCACCTCTGAGGCAAGGCCCTCATTCATTTTGACCAGGAAGTCTATCAGCACTGGATACTGCTGCTTCTGTCCTTGTGAAACACTTCCGTTTCAGAGCCTCGATGTTTTCCAGCATTTGTTGGAAAACTCCCTACCTGTTCTGCTTGCGAAGCTGAACAGAAGTTTAACTGCACTTGGATGTTCAAAAAGAAAAAAGATCAATATCACCGGCTGTAAAAAACACTCTCTTAATATTTCAAAGAAAATTCTCCCCTTTAGCATTTCCACGTTAGTGTATTACATCCTGCCAGGAAATGTAGCTCAAAGTAAAATGTACCCTGCACATTTAGTGCTCGGACACCAATCTCACAAGCAAAGAATATCTTGAACTTAAGGAAGAAGCAGCATTCCTGACTGTATAAAGTACAAATGAGAGGACCTTGCTCTAAAAATCAGCACATTAATTCCTGGCCTGTAACAGGCTCGCTCTCCACCCTGCTGTTCCAGAGCAACAAAGCAGTGGTAAAACTTCTCTGAAAAGGTACTCCTAAATAATCTCAGCCTAGGGGGAGCCACAACTGGTGTAGAAAAGTTACGGACTCTACCATATCATCCCACTCAGGGAGCCAAAGGGATGTGGGGGTCCTTACACAAAAATCACAAACCACTGTAATGTCGAGCAGCCCTGAGACGGCTCTAATTCATGCTGGAACCCAAATAGCTCCTGGCTGTCCCAGGGTCCATACAAAAGTTGCTTTTTTCATCATTAAAAGCACTTTTGTGCCATGACTTAAGAGAAGTGCATGGCTGTACGGAACTTTAAAATGAGTACAGCACTTTAAATTAAGTGCTGTACCCATTAAATTTGAACCTGTACCCATTACATTTGAAGAGGTATTAAATTTGAAGTGCTGTATTTTACAGCACTTCAGCAGCCAACAGTGCTCTAAATACCTTCTTTATGCTGGACAAATTACTGGCAATTCCACCAGTATCCCATGGGCTTTGCGAGCTTGGTTAGTGTTCCCCAGCGCTGCCAGGGGTAGCCCGGGAGCACTAGCCAAGCCCGTAAAAGCGGGCAATCTGCCCTGTTCCTGCCAGCTGACTGAGACAGCAGTGATCAGGCCAGATGGGACTGGGAGGTGGGGGAGGATGCATTCTGGCTCCCAAGAAAACGGTTCGCTCTCCAGCCAGAGGGGCTGGCTCTGTGCTGGGAGCCCCCAGGCCCTGCGGAGCTCCTGCCAGTCCCAGCAGAGCTTGCAGCCAGGGAAGGCTCTGGGCTGGGCAACACTGGGAGTGTAGGGGCCGGTTCAGCTCTGTGCAGCCCAGGCAGGAGGGAAGCACTGGGGGTCTGTGGACACATTCCCCCCCCCGAGCATGGTGCAGTTGGGAAGGGCATCTGCAGCCCTGGATGAGTCAGGGAAGCATAGGGGCTCAGCATGTGGGGTGGACTCAAACACCCACAGACCACAGAGCCCCAGAGCAACCACAGCTGGGAGCCTGGCACAGCACCCAGTGCCTGAGCACTGCCTGCGGGGATCCAAGGCTGGAATGGCACCTCATCCCACCACCAGTCCTCTTACCCCACTCCTGCCAGCCCACCTTTCCCTCTCTGTGCCCCTGCTGTTCCCCTGCTCTGTGCCCAGCTCCACCTTCTTCCACTGGTCTGCTGCCTCCCTTGGTGCATCTTCTGTGGGGCTCTTCCTCCCCTACACCTCACCCCTTTCTACTTGGGTGTGATGGTGGATCCAGGCAGTGCCTCCATGTAATTGTAGGTCTCATCCTTCAGTTTGACAAGGAAAGACGCTACAGGGGTCTTGCCACAGTTCTGTCGCTCTCAGAAAATTGCAACACAACAAGAACTTATCTTAAAGGAGCGCAGTCTGAGCAGTGGGCAGGGAAACACTGCCCGCATGCCAAGCAGCTCAATTCTGAGCGCAGGAGACTGAGGACTCATCGCACCCTTTGTTGCTCTTTGCACCTTCTGAGCTGGCCAGTCTCTCACCACAGGCCCTTCCGTTTGCCAGCAAGGCCAAGTATGCCAAGGCCCCAGGGTGCTCCACGCTGTGCCCGTTTGGGGTCTAGTGCCACGTCTGTCCCGTCAGCATGCTTTGGGAGCACGGCTACACTACTGGGGTGCCTGGGATCCATGGGCTGCCCCTCCGGGGCTCACACTCATCCAGTGCCTGCAGAGCCCACTGGACTACACTTGCCCATCCCCACCTGACCTGCAGATTCCCGGGCAGTCTCTTGGCCACAGTGGTGGGTGAGCTTGCCAGCATGCTGAGCCATCCATTGGCGGCATCAAGCAGCTTGGCACTGCCTCCTGTCTTCAGTCCTCTGCAGGCTGATGGGTCCTTCTGACTGTGCAGTCCTGGGATGTGTATCTGGCTCCCAGCCAGCTGTGAGGGGTGCGCCCAGGTTTTCCCCGGTTGCCTCCTTGCTGAAGTGTGTGCACTCTCCTTCTCTAGGCCATTGGCGGAAGTGCTGGGCTTCTTCCAGGGGTGAAGACTGCATCTGGCTCCTTCTCTGAAGTCCAGACACAACCTGCATTTGCCTCGGTCTCCAGGCCCACTTTAAATACGTTGCCTCCAGGCCCCATACCAATTAGAAGCAGGTCCTCCGGCCACGTAATATCAGCTACTTTACTTGTGGCCTGGCCACCTGAGCTGCAGAACTGAGGTAAACTAGGCAGGGGCCTGTCACAGCAGGGAGGCTCAGAGCTCCCCCCCACCACCAAACACTGCACTTGTCTTGTTTAAGATCGCTCTAACTTTATAGTGCTATTATAAAAAGTGCCATAAAATTGCAGTGCTGTCAAATGTGCACAGAGCACTTCTATACACTCCCCCAGGGATCAAAGACAAAAGTGGCTTACTGGCCCACCTCCCTTGGCTGTTAAGGGAAGAGCTCTGGGACAGCCTTATGTTACCAACCTGAATCTAAATTATAGTTTGACTTGAACCATTTGAAAGCAGCATGGTGTCATCCTGATAAATTTCCTTATCTTGTCAATGCTTCTGCTTCGCCAGATACTAGTTTCACGCACAGAGAAATTCCCAAGGAGACTGTTACTCCACAAGACACATAATCAGTCCCAAACATTCCTCCCAGCACAGCGTTTAACTCATCTGATGCTTCTAACCAAGTTCAGCTCTGGGGATTATTTAGCAGCCAAGGCAAGGTATAGTAAATCAGTGACAAACCACCTCCCCAAAGGCCTCACCTGCCCCAGTCACACTACTACCCAATGAACAAGTAAAATTTTGGCTTTGATAATGAAATACAGTGTTTAAAACCCAAAAGTCTCCATCCCCTCCACACCAGGGCTCTGAGTATTTGATATGGGGCACTTGATATTAAAAAAACAAACAAAAACCATATGGAACAAGCTGCTCACTGCTTGGAACAAAAGGAAGACCGTACCTGAGAGGCACAGCCTAATGCAGGGATGCCAATTGTGACGTAATGATTTGAGTCAATGACGAAACACCACGGAGAATGGTAAGTCCTTCACTCCAATGCAACTCAACTAAGATCATCCGTGCTTGGGCTAACTCCTCTGCAGCTAGCTGTGCCTGAAAGCCCACACTGCCAAATGACTAGCTGCATCAGGCAATTGAATTTGAAACTTCAAACCTGCGCTACCTGCAGCCTTCATGCCCTGATGTCCCAGCCAACCTGAACTACAAGCAACACTGCCCTGAAGTAAAGATGAGCCTTCATTTGGCAGCTGCAAGGAGCTTCAGAAGGGAAGAGATTGGCCTGAACTGCTAGAAATTCATACAGACTTAGCCTTAATTCTGCAAAAGCTGGTCCCTGCTGACCTTCAAGTCAATAGCAAAGTGTCCACTGACTTCAGTTGTACAGGATCAAGACATAAGAAAGTATCAGGAACAAATGCATTGCTCTCCCACACCAAAAGAACAAGTGAGAGAGGAGGGCAGATTGGGCTTGTGTCACTTTATAAAAATAATTCATTTCACCTGGGTTGCCATCTGACAGATAGATGCATAGGAAGGCTCAGACACAGTGGGTGTGTCTGCACAAATTGCTTTACTACGCAGCAGACTAATCTACTGTGTAGTAAAGCATCAACATCTACACAGGTGCACCATTTACTGTGCGATAAATTTGTCTACTGAGTAATTAGCTACTACTTGTAGATACAGGTAATAAACTAACTGCACAGTAGATACTGCATAGTAGCACGTGTGTAGATGCTGACGAGAAGTAAATCTGCTCCTGGTCAGCCCCAACACGAGAGGACCACAGGGAACAGGGAACTTCCCCCGTCCTGGAGCTGCTCAGCTCCTGGCTCCCCTCCAGGAGCCAGGACCAAACAGTGCAGGGGATGGGGACCTCTGCTTCCCTGTGAAGCTGGGGGGCTAGCCAGGAGCTGTCCCGCTTTGGGGCAGCTCCCAACCAGCCCTCAGCTGTGCGGGGAAATGGGGCTTGTCCCCATGTGCATAGGGCTGGGAGACCCTTGCTACAGCAGCTGTCTCCTGGCCCTGTGCACATCAGGACCCCTCCCTATATGTACAGGGCAAGGAGACAGCTGCCGTTGCAGCTGGCAGAGCTCTCCTAGCCCCATGCACATTGGGACTGGCCCCATACTCCCTGCCAACCCTAGGGCTAGCACCCCAGGGCTGCTGCAGTGGGGCAGAGCACAGCAGGAGCAGCCCTGTACTAGGCTGCTCCACTAGGAGCAGATTTGCTCCCAACAGGGAGCATATACACATGGTCCCAGGTAAGGCTCACTGCACCAGTAAGCCTTCGTAGCATTTGTAGCACATGTGGACACGCTCAACGAGACCAATATCCACATCAGGGAAATGTCGTGGTAGAATCAAAAAGAGAAACAAATGCATGAGCAGCACACAGATTCTTAAAACAAGGCGGCAAAATGTAGAAAAGGCTTTAACAAGGTCTAACAAAGCATCGTCTCACAGCAATGTGGCTATACAGCAATTAACATCCAATACAGCAGTTAACAATCCTGACAAGAATGTGTATGGAAGTCATGGTTCCTTCTCCATTTCCTCATGTTTTAACCAGCAAGAACCAAAATGAAGGTTGGAAATGGGCACTTCAGACGTAACGTTACAGATCAGGGTGGTTCAACTGGCAGCCAACAGGGCACATGTGGCCCACAAGAGGTTAAACTGCAGCCTCCAGGCTCCTGCCTGGCTACCACTTCCCCCATCGCTCCAGCAGCCCTCCTCCAGGCTACCCATCATTCCTCCAGCTCCCGCTTCCTGCCTTCACCCCAAGGAGAGGGGCAGTGCTGCACCATGGAGAGGCAAAGGTGAGCCTGAGGTGTGCAGTGCAGCAAGGGATGGGGGATTGAGTGGTTGCAGGCATGCAGGGCAGCAGTGGAGAAGGTGCAAGTGCACAGTGCAGTGGTGGGCCAGGGGGCATCTGTGGGCTGTGCAGCCCAGGTGCAACATGCAGGGCCCAGCAGCCTGGAAGTTGGACAGCCCTATCACAGAAATACAGTGGTTACATTAAAAATATTAACAAAGCCCATTGAGAGACATTTCTAAACTGGCAAATGACATTGGATGTTTAGCTCCATGGGTAATTCTAAAAAGCAGCAGCATTTTTCAAGTTAGTTGTGCATATCTCCTCTTTGGGGCAAGTCAATTTTTCAAGAACAAGTTCAAAATCTTTGGGAAATAATATTTTACAGAAGGCTGATGGACTAAGACTCTCAAGGTTTCAGATCATGAAGGCCAGGACTATTTCTTATATAATCAATTTTGTTTAAAAAAAAAAAAAACCAGCTGAAGTTGCTAACTGTGAGGTATAAAGCTGGTTAGAAAAACTTGAAAAGACAGAGGCATCTCAGGTATTACTCTGGTATTAACTTCCCTGAAAGTATCCCAGTTATCCCAACTCTGCATTTAGTCCAATAAAATATAACACCCTAAGACATCCTTGCCTCTTGCATAGTTCCTAGACATCATCACTTGAACAACTACTTTCGTAACTATTTTACAGAGCACTTAGTGCAATTTTACTTTTTAATTTCATTCAATAATTTTTCTGGTTTTACAATGCTCTGGCTATGTTTGTGCAGCTCGGCAAACCCCTCTTTCCAGTTTCTCAATTAATAGGGTTCTAAGTTTCCCCTTTAAGGATGCTAAACAAGGTTAAAATGTCTGGGGGACTGTTTTTCTTGTAAATTCTCTCTAGGTCTCGAGTCTGAGATTCCCAATCTCTACAAGTGCTTTCAAGGCCCTTTCATAAGAAGTTACAAAAGAGATGAGTTCAATGAATGGTAGCTTTGAACACTTCTCCCTGGAGATAAGTCAAATGCAGTCATGGTTCTTTGAGCTTGTAAGTACTGAATTCTCTGTTGTCTGGATTCCATACAGCATACTCTATTTATACCCATATCAGATAGCTGCAAAATATGCAAACTTCACAAAGCAATTCTAGTTCCCTTTGTTTTGCCCATTACCTGCATTGTAGCAAGCTCCAATGATCTATATGTCGCTGAAGTACCTACACCACTTAAGGGCATAGGAACCTTGTAACACAATCCTACTCCACTTAACTGCATAACTGGTGAAACTGACCGGGAGCCATCAATTTCATGACTTCTTAAACAACCCTGAACTGACCAGGTCCTTTCAGCTTCAAGGCTGGTGTTACGGCATAAGGTTCCCTAAGAAAAAAGGTAAAGGAGTTCTAATGATGTGTGCTAAAAGCTTAGTGCAGGCAGCTCCTGCAGTTAGAGCATTGCTTACTTGTTTACTTTGAGTGGGAGTAAACTCATAATCCAGGGAAATACATAGTCTTTTTTCAGTCCTGAAGCTGTTAACTTAAACAGAGTGCACTGTAAATCAAGGCCGTCTGTCTTCTGAAAAAATAGGATCCAGCTCAGCCACAAGTTATGAGCTTACTACAAAAGTCTCTTTATGAAATGTTGTGCCATGCAGCAGGTCTGACTACACCATCAAAACGGTCCATTCAGACCTTAACATCTATGGGGCAGATCCCTAACTAGTGCTCGTTTTCATAGCTATGAAACTTACCGGCAAGTGAGATCTGCTTCTGAGTCTGTTAGTCTCTCCCAGAATGATGATGACAAAAACAAAGCTCTTCAAGGGTACAGAAAGGAGAAGAAATTAAATGAACAAGAAGAATGAAACCCAGTTTGATGCAGTAAAAATTGCCTAGTTCAGTGGTTCTCAACCTTTTTAGACTCAAGGCACGCCTTATTCCCCCCCACTTTTTTTGTTTTGACTACAGAAAAACACTAGAGCAATTCTTCCATTGCAAATAATGAACCATAACAGGTCAGAATGTTTTTAGTATTATCAATTCCTATTGCAAACTCCAGGTTTATCTTGTGAATCAATGATTTCACACTTAACAGGGCTAACATTATGTGGCACCCTTGAAAGGATCTCAAGGAACCAACGGGTTGAGAATTACGGGTCTAGATGCTCAAAATAATGTCACTCTTCCTTTGGGTTTGCATGATGGCTAGCGCAATGTGAAAACAAATCTTGATTGTTGCCTCTGCGTTCAGCCTAAATACACAAGAACCACAATCCCAACACCTCTATCAGGCAGAAATTGATGTCTATAGTATTTCAGACTGGTTCCTTGTTGGGGGAGAAATTGGGAACTGAAAGCCTGAGCGCGATCTAAGTATAATTTATGTACTTGCGTATGTATGCCAGTCCTGAACTGAGGTGGTCAAACAGCATACATGACAATTCTTTCTATCAGAAACCACAGTCCAAATCCAAAACTGAGGCTGAAGACTATTTCTCTTGTAACCAGGCAGGAGACAGTTGCTCTACCCAGAACCTTGCAACCCCAGACTAACACCAACCAGCGTGTCGTCCCAGCACTGACCATTTGCTCTCTCATTAAAACACAGAGCTAGAAAGAAGTCACGTGAAACACCACCACCTAGTGGTCCCTGCCATAACATCATTAACAGTGGCAACATTGGTCTTATTTTGTAATCCAGCCACTATGTTCTTCACTAGAATTACCTGTAGGGCAAGCTATTAGGAAAATCACTGTGTCCGGTTTACTGCCATGGGAGAACAGATGGTTACAGCTCAAAGATACTCACTCACACTATTACAGCAGCCCCTTGAACTTTCGCTTCATTTCATTCAGTTTATGCTCAGACCTAAACGATGCTCTGGTTATCAGGCAGGAAGGGGTTGCCAGAAACACCGAGGAACAGCAGCAGAAACAGCAGAGTGGCTTTGCATCATCTCTGACACACACGTTAGTGGCTGGGGGAGGTGAGCTGTCAAAGAGATGAGCTGCCTGTAGACAGGCATCATGAGATTCCCCCTTGCTCCTAATTATGATGTAGTTTGCCTTTCTCTAGAACTGAGCTCCCCGGTGACCTGAATCTCCTTGAAAGGCAATAACAGGGATGCAAATTCTGTACATCCCATTCTTCTCCCATATTTCCTATGCAGGATAGTTTGAACCCCTTACTGCAACATGCTTTAATAACATCTTATTTACTGGCATGTCCTCTTCAAGCTTCTCTCTAGAGACACTCAGCCCAGGAGACTTCATTAGCCCACTAGGAGCCAGATGTGCCAAAATGCTCAGCACCAGATTTTCAAGCATTCACACCCCAAAAGAGCTCAGCTTCCAT
Source organism: Gavialis gangeticus (assembly GCF_001723915.1). NCBI lineage: Eukaryota > Metazoa > Chordata > Crocodylia > Gavialidae > Gavialis > Gavialis gangeticus. The sequence continues at coordinate 12,588,098 of NW_017729025.1, read as the reverse complement.
TGAGTCACTTGACTGTTAATGGGGCTAAGCACCCAGCATTTCACAGTCCACCACGCATTACCAGACTTTGTTCCACAGAGCTCAGCACTCAATATGATTGGACTCTTTGGGAAGAGACAGCTGCTTACCATACTTTCTCACATACCACATGTGCTCAAGTAAGACATGCACCTTGCCTGGGGAAAATGAAGGAAACAAGCTTCTTTTCCTTTTAAGGAAAGTGTTCAAAATCAGTCCCTTCTTTAAAGATACACACCCAATGTTCAATCACTACTTTTAGGGAATGAGGAGAGAGTAGTACGTGAATAAATATGGTATTTTAATATCCAGATGAAAGCAGACCTCTTCTAATATTTCACAGATTTCATAGACATTCAGGCTGGAAGGGACCTCAGAAGATCATCGTGTCCAGCTCCCTGCCCCAGGGCCAGGAAGTCAGCTGGGGTCATAGGCTCCCAGCAAGCTAAGCATCCAAATTTGTCTTGGAGGTGTTCAAAGTAGTGCCAGATACTTGCATCCAAGTATGGTTGCCAAGCAATCTGGGATATTTAGTTCCAATTTAAGCCTCGCATTCAAAGGTAGAGAAACCACTGCTATGTATGTGAAGCCTGGTGTACCTCTGAGTGCCAGTCACCGAGCAAGAGATGAGCATCCCACGCTGTTCTTCCCGACTGATTCCTCCGCTTTCTGTTCATACCGAACGATAATGTTCAAGAGCTGGCATCAGTGTAGCTGATATAAAAAAAAACCCCAACACTTGAAATACTCAGTGTTTCCTTAATATACTCATGAAAGTCTGAAGTGCTCTTCTTGTCATGGGCTAGGAGACTGGATTGTGATTCTACTCACCAGCATGTGTTTAAGAGAAAGGAAATATTTAAAAACTTCAAAGAGGAGAATGTGAAAAACACCCAGCAGAGCAATGTCTCTAGCGTATCAGTTTGCAGCACCAGTAAGTCAGTCAATCTCAAGGGAAAAGGAGATGAGCTCCAGTAAGTCTCTGCTGGTGAACACAGGACTGGAAAACTGGGTTGCATGCCCGGTGGCTGACTAAGGGCCGGTTCAAGCCCATCATTAGTCAGAATCCTTATCTATCTTTTGAACCAAACCATGACGAACAATCGAATCGCTTCCCCTTTTTCAAATGCCGGTTGGCAATATATTTCTCGCTGCAGATGTGCCTTCTGCTTTGGTTGAAAACAGAAAATAGGATTTATGAGCAAAAACTGAGGGCAGTGGGAGGAAAGTTGGCAGCACCTGTAAAAAGGTGCAATATTAAACCAAGCAAACCTCAGGCTCCCCTGCAGTCTAGTGAAGCATTGTTTCTCATTCCTACACAGTGCCCTGTTTTCCTCGTTCAGGCTAGCCCAGAAACAAAAATATAGCGAAGATATTCTCAGGGCACCTCTGATCTGCCTGAAACCAGAAATTACTGAGACAGTTGTGAGGCTTCTAGACTGCTTTTTCTCCCCAGTGCTTTGTACAGTACCCTGTTATTTCAGTGAAGAGGATTACGAGGGAATACTGTTTGCTGAATGTGAAGAATGGCAGCTTAATGTTGTTTGTTAACCACAGAACTGCTCAGCCCGGCAAGGTCCAGATATCCAAGGAATAAAAATATAATGGCAAATTCGGGGCAATTATTTTATTTAAATACAAGGAGTGGGAGGGCAGGCAGGGAATGGTTACTTATTGACAGGAGATACAGAAAGCTCAAAATCTGAGATCCTTTCCCCCCAAGTGCTGAAATAGGTATTTTTATTCGGGGCTTTGGGTTTGTTTGGTTTTTTTTGCAGGGACGGCTTGACCCTTCAGCAGTAGAAGTAGCAAAGATCAAAACAGTGCCATTTAGCTACTGCCTTGAGCAGACAGTGGCAAGAACCCATATATATCATTGTGAAACTCTCAGCTTTCACTGAGGAAAAATGTACATTTCCAGCCCCCAGGGTTATGAAGAAAAGTTAGGAAATGTGAAGAGTAGGAAAAACTAGACAGCAGCTACAGAGTTCCCAAACAAATCTTTGTAAGGCCTCTGGAACACATTCATGTCATGGGGCAATGGGATTTGATCCCCAATCCCAACGATCACACAACCTACCATGCCATGTGTGCATAGCAGGAGATGTAATGTTGAGATCAGGGATCAGATCCCAATTGCACCATTACTACTTGCCAGTGCAGGGGGAGCCCAGAGTCATGGTCCTGGGCTCCCCTTGCACTAGCAAATTGAAGCCCAGCACAAACCAGGAGATCCTGCGGATAGGATGGACAAGTAGCTGATTGTTGATCTTAGGCCTGGGACCACACCAGAGCAGGCTGAACAATGACTGCACCAGAATCCCCAACCGGTTCTGGTACGGTCCCAGGGCTGAGACCATCAATCAGCTACCCTACCACACATTCAGTTTAAGGCACGACGGGAACCAGCCACAAAAATATTACACATATTTTGTGGAATATTGTTTTGTAGCTGGTTCCTCATTTCATTGTGCAATGAATTGCCTGAATGTATGGCCAGGTTACTAGTTACTTTTAATTGCATCTTAAGTGAAACATCTACCAGGGACCTAAGAGTTCATTATTTTTAAGCGATTTTCAATACACCTTGACACTTGACTCATTGTCAGTCCTTTGTCGCATCCTTTTCTTTCTTACATAATTTGTGTCTAATTCCTAAAAAGGGAAATAACCATCCATCCTAAACAGAGCAAAAGCAGGAATACAATAGAAACAGACTATACAATCAAAAGGAAAATAGTAAATTCAAAACCTTGAAAATTTTGCCTGGGAACACCGTTCAGCTTTTGCTCAAGTCTCAGAAACCTTAGAGCAGCAGTAAACATTTTCAGCAAGAAGCTAACATTCATCTCCATCATGATTCAATCAGGTACAGGTCTGATCTCCCGGTGACAAAGCCAACAGTGGGAGCACCAATAGCAGTTACTATCTGCTGTGATGCTCCAAAAAACAAATGGGAAAGAAAGAGATGCTGTATCATGTCAAATCAGAAAGGAAAATGCCTATCGGATTGCTTCCAGCTGTGACGATTCCCATTTCATCACCTTCACCAAGAGCATTTTCTCAGTTATTCAGTGCCCTCACCAGCAAGCCTTTTCTGAGGGCACTGAAATCATTAGGAGTTACCAGGCTTTGGATTATACCCGAGCAGCATCAATCGCCATCCACATTGGGTGCCATTTATTCCAAGCCCTGACTGTGATAGATGGGGAGCTGCTCTGTAACAATTTATGAGTATTACATGTGGAGCTGGTTATTGAGATGTTTACTGTATGAATAAATTAATTCAGTTTAACGGAAGGGTGGCTGTAAGGAACAAAATCAGGAAGGGAAGAGGAGTGGCTCAAGACAAACTACTTCTCAGCAAACACTTGTGAGTCATTAGATAATATCTAAAGTATTGAATCTGATGCTTCTGCCTCCTTGAATCAGTCCAGAGAAGATCAAGATAATTACAGCACTTGGAGAACGGACTTCTTCACAAAAGGAATGGTGGCAGTTCAGGGCAACTAGAGTGATGCACAGATAATTGAAAGAGTTAGATCTGGCAAGGCTGCAATCTGAGGATAGTAGGACTTTAAGAAAGAATGGTAGGTGCCCACGTTATCACAAGGGCACCTAAGCCCTGTTACCTGCTCGAGTCAGGCAGCAGTGCCGAAGGGCTGCAGAGTTCCAGCCTGCAAACTGCGAAGCTCCGGGCTGCTGCTGAGGGAATGAAAACCCTCTGTGCCCCATTAGAAGAGGGAGAAGCCAAGTGACCAAAGGGTCAGACCCTAAGAGCTGAATGTCAGGATCTGTCATGGGCCAACCCCTACCTACCACATGTTCAACTTAAGGTGCAATACAAACAAGCCACAAAGATGTTCCACATTAGATGTGGCATAACTGTGGCTGCTTTACTGTATTGTCATGCCATAAGTTAACGTGGCCAGTTTACTTTTTAAGATATGATTAGCAGATTAATCACATCTTAAATTGTTACATGCATGTAACAGGATCCCACTCTAGTGGTGGCCATGATACCCCTGGACCCCCCTCAGTCCTTATCATCTTCACTGTCTCTTGCTGTCTCTGGGCAAACTCCCTTTCTCCTTTCCTACCATGCCTTGATGTTAGTATGATTTTAGAAAATGGGAGGCTAACTCCAGGGCTTCCCATGAGATCTTACTCTCTACCATGTAGGTGTCACCATTCATCACCTTAAGGGCTAATTACACAGGCTTTGTGTTGCCCAATACCCATGCCTCATGCATCCTGATCAAATCATAACCACCCCTACAGGACATGGGATCCTGCCTCTGTTCATCCTTACACCAGCCCCTCCCTGGGCTATAGGCCTTCTGGCTCCCTAAGCTTTTGGCTGTGGCCCTCCTGGCCTTCAGTCTCTCAGCTCCTAGGCCAGTGGGAGACCACTGGGATTTCCAGCTCCTCCAGTTTCTGACTGTGGCCCTTCTTGGCTTTGGCCTTCCCTGAGCCCTGGCCCCACTCCTAGGTCAATGAAACCTATGGACCTTCTGGCCCTGCACACTCTGTCTGGGTGGACCCTCTTGCCCTCTCTCCCTGGGCCAGCTGGGACCTCTTTACCTCCCCTTAGTCCGTTCTACAAACCATCAGTATTGCTTACCCCAGCTCAGATGTTAACCAGGAGCCCTGCTGCCCTGAAGCCCCCTCTCCATGGCCCTCAGGGCTAGACTGTCTGCCCAGATCCAGCTCCAGCCTTACAGCTTGATAACCCAGCCTTATTATAGCTTGCTTGATAGCCTCATGTGACTCCTAATTGCTCCCTGGCACACCCACATGCTGCTTCCAGGCAGCCTGCCTTCTCTTAAAGTAGCAGAAGCACAAAGCCAATGGCCTAAGGTAGCCCAAGGGAGATTGGCATCGGATTGGCACAAGTCCCTTTGGATACTATTTCACGAGCATCAAAATATGGCCAGCAGCAATAACTAATATCACTCCTGTCTCAACATAAGCACCGCCTTCAAGCAAGAACTAATCAAAGGAGAGAAAATTACAACTTGGATAACTGGCCATTTATCTAGACAACAAACAATAGGAGAGTCTCACCTTTCATCCTCATCCACCAAAAGAAATAAATATATCCATATGCTGGGAGGTAGTAGAAGTGACTGCCTTTGACCTGAAGCTATAAACTAGTTTTCAAAATCATACCAAACAACAATATTCCCTCCCAAGCATAAAATCCCTCTCAGTATTGTTATGGCTCATATTTATGAAAGCTTAGTCATGTGCTTTCTTATAATCCAAGGGTATCATAGAATCATAGGAAAGCAGGACTAGAAAGGATCTCCAAACAATCCCATACAAATCCATTGTTTAACAAATTAGCGAAACTACACAATCAACCCCGACACAACCACAAGACATAATACCCAAACCTGTGACAGGTAAAGCAGCGGGACCACAGTGGCCAACATCTGCTGCTGCAAAGCTTGCTGATATATGCTCAAGAGACCAAAGAAGAGGACCACAGGCCTCCTCACTACAGAGAAAGGTGAAAACCCCCACAGTCCACACCAATCTGACCATGAGCTAAAACTCCTTCCTGACCCCAAATAAGGAGACGTCTGCCAGTGAACAAAGGAGCAAGAATGATTAAATAAGGAATCTCCAGGTTTAAGTCCCTGCAGGAGCTCTGGCGCACCCCAGTCAAAATCCCCAGCCATAGCTTCAGCCAGCACCCAATGCTTCTGAGGAAGACAAAAAAAAATCCTGACATACATAGCAGTTGAAGGGGAAAAAATACTTTCCCAGCCCCATGTGGTGTGGCAACCTGCAAAGCCAAGAAGTATGGGAAATACCCATAGTAAAACATAGGCTAGCTACTCCTAGATCATCCCTCATTAAACCTATACATCTCATTAGTGTTACACTTGAGGACCCGAATGATTGCTTACCCCATAAGGGAAAGAGAAATTTATTTTCGGTCTTGTTTCTGGACTTGACACCAACCGTGTCACCACCCTCACCAAGCAGCAGCACCCACCCCTGAAGGAATGGAGAACCAAGTGGCATACTTGCTTGTGATTTAAATGCAAGTGTATTGATTATTGACTGTATACCAGATTAAGTACATATTAGTCATCACTGATGCCTTTCCTAGCTTCGTAGCCTGCCTCTGTCAGCATGGTCTGTTAGGCACTGATCATGTCTGCAACCTACAGAAGGATTCTCCTCAATTTCACTGGGCTTTGAAATAAGCCATATATAGTCAGATGTTTTGGGGCTTTGTACTCCTGCCGTTCCACTGAAGTCACATGTTCCATCATACATGAGAGCAGATTTGGGGGGCTCAGTGCTCATATACACGTGCAGGGAGGCTGCCCCGATGCACTGTTCAGTGTCGAAGCAGACCTCGGTTAATCAAGTCTGCTGGAGTGTGGTAATCGCCACGCTCCAACCAGCTCCAGTGTCACTTGTATCAGCATCCCCACGCTGAAAAATGGTGGCGGGGCACTTTAGTTCAAAGCGTCCAGCTGCCATTTTTCAGCACAGGGACACTGATACAATGTGATGCTCTGGACACTTTTAATTAGCGCAGCACTAATTAAAGCACACCCCTGCCTCCCGGAGCATGTCAATAAATGCCCTCTGTGACCACCATAGAAACAAACTGATGGAACAAATTAAGGTGGTGGATTGGATGAGAGGTGTGGCCGGGATTTTGGGAGGGATTTTGTTATATTGCGAACCTCTCTGCAAGAAGGATGCCAGCACTGAGATCCTGCGAGGTGATCCAAATGGCAAGAAAGCACTCCAGCTGGTTTGGAAAGCTCCCAGCTGTGTGTCTGTGTGAGAAATCTGCTACTTGGTTCTCCATTCGTTCAGGGGTGGGTGCTACTGCCACTGGCTGCTTCGTGACTATGGTGACACCACTGGCATCAAGTCCAGAAACAAGACTGAACATTAATATCTCTTTCTCTTAGGGGGTAAGCAATCATTTGGCTCCTCAACTGTAGGAGTCACAACCAAGTCACAAGCAGTAGCCCGGAAAGTAGAATAATAATCTGGTTATCAAAGCCACTAACATTCAACTAGGCCAAGAATGAAAAACTGCTTTGTGGAAAGTATGCAACAATAGCTAAAAGAAATAACGTTTCTGAAATTGTAAGAATTAAGTTGTAGGTAATCAGCCAGAAGTCAACTGAAATACTAACGTGCTCTTGAAGTGGCCATGGCAAGCTGCAGAACTGTAGCTAAAGCAGGCCCCAAACCTGCTCCAGAGTGAACGTTTGCAGATGCTGCTCAGTCAGCAAAGTAAAAGAAACAGAATATGGCAAGTCTCAGTCCCAGAAAGAGTGGGGAAGGGGTAAGAAGTCCTCTCTCCCAAAGTTGAACTTCACAAGGATACAGACCCCAGCTAACTGGCATCTTAAGTCCACAGAAAAAACTGATGGTTCAGTCCATTTCCCAAAGTATCGGTGAAACAAAGACATTTGAACAACACCACAGAATATTTATTTAAATAGGCATATATAAATAATGTGTGTACATAGGGGGAATTTTGAAAAGATCTCAGGAAATTTAAGACAACCTGCTGCCAGCCTGCATGTCACCTTCCTCCTCCCTCCTGCATGTCCCCCAGCTGGGACAGGTGAGAGTTTGTATTGTGCTGTTGGAGGTAGCTAGATAGGCGCAGAGACAAGCACTTCCTCTTCTGCTTTGGGGTGTAATCAGCAAAAGGTTGTTAGAGGGTTGAGAGTGAAATTAGACCAGTGAGCCTATTCCAGTCATGAACTGAAAGTTTTATTGGGCTACGCAACGGCTTATTTACATCGACGAAGACAATGCTTACGTAGCCTTGGATCCAAAGGAAGATAGGTCTGCTGGCTGGATGTCGCTGCTTCTTTAGGGACTTTGGTTGACGTAGGTTTTCTTTCACAGTTAAGATTGTTAATGATCACTAATGATCTGGATTCGAGCATCAGATACAGACTGACAAAGTTTGCGGACAACACTAAACTATGGGGGAAGACAGTCACACTGGAGAACAGGTTGGCGATACAGGCCAACCTGGACAGCTCGCAAGGTGGGTGGACCAAAACCTGATGGCATTTAATGCAGAGAAGTGCTCGCTAGCACCAAGACCGGAAGAGACTTGGGGGTCTTGATTGGCCACAAGATGAACCTGAGTCACCAATGCAATGCCGTGGCCAGCAAAGCAAACCAAACTCTAGCATGCATCCACCAATGCATCTCAAGCAAAACCAGGGACATCATCCTCCCGCTCTACTCGGCCTTAGTGAGGCCACAGCTGGAGTACTGCATCCAGTTTTCAGTCCCCCAGTTCAGGAGGACATGGATTAGTCTGAGAGAGTCCAGAGGAGAGCCTGTAAGGCTTGCTCTCTTGGCCTTTGACTTGTATGGTCAAAGGCCAAGAGAGCAAGCCTTACAGGGAGAGGCTGAGGAACATGGGACATTTCAGCTTGGTGAAGAGAAGGCTCGGGGGGACTTGGTGACAGCCTATAAGTACATAAGGGGGGTGCACCAGAGCCCGGGTGAACAGTGGTTCACCCGGGCTCCCCAAGGGATAACAAGGTCTAACGGCCACAAATTTCTGGAAGGCCAATTTAGACTGGACATAAGAAAAAACGTATTTATGGTCTGAGTGTCCAGGGTCTGGAACAGACCCCCCCCAGAGGTGGCGCAAGCACCTACTCCAGACTCATTCAAATGGTGTTTGGATGCTTATCTGGAGGGGGTCATTTAACCCCAGCTGACTTCCTTCCTATGGAAGGGGGGCTGGACCCGATAATCACACAAGGTCCCTTCCAGCCCCTAATGTCTATGAATCAGGAAAGTCTGATTTTATACAACTTGACCACAGATTATACACCTAATATAGGTTTTCCCTATTTAGTTACATTTTTGTGCTGAGGCAATTGCTATTTATTTCCTTATATTATAAGGACACGTGAGTGTTATTTCCAGCACACGCTCACTATGTTACACAATCCTACTTCCATAATTTTACTAAGCATATGCTATCACGGCTTCTACTTAAATCAGGCTAAGCCAGGCCAGAACAAGGCCTACATTGCATGTATAGCCTACAAACCCATCTCTTGCCTCTTTCTCTGACCTGGGTGGTAGTAATACTTTACTTGTTCAGAGGGAATAGAGGACCATTGGGAAATGTAATTGTATCTCAATTTGGTGTACAAAAAGAATAATCATTAAAACAATCTGTAACTGTCCCTTAATTTGCATCTAAGCTTTCAAGAGAGTCCTGACCACAGACAGGCTGCAATCTTGTCTCTCTAAACACCAAACAGCACCGGGGTTTTGGTAGTGTTGCTGTTGACCTCCACAGCCCTTAAACCTGTGCTCCTTTATAACCATGTGTACTGTGGATTCAATGAGGCCATTCCACTTATTAAAATTAGGTGCCAACATAAAAGCTTTGCTGGATCAGGTCCAAGATGAGAACATAATTTAAATTAATCTAAGGTGTGTTATGCAAACTTTCCATCCATTACTGGCACCCATAAAAGCTAGTGAGATGCTTGCTCAAACCCAGCTAAGTGAAATCATCCAATTTCAAACACGCATGCAAGAGGCATGAACAAAATACAGGCAATTGTCTTCACACCGTGGGCCAGCACTTCCCAGATCAGGAAGTACAAAGGACTGCACAGCACGACAACAATGTGCGCAGCACCCCTGGAGGAGGTCTAGTCGGACCATACTGGAATCATTCCTAAAACCTTCCAGAGCTGCTAACCTATAAAGCACTTCAAAAATAAGCCCCCTGAAGTTCATTTCTCCCATTCCCCCCACCAACAAAAAAAGGCAAAGGCAGACAAAGAGACAAAGACACTCTTCTGCAGTCTTGGATCCAAACTCTTTTGACATGCTGGTCAATGGGAAGAGACTGCAAAAAATCGCTATTCCTTTTAAGCCCATCCTTTTGTCACACACATTTGCACGGCGACACTAAAGACCGAAGCGAGAAGGGTGGCAGCTGGATTTTAACTTATGAACCAGAGGCAGTACCTCTTGTCGCTGGACTTCTTTCCCCAGCTTCATGTATTCAAAGCTGTCATGTCAGTACCACACCCCAGACAACTTACGCCACCCCTGGATCCCTGGGCACTTTTCCGCACAAGGCAATTGGCTTTGAATACAGACACGGTAATAACACTTGACACCGCTGTCACCACTAACTCATATTCAAGTCACAGCACCCTGCAAAAGTACTAATGTACTTTACGGCACAGGATCACTGTCACGCCCAACATGTGATCCTTTCTGCGGTGCAGCACTGCTGCAGGCAGCAACCCTAAACAAGATTTGTTTAAGATGGGAACTGAAGGCCAGTTTATTCAGGTGAAGCCAGAGGAGGGATTTGAGCTGGCAGATTGGAACCGTTGAGCTAGGAATATCATCCGTAAGGTCTCCGGCAGTGAATTTTGAATCTATTTAGCTGAAAATGAAGCAGCACAAGGGAAAGCGGGCACTGCTGCTGTCCTGCTAGGGTGATGGACAGATCCTTATGAGACTCCATGTGGTAACGAGTTAGACGTGGGACCAGGTGGCATATATTCTGCTGAGATCGGATTTCCAGAATTGCTCGGCCGCCTGTTCAGCCTCCAAATGAAGCAGCCAAGACAATCAGCCCCCAAGAGTTCTCATTGTGGCCTGCCGGTAATTTATCCTTGTGACTCTCAGCTACAATGAATCCTGACTACAAAGCCAGAAGGCAAGCCAGTTAGACAAATGCAAACAAAACACTTAGGAAAAATAACACAGCAGTGTGGCAATAAGTCCAACCTATTGTAATGATCATCCCCCAACGGTACACTTAGAACAATGAAATATAAACCCATGGCCCCCCAGAGTGAAGAGTTTCTAAAACCAACAGTTCTTTCATGAAAAAAGATGCTGGGTTTAGATGCAATTCAATCCAAGCTGCAACGAGGTGAGCACACAAAGGTCATCTGTATTTTCAACCAGATTTTTTTTTATTCTATTTTATTTGCTGCTTGAAGCAGGAGCAAAACAATTAACAAGGCAGAGGCCAGGCTCCCCTTCGTGGCACGTTCTGTACCTGTCAAGGGAGGTGCTAAGCATGGGGACAAAGGTCCACGCGAGACTTGCTAAGTGCAACTGTGCATTTCCATGAGACAATGGACAACAGGAGATAAATTGCATAGACCCCCCCTCTGGTTAGCAGTACAGCTCACAGGTGTACTTCTCCACCACTCCCCCTCTGCTCTTGGGAGCGGTGCTTTGTGACAGGTCTTTAGCAAGGGTAGCACTCTATACCTTGCACCAGCTTGGCTCAGCTGGCTGGCATGTGAAGCAGGGCAAAAATAATGCTCTGCCTGCTCTTCACCCACTTGCTCCTCATCTGCTTAGAGCAGAAACACTGGCCTCCCTGGCCCTCCCCTCCCCAGTGCTCCCACCATGCCTGGACCCAAAGCCCAAGGAACTGTAAGGCAGCCACCCATAGGTTACAAAGGGAAGGGTCTTACTGGATGGTTCATGACAGTCAGGTGCCATCTGCCAGCAAATATCTGGAGTGGACACCTACTCCTAAAAGAGCACAGCGCAAACAGCAAGTCATGCCAAATGGAGTGTGCTACCCTTTCTGTTTAACAATACATTGGATTACTATAACTCGAGATTTTTTAAATCAATTGTTCCTTTCCCCTACCCTCTGCAGGCACACAAGCTCTATTCTGCACAGACGATGAACCAAATCCAATCCATGCCACCGATTTCAGTAAGTTTAGCTTTCTAGTTCCCCCCCAAAGTCCCTAGATGCACACATCTTCAGATGTGTGCGCGCCCTGCACATATACCCAGACGTGCCCTGCCGTTCTCCCCCTGGGCTCTTGGGAGTAAGAGAGCGGGCACCCAAGAGGTTTCCGCTTAAAACCACCGTGCAGCAGAGTATACAGAGCTGCTGCGATGCTGCCACTGGGGTCCAGTCCCCAGGGAAGAAAGCGTACGCTGAACACACGCCAACTCCCGAACCTCCCACTCTGTCTTCACTCAAGTCCTTGCTCAGGCAAGGCCTGTCATTCTCTGAACGATCAAGTAATGTTCCCATTGACTTAAGCACCACACTCAAATGTTCAGACTCACCTCCCAGATGCGTTTTACCAGTGGCAAGTTCATAAGATACACCGTGCATGAGCACAGTCCGAAGTCCACTGAAGTCAACAGGAGGATTGAAATGGACTTTGGTGGGCACTGGTTCAAGCTGTAAGTGCAGAGGAAGACCCTGTCCTGTATTAAATGACCCAGGAGACCTTTTCCCAGCGCTATCACCTTCAAAGACAAAATCACGCAAAGCCAATTTTGAAATATTTAAAAATAAAAATCCTTCCAGGCCAGGATCAAAAACAAGAATTTGTTTCTCAAGAGATTTTTTTTTCCTCGACAAAGCCAAGGACAGCTGAATAGAATAAAAGAGCCGGCTCAGCTCCCGTCATAACACCAGTAGTGCAGCAGCTAGTGAGTGCTAATGGCAGAGCAAGACAGAAGTCATCTTTTACCCCTTGAAATGCCAACATGCAGAAAAATAAGACTCCCAGGCCTCTAAAAAACAGCTTGTGTAAGCATTACTGTGAACTCTTTTGCCTAAGTGGATCCTCTATTACAGCAGCAAAAGTCACAAGGACCAGCTGCTTCTGCGGCTGTCAACACAATGGCCTTAAATAGAGATTAACAGGCAAAGATAAAATACAAGTTAAATGTGGCTGGTCTGGTTCTCTGCTCATCCCGATGTAAACCTTTGTGCTTTCGGGCATACGGCAACCTCTAACAAGTGAGAGGTTGGAAAGAAACTTGCCTCAGGTTATTCCATCAATACCAGCGGCTGGGTTTCTTGCACACTCTTGTGAAGCATCTGGCAGAGAGAGAGAGTACTGGACTACTGTAGACCAATCCAGTGCGACAACTGCTATTTTCCTTTGTAAATCAGGTAAGACTTCATGGAAACCAACAGACTTGAGCTGACAAAGAACTGAGGAGTGAATTGGACACATGACTGCTTATTCCTTTGTTAAAGTTGTGGATTAAGTCTAACACTAACAGGTACATCTTTATAAACCTCTATAATTTTATTACATTTAAATTATGGAGCCATTCCAGCATTAAGCTTCGACATGCATGGCAGGTATTTACTTCGAACTTCCTCAGAAAGGCTGTATCCCTTGTGAATTTTCCCCATATAACTCATTCTCTATCTTAAGCACAATTTTGTTTGCAGCGAGTTCGCTATAAATCAGATAAAGGTACAACAGATGAGAGACTTTTTCCCCCATTCAGAAATACATCTGGGGGGTTCCTTCTCAAAAGAGACTGGTCTAGAAAAATCCAGATGTCTCTTATTTGGTTGTCCTAAATGAGAACTAGCACTGGGATATCTTAAGAAATGTTTTCACATGGCCTTCTTTCACTTCACGAAGACAATTTGTAGAAATTATTTCATAAATCTCTTCAGCAAATAATGCTTAGTCTGCAGATCATACACTGTGAATTTTCACAAGCCTCATTACCTTGGTTAAAAACATTTGGAAGTTGCCCAGAAGAGGACTCGTGTCTGAGTATTTGTAGCCATCTCCTTTGGAGCTAGTCAGGATATGACGGTAACTCAAGACCCCATTAGTCTCAAGTCACTTTAAAAATCACAGGATCATTGGGTGGGGAAAGGCCGGGAGGTCCTCAGGAGGTCATCTTCTCCAACCTCCCTGCTCAAAGCAGGATAATCCCATCCTCGTCTTAACCATCCCAAACAAGTGTTCATCTAACCTGCCCTTAACTTCCAAGGATGGAGATTTCACAACCCTCCTTTGCAGGCTCCTTTTAAACATGCAAGAAGCCAGATTCATTCACTGCAAGGAAAGGCTCTGGCATTTCAAGAAAATACAGGTTTAGCTCAATTTATGTGGTGCATACGTTCCCAGAGAACGGCGCATAAATTGAATTTGCATAAAGCAAACCCTCTTTACAATGTAATAAATAGGGATAGGTTCCCATGGCGGTGAGGGACAGAGTGAGGCTGGGACTAGGGAAGGGGTGGAGGGAGGGGTGATGCTCCCGGGGCTGCACAAGGCAGCAAAGCAGAGGGAAGAGCGCGGCACTCACCCCAGCCCTGGCTGCACCGGCCCCGGGAGCAGCCGACTCCAGCTGCCTACACCACGGCACGGCACGGCACAGCACAGCCCAGGCGCTGGGGTGAGCCCAGGCGCCGGGGGACAGGCGGAGCACGGTGCAGCCCAGCGGCTAAAGGCTGCTGGTGCCAGCCGCTCCCGGGGCCACTGCAGCCAGGGCTAGGGTGAGTGGGGTCAAGGCCCTTTCCCCTCCCCCACAGACTTACCTGGGAGGCACCCATGCTGATCACGTAAGAGCAAATTTACCTCTCATATAATGAATGATGAGTCTAAGTATGCTCATTGCATAAGAGTGAATTCACATACAGAGAACTCACATAAAATCGAGGGAAACCTGCATCTCACAAGTGGTGCTGGCCCTTACAAAATGACCCAATCATCTTACTGATTTCCACCCAGGATGGAAACAGGAAAGCAAGGGGTGCTAGAGAAATGGTGCTCGCCTCTATCCGCAAGTGCTCTCCCAAAACCCCTTGCTGTCCAAGTCTCCTTAAAGACCAGCAGAGCCTGTTAGGGAAACAAGAAGAAAGCCCGTCTCTCTTGCCTACATTACAGTTCTAGCACAAAAAAACCCTTAGAAAAATCATTCAGAAAAGAACAACATATATTGAATTTGATAGAATGACAAAAGGAGTGGGGGGAAAGGGAGAGACTGACAAGTATCACAGAGGAGCGTGGAATAAAGAATATCATCTGAAAGGAAACACAAGAGACATGGACCTGCATAATGCAAGCATCAATTAGGAAACCAAGACCATTTGTAGGATAACACGTACAGAGCATCACACAATAGCTTCAGACTTGGCTTTGGTGTGTGCCTATTTGAGGCACGAGCAGAATGAACTCTCTCTGGCTGCCCCCGAGAAAGGCCAGCCAGCCTGGGCCCTCTATGTATTTCCATGAGGCGGCAAGTGAAAGTTCAGAGGGAACCGGTGGCAGCATTTCAAGAACTGCAGATAAAATTGCAGAGGGACCCGGTGCGTGCGTGGGGATGGAGCCCGTGCGCCACATGAGTATCCCCGAAAGCTCTTTTGAAAATACAAATAAAAAGAAATGCCGGTTACGGGGCTCAGAGACCTGAAGCGGAACAGCCTGTTCTCAGGAGCGGCCCTGTCTGAATTTTTCACAACTGCACAGCCTAGTGAGCTGTCAAGCTGTCTCCTGGTGAAGAATGGGGTTGTGTCTGGCACAGGCGTTCTCAACACAGCAGGAATTAATGCTTCTGTTTGCACTGGCATTGGTGTAAAACAGGAGCAACACTGGTAAAGCAGGGGGGCTCAACCCTTAGCTAGAACTAGCAAGCCAGCCAGACCCCCTGGAGGACAGAAATCATGGGGTGCAGTGAGAAGCACAAGTAACCTCATCTGCCCTGGCATCTAGAACTGTTCAGGAGCTAGTGCATCCTGTGAGAGCAACCTCCAAACTGCTCTACATTACATCTCCTTTCTACAGCCCCCAATAAGCCTTGAGGGATGGATAACAGCCACGAAGTGCACATCAGCCACACTCCGTACTCTGCCTCCTACCTAACACTGTCCCTTTAAACTCTATATCCAAAGGGAAGGGAGAAATTACTTCCAGAGCAAATTCCCAATGGTCCATTTCTATGTCCTTTGAGCCCTTAAAAGCAACAGAAAAATAATCCGAGGCACTCTGGAGAGTCAGCTACATGGATTTCACTGCATTGGGAGCCTTTACCAAATTACTGTTTCCTAATTTATCCTCCCCTTGTGTAGAATCTCTTCTCTGTACTTCATGCACCCACTGGGGAAAAAAGAAACAGGAAATCCAGTGGAGAAAGCTTGATGGTTTTAGTCTGTCTGTGCATTGGCCCCTGATCTTCACAGACAGCACCTAGAGAGCAAACATTTGAGTCTACAGGTTAAAAAAATAAAGTTGTAGCTACCATAAAAAAAATAGCAGGACACACTGCCCAATAGCAATACCTCGTGGGAAATGATGGAAGCACCACAACCCAAGACATTTAAAATATATTTGACCCATTCAATCATGACCTACTGCTTGCCCAAGTCCCAAAAGGGGTAGAAAAGCAACCCCAAAGGGGAAAGTGTTGGGGTTCCTAGTCCATAATCAAGATGCATATTGCAAGGTATAAGCTTAAAGACTCACATTATTGTACAACTGAAGAGCTGTGATTTGCCTTCTGTTGGCTGAACAGGGATGGAAACTGGATGTGTGCATCCGACGCTCAGAGAACGAAAACCCACCCAGGAACTAAAGGAGCCACAACATGCTACTCACTTCCTCCCAACTGCTTGGTTGAGGGAGCAGGATTTGCCCCACTTCCCATCACAGAGCACCTGATCCAGCACCCATGGACGTCAACAGGAAGATTCCTGTTCTGCCTCCTAGGGCCGCTCTGCACGTGGGGCAGGCTCACCTTTTCAGAGCTTGGCTTGAGTCCCAGGATCGAGGGTCTGCTGTTTGATTGGTAGAGCCCGCCCACCAATCCGGAGGCAGCAAGGGAAGCAATGCCCCGCCCTTTTCCGAAGGGAGGGGGCAAGGAGCGGCTGGACCTGATTGAAGACTACGATTTGCAGGTCTGGCAGACTTCAGGGGCGGGGCCTCTGGTGTAAATAAAAGCCCAGCGTGCTCGGCACACTGCGCAGAAGCAGCGAGGGACTCAAGAAGAGCGGAGCCGAGAAAAGCTGGGGCTCTCTCCCCCAGTGGGCAATAGACCCAGGGCTCCTGAGCTGCCACTGGAGGAGCAGCCTTGGAAGCGGCGCGAGGCCGCTTAGACTGCTGATGGTGCACGGGGACAGTGCGGGGAGACCCAGCCCTGGGTGCAGCGCAAGACTGCTCGGGCCCATCATGGTGCGTGGTTTGGTGCACGGAGCACAGGCTTTAGGAGCTCCTAGTGGCGGCTCGAGCCTACAACCCCGGCAGAGCCAGCGGACCACACGATGCATGGAGCAGAGCACAGGGCAAGGGCCTTGGGGGCCGCAGTGAGGCACTCAGGCCCCATCTCCTGGCAAGTGGCCAGGTCCCACGGTGCGCAGGGCAATGCACGGGCCCCAGCCTTGGGAGCCAGGGAGCAGTGGAGGCTGCTTGGCTTAGCCACCCAGCTTCAGGACAGCCAGCCAGAGGCTGAAGGGCCTGGCTTATGCTAAAAGAGCCCTCAGTGCTGAAGCCAGGGCATGGGGAAATAGTAGTGCTGCAGCAGGAGGCCCAGCACCAGGAGTCAGCAGCAGTGGTGCAGCAACTGAGAGGGGCTGAGCCCTCGGTGCCCAGAGCAGGGCACAGGGTGGAGAGGAGCCCAGCGGTGCGGGAGAGGCCTGGAGAGGCGCTCCTGCACAGGAGACCACATTGAGCTGCGCCCAGACCACCGCCACCTGAGGGAGTGCAAGTCATTGGGCCCTTGGGTCCCACAGGGGAAAGACGTTTGGGACGGGTACCCCAGAGAAGGGGCGGGGTGAGCAGCGCCCCCACCTAGTCAAGGCCGTAAGGGGAGGGGCCCCGGTGCTTCCTGGACACCCCCCAAGGGACCCCATTGGAAGGAGGGGTATCTCTTGCCTTGGGTCAGGGACTATATTAAGGAACAGATGTTATTAAGATTGTTCCTGTTTGCACCTTATATTTTGTAATTGAAATGTTGTATTGTGATGTATGGTGTTGATGCTGCCAAAATTGTTTTATCGTGATGGGTAAATAGTGTTATTTAGGGTTTGACCTTGGTTATTGGTTAATGTTCACTGTGTAAATATATGTATATGATATTTAGTTTTATGTTTATGTATATTATAACTCAGTACATTGTATATAGTTAGGAACTTTGGGCTTGAGCTAATTCTATAGAGCAAAGAGGGATCCGCTTGAAATTCTGGAATCCCTCTCACAGCACCCCTCCTGCCCACCCATCCCAACCCATCGAGAATAAGGCACACCCTTGGGTGTACCTGGGTTACACAGACTAAATTGTAGAAGGCTGCGTATAGCCTCAGAGATATAAGGCACTAGCGTGGCTGGTGTAGTCAACACCATCCCCCTCACTCCTGGGCTCGGAAAGGATCCAAAGAAACGTTTGGAGAGCAGGATGGATGCCTGCCAGTAGGCAAGCTAATCCCTCTAAATTGTGATGGATGATAAACTACCAGAGCCACAGCCTGCGCTCCATTACTCTCAGAAGTGGAGCGATGTGAGCACCAGCGATCAGGACTTGGCTCAGGTTCCTGGCCTATTTCCACGGGTCTGTCAGGCCAAAATTACATGAAGGTTGAACTGAAGCTGACTGCGCCTATCTCTAATTTAGGGTAACAGTCACGATGGGGATGTTGCAAGTGTCCTTAAACAGAGCATTAAAATCCCCTGGAAAATTAAGAGTTAAGATTACACTGAAAAAGGGAATGCAAACACATTACAGAAATACAGCTAGGCCACCTAAATAACCTTAACTCTGCCCTAGTCACAGCATGGACCTGTATGATTAAAATAAAGATCTTGTTATGTTTGTAGTTCCAGATTAAATTCAACCAATTTTTAGAGACATTGGTTGAGGTGATGTTGCCATGATGGACCAGGAGATGCAAGAAGCAAGAATTCTTGTGGGTGGCATCTTTTATTGCACCAACTATATGGTTGGCATAGACATAGGCAAGCTTTCAGGTATCACAATGCCCTTCCTCAGACCTCTCTTAGAGATACTGTCTTACAGACAAAGTCTTTTAGAGACATTTAATTTTTAATTGCAATATAGGGGTGAGATGCACATACATTCCCCTCTACACCATTACACTCAAGTGACACATGCTGTAATTATGAAGAGGCCATGTTGAGCTCTACAGCTGTATCAGAGTAGTTGAATCCCTGTGTCTAGTGCAAATTTCAACTCAACCTCAACTATGGAAGCAAGAATGATGCTTCCTCCATGCTGCATGGGGTTTTTTCCACCAGTGCCTATGGGATGTAGGGGCAAGATTGCACTGAAAGACATAGTTGCTTGATTGTTCCAGATACAAAAAGGGCACATCTACACAAGATGCTTAATGTGCATTAGCCTAATAAAATGTGCAGTAGCACATCACAGCATGGACTGTGCTAATACACTACTGCGCAGTGTTATTAGGCTACTGCACAGCAGCGTCACTAAAAAGGCATTTGCCAGAGCTACTGCACAGTAACTCCGGTTACTGCACAATTAGTTAGTACTTCATTAAGCAAGTACTAAATTAAATGTGCAGTAACTACTGCACATTAATGAACATGTACACGTGCCCAAAGTGTACCTGGAGATGAAAAAAGTACCTACAGGGATTTTCAAAAGCACGCTAGGTACCTAATTCCCATCGAATTCAGTACCTCTAGTCCAGCGGTTCTCAACCTTTTTTGTACCAGGACCTATCTGTAAACATCAGTGGCCTGTCCCGACCCAGTGCCCTCCACTCCCGACCTGCTGCCCCCAGGCCCCAACCCCGCAGTGTGTGGGGCAGCAGGGGGGCCCCAAGCAGCCCCTTGCAGGCTGGAACTCTGCCAGTTCCAGTGGCCTGTCCCAACCCAGTTCCCCATGTTTTTCTCTTGGGAAGGAGAATCCATTTTTTAAAGTTTGCTTATCCATTTTTAAAGTTTGTTCATGACCCTTTCATATATTCTTGCAACCCACTTCTGGGTCGCAACCCATGAGCTGCGAAACGCAGCTCTAGTATATGCCTGATGGTTTGAGTCCCAGATGGGTCCTGGAGCTTGACCTCCATTAACCTAGCAAAAGGCTCACAGGGAATAACTAAGGCCCTGGATTTCCTTCCCCTGACCCTAAGACAGTGTTTGCTGGCAGGAACATAAACTGCCTCCCCTTTAAGATAGCATCAGGGCACAGAGCAACTGCACTTCATCAGCCAAGGTGGGGGTGGGAGGATGAATCTGCCCCAGTTGGTGAGCATCCTGGATGTGGGTTTGGTACCTTGCTCTCTAAGTACCAAAAGGCCTGGGTCCATCTACACCAGTATTTTACTGTCCATGGCTCCTCAAGTTATTTCACAGGATCCATAAGCAGTGTGACAGCCCCTGCTTTGGAGACCTTAAATAGATACCACGGGCAAATATTACCTATTTTCTGGGCAACCCCACTTCATAGCGGGCTAATCAATAAATAAAAACCCTAGCTGGCTCTCACCCCACAACGCTTCCCACCTAGGCCCTGACTAAGGAGAAATGGAGCAGGGAAAGGCACGGAGGAGAACAGGTGGGGCACGGGGATATATGCTTGGTTCTCTGCATTTGCAGCTCTGGGTTTGAGCTGCTCATTGCTTAGTTGGAAGGAGTTGGTTCACAAAGCACGTCTCCTGCCCAGCAAAATACACAACATAGGGTAATGCCATTTGCCTGTGCAGCTTATGCGAACGGGTCCCAGCATTACTACCCCACAGTAAGCACCAGGATGCAGCTGCTCTGAGGGGCAGACTGATGTCCTGAGCATGTGTGAGGGGTGCAGTGTGCTCTGGGGGCCAGCACACAGGCCCCTTTCCCCTCTGGAGTTGCAGACCAGAGGTACAGAGCACCCTCGGCACTCCACAGATGCCCTGGAGCTGTGCTTAGCTGTCCTGCATGGGCTGCTTGAGAAGGGCCCCATGCCCACACACCCCCCTTCCGCCTCCTCATAAGGGCCAAGAGAAAGACTGCGTAAGTTGGCACAGTCTTGATAAACCCCACTGGGGCTGCTCCAGCCCACAAGGCACCTGTGATCCACAGCCACACGGTGAATCAGGCCAGCGTTTAGCGCCAGAGGCCAAGGTGACCAGAACAGCAGCGTTCGGCAGCCACTTGCACTGCTTGTTCCTGGAGATTTAGCCCCAGGGAGCCAGACCAGCTGCAGTTCCTTATTAAAAGGGAGCACTTTACATTCAGACCCAGGATAGCAACCTGCATTAGACGCAGACAAAAGCTGCTGCAACCCCATCCCGTTTTGAAGGGCTGAGCTGCTCCAGCGAGTGCTTGGGAGCCAGGTCCACACACAACCCTGCCTCCCCCCTGCAGACTCAGCCTGGGGGGAGGAAGGGTTGTGGCCAACACTTCCTCTGGCAGAGAGGACGTGGCTGAGCCCCAGTTGCTGGAACGGGGCCATGAGCAGCCAGTGCAGTGAAGTATGCCAGAGACTGGGCTGGCACAAGACTATTGTAGGGCTAAGGAGCTGGCATAGATGGCTCCCGTGACACCTCTCAGGCCAGTTACTTCCAGTGCAGGCTGACAGCCCCGAGGCCGTCTCGACATGACCTCCCTGACAAGTCCAGGGCAAGTGCTGACAAATAATGTCTATTTGTGCAATTAGGTAGCACAGGATGCTGACAGGAAACCTGAACCAGCACCAGGCACAGGCTCTCCTGAGACTGCGAGCAGAGCTGGGATCACGCTCCACGTTCCTGCCTACAGCATCCAACTGGCGGGTATGACACAGTAGTGAGTGGATGAGGCTTGTTTCTCAACAGTGGTCCTGGGCCCAGTGGGAAGGAGGCATAGGTCACTAGGATGACTCTGAACAGTGCAAGTTGTAGCATGGGCCCCAATCCTGCTCCTATAGCAAAGCACCCATTGACCTCAACAGGAAGAAACATGTCCCCTGAGCAGGACAAGCAAGAGAAGCAGGACACGTTTTACTTCCCACCCAAACAGGGCACGGTGGGTTCCTATGACCAGCAGAAACCTCCCTGCCCGTACCCCTGTCCTCGGGTCAGCAAAACATGACTCTGAATTAGCCAAGGATCACAATTACTGAGAACTCCACCAAGGCCTCCCATTATTATGCCGCTCTGTTGTTCCTTTTTAACGAAGTGTAGGTAGGAGCTACATTTTTAGGAGTAAAATGAAGTCCTGTGCTTTTGCCTCCTTCCCAGCTACACCTCAGAGCAATCAAATTAGCGGCAATTTCGCTGGTCGTTAAAATAAAACCATTTGGTTAAAAATAATGATCATTGCTCTAAACCAGCATGACTAATCCAGTGATGCAAACCCAGTGCAATCTACTTCATTACTGTTTTAATAAAAATGATTTCACGGTTTCTTTTTATCCTCCCACAGATGCCAGCCTCTTGGTGACCAGGGAGAGTGATGCCCAAGCCCGTTCCATTAAGCAGCCCAATTCACCAGACCTCTCTGATTTACCTATGCGATTCGGTCCTGTGAACATCTCCTGGAAAAGGAAGAACACTTCAATTCTCATTGACTCGGATATTTAGGCCCTTTGAGGATCATGGCCTGGGATCAATTTTCTGCTGGCCTAACTGGCAAAAATGAATGGAGTGGCATAAGGAAAAGCTGCCCTGGCTAAAACAGGCAGGAATTTGTGCTTGTAAGACCGCTGTCAATCTCGCCGTCATGGCGCACACCACCTAAACACGGAAACTGGTAGGGAAAGCAGCCATATAGAAGATTAGGGTGGATAATATGTACTTCCCACAGGATATATTTAATCTTGGGGTACACATTCAGTTCATACTTCCATTATATGTCTTAAGCTAGTGAAGAAGGAGGCTACAAGCCACATGTTAGCTCAAGGTCTGGAGCGGTCAAGTCTGGCTGCATCGGGCTCAGAGCTTTCACACCGATGAGCAGAAAGCGCCACGTTTCAGAAAGCAACCTGACCGCCAGGAGGTAGGCACGACGTCAGGTACCGATACAGAAGAACGCAGGCCTGGGAAAGACGTCCCTGCCTGTACGAGAACATACATCAGTGATGTGCTCTGCCCATCCCTGAAGAGCTCTGTTCATCTTTCATCACTAAATCACTGATGGTTTCTGTTCCCTGAGCTCTTACATGCGTTCCCACGTACAAGCGCGCTAACGAGTTTGGCTTCAGCGGCTTATGCAAGCGAGGAATATAGGTTCATAGTCTATGGAAGGTCACCTGCCTCCATTGGTTAAAGCATCTAAGCCCAGGGGAATTAGTTTTTTAATTGATAAACTTAAGCCAGGGCCCACTGCGGTAATCACAATAGGAACTTTTCTCCCACCTAATCCTTTGCCAGCTGTTACCCTGATTATAAACCAGGCACCTAAATTATAACTTTAGCACCCTTATGCATAGGGAACCAGCTCAGCTAACTTCAGCCTTGTGAGTAGTCACACTGGCTTTAATGCATTAGGGCAACCACATCAGACCCTTAGATTGGACTTTCTTACCCAAAAAAGGGAAATAAACTGTTGAAGGAAGAACTGCAGTTTTTTTCCAGACATGTCATCATGAGCCATACAAGCTTTATTTTGCAAGTTTTGGCTATAGAATAAACACAAGACTTTGGACCTGTTGGGTGCGGCCAGATGAGCACGCACATGTCTGTTGCCACGTTTCAAAGCAGTTTGAGACGCTGCAAGAGGCACATTGGGAACAAAAAAAAAAGTTCCCTAAGCTGCATATTTGTACCACAGACTCTAAATTTGATACCAGGAAATCCCAGTATCAAATTTAAAAAAAAAAAAAAAAAAAACACGCAGGAAAAAAATGCTGTGCAGGATGTGCTCCTGGAGCGTGCCCTGAAGCAACAGGAGGCTGGGTCCTCCAAAGAGACACTGGCACCCGACCAGAGCATCTCTATGCCTGACTCCTTCCCCT
>NW_017729025.1:12555525-12559377 GCF_001723915.1 Gavialis gangeticus | reverse complement strand
AAATTTAAAAAAAAAAAAAAAAAAACACGCAGGAAAAAAATGCTGTGCAGGATGTGCTCCTGGAGCGTGCCCTGAAGCAACAGGAGGCTGGGTCCTCCAAAGAGACACTGGCACCCGACCAGAGCATCTCTATGCCTGACTCCTTCCCCTGCTGCCCCAGCACACTGCCTCAGCGTAGTGGAGCAAATAGGAGTGAGGCAAGGCTGCAGCAAGACCCAGACCCAGGCACCATCCCTGTTAAATAGGGACGTGGTGGGGATGTGGGGCGGGGGGATGGGAGGATTGTGCGTGTGGATGTGGGGTGACTGTGAGGGTGTAGGGGGGCTGCTTGGGAGGGGTGGGTCCCCTGCCCACCTGCCCCCTTGCAGAGCAGCGATGGCCATTGGGCACTCAGGGCCCGCTGTTGGCAGAGCTCCCCGTGGCACAACGTGGCCCTAGCCGCCTAGGACCACATGGCACAGGCCCAACCCAGCCCAGGGGCATGCGCCTTTGGGCAGCACCAGGTCACTCTTGCTGTCCCCCAGGGCCCCCAACACTGCTTGCAGAGGCCACATGCCAGGCTGGGCCAGGTCTTGCCTCCAAGTGCCCTGTGCACTGTCAGGCCAGGATGGCTCCACGGAGGCAAGACCCAGCCCAGCCCGACGTGCGACCCCTGCATTCGGTGCCAAGGGCCCCAGGTGACAGCAAGAGTAGCCTAGTGCTGCCCAAAGGTGCACTCCCCCAGGCTGGGTCAGGTCCACACCATGTGGCACAGGCAGCGCTGGGTCTCAGGCAGCTGGCACCATGCCGTGGAGGGCTCGGCCAGTAGCGGGCCCTGCAGGGGACCCAGCCTTCCTCCCCCCATCACACAGAGTCCTCCCATACCCACAAGCCCCCCCAAAATCCACCCCCAGACCCCACACCATCAAACCACCCCCCCAAACCCCTCACCCACATACCCAGCCATAAACCCCAAATGCTTGCAAAAGCCCCATACCCCTCCACAAACCCTACATCCACCCACAAACCCCACCAAAATTTCACCCCCCACAGTACTCAGAGCCATAAAGCAGCAGGTTGAACAACTGCAGCTGGACTCATGTCCTGGTGCTGGGACAGAGTTGCTGCCAGGGGAGAGCTAGTGGGAGCAGGCAGGGGCTGCAGGTCAAGAGTGAGGGACACTGGAGGGGCTGTGGGTTGGGAACGAAGGGCAAGAGCAGGGGCAGGGCACCAGCATATCAGTGCTGCTCAGTGCCCCACATCCTGGTGAGCAAAGGGGCAGGGCAGCTCTGATTTTTCTATGATAAAAACACCTATAGCAAACACCAAAGTGTATAGCTATTTAGAACTCGTTTATTATGATGATGGGGCACTGGAAGGCTTCCAAATTGCTTTAAAACTGTAAATATATCAATAAAATATTGCCCAACTGATCTCTCTACATATAGTGGCATTTCATTTGAATCATGGAAGAACACAGATTTTGGATATTTTAATGACAGAATTTGGGTTTTGTTAATCAGAGAATTTGCAATTTTTAAACAGAGAACACCAGGATTTCTGCTGGTGAGGCAAGTGGCAAGACCCGGGCAGAGAAGCCTGCCCAGGGCCAGCGCTGGGCACCCAGCTGGAGGGCAGATGAGGTGGCTGACCTAGCCATTTGGGGCCAAAAGGACAAGCTTTGACAGTTCAAAGTGTGCCACCACAATGAGCACATCCTCTGGGAAATAGCTGCCCAGATGGCAGAGCGCAGGTGTCAGAAGACATTACAGCAGTGCCGCACAAAGGCCGACTGTGCAGCCACAGCCCACTAGCAGCTGGCCCAGAGGTGGAGGCGACTCTGCTACAGTACCCGTACCATGGCCCAGGCAGCCATGCAGTCCCCGTCCGAGTCTGGCAGGAGTGCAGCCATGGGGTCACAGGTCCAAGGAGGCGGATGCTGTGGCAGGTGGCAGCAGGTCATGGCCAGGGAACAGCCCCCACTGCGAGACTGCTGCAGTGGGTAGAGGGTGCAGGGGCCACTCTAGGTTAGGGCTGCTTCAGCAGTCCAGCTGGCACAATGGGTAGTGTCCACAGATACCAACTGGCTGGGCCTCAGAAGCTCCTGAGGGCAAGTAGCCCTGACCTGCGCGCCAGGGCAGCTTTTTATACTGCTGGCACCAACACAGGCACTGGCCCCAGTCTCTAGCTCCCCCTGGATGAAAATCTAAGAGGAGCTAGGCAGGGTCAATTTGCCCCAAGTGGCAAAATTTGCCCCACACCAAAGTGTATATTCAGGCACATATGCTGAGGCACAAATCTCTGGCACAAATTTGTGCCACTGCTATTTGAGCAGCTGCAAGTGCACGTGCCTGCATGTGTGGAAGCACCCTTTAAGTCTACACAGATATAAACTTGTATAACTTAAGAGAAACCCCAGGCAGATGAAGGCCTGGTCCCAACATCCATTGTGCCCTTTCAAAGGCAAAATTAGCTAAAGGGAAACCTTTAATGTGCTCAAAGTCTTGAGGTCTGAGTGATCTCACTTAATTCCCCTCTTTTATACTGGTATAACTAGAATGAGAGCAGAAATAAAGCTTACATCAAGGAAAGAATTGATGGAAACCAAAGCAGGAGTCTTGATTTACTGCTGAATCTATCGTCTCCTTCTTTTGCCTTCTTTGGAAGTCACCTGCTTTATCTGTAGTTGGAAGGGCATGTATCATCTAGTGGATCTTTTAGGAGACAGAGTGAATTAATTCTGTCTGCATGACATTGCCAGGAAGTTCAAGGGGTCTAAAGATTTACACCATGTCCACTACTCAAGTGACTGATTCCATCATACTGGAAGGTGCAGGTGGGCTACTCAGAAGGGATACTGCATCCTCTTATGGCAGCAAGCCTCTTCATGGTTTCCAAATAGAAACTGCAGATAAATGTAACCCCTACTTGGCTGAAGGCAACATTTGTTCTTTTCTGTAAGAGGGCTGGGCAAAAAACAGTGGAATAACTGCCCAGAAAATTCACATACGTTTTTCTAGAACAGGGGTTCTTAACCTTTTTTGTGCCATGGACCCCTTTGGCAGTCTGGTGAAGCCTATGGACCCCTTCTCAGAATAATGAGCGTCTGTAGACAGGAAGACTGCGATCACATGCGATCTAGCGGCAGGTCTAATAACTACCGTAATTTCGAAGTAGTGATGAGCGTAAACAATATTTCGAGATATCTGCAACAACTGTAATGTGATATGAAAATATCTGCGATTCCTATTGGTGACAAAGTCACAGGTACTGCTAATACTACTGTGGTTTGTTGCCTACATTCATAATTGAAGGAAATGCTAAATTTCAGTTAGAGGTTAGCAAAAATAAAGATGTAATTTTTTTCCCATCCAAGTTCACAGACCCCCTGAAATCTATCCACAGACCCCTTGGGGGTCCATGGACCCCAGGTTAAGAATCCTTAGAAATTATTGCACATGATTTCATACTACATCAAGTTGCAGGAGACTGATTGTTTTGCACAGGTAGACGTGGGAATGACGAAAAATCCTCTTGCTGTGAAAATCTCCATGTGTGTAGCCAGTGTGGGTACCACATGTTTTATGTCAGCCCCATGCAAACATTTAGCAAGGAGGAATAAGAGCAGGTGGCCACCTAATTTGATAGATTAAGCACCAGACCATGAAGGAAGAAGTCCTAAATTCTCAACCACCTTTGCTACTTTGCTGACCTAAATAGCCCAAATAATGATGTGCAACACTCTGAAAACCTTATTTAGCATCACAGCAGCCCTGAAACGCAGGTGCAGAGCACTGTCCCGTTTTACAAATAGTATAAGCAAAGCAAAGCGGCAGGTCCTGTCAGACCACCCTGGTGGCCTTTTACGACCAG
>NW_017729025.1:12545641-12554564 GCF_001723915.1 Gavialis gangeticus | reverse complement strand
TGACCAGGAACAACGGTCACAAGCTGGCGGAGGGAAGGTTTAAGTTGGACATCAGGAGGCGCTACTTCACGGTCAGGGCGGCTAGAGTCTGGAACCAGCTTCCAAGTGAGGTGGTGCAGGCTCCCACCCTGGGGGTTTTTAAGAGGAGGCTGGATGACCACCTTACTGGGGTCGTTTGACCCCAGTGCTCTTCCTGCCACGGCAGGGGGTCGGACTAGATGATCTGCTCAGGTCCCTTCCGACCCTAGAAGGTATGAAACTATGAAAGCTCAGAGAGGTTCTGTGGTGGTAGACTGGTTTCTATGAAGAGTGGACATTTGATTTCCCCAACGTTTGTTGCATTGTGTACCACGAGCCTCTCCACCGACATTCTGTATCAGTTCTTCAATACCTATAACAACTCCTGAAAAAATGTTATTGGGCTTCACCTTCCTATATTTTTTTCCCTTTCGTAACAAAGAGATGGCTGAGGAGGTTCGGGATGGCTTGGTCATGGCTTCGACTCATTCATTTTCACCTCCAGCAGATGGAAGCAGTCCGCACACTGTCTGATGGTAAGCAGGAGGCAAGCAGGAGCTCAGGGTTTGTCCTAAGAAGTAGTTTTTTCTAGAATTGCATTTAATTTGATCCTTTCGTCACATTGTTTGAAAAGGTGACTTCTGTTGTTTGTCATCGTTACACTTTTTATTGTGAAAACATATTTGTGACGCAAAGAGCAATCTGTCCCCTGACTCCCCCTGGAAACGCTATCTTTGGAGCTTATTTCCCCCATGCCTCTTCTTCAAGAAAGAAGGAAATGGGAGTGGGAGCAGCAGCTTGTGCACACAGCATTACAGATTAGTCTCATTCTTAATTCTAGCATTTGTTCACCCTGCTGATCCAGAACTCCTAACATCTTGCAAATTATATTGGTGTCTGGCTGCCAGGGATCATGCTGATTCAAAGTTTTGCCATAAAAGCTAATTTTATGATTAAACCTATAGAGTTCTTGGAGCCAGACTGTCTATAATGTTGTCATACTCACCACATCGAGCTGCACACATCTGCCAACACTACCAGCACTTGTAGATACCTAAGTGTCCCATGGAAGCCAAGCCAGAGAGTCCTCTACTGGAATCCAAGGGCAATGACCACCGGGCCACAAAATCCAAGACAAAGCTTCCCGCTTGTTATGTCTGAAGAGCAGGGACAGCCCAAACTCTGTCTCCCACCGCAAACACAGAATGCTATCTTGGGCAATCAGACGTGTCAGTCAGAGGCCGACAACCCTCTGCCAGCAAGTCTACAAAGGGATGAAATGAATGAATATGAAAGAAGTTGTAGGCTACCACCCATATGGAGAGATGCTGAGGTTAGGTGCTAGCGCTTGGTGTGTAGGGAACTGTACCTTTAAGAGGTATTGCAACAACCAGCTAGAGACCATTGTTGCCTGGTGCAAAGCCTTGTAGGACACAAAGCAGATCAGGCAGAAGGAAGGGTGACACTTTGAAGCAGGGGTAGGCAACCCCTGGCACGGGTGCCAGAGAGTGGCACGTGAAGGCATTTTGCTTGGCACATGCGCCTTGGGGCAGACGGCAGAGAAGAGGCCAAGGTTGCACTGCCACAACAAGGATCGGGCCCCTTGCAGCTCCTCCCTTGTCTGCCCCTTGCATGCCAACATCTTACAAATTGGGGTTGCAGGTGTTTTGGGCACTCCGCCCAAAAACACTGCCGACCCCTGCCTTAGAGACTTACTTGTTCCAAAAGGCATAAGCTTTCATAGGCTTCGGCCTACTTCACCAGACTCTATGAATGGACTTACAGAAGGCAAGAGTATAAAATAGAAAGGAATAAAATAATTTAAATACAAAAGTAGGGAAAGCTAAGCAAAGGATGGGGGAAGGGCCACTGCTGAGAGGGAAAGGTGGATTGAGGAGATGAGAAGGGTTCAACAAAAGCAGGTAACCCATTGAGGGACATAAGAGTTATAAAATAAAGGGTCACAACGCAGCCACTGAATGAAGCAGCCTCTGTAAGACTCCTGGCTCCGAGTGATTTCTGAACACCCCATGGTACCAGGAGTAAGGCAAACTAAGAAAACACCTGGATTAGGAGAATACACTATTTAAAACTAACAGAATTGGAACTTCCTGAAAATGGGGAAGACAATGGGAAGGGGTTTAAACAGCTGTCAGTTCTGCCCGGCACAGGTAAAAAGAGCTGCTTGCATGAAGTCAACTCTGGAAGCAGGAGCTATGTACAATATTATCATTAAAGTCCCTCCTATCCTGCTTTCACTTTTTTATGCAAAAAGAGGCAAAATACAGTGAGGAAACCATGACACAACTATGCCTGATGCAGCATACCGATGTCTCAGAGGAGACCTGAGGGTCCGTGGAAACAGGGCCCTTGAGAGACTAAATGTTCATATGGATTTGTATTTTGCTAGTGGTGATTATTAACTGTTGCTACAGTTATGCTTGGCTGGAGCAGGGAGACGTGGGGAACTATGCCTTTAAAAACGTTCTCACAAGAATCAGCTGGACCTGGCTCCGGTGTTGTGCAGAGGTTCAGGTCACACCGTGCCCATCAGGTAGGACTCAGACATGACTTAAAGCAGACATCTGTGAAGTTACTGGTCTCTAAACGGCACATAGCACCTGGGGTAAGTAAGAAAACATCCCAAGTGGGAAAAAATGGGACAGCTGAAATCCCTGGCAAATAAGAACGCTGCAGAAACATGGAGAACGATAGGTAAAAGCTTAAACAGCACTTGCCTCTGAATCTACAAGCTATGGGTGCCACCAAAAAAGGAAAACAACCTCTATCATGAGCAGATGGACCCTGTATTACAAGGACTAATCAGGGCCATCAAAATACAACTGCCTCTCAAATCCTATGTCGCCAGCTCCTTCTCTTATCGCACACACGTTAACACTGTGGGCAAATTACTGTCAGGTGACAACTGTGAAGTCTTTGCACTGGGAGAAGCGGCCATGCAGAGATCTGATACACACTTTATAAAATAGAGAGGCGACATCAACAGCAGACTTGAATTGATAACCACAGCTGCCTACAACCGCAACACCCAAGGGTAAGAAATATGTTCAGTTGACCAACATTGAAATTAAGCAGCATGGTCTCAGAGGGAGGGCACTGCAGTCAGATCTGAATTGTGTTGCCGGCTCCAATACTGATGGATTATGTAGAGTACAGTAGGGTAGGATTGTGCAGCGTTGGTTAAGTCATGCCATGTTTTTGGCCCATTTCCACTCCTTTATCTGTCCCGCCTCAGCAATTTGGGGAAGACACTGCCTCTCATCTGTATACGTACAGCATCTTTACTACCTGATGACAGAAGGGGGCCTTTAGGCATTATCATTCTGCATATAACAATTCACCTTGCTAATTACAGGATTATCCATGCAAAAAAAAAATATCTCTGGACATCGTTGAATTGTTCAAAATGAAAACTTCATTTTTTTTTAAACAAACACTTCTTGAGCTTCACAGCATGAAATAAGTGAGCTCCATAGAGAATGGTATTTTTAGCTCCAAGATCACATGATGAAGCAATGGCCTCTGTCAGGATCATCAGTCTTGCAAATTTAAATTGATTGAAGTAATAAGAGGACTTGGCAAACATACCAACTTGAAATGTAGAAAGGCCCAAGACTTTCATCAGACAGCATGAAACAAGTGCAAACCCCTCTGTAAAATTCCTACATGGTTCATACTGTAAACGTCTAAGGAGGAAGCTTTTGACACACTCATAAAACATCTTTTCTTAACATGGTCTTAATCTTTTTAGATTCATCTACTAAATGAGATATTAACCTTCCTGCTGACATCCTGTCCTTCCTTTCCAAGTGCATACATAAATTAGTCTTGTTTTCATTAAAAACTAATTAATTCAGCATCACACAATAATTTTTACTACAAACAAACCGCAGGGTGTTGTGAGTTATGCTTGCATTGGTGTAACTGTGGATGGATGGGTTGGGCAACGCATACAAAAATGTGTTAAAATAAGGGTAAGGGTCTCAATCTAAACTGAACAGAGGCAGGAGAGTCGGAGAGCAAGCAACGATACCCTCCAGGATCCTTTTTACTGAGGTTAGATATTGAAGTAAACCTCTTGAAGGACGATGATTTTGAATATAACAGAGGCTAGATCTTCAACTGGCGCAGACCAGCATCCCTGCTTTGGGCATGATTTATACCAGCTAAGTTTCTGCCCTATGTGTGTTATATATGACAGAGGGAAAGAGAGAGCGAGCGACTGCACCCGAGTGTCCTAGCTGAAAACAGTAGCGGGAATCAAAAACGCCCATGAGAGAGGCAGGAAGAGAAGGAACTTAAAAGAACTGAAAGGGACAATGAAAGTCTATCTACATGTCCCAAGGTCAATGGACATTACAACTGAAAAACAAACCACAATGAGGCTCTGCCAGTGAATTGGATTTTTAATTCCTTTCCATTTGAATGGTTCAACCTGTTGATTATAGCACAGCAACCATAAGCAGGTTATTGTTTAAATACTTAGGCCTGACTTTCCTTTTCGAGACACCAGGCTAAAGCTGGAGCAATTCAAGCCAATGGAATTCCACTGGGGTAATATAGGTAGAGGCAGAGCAGTTAAAGCATCTTGCTTTGGCACCATTATCTTCAGCACTTCGGGAGCCCTGTTGGTTTAGGACAGTATTAGGGTGCCTGGACTGTCCTCCAAATAGCCCGTAAGAACTTTTCCCTGTCCAGGTGCCAGTCCCACCCCACACATCCAGGCGGTGACTCCCCACAGTGGCTTCAAGTGCTGTGTAAAGTAATCCACTGCTTGGTTACCAGCCCATGCAGAAGAACCTGTTCCCCTGGGCAGTAACTAATTACTTCAGGTATTTCCATTTGAATACAAGAGCCTCCAGGTTAAGAAATCTAGACTGCTATCCAGCAATACCTTTTGGGAGCCCAAACTAAGACAGAGATGAAGAAAAGAACAATGAAAGGAAGGTTATTTATACTGGAAATGGCATTAAAGAAACAACATGGAACTGGTAGTTTGATATGGGCTTGCACAGCCTTATGTGAATTTTGCAAAAAAATAATCTACCGAGATGTCCAACAGAAGCCAGCTGTTTAACCAGCTGTAAAAGGCATAATTAGTTCCAATGGATGGGAGCTAGACAACTTCAGGCTAGAAATAAGGTGCAGATTTCTAGCAGTGAACCAGATTACCACTGGCAGAAGTTACAAAGATGGATCTTTTTTACATCGAGAACAAATACCTCTCTCAAAGATAAGCCAAGCTCAAACAAAAGTTACAAGCTCGATGAAGAACTGTTGTCCTGTCTTACACAGGAGGTCAGGATGAAAGGTCCCCTTCTGGTTTAAAAATGTCTGAATCACCCAAGGCTAAAGCCCCAACATGTGCAGGCCATCAAAATGGCATGAAAGGTAGGAAATGCCATTTGAAGGGCTGAGGAAGATGGACTCTGACTGATTAAGATAATCAATTCATCACATACCTGTCACAGGTATCTCTGTGACACTTTGCGCAGTGATATCTAATCTTCATATGCTATAATTTATGCTCCACAGATGAGGCTCCCAGACAGGGCCCCAAAGGGTTTCCATGGCTTCTGTCTTTCTGGCTGGCAAAACTCAGAGGAAATAAGTTGAAACTGGGCAACCTCACTGCTTCTGGTCCTTGCAACACCCCCCAATGCTGTCCTTTCCACCCCTTATGGAAGGTAGCCCTTCCTTTTGTTGGAGATTTGGTGTCTGAAGACTGCTAGGTTAACTTACGGTCAAGTAGTGTGACTGCTATAACAAGGGACTGGACTTAACGACCCAGAAGGTCCTGTCCAGCCCTATGTCCTAGGTTTCTAACTAATCAGTTCCTGATGCAACATTTCCCCCAGCCACGCTTCGGTACTCTTATCCGAGGCGAGCAAGAAGGTGCCTTTGTCACCAGTTGCATCTGTTGTGGGCATGTGCGCATGGGGAGCCTTAAGCTGCTGTTGAATCAAGACCAAGTGGGGTTTCCATTTTATATGGCTGTTTTCACATTTCTTTTCCCTGTAGTATGGAATCCACACTTGAAGAGGAGTTTCCAGAAGAGACCTTCACAGCCATGGAACGAAATAAGAAAACAGGAACTCCATGATGAAGCCTCCATAGGGATGGCTCTGAGCAAGACCGACTCCCACAGAAAACCATCCAGTTCTTAGACAATCAGTGGCTTTTGGGAAGCTCAGGCTTTGTTGGCTCCACATGGAGTCAACACCCGCTCTCCCCACATCCTCTTTGCAGTGGATGAGCACAGGGGTGGGCACTCAGTAAGTGCAATTTCACAGAGCCCTCTACCCTTGGACAGGATATATCCCACCTGCACGACTCTCTGGGCCTCGTTACAATTTATTACCAGGAGTATTACTGCTGTTAGGATGAGTTAATTCTAAGAGAAGACAATTACATAAAACATGAATATAGAGATTTTTGTCAAAGAAAAGCTACCGTTACAGACTCAGGAAAGCTAGTGTTTCAGAAAAGAATGCTTTACAATGCAGAAGCACAAACCATTCCAAATACTTTCTAACTATATTTGTCTGAAGTAAAAGTGAGTCTTCAGCACTTCTCTTCATTAGTGATATTATAGAAGGCAGGGTAGAGGTGCATCTTACAGACTAACTGTATCACAGATGCATAAGCCTTCAAGAGCAAGATTGCTTCCTCAGATGCTATGAAAGGACATGCAGAGAATAGCATCTTTGCACAGTATCCACCAAAGTGAACTGTTGCTCATAAAAGCTTATGCATCTCTGATTTCAGTTAGTCTATAAGGTGCACCTCTACCTTGCCTTCCCCCAACTTCAGACTTACATGGCTAACTACGTCTTTAATAATATTGTCTGCAACAATCATTAATTAAGAGGGTCAAAGTCGTCCACAGAAATGTCTATTCACAGAGTGGGATAAGTGCAGGGTACTTTCAATTCCTTCTCTTAGCCCCTATTGGATTAGTTTCTCACATACAAAGAAGTGCAGGACTTATTCCCACACACGTCTATAATATGCTTATATTATAGAGTAGAAATCACCATTCAAATCCCACTGTGGAAAACCAGAATGCGGCTCTGGTATAATTTTTGCAATGTGCATTATTCATTAGCTTTGGAAAGGGACAGAAACAAATCTTCACTGGAAATGACTTTTCACCACAATTAACACAACTTGATTTGGAAAATAAAATTGTGGCTTTTGAAGAGAATCACTTACCCAGTTCAGATGCAATTTCCAGGGACAGTTTAATAGCAATTTAAAGGCACGATTCAATTCTTATATGCCTATACAGTTATAGAAAGACACTGTAACTGAATAAATATTACTACTGCAACCCTGGCAGATCCAAAAAAATAAAGTGGTCTGTGCAATATTCTGTTCAAGTTAGCTTTGAGTAAGCCAAGAATAACGCCTTAGGGTGCTGACAGATGTGCAGCTCCCCGCTGTAACTCATGGTGCTTTACATGAAGAGCCATGAGTTACAGCAATCCCCCCAGAGATCCACCCACCCCACAAACCCCAGCCAGAGCTTCCTCCCCTCCCTTCCCCTCCCACTCTGAAGACAGCGCCAGAGGCAGGGCTCGGCCGCATCAGCCCAACCTGCTCCTGGCAGAGACTGACACAAGTTAATGAAGGCGCTCCGCTTTATAGCGCCTTCATCTGAACCCTCATAAAATGAGGGTTCAGATTGTCATGCGATCGGGCACTTCTAAAGCGCTCTGCAACCGTGCACTCCTGTCAGGGCACAGCCTTAGAGCACTTCAGGGAGGCAATCGTCCAAAAAAAAGTCATTTCTGTCACAGCCTTGAATCTGGAAGGATGTGCTGGTTCAGAGATATGCTGGAGTTATAAAGGTGTACCTGATTTCACACTGTGAGAAAACAAAAAAAACTGCTTAATTGTGTGTGGCGGGGGGGATAAGCAAAGAATTTAGTCAAATGGAAATGATGGGGTTTTTTTACAACCTACATTCAATAACTTCCAGGACTGTCTACAGGAGCTCAGGCCAGGCTCTTGTGGTCAGATGCTCAAGTTCTGCTCTATAAATAGATTTTAGCAGCTCTCTGAGAAAAGCATCAAGACACCGGAGTTATCAGACACGGAGAGCACACAAAAAACTAAGCAGCCTGATCTTGATCCCTCTCACGTCAGCTCTATACACGTGTAAACGCCTCTTGATTCACCCAGGTGTGACAGAGCAGGATTGGGCCCTGCTGTTCATTTCTATTTTTTATCCTAGTGCTACATGATTAACAACACCTGGAACGCTTAAGATAAAGACAAGGACACGCCGCTGCTCTGCAGAGAACTAATGCCGGCAGGCTCGATTGCCTTGCCAGACAAAAGGAAACAACAGAAACAATGGTCTCAATTTCACAAGCTGTTCTTCTGCAGTATCTAAATGCTAGTCCTGCTGCTTTGTCAAATAACCCCAGGTTTAATATGCCATTTCTATTTTTTGTCAAGGCAAACA
This sequence comes from Gavialis gangeticus, assembly GCF_001723915.1. Taxonomy (NCBI): domain Eukaryota; kingdom Metazoa; phylum Chordata; order Crocodylia; family Gavialidae; genus Gavialis; species Gavialis gangeticus. The sequence goes on along the minus strand of NW_017729025.1, from coordinate 12,546,052 downwards.
AAACTTAAATGCATTGTGAATGATCTCACCTCCCTCTTTGTTTCTTTCAGTTCTACAAATGAGAATCTGGAACAGGAATTACTGGACAAGGCAAAAATCAATTACAGACAATATCCTGAGAGACAAGCAAGCCGCAAGCCAGCCCCAGCCAAGATCAAAATTAACTGACTCTATGCACCACCAACTTGCAGTCTATTTGCAAGCAGGCCCAAACCAAATGAAATGCACCAAACTGAAACAGGCTCAGCCTGGTCATGGAGACCCAACTCAGGCAAAACTCAAACTGAAATCAGTAGGAATTTCTGCCTGAGCCAGGACTCCAGGTTTGTGACCTTAATTACAGCTGAACAAATGGTCCACAAAAAGCCAATTCATTCAGCAAATTCAGTATATCCGCCTGTTCACTTCTTC
>NW_017729025.1:12539291-12540641 GCF_001723915.1 Gavialis gangeticus | reverse complement strand
CCAATTCATTCAGCAAATTCAGTATATCCGCCTGTTCACTTCTTCCCCATTCAAAATGTTTTGCTTAGAGTTTTATGCAAGCCAGTATCAGCTGATGTGTGGTTCCCAAACCCTTTAGCTGCAAGCCCAGGAGACTTAGGACTGTACATAAGGCACCAACTCCTGGGGTTATGTGATCAGCAGGGATCCTGGTTTTCTCTGTTTAAAAAAAATCTCAAATTTTTGGTTAAAAAAATGTAACCCCAAGTCCACTTTTCCATGATTTAAATGAAACACCTGTCTATAAATAGAGAGAGAGGTGTTTCATTTTAGTCATAGAAACATGTGGATTTTGGGTTAGTTTTGGGTGATCAGCTCACAATCTCAGCTTTCACTTGCAAAGAAGTTAAATTTCTGGCCCTGGAAGTTGTAAAGGAAATGGTGTCTCAAGTGTAACAAATGGAACTGGTGTCTCAAGTGTAGCCAACAGGAAGTTACGCCACTCTGCAGCTGACAGTTGACAACTGCCCCATGGATCTGGATCTCACTGGGAATTTAACTCCTGGACCCTTTGCCAGCCCCATCCCACCAGGTGCTGTGCGCACAGGAGAAGGAGAAGTGTTCAGTGTACCCATCCTAGTCCATCCAGACACTTCCTGGTATCTGATAAAGTGAGCTTCAGCCCATAAAAGCTTGTGCTATATATATTTCATTTGGTTAGTCTATAAAGCTAAGTACAGACAGTCAAAAAGCCCAAGGCTGAATCAATTCAGTCTTTGCAGGTTAGTCTAAGCTGCAAAGATTAAACTGAGAAACAACTGGACACACATTTACTTTTGATTCCAGAAGCACAACCACATGCCTGCACTGGCTCAGGCCAGAAGCCGGGGGGGGGGTGTATATTTTAAAGCCCACCCAAAAGGCTTAAATGGAATTTAAGTGGCACCTAGCCTTTACACTGTCCCAGTACACTAGAACAGTGTTTCTCAAATCTTTAAAGTAGCAAGTACCCGCTAACTTCTGAAAATTTTAATAAGTACCCCAACACTCAATTTTCCAGGGGATTTTATATTTACAGACTAACATGTGCTGCATGTTGGAAGAAGCATTATGTATATAAGGCCGTGATATGACAGATGTCTGATTGATCTGGTGTGGGTAGGGTTGCCACCTTTTACACCAGGGGTGCACAACTCAGTTTCATAGTTTCTAGGGTTGGAAGGGACCTGAGCAGATCATCTAGTCCGACCCCCTGCCATGGCAGGAAGAGCACTGGGGTCAAACGACCCCAGTAAGGTGGTCATCCAACCTCCTCTTAAAAACCCCCAGGGTGGGAGCCTGCACCACCTCACTTGGAAGCTGGTTCCAGAC
>NW_017729025.1:12530922-12539094 GCF_001723915.1 Gavialis gangeticus | reverse complement strand
ATGGGGTGAGAGACAGTATCAAAAGCCTTCCTGAAGTCTAGGAAAACTATATCCACTGCCACCCCTGCATCCAATGATTTAGTGACCTGGTCATAAAAGGCCACCAGGTTGGTCTGACAGGACCTGCCGCTGATGAACCCATGCTGGTTGCCCCTGAGCACGCAGTTCCCTGCTGGCCCCTCCTGGATGCGTGCCAGAATAATTTTGGCACACATCCAACTCAAGTATGTACCTGGGCTAGAGGTGATGTAGGTCAAAGCTAGGAGGGCTGATCCCAGTGCCGTGCAAAGCGCAGCATGCCAAATTATTACTGGGGTATTTAAAGTGCCACATCTGTTGCCATAGTTTTGAAAGGGAAAGAGGGCAAGAGAGAGTAAGAAAGAGGAAAAGAGGGTGAGAAAGAGTGTTGGGGTACCCACGTACCCCCTGCCTGTCTCGCGTACCCCCACAGGTACACATACCACAGGTTGAGAAACTATGCACTAGAAGAGATTCATCCTGTGCAATCTCCATGCGAAGATGGCTTCATTAGCACCAGCTCTGGGAAAAACTCTGGGGGAAAAGATTATGAAAACAGACTAAATAAAGTTCTGTCTCAAATTCACAGACAGGTTTGCCAATAATTTTCCCTCCTGTCTCCCTGGCTCTGACTTTAATTTGCTCACAAATATACAGGGATAATTGAAATTCATTTTAATGCATTCAGAAAAGTTTTGAATAAAGGAATGAAAAGCTGTATTTTACATGAGCTTTGGCAGACGTTCAATTTGATCCTACAGCATATTTTCAAACAGTAAATAAATGGCTAAATCCTGCTTTTGGTTTTAGTCATCATTTCTTGACCTCTGCACAGAGTCCAATTCAGAGGTTAATCTGGTCTCCCTAGTGCATCTGTTGAAACGAGTTGTCTTGGGTCAGCTTTAGGTTGGATGACTGTTAGTCAGGTCTCATCAGCCAGCTGGAAAGAGAATTCACCAAGGAAAGGAAAGCCGACAGGCAAACGCCAAGGCGTTTATTCCCTTTGTTGCTCAAAACTCTTGGGTTGGGGGCCAAAGGCAGAGAATATGGCCTGCACAGTTTATCATCAACACCTAGACCAACTTCTGTCAACCTTACTCACAGCGTAGCAGCAACTAGAAGAGGAAGAAAGAGGAAGGGCTGGCCCCTTGGCTTTAATACGCACATACATTTTCCTTAAGCATTAGGAGTCTTTTTTGTGGTTTCATACCTGACCACTTTTCCTACAATTACCGGAAAAGTCTCTGTAGCAATATAGTAGTTGTCACAAGCAGGTATGTTGGGTTAAGGGAAGAGTAGGCATAACGTATTCGACTCGATGACTTTGCTAAGCTGGCAGGATGGGATCCACAAATAAAGCTGCCTTACTTCTTCAGGCCCACTCTCTCTTTGGGGAAGAGGCGGGTTTCAAGTCTCTTCCCAAAAGGATATAAGGCTGAGCTTTTCCAAACAAGCTAAGAGATTTAGGCATTTGTCGTCCATTAAAATGAATGGCTATCACATGCCTAAAGCCTCCACGTTACTCCAGCAGTCTTTCCCCAAATCCGTTTGCAAAAGGCACGTCCATATTAGCCATTGCTAACATACATATTGATTTATTGAGTTAAGACCATGAGGGACCATTACATCCCCTAAATCAACCTCTTGCATAGCACAGACCATTACTTTAACCTCATTACCACAGTCTGGAGCCCAATATCTTGCATTATGATGTAACACGAGGCAAGGTACCCTGCAGTGGAGCGCCCAGATGTTGCTCTGTTTCCCCACTGTTTAGTAGAAAGTCTTTCAGTAGACCACGGAGCTGTGCATTCTCAGTCGGGTCAGCCTTTATATGAAAGGCACATGCAGAAAAAGTTTGCCAAGAATCAATGAGTTTGCCCAAGAAGCCTTTTGCAGGCAAATCAAAAGAACAACAGGGGAACTATGACCAGGGTTTGAAGGCATCTATCCCACCTGCTACTGATAAGCTTTTCACCTTCAGTTCAGGTCTGTCAGTCGCTTGGATCAGCTCTGTAAGTTATTTATAAATACCTTATTTCCCCACATACAACACGTTCCCCAAATAAGATACACGCCTTGTTTTTGAAAGGCAGAATGAAAGCAAAGAAAATCTTCCCTTGAGAGCCTCTGACAGGGGGAAGAGACAGTTTCCACAGCCAGCACCTGGGGAGCCGGTGTGCAGCACATTCAGGTTTAATTTTGCTTGCATCCAACAAGAGGCAGAAACTGCTATTACTACAACTCCTCATTTATAGTGCACCCAACAACCTCCTGCAGCTGAATTTGAGGGGGCAAAAAATGGTGTGTGCAGTATGCAAGAAATTACAGTATAACCTTAACATCATGTGCAGCCTTTTGCACTACCTGGCAGCTGGGTTAAATTATTAGATTACTTTTAATTAAATTAAATCATTGCATCTTCTCTTCCTTTGAAAAGTTCCCTGCTAAAGCCCCTTACGGTACATGCACACACACGAGAGGAGAAACGCTTCTCTATTAGTGTGGCCTGCGAGTGCCTTCTGGAGCATCCGGCCACCCATGCCCCTTCCTCCCCGGCTATCCCCTCTTCACCAGGGATTGAGAAAGATGTAGAAGAAGGCTATTGCAGCAGCTTACATTACCCAAGGGTTCCCCTTACCTGGGGTACCCTCGAGAGGCCAGTTTGACCTTTGTTATGCCAACGGGGCCCAACGGAGACTGGGTGCCTAAGTTTAAGGCTGCAGCAACTTCCACGTTTCTTGTTTTATGTAAATGCTCTCAGAGCTTCTAAGATTGTCCTCAAGGTCATACATCCCACCCATGTTCTATACATTTGTGAAGTTTATTTCCTTAAGAGTGTCCCATTTTTGAAAGGTTAGATCTTTGCATCATTTCTACACAGTGCGGTATAGCCGTTCAGATCTGGTGCGGTTACATAAAAGAATTTCACACCAGTGGAACCTGGAGAGCTGACTAGATTTTGTAGGCCAGTGCTCACAGTCGAGATTTCTACAAAGCCCGCATGTTTCAAGTCCAAAGGAGGACAAAAAAACCCCAATTTGCTCACCTAAACACATGCACACACACGCATGTCTAGCTTCAGGTAAGGGCAGTCCAAGGAAAGTGAATTTGGGGGGGAAAAAAGAAGGAACGAAGAATTCTATCGATTTGTTGTAAACTGATCTGAAAGCATTTCAGACCAGTCAGGGCAGATGAGGACAAACTAAACGGAAAAAATTCTAGCTGAGAGAACAACTCACAAATAAAAATAGCAGCACTGGGTAAGAACAGTTCTTCAAAGGGATATCAGACTTTACATTGGTTTGCGCAGCAACAGCACCAAAAATGCTGTCTTGTTGCTACATGGCTATATTAAAAATAATTATTTGTGCTTTAGAAAAAACTCACAGTGCAACCAAAGGAAAACTTGCTTTGAATCCTAGTTGTAAAACCCTACAGCCTTTTCCCTGCTCACTCAGGTCACAGCAATTCTAATTTTCCATGCAGGGTCTTAAATGCAGTAACTAGCAACCCTATGGAGCATACCAAGATCCTAGCCAGGGACTGAATTCTTTAAATAAACAGACATGCTATCACTTCCTTATTGCTTTTTTTAAACTAAAAACTCAGAGCTATTCCAAGACCATTGTAGTCTGGAAAAACTGTATGCTCTATAAAGAACATCTCTGATCTCTTTCATGTTTCAGTGTCTTCCTTCACATTTGTTTTAGGAACCAAAGAGATATCTGAAAGGACTGCACAGACTTTTATTTCAGTAATGTGCAAGATGAAACTCTTCCTTTTTATTCACGGGAGGCCATGGCATATTTGTGAGACTAATAACATCTCTGCAAAGTAGATAAAACATTAACTATTATCTCTACTTTGCACAGGCCAAGACATAGCGAGCCAATAAGCAAATGTTTGGTATTTCACACGCAAGAAATTAAACCTGGATTTATTATTTCAAATTAGTAGAGATGACAGTCATGAATATTTTAAAAGAATTCCCGTATTCCTAATAAAACGCACTTATTCACTGCACTTCATTAGCAATAAATCTGAAAGGGCTTGTGCCATCACATAAAAGAGTCTGGAACCTTTTACTGATACCTGTCATCCTATACATTAACCTCTTACTGATCAACGTTAGGGCCTAAAGTTGAAAAATTTACATAGAAAGAGCATTATTGTTATTGGTATCCAAGCCCCTTGAAGTCCAGATACAACGAGAGAGAAAAAAAATACGTAGTCAAAATAGGTAAAGGATGGGAGTCAGGGACTGAAAGAAAAGGACATGATCTTGGGAACGGTTCCTCTAGATCCTCCAGGGAGCACTCCACCTATTTGACCAAACCAGCTGCCTGTAGGGCATCTCACCAGACCTCTGTCTCCCTGCCCCTTCACTGCCGTATGCCTTTTGATCAAAATACGAGGCCTGATTCTATATGTGGCTAGAGGTTCTGCTTGGGCATCCGCTGCAGAATCACATCCAAAGGCATGGCAGCCAAAGGAAAAAAGAAAGAGAGAGCAGGCCTGTCTGTTGCATGATGGGGCAAATCTGGCGGGTTGCACCTCCCTTCAACAGCGTAGCTCACCTGTTAGCAGCTCCAGTTGTCTGTGGCCACAGATGCCTAGGTCCTCTGCAATGTCCGAGATGCAGCTGGAGCCCTGGGCTGGCAGGGGACACGTGGGGGGACCAAGCAAGGAGCAGGGGAGAAAGTGAGGACCCACCTGCTGCTGCTGCTGTCAGGAAAGCCCCAGGCTGCTTTCTGTCCCACTCCAGCATGGGCTGCCAGGCTCAATGGCAGTAGCAGCAAGTGGGCCCCTGCTTCCTGTCCACTCCATGGGTTACCCCCACCAGCCTGGGGGCTCTAGTTGCAAGGAGCAGCTCTGGGGGGTGCTGGGCAGGGCCAGGGATGGTGGCAACAAAGGGTGGTCCCAGCTAGTGGGGGTCATGATGGGGAACCAGGCAGAGAGCAGATGCTGGAAGAGGGGATCTGCCTGTTGCCACTGTCCCCAACTGAGCTGACACCCCATACAACTACTTACCAAGCCCCTAGCTGAAGTGGGACAAGAGCGGCCTGAGGCTCTCCTCACTTCTGGGTCAGATAGGGACAGCAGCAGGTGACAGGTGGATCCCCACTTCCTGAACCCAGATGCAAACCCTCAAACGCTGGTCACAACTCCCGCACCCCTCTTTTTGAAATCCAAGGCCCACCAGGAACTACAAGCCTCTTACAGCGTTCAGTGAGAGGCCACTAAATGTACAACAGCTAATTTCAAGGGACAAATCATGAGAAAAAGAGGACAGGATTACTTCAATTGCCCCCTAAATGTGTCCGAGGAGCCATGGGACACCTCCCAGAGAACTTTTGCCTAGAGACATACACAGACCAGGAAAAAAAAGAGCCCCAGTCACCCAGGTTCCTCCTAGCCAACATCTTCTTCCTGGTCTGGTGGAGGGACAGCTTGGCCAGGGCCAGGAGGAGACTGACCAGACGATCCTGGGGCAGAATTCTGGTTTAGGTGAAAGCAGTAGAAAGCTTCCTGCAAAGCACCCGAGAGAGAGGTGCAAAGTCTTGCTGGGACCCAATGGGTAACTCCTGGGGGAAACAAGCACCTAACTTCAGCAGGACAGCAGCATGTTTAAGAGGTAAACGCCATGACCACTTCGTACAAACTGTTTTAGGAGCTCACATGCGGCAGACCTATAACTGGGATTCTCTTTGCTTTGAACCAACCCTTTTGCTTGCTCTCAGAACCGAAGAGTCTGCTGCATAATATCATGAATTATAGAGTACGAATGATGTCAAACCCTGTTCTCAAAGGGAGGCGAGGGGCAGGAATCAGGATCCTATATTACAGCTTATACTTATACGTTCTATAGAATAGATTATACCTATATATAGAGCATACATTCTGGAACATACAGAAACCAACTTCTGCTTGCCATGTAGAAGGACCCAGGTGCAAAGGCACCAAATATGTTTCCTTTTAGAGCTCACTCCCCACCTCCACCCCCATCTGAACGATGTGCTCTCACCAACCGGAAAGAACAGAAAGGGAAAGAACCGGGAAAGGACAGGGGCTTAATGCACTGAAGAACACACGCCACAAATGCAATGGCCAGCCTGACATGAGACGGCCTCGATTCACATCCTGGGCTTTATCCTATTTCTTGAGATCTGCCTCTGAGTAAGCAGAGGAGATAAAGCAGAGGCGATAAAGCTGAGAGGTGGAAGTTCAGTTGAGTATCTCTGCATTGTCCCTGCCCCCCACCTAAGCAAAGCCATTGGAAATAGCAGACTGAAGGCTGCTCAAGGCTTTCCAAGGGAGCCCGGGGCCTACCCACCCATCCCCATGTTGCAACACTCACCCACCCCTGCTCCAGGGGCACCAAATGCTGAAAGAACAGCAACGGACTTGCCACCGGAGCAGCACTGGGCCCGCGCCAGTAAGCCCACCCAGGACTGGGAGCCCAGGAGCCATGCTGGGCATGTCAGACAGCAGCTCCTTTGGCTGTTTAGATTTCAGTCCAGTCAGAGGGGGTGGACCCAGGCCTTTGATGCCAGCCGTGAAATGCCAGGATGTTGTCGTACACCAGGGCATAGATATGCCCGGGTGCAGCATTTCCCCTGGCCATACTCTGTGTCAGCCATACATGGGTGTACAGTGCAGGGACCACAACAGCAGCCCTACACCTCTGGAGCATCTCTCTGCTCCCATAATCTGCTCCGTGGGACCAGACTGCACCACTCTTATGGGAGAAACCTGAAAAAGGACTGGGTTTGCTTCTGGCTACAGGCCAAGCCCCTGGGTGAACTTCATGAAACGAGGTGCGGGATGAGAACAGAAACCGGGACTGGATCATGCATCTGATCTCTGCCTCCCTGACTGTTAATTATTTGTTCTGCAGGCACTTCCAAGGCCCCAGCTGAGACCTGGGCCCAATGCACACAGGGCAAACCCCTGGTACAGACAGCCTCTGCCCTTAAAGGCTTATCCCCCAAATAAATGACTGGCTCCCCATCTTTGTACTGAGCCCCACTCAAACGGTAAGCCTCCCCTTCGCGTTGTTAGCATGCGAATACTCCTCCACAATGGTGCCAGATTTCTTTCCCCCGCCCCATTTCTAACAGGACAGATTTGTGGGCTGCACCTCATGTTTTGTTAGCAGAGCTCAGCTTATTGACACTTTTCAGTGCAGGAGAAGTCTTAGCTCTGCATGTACAGACTGGGTAAGTGACTATCAATATTTTATTAGAATAATCAAAGGGTCTCTTTTCAAAGGCACTCCTTTAAGTTACACTCATAAAATGTCCGTGGGCACCATCGCCAGCAAGGCACAGACACAACTGGGGTACTTTCAGGTACCTGCCTTGGGTCTGCGAGCTGGCACCGCTGCTAGAATTTATCTATCTCAACTGAATTTTCTGAATACCGTCCATGGGCAAATACCTTCTCCAATATGTCTTCTGGCTAGCAATTATCTAAACCCCAGAGCCCCCGGTAAATTCAGTTGGATACTTCATTAAAGTCTTCTCTACCCAGGGACACTCAGTCCAGTTAATATGAATTTATTTCTAAAGTGGATTCATTATGCTGCATGAACCTCTGTGGAGACACCTGTATTCAGAATTAAAGTGGACTTCATTTAATTTTGCTTATTTCATTGAATTTTGCAAAGTGTAACATACCCAGGCACTGCTGAAAACCCCACTAAGTGCCGTGCTGCACCACTACACACCGAAATATCTTTGAAAAAAAATGGTCCTTGGACCCTGCCATGATGGGCAACATCATTACAATAAAACCTCAACAGGTCCAAGAACCTGTTGGTCCTACTACAACACCATTCAAGTAAGCCCACAACAGCTATTCAATGTAGCTTGTATTCATACTATCAGCTGGGTGATCAGCAGGGATCTGCATTTTCTGTTTTCTGCAGAAAATCATGGATTTTCCCCTTTAAAAGGAGAAAATCACGGAAAACTACAGGTTTCTCCTTGCAGGGTGGCAGAGTTTCAGCCTGCAAGGGGCTGCTTGAGGCTGGAGGGAGCAGAAGGAGGTTGATCAGATAGGGGATGCCACATGCACGTGGCCAGCAATACAACCAGGCAGTGTGGGGGGAGCAGCTCATGCAGCTCCCTGCAGGTAAGTCTATGGGGG
>NW_017729025.1:12524343-12525922 GCF_001723915.1 Gavialis gangeticus | reverse complement strand
CATGCAGCTCCCGGCAGGTAAGTCTATGGGGGGCACAGTTGTGGGGGGGGGAGAATAGGGGATGTGGGGGGGCATAGGCAACACAGTAGGACACAGGGGGGCATAGGTGACATGGGGAAGGGGCACATGCCCCCCAGATTTCTGAGCCCACAGCAGGGCATTGGGCATGGGGCTGCAGCTGAGCCAGACCAGCACCAGGCAGGCGCTGCCTCTACAGCCCAGCAGGTGGGAGGAAGCTCCATGCCACCATGGCTGCCAAGGAGAGGCACCCCCTGCCCACCCAGCAGCAGTGGGAGGGCACAACTCTGTGCCGCCACTGCCGCATCACCTCACCTTAACGGCCAGAGCAGCACAGTTGGTGTGAGGCTCCCAGCAGCAGTGGCAGCAGTGAAGAGTTGTGTCCCCCCGCTGTTGCCAGGTGGGCAGGGGGCGCCTCACCTTGGCAGCATGGCACTCCCTCCCACGCCGAGTCCCTCCCACTGGGCTGCCTAGGCAGCTCCTGCCCAGTGTCAATCTGGCCAGGCTGCAGCCCTGTGCCACATATCCCACCGTGGGTGCAAAAATCTGAGGGGGGTGGGGGGGGCACATGTCCTCCCATGCTCTCCCCACACATCTCCCATGGCATCACCTATGCCCACACCTCCCCTTCTCCACACACATACCACACACCGTGGGGCTGGGACTGCAGGGGTCGAGGGGCTGCAAATCGGGAGTGAGGGGCACTGGCAGGGCTGGAGCAGGTGAGGGACTGTGGGTTGGGAGTGAGGGGCAGGGGCAGGGCACTGGCATATCGGACCTGCTCAGTGCCACAAAGCGGGTGGGGGGCATGCAGCTGCTGCTCAGTCTGTGTCCTGGTGAGCAAAGGAGGCCAGGGGGAGCTCTGATTTTCCATGATAAACTAAAAATCAAACACCAAAATACATAGGGATTTAGAAGGTATTTTATTATCGTGACTGAGGCGCTGGCAGGCTTCCAAATTGCTTTAGAATTACAAATATATCGCTAAAACATTGTGTTCAACTGATAGCTATCTATCTATCTATCTATATATAGTGGTGTTTCTTTTTAATTGCAGAAAAACATGGATTTGGGAGTTTTTAAATCAGAGAATTTGGGGGGAGGGGTTTATTTTTAAAAAAAATGGCATTTTTTAAACAGAGAAAACCAGGATCCCTGGTAATCAGACGGGGCAACAGGAGGGGCAGTGAAGGGTTAACCAAAGTGCATTTCTATTCTACTCTTTTCATCCAGTCCCTGAAGAAACTGGATCCAGCCTACAATCTGGTCTGGATTTCACTTAAGGCACGTTGATCCCCTGTTATAGCCCCCAATTCTGTTTCCCACATTTTAGTAAGGGCCACCTTATCCCTCGGCTGCCAGCTCCTACAGAAAACTGCATTAGATCCCAGGTGTGGGCAAGGGGTTGCTCTCCCCCACAATGCTGCAGCCTCTGGTCACCAAATTAGCGACTCTGAATTGTCCCTTGCTGCATCTTTTAAAGGAGGCTGCATTTGAGGGAAGGGGAAGGAGAGAGATCAGTCCCTTTGCCCAGCGCAAGAGCTGCAATGCAGCATGGCAC
>NW_017729025.1:12518540-12524332 GCF_001723915.1 Gavialis gangeticus | reverse complement strand
CCCTTTGCCCAGCGCAAGAGCTGCAATGCAGCATGGCACGGGCAGCCTGCAGCATGACCCAGGTAACAAGGGGTGGCCCACGGTTAGTGAAAGGTTGCCAACCCCTAAACTACAACGCTCCTATATGCCACTTATATCTCTTCTACCAGCTTTGCTTGCACCATCCCACATGCTTTCCTCATCTATTAGACCACATTGCACCGATTGTGTCCAGCTCCAGGTAGTCTTCAATAAATTCCAAATGTCCTGATGCGCTCTGGTGCTTTGCACCGAACTTTAAACGTGCAGGTTTTAACTCTTACTGCTCTTGGCCTGCCTTACGGCCTATACGTCATACCTTTCAGTCGCGGGAACGAATCCAGGCCAGTTGGAGAACGACTGAGAGCTGTGACAATATGGCAGCCTAGATTCTCAGCGGATACGTGTCCCATTCACTGACAGCCTGGCTGGTAGAGCTCGTCAAAGCTTTCGAACAAATGGGACTTCAACAAAACAGAACGAAAAACAAAAAACAAAAAAACCTGGCTTCTGTTGTTCTGTTGACATCTTCCAGTTTCCCCACAAAACCTGAAACTGGTTTTCAGACACCCCCTAACCCCCAACTTTCTCTCCATTATTAGCTTTTCCAGAGGAAAGGAAAAAAAAAGAGGAAGGAAGGAAGAAAAACTAAGACACCAAATGAAGCAAAAGCTTTCGGGGAGGGAAGCTGTAGAAAAGTGGGAAGAAAATTCTGAAACAAAAACAAGTCTTAAATTTCCAGGAGGTAGACCATTCCCCAACCTGCCCTCCTTGCTCATGAGAGAGGCTGGGCACTGAGAACCAACTCAGTGCTCTCTCACACCCAGGCATGATGCCCCACTCCCACAGGGCAAGGTGCAGTCCCCTTGATGGAGACCTATGGAAAAGTCTGGATTCCCATTGCACGGAGAAGGGGGAGCCCTGGAAACAACCGGGCCTGAGTAACTTCAGGCTGTACTCCCATCTAATCCGTTGCACAAGAAGTTAACATTTTTGCCACCGTCCTTAAGCAGTACTATTCATGCACAATTACGGGTCATAATCGCAGGGCTTAAAATACACATGCCAACTTCTGCCTAGTAAAGAACTAAAAATGCCTGAGCCTTAAATGTATGACAATGAAGGCTCATCAACAATATGTGCTAGAAAAAGGCATTTTAACAGAGGATGTAACATTTAAAACGCATCGCGCTGGCTAGTGCAATCGGTTGGCTGTCCCAGAAAGCTCCAACAGACAACATATGCACCGTTCCTGTTTCTCACCCACCTGTCTTATCTTATATAGACACAGTCACAAGAGAGCTCAGTGCTGTCCGCAGACGTTTGGCCTTATGATTCTCAGCAGCTAATGGATGCATGTGGCTAAATCCCTCTGAATCATGCTGAAAGCAGTCCTCTGCTGAATATATATATATTTTTTTTTTTTTACTGAGCTCCACACCATCTTTAGCCACCTCGTTAATAATAATTGGAAGTGTGCACCAAGCCTCATTGAACATGTTCCTGAGAAGACTCCATCTCTGCAGGAAGAGAGGTGCACCTCTCTTCAGCTGCAGGTTCTTCCAGCAATATTAACTTCAGTGCCATAAACAGTCACTTTCTGCAAAGCAATTTAGTTGTAGCATAAGCAGACCCAAGTCCATAAAACAGGAAGGAATAAAAATTTAAGTGCAAGTCGATTTATGCCTCCTGCTTCGTTTGTCATCATGTTGCATGGAGAGAGGCCTATTCATTGTATAACCAGAAGTGGAGTGGAGTCAGCTCAAGCACTGATCACCCCCCAGGATCTGCTATCATCATCACCCCTGGGCAGAACTGCCAGTGTTTTGGCTAAAGAGCAAAGTGGTTAGGTGCTCGGTGAGACTGAAAAAGGAATGAGGGCTCTCAGGGCACCAGAAGAGGAGGAAAGGGGACACCACTGCCCTAAGGCAGGAAACAGAGACAGGTCCCCTTGCTTGATAGTGCAGGGGGGGCTCTGCCCTGCCCTTCCTGTGTAGCTCTCACTCCCAAAGGACGTGGGAAAGGCAAACTGGCTTCTCAGTCTGCCTCTCTGAATCTCACTGGCATCTCAAGTCCTGCTCACCTCATCTTATGTTACAGGGGTCACTATACATACCACTAGCAGAGGTGACCCATCCTCTTGGCTGTTAGGGGTCTGGGCACATCCAGAACAAGTGCAAGGCACTTCAGCTAGAGCTGAAAGTCCCTGCAGCTGGGGACTTGAACAACTTTCATCCTGTATGGATGGGCCCAGAGGAGATCTGAAAACGCCAATGGCACCGTGGACCACAGGGATCTTAAATAAGAGTTGATCCTAGATATGTACAGGCTGTAACCACCAGGCGTGCCTATGGTATCAGCACTCAAACAATGCCTTATGAATTCAAACAGGGCACGTCACCAATTAGGAACTCAGCCGAGGTAGCGTGCTAAGGGCTCTGCCGCTCCACCTCAGCCTGGGTAAGAGACCCACCTCCAAATAAAAATGTGTGCATCTATTCAGCCTGGCTGAGGGTCTGCAATAATATGCAACATCCTGCTTTTCAGCTTGGGATTGTCCATTGGGATTGACACCTAAGCACTAAACATGGGTTCTTCAAAGTCACTGCTCTGGAACAGACTCTGCCACCAGAATAGGAAGAGTGATCATGAACCAGCGTGAGGCCACATCATTATACAGAGGAAAAGCAAGCTGCTTGCAGAGAACAAGGATCCTGGTCCTGTATCAGTACTGGAAAAAAAAAAAAAAATGTATAGCTTTGAAATGCATCCCTTGTGAGCAGTACATCAGCAGAGTGCCATGGGGTCCAACAACGTTAAAAAGCAGAGGCTCACAGGACAGGCTGGTTTAATGGCTAGGGGCTAGGTTAGGCCTTAGGAGATCCCATTTCAATTCCCTGTGCTTCCACAGACTTCTTACATGGCCTTGGGTAGGTCACTTGGGTGCCCAAATGCCTTTGAGGATGTGCGACTAAATACTGACTTAATAAGGGGAGGCACGTGAATGCCTTTGAGGATCTGGGTCTTAGTCTCCGTTTCTCATTTTGCCATCTGCAAAATGGAGATTATGGTATTTTTCTACCTAGCAGGGGTGTTATGACACTAGATACATTAAAAATTGTAAGGCACTCAGATGCCATGGCATCTGGCATTCACGGGTTTCAGGACAAGTTCCCGACACAAAGCAAATCTTGCGTGCTCTCCTTGCCGCTCCATCAAGCCCGGTCGTTTGGCACTCGCTGGCATGTGCTGACACATGTTTTCAGAGACGCTCCGATAGAGGACTGTGTGAACACGCTGCTCTCTGGGGAGCTCATGGGGCTGCAAACGGAGCTAACAGGTTTGATAAAGGACAAGGATGACGTGGTCTTGGCTCCAGTTGCCGCATATGCACACGGCAGGGAGATGGGGAGAGGAGTTTGGGATGCACTGCTCTCTCCCCGATGCCCGGTCCAATGAGCTCTGAGACCGGACACCGGAGCATCCTGGCCCCAGGCGATTTTAGACCAGCAGCTGGCAATCTTCAAGCCACAAGCCGGGGCGCCCGGGCTCTCGTCCGACGTGGGCTGGGTGGCTTCTGCAGCGTGTCAGCGGTAGGGAGTTTGCCCAGTGCTCGTGGCAGGGCCAGGCAGCTGCGATGCTACTTCTCCCAACTCCTTGTTCCTTGGCTGGAGCAAGAGCACGACTTCTAGCCGCGGAGACCTGCCCCAGGGCTGAGCAGCCCGAAGTTGCATTCCCACGGCAGCCACTTCTGCACCGTAGCTGGGAGGCAGGAGGAGGAGAGCGGTCAGGAAAACAGCAGCAGCACGGACACAGCTTCCCACTGCCCAGCTCTGGTGCAAACTCCCCACTGGCTAGCAGCTGTGTCCATGCCACAGCCGGGAGGAGGCTAGGGACTGGGGAGGGAGAAGCAGCAATGGCAAGGGTGCAACTGGAAGTTACTCAGCCCCAGCACAGCCCTGGGTGCAAGCATAAGCAACGCTCTGCAGGCTGGCTGTTGCCCACCCCTGCTCTAGACAGTCTCTGCACACTAGCCTGTCAGGCCCCTGGATGGCAAGCCTGTTTGCACAGCTACTTCACACTATGCTTTCCTAAGGAAGCCAAATTTGAATGAATAATTCAACCGAGTGCCAAGACAAAGTCAACAGAAAATAATTCAACCGAGTGCCAAGAGAAAGTCGACCCCTGCCCGAGACAGCTAGAGCCCTGTATCCTGCATCTCTAACCAGTGCAGAAATCCTCCCAAGCATTCAGGGAAGATCTGGAGTAAAAGCCTTAGGACAAAACCCTTTAACCTGCAAAATCTATCAGTGAGAGCCAGGGGAAAAGACATCAAGGTGTGAGGCTGCTAGGGCAGCTTCTTACTGCAGTGACCACAGAATGGAGCGAGATTCAAAAAGCATTAAAATACTCTAAAACAGAAGTGGAGATGTCCCTCCTGTGATTTATAACACATGGAGCCTGACCTACAGCCCACAAAAGCTAATGGGACTCTGCCCTTAACTTCAGCGGGTTCTGGGTCAAGCCCACAGTGCCAAGAGTCATCTTTGATGTTTCAGGGACATACCATATTTATAGCAAACAGCACCTTCCCTCGTTCAGCCTAAATGCTGGAGTGTGACTGGCAGGCTTGGCGGAGCAATGGAGCCAAAATGAGCTTTGCCTTTTAACATCCTGATGAACCCACTCATCTGATCAGAAATGTGGCAATAAAAGCAAGTATGAAAACCGACTGCCTGCAGTGGATAAACCCATTTTATCAGCACTATTTGCCAACCAAAAGTGAAATCCTGGAAGTAGTAGTAACAAGGCTTTGTTTGTTTGGCAGACGTGCTTAAAGCCAG
This sequence comes from Gavialis gangeticus, assembly GCF_001723915.1. Classification (NCBI taxonomy): domain Eukaryota; kingdom Metazoa; phylum Chordata; order Crocodylia; family Gavialidae; genus Gavialis; species Gavialis gangeticus. The sequence continues at coordinate 12,519,470 of NW_017729025.1, read as the reverse complement.
CAGCCTCTGCTGTTTTGAGGAACTTCAATCACCTAAAATCTGTAGTGGTCTCTAGACTGCCACCCACAATCCTATCATTACTGTCTAAGCCAGATCCGGTACGGGAACATCCGTCACTGCACGTAGACCCAACCAAAGCCACCAGTACTGCTGACATCCCATTCAAACCCTACTTTGAAGGCCCCATGCACAGAAGTGCATTTCTTCCTTAGCACGTGGAGCTGGTCCAGGTCTGTACTGTGAATAAGTTATCCGGTGAATTTGGCTCTCTCTTTTCAATTTATAAATTGGCCATGCGGAGGCTGTGACTTTTACAGACGTTCGCAGTATTTATTGGTGTCCAACCGGAGTTTTACGTGAACAAATCCCAGCCTTTGTTTCTTTTGCCCTTGGTTGTTTCACATGGATCAAACTCTTTCCCACGTGAGCAGACAGCCAGAAAAGGATCAGCCCTTCTCTAGACATTTGCAAGGAAAAACATTCGTCTGTGCAAAGATTATTCAATAGTTAATAAAACGGGACACAGATCTGAGGGAGACAGATGCCCAGTATTCAGCCCAGTGCCCTTGAACATTATCTTTTTACTGGGCCAAGAGCTGGACCAGCAGCATGACCACATCGGAAGGAGGTATCTGGATGATATCCAGGGGAGCAGTAGAAGAAGAAGGTGATGATTGATTATAGTGTCCACACTGTAATCAAGGGAGTGGCTACAGCTTGTGTAGCTAGTCCCAGGATAGCTTTAAACTGGCTGCAAAACCCATCCAGGAACATAGCTACCCTCAGGTGTCTTAGCCTTCACTGGTTTCCATACTGCCATGACCACGCTGCTAGCAGCACCCAAGCTAGCTAATTTAAAACCATCTCAGTCACACTTTTGAGCATAGTGTAGACCTGTCCTGGGTGACTGCATGGCACATCCCTGGAAAC
>NW_017729025.1:12512154-12513540 GCF_001723915.1 Gavialis gangeticus | reverse complement strand
AGCTTTAAACTGGCTGCAAAACCCATCCAGGAACATAGCTACCCTCAGGTGTCTTAGCCTTCACTGGTTTCCATACTGCCATGACCACGCTGCTAGCAGCACCCAAGCTAGCTAATTTAAAACCATCTCAGTCACACTTTTGAGCATAGTGTAGACCTGTCCTGGGTGACTGCATGGCACATCCCTGGAAACAAAGCAGCAGCGGAAGGGGAGGGTGGAAATAGATAACAGGGAAGCACGTTTAGGAAGGAGGAGAAAAAAAAATGAGCATAAGCCGAGAGGGAAGGGAGAGATACACTGAAGATTATGCACGCAGAAAATGCTTTTAAAGGAAGCTAGAACTACACAGATACTTCCCCAAGATGACTAAGGACGAACATGGGTGATGCAACCCATGCAACTGGGAATGGGGGCAGGCCCATAAGAGTTATTCCATCAAGGTGTAGCGCATGCTGTGCAAAGGGGTGAAATCCCCTCTGCTTGGTATTATACAGCACTATGAGTGCTATTAACCTCCAGGGCAAGACAGTATAACTCAAACAAGAGCAACTAAAATGAAAGGCCAGTCAGTCGATGGACTGAAATTAAGAAACCAGAATCGGCTCCTGGCTCCAATTCTGCATGACCCTATTGCTAACACTCCCCCCATGTCTCGGCAGACCTGCTCACAAGGGGATAGTGCTGTTCAAAAGTATTTCGCAGGGATGCCTTTGGGTTTACTGAATTCATATCTGGGAAGTAACCATTATTTAGGAAATAGGATGGCAGGGGGAGGGTCCACCTGGTTCTTTAGCCTAGTCCCTTGCTAACACAACCAGCCATATCCATAATCCCCTTTATAGCCTGATCAAGCCCTGCCTGAAAACTAGTTGGGATTTTTGCTCCCCCTACTCCTACTGCAGAGTCATAACTGAATTACACTCCCTCCAATGGTTAGAAGCCAACCTAATATTGCACCTAAAATTATGAGTAATCAGTTCATCCCCCTTTGTTCTTGTGCCAACATGGTCCTTTAGCTGAGCTAGCTCTTCTTCTTACCCCCCAGATGTATTTATCAGGGGGATATCAGCACTCTCTATCATAGTTTTCCTAGGCTGAACAAGCCAAGCTCTTTTGCCCTCTCTTGCAAAACAGGCTCTCCATTCCCTCAAGCATCCTAGTAACCCTTCTCTGCACTGCCTGCAGATCAAAGTTTCTTAAGTATGATTTGATTGGCCATATTATAAGCCAAGATCAGGGCCTATTTCCCTTCTGCGCATGACTTTCAAACTCTTTGAAAGAGCGCTTTTGTCGAGGACCTTGGAGTCACCATTGATGCCAAGATGAACATGGGTCGGCAGTGTGGGGACGCAGTCAGGAAGGCCAACCATACTTTGTCCTGCATCC
>NW_017729025.1:12501840-12512119 GCF_001723915.1 Gavialis gangeticus | reverse complement strand
CTGTCAGGGCGGCTAGGATCTGGAACCAACTTCCAAGTGAGGTGGTGCTGGCTCCTACCCTGGGGGTCTTTAAGAGGAGGCTTGACAATCCCCTTGCCGGGGTCGTTTGACCCCAGTACTCTTTCCTGCCATGGCAGGGGGTCGGACTCAATGATCCGCTCAGGTCCCTTCTGACCCGACCAGCTATGAAACTATGAGAATTAAGCCTAACCTGGAGCCCAGGCTTCCAGCAAACCAGGCAGACTTTAGACCAGGGAAGAGCTGGTGTGATCAAGTTCTTACTCTCACCAACTTTACTGAAGTGGGATTTCAAAGAAAACAGAAGGCCAGAGCAACCTTTATGGATCTCCCTTCAGCTTATGATACAGTACGGATAAGGGGCCTTATAGTTCAATTGGTAAAGACGAACAGGTGCAAAAAGATCATTACAATCCTGTTTTATATCTTGTCCAACCACAAGCTCAGAGTTTGCCTTGATGGTAAAATAAGCAGACCCAGATTCATCAACACCACTTTACCACAAGGCTCTGGTACACATCCTTTTCAACTGGTACATGCATGATATTCCCCATACAAAAAAAAAAAAAAAAAAAAAAAAAAAAAAAAAAAAAAAAAAAAATCAAGAAATGTATTTATGCTGACAATATCGCCATTCTAGCACAAGACTCTGATTTTAGCATTGCTGAAATGACAGTCAGTAATGATCTGACATACTTAGAAGACTATCCTAATGAATGGTTTTTCAAGCCCAACCCTGGCAAAACAGTTATTCCTTTTCTCGTCTCACTAACGCCCAGGTGACCACCCAACTAAGAATCAGCTTTTATGGAAACCTGACCCACTATGAACCCAACCCAAATATTTAGGTGTCCACCTTGACCATGGTATCATTTACAAACAGCTAAGAACAAACTTGTCACTTGTAATAACATCATCATCTCAAAACTGGCTGGTACGAGTTGGGGAAGTGATGCTGAAGCTCTGAAAACATCAGTGCTGGGCCTCATTTATTCAGCAGCTGGGTACTATGCCCCAGTTTGGGGAAGGATCATTCATACCAGCCCGACTGACTCAACCAAATGAAACAATGAGACTCATAACAGATACTTGCAGATCCACTCCTGTTCCCCGGTTGTCTGCTCCACCTCATATCCTTCCTCCTGATCTTTGATGGAAATAGGCTACTTTAAGAGTCTACAAAAACGCTTACATTTAATTCACAACCAATTTTTGAGGAACTTAACGACCCCTCTAGGCCACAGCTTAAGTTGAGAAGGCCATTGTAGAGTGCAGGAAAAGAGCTGAATGATGAAAACTTTGACATGGAGGAAAAATGGTCCCAGCAATGGCACACAATTGACATCACTAATACCTTTCTCATCACAAGACCCCACATCTAAACCCCTGACTCTGCTGTACCAAGGCGAAGCTGGACAACATTGGCCAGGGTTCGTACAACTACCTACTAAAAAATGAAATTTTGTTAAAGGCTCCAAGTGCAAGTGTGGCAAAAATCAAACTATAGCACGTGTCATGGAGGAGTGTCCTATTCATCATTTCAATGGTTGCACTGAAGACCTCCACCAGGCTACCGACAAGGCCTTACCATGGATATCAAATCTAAAACTGTCACTCTAGCCTTATTCTTCCGTGCCACGCTTTATAGGTTGTCTATAGGCTGTTCTGCCATTGGGTTGCTGTACTCCATATGAATAAATAAATCAGGGCTGAATCTTGTTAGCTGCTATACAGAGCTCTAGAGAGATAGCCCCCGCTCAAAGAGGCTACAGTTTAAATAGGCAAGACAGGCCAAGAAACTTGTATTCATAGATGCCAACTCTGCGGGTGCTCTGGGGCTCAAGCACCCACTGGAAAAAAATTAGTAAGTCCTCAGCACCCAGGAGCCATGCAGCAAGAAAAGAGTCCGGAGGCAAGCCAGGAGAGGAGCGCTCCTCAGGAGGCCCGGGATCACGAGCCAGGAGGAGCCTGCTCTCATTAGTTTGGCGCCAGACAGGAAATTTAAGAACAAGACAGACCAGCATTCAGCTTCCCCCAGAGAAGGGAGAACACAACAGCAGGGAGTTGTGCGACATGTGTGGAGATGCAGGGCCAAGATGGCCAAAAGGAGCCTTGGAGGAGCCAGGACAAGACCCAGCGAGCGCCAGGCTACCCCAGGAAACAAAGCTAAGTGAAGTGGGCAGCTAAGATGCTAAGGGCCAGGTAGTCAGACCAGGGGCCAGGAGGAGAAGAGATCCATCCCCCAAAGTCCACTGGCACCCACTGGCCAAAACCAAAGTTGGTGCCTCTGCTCTTATTAGATTCACTTCAAAGATGGGGGGGTGTAGACATAGAAAGATTAAACCCAGATCTTGAAAGGTACCTCACTCCCAGACACCTCAGTACCTTTAAGGATCTGGCCTAGAGAGCTGGAAATCAGGAGGGAAAGACCAGAATAGATCCCATGCCCTGGCTTCCAAACTACCTGGCCATCTTCCTTTGAGATGCTTTGAATGGCAGAAGTGAAAGACGCGCCCTAGGTGTTATCATGAGCGGCACAGCATGCTCTGCAAGCCCCGTCTCCCATACCTTACGTGATACTTTTGCACAGGTGCAGTGAGATTACCAAATTCAGCAGAAATGCAGCAATTCATACAAAACACAGCCTCATTAGATTAAAAATTATGCATAGAGCCCAGGCAGAAAGCAGTGGGTAAGGAATATTTATCAGGTTCCTTTCACTTGAAGAAAGACTTTCATAACTTACTTCCACTCATGGTGCTAGAGAGTTATTTACTTTTCACGCCCTGAAAGACAGATAATAATCTCCTTCCTGAGAGAAGTACCCTATCCATCTTCTACCCCGCTACAGCAGCTTCTTTAAGCTACTCTTTGAATCAAAGATTGCTTTTCTCTTTCATGCAAAGAAGAACACATATAAATAACCCCCAGATATAGATGTTTACTCTAATGCGGTGCTGGCGAAGTGGCATTAAGGATAACAGCTATACCACTGACACCTTTGGTACTGTGTTACCATCACTGGTGGGGGTTATAGATTAGACCTCTGATCTCCAGGCCCAGCCCATAGAGCAAAGAAGATGCTCTAATAAAGCAGCTGGGATTTCCTTGGCCTAGGGAAAAAGAGGGAGGAACTATGGCATGGGAAGCCATCAGGCCGGGGTAGGGCACGTTTCCCGAGTGCGCTGCAGTGCAAGAGCCTTCCAGCGGTCCCCATGCCTACCATGAATGCTTGCATCTGGCATACGTTGGAGTAATCCCATGAAAACTGTTCCAACATATATGAAGACAGATATACGATAGAATCACTGGCTGTCCCATGTTCAAAGGTAATCTTAAGCCACCCTTGCCCTCTCCCAGGTGCTAAACCAAGAGCTGCTCAGCCCGACTGGCCTCATGTTCCAGAGCTCAAAGCACCCCTCTTTACAAGCACATTTAAAACACCCCATCCTGTCACATTTTCTGCATGCATTGGGTATGTGCTGAGCAAAACGAAGGGCCCCACATATACTGCACCAGCAGGGTATTTTTCAGGAAACAGAGTTCTTCTCTGTCCTCCCTTGGAAGTGGTGACCCACCCAGAGGGCATGTCATTCAGCAAGCAGCGAGATGTTCTTGTTTTGCCATGCAGCTCGTACTGCAGCAGAGCTGTTGACACAGTGCCTGTAGTAACTAGGAGAAAATTCATTCCCATTTCTTGCAGCTGGATCCTGCTCCGCGACTACTTACGTTTTCTGCAGAGGGCTGAAGCGGCAGGTTGGAACTGGAGAGGCTCCGGCCTTTATGTGGGATGTGTCTAAACCCTTCCTCACCAAGCAAAACATTTATACCATACCTGCCAACTTTCAACACATGAACAACTCTCACTGGCTTTGTACGTGTTCCTAGTTAAGTGGGTGCCTGTGTTTTGCTGAACTGGGGCTGAAACTGTCAGTCACTAAAACCGGGAGCTATTCTATACACTTAACACAAGATCGGACCTATTCGCTGCAGGCTTGGCACTGCACAGGGCTACATGCAGTGCTTCTTCCCAGCAGGTTACAGAGCCAGTGTGCAGTTCTCCAGCTACGCAGGACAGGGAGCATGTCGTACTCTGCATCGCTCTCAGTGGGGGAGATGCATTCTCCTACGACAAGAGGGTACCGCTGCTTCTGGGAGGACCAGGCAGCTCTCCCTCCCCATGAACCGGTTAATCATGACACAATTAAGCCCAAATGGAAGATTGCCAAAAACATCTACACACAAAGCCCCTGGTCATAATAATATGCAGCATACGGGCTGATCTCAATCAGTGTCAAAGGTGCAGTCTACTGTTGCATCTCTACTCTATCAGGCCAGGCCAGGGGCAGATCCGGGGGGGGGGGGTGTTGCACCCACCCTTTGGCTGTATAGCACACATGCATGAGCTCTCTGAGCAGCTGCTGTACCCCCATTTCCTCGGCCACTGAAATCAGTGGTGGGAAAGGAGGGGTGGGGTGAATGGCAGTGGCATTCATCCCCCGGGGCTGTACAAGCCAGTGAGCTCGAGGAGTTCACTGTGCTGCAGAGAGAACGGGATGCATGCCATCAGCCTCCCTCCTGGATCCGCCCATGGCCTCCCCTACAAGACAGGTTGTGCTGCAGAGGCGTCCTTGCACACCTTGTTATTGTAATGTCATGGGATCGCAGGGTTGGACGGGGCTTCAAGGGTCACCCAGTCTAACCCCCTGAACCGGAGCAGGGTTTGCTGTTCCTAAACCATCCCAGACAGATGCCCATCCAGCCTCCTCTTGAACACCTCCACTCAAAGATTCAGCAATTTCCCTAGGCAGCTTGTTTCACTGTCCTTCTGCTTCTTTACACATCAGAAGTGTTTCTTGAGATGTGATCTATATCTGCTTTGCTGTAGTTAAAACCCATTGCCTCCTTTCTTGCCCTCTACAGCAAAGGATTTTTCTCCAGCTGCTTTATGGCAGCCTTTCCAATATTTGAAAAATACTCTCATGTTCCCTCTAATGTCCTTTACTCCAGACAAAACACACCTAGTTCTTTCCACCTTTCCTCAAAGGGCTTATTTTCCAACCCCTTTATCAATCACCTCTGGATCCCCTCCAGTTTCTCTACCAAACACCAATAACCGCAATGAAAAATTGGACACCGCACTCCAGCTGAGGCCTAATCAATGGTGAGTATGACCCCACTGTTCCTACAAGCCCTTATCACAGACCAGGAGTCCATTGTGCTGGGTACAAAATTTAAAGCAAAAAACCCCCCAGAGAACTTACAATCTAAGGGTAAGACAAGACAAGGGGTAGACATGGAGAAACGAATAAGAAAGTGATGTAGCTCATCATGATGGACGGCAGTCACAGCACATCAGCAGCCTAACTGCTGTTAAGGAGTTTGGGGTTTTTTTTTAAGTAACATGACAAAGGAGAGATTAAAGGAGGGGCTGACAGAAGATGAAGGGAGCTTCTCCAAAGCATGAGGCAGCATGAAAGAAAACAGGAAGGTTTTTGTTTGAAAATCTCATAAGTGGACAGTGAAGACTGGCATCACAGGCTGAACAGGCTTCAGTAAGGAATAAGAGATTATGGACAGGGTAGGAATAGGCTATGGAGGGCTTTGGACATGAAGGTAAGCATTTTGAGTTGGGTGCAACAGAGAATGGGGAGTCAGTGGATGGGCACTCGGAAAGGGGGCATGTGGTCAAAGTGACGGGCTAGCAAAATCCTCTTAGGACCCTGCTACACATTCAAATTAAAGGTGGATTAAAAAAAACAGTTAAATTTTCAAGAGCGGCTTGACATTTTATAGCTGGACAGTCATTTTATGTTATGACAAGTACTTTGCACGTGTGCGATTGACCAGTTAACAGTGTGATAATTACTTTGTACTTGTGGCTGGTCTTACTTCGCACTTGTGGCCAATCTAAATTATACTGCATGATTAACCAGTTAATTGTGTAATATACGTAACATGTAGCAGGGGCCTTAGCAGCAGCAGCCTGGCTGGTGATCAAGCCAAAAACTGCATTTCTCAATGGAAGTATAAAAGACTGAGAGGATGAAAGCCCGGACCCAAGTCTGAGCTGTATAGACAGATATGGGGAAAAAAGACCATTTCCTAGAGATACTGGGCAGAGATCAATCGGGTGTTCTTAAAGGTGAACCTAGAAAACCGAGCCAGGTACAGCCCAAGCGGGAAGTCCAAGTCAAATCCAACGCCCATGGTGTGGTTGTGAATGAGGGACAGGATGGGTCGTTGCCTAGAACAAGAAAAAGTGATCAAGAAAGGAGGAAGTATGGAAAGCCTGAGGTGGAAAAAGATTAAGAGCTCAGGTTAGCCCGCTGAACGTGAGCCAACACAGCGGCTAGACATCAGCAAGGTGTCAGGGAGACAGGCTGAGATTTTAGCTTGCACAGGAGCCAGGGCTGTGAGATAGAGATGGATTTACAAGTTGTCCGAATAATACCGGTGGTAGAACTTGTGTCGTTCGGATGAGATTACCCAAAGATAAGGCCCAGAGGGTGGGAGGGAAGGGGATCTAGGACAGAGCCCTGGTGAGGAGTGTCCTCCAAACACCTTAGGGAAAGTGCCATTAGAGACATAGGAGGAGATGAAGGCCCAGGCACCAGTGCCAACACAAGATATCGAGAAGAGCCTGCGCTGGCTGTGTTGAAGGCGGCTGCCACAACCAGGAGGATGAGAGTGGGCTTCTGCTAGGAACGGGTGGGAGACTTTGGCCAAACACTTTCCTTGGAGTATAAAGGTGCTGGACTGGAGGTGGTCTAGGCAGGAACTAGACAAGAGGCAGTGCCTGAAGACAGGGTGTCCAGTGAGCACGGAGATAAAAGGGAGAGGGAGTGACAGCTGGAGGGTCAAGTAAAGATGGCAGAGAGGGGCAAGAGAGGCAGTGGTGTAGACGAGTGAAGCACACAGAGCATCCACTACCAAATCACTGGAGGAAGGGAAAGTTTGGAGGTGATACATACCTTCTGCAAAATACCTTTATGATCATGGGCTGAAACACATGTCTACAGTTAATCATTAAATACATCACCATTAATCATGAAATACATCACCAAGAGACACAAGTACAGATTTTTATTCCCATACCCCTATTTTTTGAGACTGGAGAGCCAAAGAAAAGCACCTATTAGTGTGAAGACTCGTGGGACTGTCATTATATATGCCGGCATAAGTTTTAACATACGTGGACAGCCAGAGGAAAGGCATTTCCTAGAAGATACTGAGGCTGAGTCGTCTTGTAATATCAGCTATTGTATTAACCTGTTGACCTGCCTCACTGTATTTCACAGACATTGCATCTTTTTTGCCTTTTCCATCTTGCCATTATTTCATGTTGGAATGAGAAATATGCTTTCATCCCCTACGAGATGAAATCCATCCCTTTCCAGCACACCAGCTGAAGCCCTAGGTGCTATCCAAATTTCACTTAAGCTTTTTGGCTGACTTATGACAAAATCCTGGCCCCGCCAAAGTCAATTTAAAACTAATATTAATGTAATTCAGACTGACAGATTTCATATATTTAATGTCTGAATGTTAAAAGAGTTATAACTGCAGAAAGCAATGCAAAGGGATGCGACGCTATTAAAAACACTTTTAAAAAGCTTCAGAAAAACATTATAAAAGATACGCTTTAACCTAAATGTAGTAACAACAAAATCTCCCAGCCAAGATCTTCAGAAGTGATTCGTGATTCTGGATGCTGCAGTGTACAGAGTCCCACACTGAGACACCTCAAGGGGGTTTGATTTTTCAGACAGTGCAGAGCACCAACCCTCCAAAAAAATAAAATAAAATAAAATACGCCCCTTTAAGAGGTCTCAAATCAGCACCCAAACCCTGAAGCAGCCAAAGAAAAAAAAAAAGAAAAAAAAAAATCACTAGTGACTTGCAGTATTGCTACCTACAAGCGTTACAGAAAACCCTTGATTCAGCCTTCTAAAATCATCAGATTGGCATAAAAATCAAGAGATTTAAAAAAACCAAAAGAGAGAGAGACTGTCTTCTTTTTTTTAACTGCAGGTTTTTGAGCATTTAGGCTGCATCTGAGTCAAATTTTCTCTCACCCAGGATGACCAGAAACTTATTTTGTCTTTCCAAATGAGATCTGAGATTCTCACCTACTTGCATTTTCCTAAGACTAATGGCTTAAAAAAAAAAAAAGCACCCATTATCGAGAGATGTGCAGTAAAATAACTCATGTCGACACCACTGCAGCTTTTTAAATACGTAGCCTCCAGCTATGTTTAAGTAATTCAGAACATGTGCAGAGCGGTAGCATATTTAAAGCCTGCACTGAGAGCCATACAGGCAGCCCCCCTCCCATCCATGCAGTCGTCTCCTGACTTCAACACCAGAGCCTAATTCAATACTGCGTTTTAATAGGGAACGTGTGTCCAGTAGCAGGCAGAAGGATCCTGTTTTCCTACTGAAGCAAAGAGAGGGCACGGTGGTAAAGCCTTCACCGCATCCTTACTCAGGCAAATTGCTCCAGCGGTCTCCCCTGGAGCTGTCTCCGAGTGCAGGGCACGGGAGAAGAGAAGGCCCCCCCTTGCTCAGACTGCACAGGTCACTGAACTGAACCACCACGCGATCTTCCTGTAAAAGCCCTTTTTGAAGCATCTTCCCAAGCGGTTCGTCAAGAAGCCACAGCCTGGTTCTCCGACCCCACCAGCTGGCCAACACGTCTGAAACGCCAATGCCACCCTGCAACCAGCTTAGTGCAGTAGCTGTATTCAGGCTGCTTCCCAGCTAAATCAAAGCTATTTTACGGCAAAGCTCTTCTTCCTCTTTCACATCAAGCAAAAAGCCTGTGTGTGTGTCAGTTGGTTAACAGAGCCTCAGTTTAGTCTTACCATTGCTGCTGCCTGGTTGCGTGGTCCCTCGCAATCCCACAGGGAGCTGAAGCAGGCAGAGAAAACAGCCTGATCTCTGCTTCTACTCACCTAAGTGTTTGGCTTTCACAACCGCATTGCCCACTGCCTGGGTTTTGGGGGGGTTTTTAACTCTATGGGCAGCTTATTGCACAAGTGCAATCATAATTACTAAACAATAAAATCCTACTGCATCATTTTGCCCCAGATGTAAAAATGAGTGATGGTTCATCCAATTAACTTCCTTTGTTAAAAAGAAACAAACAGCCCAAGAGAGCGTGGGGACGGCAACAATTTCTCAGAGACCCGCTAATGCTTTCCCCGCTGCCAAAATCCCACCGTTCCTTATTAAAAAGGACTTCAAAAGCAAAAAATATATATCCCATTTCGCCAAGAAGCGCTTGCTTTCATTTCAGCGTTTGCAACTAAAACAAAAACAAACCACCCAACTCCGAAACCAGAGAAGCTGCATGCTGAAGTAGCACAAAGTCACTCAGTAATTCCTTTAATTTTTTTCCTTGAAAAGAATCTAACTTTGTATGATTCCTTTTCTATGGAAAAGGACTATTTTAAGAGTCTCAGGCGAAACCAGCTATCGGAGAGGAGTGATCTGCTTTCAAACTTTTCCCTGGTACCAAAGAACATAGTAAACTGCTAATCGTTGGGGGCTCGACTCTCTGAGCTGATGGTCCAGAGGCTCATGGCACCCTCCAGCAAAACCCCTGCGTGCGTCACCCAAGTAAGGACTGCAGGATGGCTCCTGTAAACCTGGGGCAGAAAAGTTGCGCGATCACGTGCCTCTGCCTCCTCCAGAGCCAAACGGTCTCACCTGGGCCAAAGGCATCCTACAGCCAGCCGGTATCCAGCATGGATTTGCTGGAGCACATTAGAAAATGCATCCCAAATCCCTGAAGATTGGGTTTTTTAAGTGAGTTTCATCTAATGTGCCAAGGAGGGGGGGGGGAAACCATCTCAGAACAGACCTGCCTGGAGCCGTGCGATCACTAAATCGAGGGACACGGGGCTGGAAAGGACCTCCAGAAACCACGTACTCCCAGAGGCAGGATCATCCCTATCTGAAGCCGGCTATGCGAATGCATCATCTAAACTTCACGTAAAATAGGGAAAGAGATGACTGGCTGCTCCTTTCCTATCGTATAGGAGAGAAGCAGGAAAAAAGAACAAAAAACAAATCATAGGTCCCAGACCCAGCTAGAAAACTAATCGCTGCGCAAACCCTGCGCGAGACAGGAGGGCAGGATGGCAGCCGCTGCGGGCGGCACAAAGCTCCCCTGCCCCAGCGACGCCAGGATCCAACTTCAGGAGGGTGCTGAGAGGAGCAGCCTGGCTCAGCGGGGCTGGGCACCCTCCTGGAG
>NW_017729025.1:12496510-12501302 GCF_001723915.1 Gavialis gangeticus | reverse complement strand
TCATCTGACACTACAGCTGTTAAAGCCTCATGCAGGAGAAGTGCGTGGGGGCAGGAGTGGGGCAGGAGGAGCGCGTGGAGGCAACAGCCCCGAGGCGGGGGCAGCAGTGGCCGCAGCCCGTTGCCGTCCAGTTCTTTTCTTTGGTCCCCACAGGCGCCTCCCCGCTCAGCCCCTCTGCCCAGCGCCTCGCCCCCGCGGTGCCCAGAGGCAGGGCTCGGTGAGCTCCTTGCTCATCCATAGACCCGTTCCCAGCATGTTTATGGCCCAAACGTCGAGGCCCTAGAAGTCAGGTATCCAGGTGGTAGCCGTATTGGTCTAGAGGAAAAGGCAATCGGGACTCGTAGTAAAGATGATAACTTTTATTAGACCAAAAAGATTTTTGCCAAAAAAAAAATTCTTGCAAAAAATTTTTCAAATCTTGCAATTAAAGAATTTTTGTTGCAAAAAACCTTGTTGGTCTAATAAAAGATATCATCTCTACTACGAGTCCTGATCGCCAGGCCCTAGAAGTGGCACTTGGAGCAGAAGGTGGGGGGCAGTCGAGATGGCCCTAGGCTCCTCGGACAGGGGAGGGCCCTCAAGCGGCTTCTCCTTCCTAGAATGCCCTGAAGGCAAGGGGTCACTCTCCCCCGTCCCCCTCCCTGCCCTTGGACGTAGGGCCGGCGCTGTGTGTGATAGCAAGAAGGGTGCCACTTGCTAGCTCAGCTCCCCACACCCTCCAGGGGCCTGTTGGGGCCTTGCCACAAAGCCTCAGCTCTCCCCTCCACCGGGCATTTACAGGAGACTTCAGAGCCCTCGGCCTGTTTGGCTCATGTCTACACTGGAGGGCTTGGTGCCATGCCCCCGTGATACTAAAGGCCCTTTCCTTCAGCTCTTAGTCACTCTCATCCTCCAGCGGAGTCAGTGTGGAGGGAGGTAGAACAGAAAAAGGACTGGACCCGTTACCAAATAACCAGGTGAGTGATAGTAGGGGCTGGGGTTACCCTGGGAAGGGCAGAAGTGTCCTTTGACCCTTTTCCTCAGGTTAGGCTGAGGCAGAGCCTGAGAAAGGGAGGATGCAGCTTGCACCATGCAGGGACAACCCTGGGAGGCGCTGAGACACTTGGGACCCAAAGCCCGTCTAGCTCAGTGCCCTGCCTCCAGCAGCGGCAACTCGCGGCTGCTTTAGAGGAAGAGCATAAGAAACAAAGTGTGCGCAGTGTGCCCCGTCCCATGTCAGACCCTCCAAGTCACCACCAATCGCAGGGTAAGCAACGTCCTGACCCCAAGGTTTGACTTTTGTCTGGCTTCAGCTTCCAGTGGAGAAAGACAGCCCAACCAACATGAGCCAAAGAGCCCTTCCTCAGCCAGGATTTCCTCCCCATAGAAGTAGTGATACATGTCATCAAGGCACCACTCAATCTGATAACTAATAAGCTAAAGAAATGGATGTCAAAGTATTCCCTCCAGCCCTTGATTCATTTTTATAGGATCACAGAGTTGGAAAGGTCATTGTGTTCAGCCCCTGCACAGATACACGGTTCCTAGCCCATCAGACAGTCACCTGCCCTGTCTCTTCTTGCAAACCTCCGAGGAGGAAAATGCCACCGTCCTGCATCCCTCCTGCTCTGTTCCTGCTTAAACAAGATGGCATACTTCTAATCCACCCACAAGCCCTTGCTCCTGTGGTCCCAGACCATGACATAAGTGTTCAAAGTAGCCAGGCGTGAAGGGAGGAATGGGGAAGACAGCTTTAATGTTCCCCTCTCCCAATGTTCCCCTGTGGGTGCTTGAGAAGAGAGCAAAATACCTACCGCCTGTTATAAGCACAGCGTCCCGTTGGTATTTCATGAGTTAACGCTTGTGCAGTGCTTTGAAGACTCAAATATTTCAGTTCAGGAATGCAGATCCAGCAAATGCATTTAAGATCTTAAATACTCTTTTGATCTTGGTTCTTATCTCCTGTTGCTCTACAAGGGACTTTGGCTGATCACTAATGCTTTTAGGTGTTACGCTAATGAATCAACTCGGATTCATTGAGAATACGGTTCAGTCAAGGATGGGAGAATAAATTTCATCCCTCAGTGTTTCATTCCCTCTGGCTGGCTAGCTGTGTCATTCCAGCCCACCTACAGCTACTATTTAACCTTGAGAGGTGCTGAGTCAACAGGAGTAGGGTGTGCTCCCAGGATCTGGTCTTGAGTCATTCTGCAATAGTGGAATTGCCTATTATAGGACCAGTCTGCGCAAAATCACTCGCGCTGCATGTTGTTCAGAATCACTAAATAAATGACACGTTACTCGTTCCCCATTACTGCTCTAATGGGAGTTAATGTTATGAGAACATTATCAGCATCGATCTCAGTGTCAACGTCAACTTTCAAGACTTAAAAGTGCTCCTTTGGAGAAAAAAATAATTGATTTGGTTCATTTGAAGGTTAAACTAACTTGCCCAGAAACAACTCTGAAGTTCAAATTGTTTCTAAATCCCTTAGTTTCTGTTCAGTTATTTCATCTCTTCTGCCTTTTACCATTTATCTTTCAAGTGTATGCTGTGCATCTTTAAACATGGCCACACAATCATAGAAGCAAAGTCATTCCCAAATGACTGGCTATGCTTTCCAGTCAACATGGCAATATACAGTAGATACATAAAAGTATCTGTGCATCATTTGAGAAGTTATGGTTGATTTAGGAGGAAAAACCTGCAGCATCCTTATAAGCTAGTACTAGGGATGAAAGGGACTAGGGGGTCATCATTGACCACAAGATGAACAGGAGTCTACAATGCGATGCTGTGGCTAGTAAAGCGAGCAAAACGCTGGCTTGCATCCATAGATGCTTCTCAAGCAAATCCTGAGACATCATTCTCCCCTAGTACTCAGCCTTGGGGGTGAGGCGGCAGCTGGAGTACTGTTTTGGGCATCCAGTTTTGGGCTCCACAATTCAAAAAGGATGTAGAGAAGCTTGAGAGAGTCCAGAGAAGAGCCACGCGCATGATCAGGTCAGGAAAACAGACCTTACGATGACAAGCTGAGAGCCATGGGGCTCTTTAGCCTGGAAAAGCGCAGGCTCAGGAGTGATCTGATGGCCACCTACAAGTTTATCAGGGGTGACCACCAGGATCTGGGGGAACGTTTGTTCACCAGAGCCCCCCAAGGGATGACGAGGTCGAACGGTCATAAACTACTACAAGACCATTTCAGGCTGGACATAAGGAAGGATTTCTTAATTGTCCGAGCCCCCAAGGTCTGGAACAGCCTGCCATCGGAGGTGGTTCAAACACCTGCTCTGAACGCCTTCAAGAGCAAATTGGATGTTTATCTTGCTGGGATCCTATGACCCCAGCTGACTTCCTGCCCCTGGGGCAGGGGGCTGGACTCGATGATCTTCCGAGGTCCCTTCCAGCCCTAATGTCTATGAACTCTATGATTTCCACTTCATATTGCTCCTGAACTTTTTACTCTTCTGCCACCTTTTCTTTTTCCCCCCCTCACAACCCCAAGCATTCTTATGGAAAAAAAAAGTTATTTGAGATTATAGACAGGGTAATACATTGGTAGCTCCAGAGCAAGTTGTATCAAGCACCCAATTCATTACTAAGAAACAGGTGTGCACAAAATTATATGCATGTATGGACTGACTTGTTTCCTCTTTTTAAGTTAACAGTTGCAGGCAAGGTGAGCTGCTGCATAAATAATATTCAAGTGATTCTAGTTGGAGTGTTGTATTTCCATTGCACCGTGACTGCAGACTAAGGGTCAGTCTGCTTAAGCATTAAACAGGAACTTAACTGGAACTATCCCACTGACTTCGCTCAACCCCCATAATGGGAAGCTCTCCCTGGTGAGAACGGTGGACAGACACCATCAGCAGCTGTGGAGTTTAAGCTGTAATTTTGAATAAAATTAAGACTCTGGCCCCTATATTTGCAACATATCCTTCTGAGTGTAGGAGCAGTGCGAGCAGCGGGTCTTGCCAAGTCTGCACACAGACAGCTCGGTGCCTCCGTTGCTGCTTCCAGCTTTGCCAAGATGGAAATTAACAGGAACCGTAGCAATTGCAGGGAAGGGTATTTTTTCCCCCAACCCTGGGAACAGCACTGCAACGTGAAGAGCCATCCAGTCGTGGCAGTTGTAACTTAGACAGGTGGAGGCAAGCCGGGCACAGCCCCCCAGGCACCAATTCAGTGTGGGCACCATAATGGCAGCAACAATGGCAACCAGATGCGCAGACCCCAGGCTGCTGCTGTAGTAGCAGTAACCAGGGTGGGGAGAAAATGCCACAGCAGCAGGTAAGACTCCCAGTCCTCCCCACCTTTTGCTCTTAGTTTCATAGTTTCTAGGGTGGGAAGGGACCTGAGATGATCATCTAGTCCGACCCCCTGCCATGGCAGCAAAGAGCACTGGGGTCAAACGACCCCAGTAGGGTGGTCATCCAACCTCCTCTTAAAAACCCCCAGGGTGGGAGCCTGCACCACCTCACTTGGAAGTTGGTTCCAGACCCTAGCCGCCCTGACTATGAAGTAGCGCCTCCTGATATCTAGCCTAAATCTACCCTCTGCCAGCTTGTGACCGTTGTTCCTGGTCACTCCTGGCTGTGCTCAGGGGAACAGGGACTCCCCCAGCGCCTGCTGATCCCCCCTGACCAGTTTGTAACAGGCCACAAGATCCCCCCTCAGCCTTCTCTTGTGGAGGCTGAACAGGTTCAGGTCCCGTAGTCTCTCCTCATAGGGCCTGCCCTGCAGTCCCCTGATCATGCGAGTGGCCCTCCTCTGGACCCTCTCCATGCTGTCCACATCCCTCTTGAAGTG
>NW_017729025.1:12472569-12496267 GCF_001723915.1 Gavialis gangeticus | reverse complement strand
GACTTCTTATTGTCCTTAATCTGGGAAGCTAGTCCCAGTTCCATCTCTGCCTTGGCCTTCCTAACTACCCCCCCACATCCCCGAGCAACTGCAGAATAGCCCTCCTTGGTGATGACCCCTTCTTTCCATTGGGTGTAAGCCACCTTTTTAGCAAGGAGACATTCCTGGATGCTTTTGGTGAGCCATGGAGGCTTATGTGCCCTCCTGCTCCCTTTGATCCTCGTTGGGATTACCTTCCTTTGGGCTTGGAGGATCGTCTCCTTGAGGAGCAACCACTCTCCTTGGACACCTGTCTCCCCTCCCCTCCAGGACCTCAGTGCTTCCCCAACTATCCTCCTTAGCTCGTTGAAATTTGCCCTCCTAAAATCCAGGGCCGCTGCCTTACTGCATGCCTTTGCCACCTTGCGCTGGATGGTGAATTCGAGCAGGCGATGATCACTGTCGCCCAGGTGGTCGAGCACCCGCAGCCCCCTCACCAGGTCATCACCCGTGGCCAGCACTAGGTCCAACAAGGCGATATCCCCTCCCCTTTGGCGCTCAGCAGCACCTGTCCCCCCACCACCCCGCCTGTTCTCCAGTGCAAACCCTGCTAGTTGGGTCCCTGAGGAATAGGGCCCCACATGTGAATACAGTTTAGAGGTTGAGTGGAGGGCAGGGCAGATTCTGTCTCAGGTCCCGAAGACAAGAAGCATCAGTCTCTCTTGCTCCTGCTTTCATTTATTTAACAAGACGGTTTCCAGGTCTCAGCCAAGATCAGGCCTCCATTGTATCTAGCACTGTACAGAAGTCTGGTATAGCTCTTATCCCAAAAACCTTACAAGACAGAAAGAGCAAGGATGCACTGAGAAGTGAAATAACTCACCTGAAGTCACACAGGAGTCCTGACAGGGCCCAGTTCTCCTGGCTTTATCCACAATGCCATCCTAACTTCTCCCTTGATTTCTTCCCTTGTCCACATAGACAGAGAGGGGTGCAAAGCTGTTCAGATTTCCCTGCCTCCACACTATCATCTTCCTTATATCTCTAGGACTCTCGTGATGAGAAACAGCAACACCGAGGGTTAGGACAGGTATCCATGTAGTACCTATGCATGGGTCTCTGGGTCACTCCTGCCTTACTTCCTTTGCTCCGCATGACCTGTACCATTCTTTTCTTTAATGCACCATGAACAAAACACAGGAAGCTTTTATGTAGCAGTTACATTTTCGCTGTGCACAAAGCTAAATTATAAATCCATAAATCACTGAGAAAGGGGGGGAAATTGCATTGGATGAGACCAAACGAAAAATTTAAATGAAAAATAAATTACAGTGTGATCAACCTCATTAACCCCCTCTATTCAACGTTCTATAAAAACACCGGGTGTTTTGCTTTAAGGTGCTATTGCAATTTGATATGAATAGCTAAAAAAAACCCCAGCTCAGCATGAGCACCAGTTTCAAATCTTAAAAGGCTTTTTTATATGAAGGTTTTATACATACAGTATTGGGTCTCCTTTCATACCAGGGTGAGTCAATGGAGTTACAGCAACTGGCATAAATATAAGAAAATCAGACCCACCAACTGAAAAAAATAGCTTGGTTTATAAGGTGTGAAATGATCAAGAGTCCATTAACTGCTGGCAAGGTAAAAACTTACCAGGCAGACAGGCCTCCATTTTTTTAGCTGTTTTTTTGTTATATACTAGATATGGAAAATGAAGCCAGCAGCTCCCTTTAATGCTTGTGCTGGAAATTACCTGAAATTACCGGTGCTGAACATTAGTAGGGTGCATCCACATGTGTGCTTTACCATGGAGCTGACTAATTAGCTCTACATTAAAGCCCATCTACACATGTGCCCATATTAGGACACAGTCAGTTAATTAACTCCACTGTAGGATAGTACTGCCCAGGGCAAGCACTATCCTACAGCGGAGCAGTTACATGTGCTGAAATGCTAGCCGGTGACCAGGGCTAGCTGGGGCATGAGGGTGCTACGGTGCAGGGGCTATCCCCACACTGTAGTACCCTCATGCCCCAGCCAGCCCCTCCACAACATGTTGAGCCAGATCAGAGCAGCTCCAGGCTGACACGCTGACCCACCCAGGCCTCCTGCCAGCTGGGGCTGCTTCATCCCCCCCCCAGCTCATAGTGCTGCAGTCTCAGGCGCATGTGAAAATGCAGCTCCTGGGAGCAATAAACTCCAGTGTAAACGGTGCTGGAATGTATTACTATGTGCTAATTGCTCGTGTAGACACACCCACAGGGATCAAAACCAATGTGCTGAGGACAGAGTGCAGGGACGTATACTACACTGCATCCTGCAACGTGGGCAGGTACCCTCTGATTCATGGCAGCAGGGCACTGGAAGGTGTGATGGAACAAGACGTGGTACTGCTCCCCCAGACCAGGAAAAGGCAAGCTCCCAGGTCTCTAATCTTTTCAGATTGAAGCCAGTGGGAGAAGCCGATGCTCAAGACTTTACTCCCAAAAGGCCAAAGGATTCAGCTGTGCATTTAAGCCCAAAACTTCAGTTCCTTCCTGTATCTGTAAAAACTGCACTTTCTTTCTGCCAGTACCTGGAGGTCTTTCAAGTCTCCCACTCATTGTTAGTGACAGAAACAACTGTTTCCTACTTGAGCCCATGCAACTGCAGATGGCCAGACAGTCTCGTGTTCTGCGTGGCATACTGCATACAGAATTACCCACCAAAGCCCCAGTTCTACACAGCACACATCACCTCCAGAGAGCTCTTGCTCCCTTGAAGTCAATGAAGTTAGACCTATTTATACCAGCTAGGGAACTGGTCTTGTGACTCCAAATTTTGGGTCTGATCCAGCAAAGAGCTGAGGAGTCTCACTCCTGTTAACTACAGCAGGAAGCCAAAAAGGTTTAGACCAACTGAGGTTTTTTATTATTAGCAGAGATGGTCCTGGCAAAAAAAGCACAGCTTGATTTTCAGATTCCAGCTTGAAGTTGTAGTGCTGGTAAATGAAGGGGAAAAATTGTTATTGATGTGTGAAGATAATGCAGCATTCTCTAAATAAATCCAGGACCCTGAGATGATATTTCTACAGAGCCACTTTTCTGTTAACAGCTGCACTTAGAAACCAGGTTAGGATTCTTACCTCTGAACAACCTCCCATGCAAAGAGGGCTCTGAGTCATTTGGATTCTTCTCTGTGACCATGAAATCCCATGCAGAGAGGCTCATTTTGATCTCTGCAGTGTCTTATTAGATTCCCCGCGCCTCCCCTCCAATCTCTCTTAAACTGGAGGCAGGTGCCACTTGAAGTCAAATAGGCCAGCGAAGTGGTGCCTTAAGTGCCTTGAGATGTGACTTCCAGGCCTGTGTAAAGATCAAACTTTATCTGCCTTGTAATCTCTCTCTACCCTAAGAAGTGTCCTCTTCCTGTGATCCTTTATGCTGAGAGTATTAATAACATTGTCAACAGCAGCCAGCTAGGCATGACCCACCCTGAGCGACTCTTTCCCAAGGAGAAGCCTTTGATATCAGCTATTTATAGAAGAGTTTTTTGTCCATCTAGCAAAGGCTGTGTCATCCACTAGTTCTAGAACTATAAAGTTCCCCGACTGACATTCGGAAATAACCAAAATTCAGGAAAAAATTATAAATTATCAGTTCATTTAATTGTCAGCAATAAAAAACAGGATTAGCCTCATACTGGGAGCTAAGAGCTTGTTCTGCAAAGACGTATAAAATCCTGGGGCGCGTCTACACGTCACCATATGGTGATGTTGCTCTGGCGCCATGCTTTAGTACTTCCTAAAGGGTGCAGTATGGGTGGTTACTGCCCCGTGTGCATAGCATATGGTTAGGTTTTACTGCAATGTCCTCGCAGCGGCACGCTATATCAGGGGAGTGTAACGCTAGAGAGACATACTTGGCAATCATATGTAGATCCATGTGATCACTACATCACCATAGTGCCCCATACGGCAACGTAGTGTGTTGCTACATCGCTATAGGGCGACATGTAGATGCACCCCTGATCTCCTATTCATTAAGGGCTGATCCAAAGGCCTTTAATGTCAAGGGGAAGACTTCCAATGGATTTCAGCAAGCTTTGGATTGGGATTTAAAACTATAAAAACTCCCACTGACACAATGTATATAATGGAAGAAACATTTAAAGAGAGATTCCCCTTGCATGAAAGGGAGCTCCAGGTGAATAGCCTGCCTTCGATTTTCATCATCTCTCTATGAGTTTGCATAGTGATTTCATTTGGACTCTGCCTGATTAACAGAGCTTTATCTTCTCCTCCCGCTCTGCTTAGTTTCTAATGCTGCAGCCCAAGTACCCAGCAAAAGTTACCTCCATACTCCCCTCCATACTCATTCAGCCAACAAAAAAGTCTCAGGGATGAAAAAAATAGAGATATATCCACCTCTTTAAGGCAGTCTTCAGAGAGGCTTCAGGAATATAAACCCAGGAGCACCTGTGCTCCTGCTCACGCCAGCCTGGTGCTTCCCAGGTACTCCACACTGATGGATCCAAGGTGCGCAGAATAAAACTAAGAGGCTGCCCCCTGGGACTGAGGCACTGGCCACCAGGGGAGAAAAGAGGCAGTTAGACTACAAACCCAGCACCCTACCCCTAAGCAAGTCAGTCCTGGTCATAGGCCTCCACCGGCCCTCTGGTGGTCAGCTCGCAGAGACACTCTGTGAGTTTTTTAAGAAAATGTGAAAATTAAAAATTTGTACAATGGAAGGGGGTTTTGAGAAGCCTGGACCCCCCATAGGGTAACTACATTGGTACATAACTGCAGGAGCATAAATCAGTCTTAGGCCTTTTGTTAAGCATACTGTGTATTTTTGCCCAGGATAAAGTACTAACAGCCACTTGCCTGCTCAATCTTATCAAAAGTTTTTTGCAACTCTAGAGAGAGCCACAGAGGGCTGCTGTCTATTAACCCTGTTGCTCTGCATCAGATCTAAAGTGTAGACCTGCAAAAGCAAGATAGACTCTAACAGTTGAAGATTTGTATAAGTACCTAAGGGATTTAGGAGCTCATTGCATGTTTACCTGACACTAAGATAACTGGCAGGGACTTCTCATGACGCTTATAATTCTGCATATTAAAAAGTACAATAGTAAATAAACTGCACTTTTGTAAATACTGTAATAATAATGACAATGGGTTGCAATAATAATGTACGGTAATAACACTATTAAATCTGAATTTCCAATCTGTACATCTATTGCACAATTACGAGAGTAAAATAACATTCACTAGGACAAACTTTAAAGTATCCTTAGTGGGTTTTAATGTCTAGTGTCTCCCTGGGAGCTCCTTCAGGTAAGTACTGTACCTGTATTTGGGATTGTGATAAAGAAAACCAAAACTGGTATCCCACTCCCCCTGGTGGTATATTTTTCCCTGTGTCTCTGCACCAAATATTAGGCTGTTCCAGAGGTCCACTTGTCTATTTCTTGGCATCCTGAATCTGCTATCAGGAAAATAACAGCTCTGCCCAATGGGTGAGGTTAGGAAGGGAAAAGACCCACTTCTATGACAGATTTTCTAATCAAAATCAAGAGTGTCCTGCCTGGCAGACTCCCTAGACACAAACATCAGGCTGCTCATGATGTGCGTGTGCTCAGTCTTGTTCCAGGCGGCAAAGACACGGACCTTCAAGAAGGCTGACACATGAAGGCTGCCGGCCCATGAAACTAAATGCTACCGAGAGCATTGCTTGCAGTCGCCTGTCAAGACCATGTCAACAACAACGAGATTGGTGAGAAATAAATGATCAGCAAACAGACTGGTGAGAAAGAGACCGTCATGGACACGGCGATGAGGAAGACACTCCAGCTGTTTACACACATCTGCCAAATGAAGGACAACTGCAGGCTAAAGGCCGTTCTTCAGCCTGGTAGGAAGCAGGAGACCAAGAGGCAGCCCAGGCAGGGAGTAGCTAGAAAACATCATAGACCTGCATGACACCATGCACTGAAGTGCAAGACAGAGCACAAAGGACAGTTAGGAGAGGACCTTTAGCATACATAGCATGGGGGATCTTCTGCAATTGTTAGGTTATATAAAACAGAGAGGAAGATCCTGAATGGTGGTGTATCTGCTGTAGTATCATCTTTCAACTTCCTACTGTCCCTGCTACCCAAATGCATCTGCAAATAGTTTTTCTGTCTTGATAAGAATTTCAGAATTGACTCGTACCCTGGCTCTCACAACCTAATTCCCTGACCAACTCACTGGGCGCATCTACACAAGATGCTACATCGCTTTAATGACAAACTACAGCGACATAGCTCATTGCTATGGCAACGTACCATCAGCAGGTACTAACCGTGATGCCACAGCTACTGCGCGGTAGGGTTGGAAATGACTCGTGCGCCACTGGGACTGCACAGTATCGGGGGGTACCCTGCAGTCATTGCTTTAGTACCAACTGCGCAGTGGGGCACACATGTAGACACACCCACTGTGTCCATTTTATGTCCCCGGCACTCTAGGAGATGTGAGTCCTACAAATGCATCATTTCCATTCTTTTATTTGTGATGCTGCTTTATTTTAGAACCATATGTGATGCTATCCAGAAAGTGCATCAAAGCCATTCAGTTGGAAATTCCCATTCCAAGTATTATCAGGCATTGTTAATAGTACTTCACACATCTCGAATGCCATCTTCTTTTGGATGTGATATTAAAAAACCTACTTGTAGTCAGTAAAAGATTTCAGGCACTGTTGGTAAAAGTAGAGGAGCTTTTTCCACTGTCCTCATCTAATTCCAGCCTGAATCTTTAAACAATGATTAAACCAAGGTCTGATCCTGACAGCTGAGGAGTACCCCCAGCTAACAATGAAGTCAATGGGAAATACAGATGTTCAGCAACTCCAGATGCTGAAACTTTGCTTAGTCTGGAATCATTCTTAGAGACTATGATGACAAAATCTTTCTCCTACTTGTTACACCAGAGAATTCATCAGAGAATACAGCATGGCTTCCTCCTTTAATGGCAGCTCATTTGGTTTTATTACACGAGTTAAAATTAGAAATGCCCTGTAGGGTCAACAAGTAAATTAAAGAACAGTGCTTCTTGCAATGATACTATATATTGCCTAAGAATCATTCCCATTTGCTCTTTAATGACTACGTGGTCAAGAATTCAGACAAATAATATTTGATAGAGTGGCTGCCATTAAAATGTCACCATATACCAACATACGCTGCAGCACAAGGTGGTGTATGAGACGGCTTTGCTAACAACGTAAGAATTTTAATTCTAACAACAAGTATTAAACCCACTATATGTAACAGAGTATTGGATCAGTGTCTTCGACAACAGGGGTTCCCAACTGTGCTATGCATACCCCTGGGGAACACAAGACATCTCTGGGGGGTATGTGGAAGAAATAGTGTAATGGCAGATTTTCAATATAATAATAATTGGCATTTACAGAGTTAAAATATAAAATGTGTGCTCGGAGAGGTATGCAGGCAGCTGGTAAATCTGCAAGGGGGTACACAGTAAGAAGAAGTTTGGGAACCTCTGTCCTATAAAATGAATTATTGTGAACTGTAGCACTCTCTGCATTTCAGTCTGGCGTTCTAGCCATCTCTGAGACTATTTTTTTCAGTTGCTAAGGGTGTTTAATATTATCCTTCTCTCTCTCTCTCTCTCTCTCTCTCTGTTTTAATCTTTATTTCTGTGACAATTCAGTATTTCCCTATACCCAGAAGAGGAAACAGTTGTATAACCTTTGATACCACGATGAGGCAACTGTTAGCAATGTTAATGTTTAATGGCAACGGTGGTATTTGGCATGACTAAACTAGTGTTACAGTTCTGGAGCGGATTCCACCTGGTTTGCAAAGAGGAAGTGCTTTTATTACTAAAAAACCTCAATGAAGCTCAACAGAATTTATAGGGAAAGGAGCTGGTGGAACAGGCAGGGTCTTAACGCCACTATTGTGTGTTTATTCTTCCAAGTGCAATATTGAATCGACACGTTTGGTAGTGTAATCACTAAAAGCAGCAGCTTTGCTAATCCAGGAGAGGTGAGTATGAACACTGCTGAAATTTAGAGTACCAAATCATTCACAGCATTGTGTGTGTGTGAAGGATGTGAGTTTCCAGTCACTAAGTCAATAATAAATTACTTCCCTACCTGTTATTTGACTACAGTATAAATCAAATGATTCCACTGTAAAAAATGCTGTGTATCTCAACATCAGCTGCTATTTTTTTATTTCTTTTATCAAAACTAGACTACAGTAATAAGGTGTTACGGTTGCAAGGTCAAGCACTGAAAAGTTCAGAAATGCCAGGTGTAAGGTTTGTCCATGGGACTTTAATTCAGCTTCTTCATGCAAACATATAAGGATATAACTAATGCATGCTAATTCTTAAGTAGGCTCCCTGTCTTGAGCATGGCACAGGGTGGACAGTGTTCACTAAATGAGTAACTATTCAGTATTCCTCTTCATATATGCTGTAGTATCATCTTTGAACTTCCTACTGACCCTGTTACCCAAATGGATCTGCAAACAGTGTTTCTGTCTTGATAAGAATTTCAGAATTGACTACTACTACCCTGGCTCTTACAACCTAATTCCCTGACCCACCCACTGGGCGAATCTACACAAGATGCTATGTTGCTGTAGTGACAAACTGCAGGGTCCTGGATTGTGTATCATTCAATGCAGGGCCCTGGACTGTATTGCTTGCTCACCATCAAAAGTCTGCAGTGAATATAGAATTTCCTATTAGGTTTTTCTATGATGCCCATCACAACAGAATCTGAGTTTCACAAACATGAATGAATTTGTTGTTAACATACCGCTGGGATATAAGATGGTGTTACTGATAGCGAGATGTTGAAGACAATGTATGTATCTATTTTTTTTAATTTGATTTGTATGCTGCCCTTCCCAATAAGACAACCAGGACACAATTCTTCAGCGTATGAAGCCCTTTCTTCATAGCTTCAAACTATAAATCCCAGTTACTTCAGCTGTAACTCTGAATGCCCAGCATTTTAGCAGCCTTCTCAAGCTGGACACCCAGAAAAAGAGAAGTACAGCCAGTCGTCATCTCAGGAAAAGCTGGGTTTAAGTCATTTGTCCAGAATCCCCCGTCATGCCTCTGCTGCCTTACTGGAGTACATGTTTGTTTTAAAGCACAAAAGTATGCTTTAACTCAGGGCAAAAATGTTTGCAGCGAATGCCCAGTTTCCTTAAGCCATAATAATATGCTGGTCATATTCATCCTGTTCTTGCACCCTTTTCCTCTGAGCGTACAGTTGTTCCACAACACCATTGCTTAGAGGTATGGCAAGCAGGGAAAATGAAACAGAGAGGAGAAATGTAAAGATATATGTACAACTGTTTGGATATTCTATTAAAAAACCCACAAGCTGTATTTACTTTCCATGGAGGATCTATTATGTTCTAAAAAGAATGCAGAAACAGATGACCGTATTGAATACCACCCCGTATGAAACCAAAGCTCCTAGTGTTACAATATTTAAGAGACTCTGGATTTCCTCCACCCCAGCCGCAGAGAACTCCTGCCACCCCAGAGCTTCTGACTTAGGAGTTGTGTGTTATGCCCTGATGCTGAAGGTGCTTGCTGAGACAGATGGGAACTGACCTTTGGCAGCCGCTACAAAAATGCCCGGTCAGCACAGTAGACAAGGGTCTTTGGGTGGATCTGATATCTTTTATTAGACCAACAGTTCCACCCCACACTCTTACTTTGTTATTTAAATTAACAAGCTACTAATGAGCTCCTTCCCTGTACATCTAGAGGGCCCTGCCTTTGTCCATTCAAGCACAGAGAAGACTGATTGCAAATACCAGTTCAGATGTCCTTCTCAGAAGCTCCTGGGTCCCGTTTCCTCCAAGTTTGGCCCCAGGGCTACCTCCCCAGTATCCCAGACTCCAGTAATCCCCAGTGGACTTGTCTGTGGTACTATGGGAGGGCTGTCTTGACATCTTCAGCAGGGCTCTGAAAAACCAGCCTCTGGCTGGGAGGCCTCAGCTGTCCATCTTAGCACTCTTTACCCAGCTAGGAGGTATTTGAACACACGTTCCCAGATAGCTAACAGCCAAGTGGGCCCTTACAAAGGTTTAAATTCCAGTCTCAAGTCAAAGCACAGTTTTTATGTCC
This sequence comes from Gavialis gangeticus, assembly GCF_001723915.1. NCBI lineage: Eukaryota > Metazoa > Chordata > Crocodylia > Gavialidae > Gavialis > Gavialis gangeticus. Next base: position 12,486,129 of record NW_017729025.1, on the reverse strand, counting down.
CATCCACATAGCTCAAACAGCATTAAATTGCCCCAAAGCCTAACACCCTCCACAGGGGATTGAAGAAATGCCTGCTAAAGTCTGTGGCCCAGACTCAGAATTGCATATCCCAGGACTCCTGCAAGTAACTCAATTGTGAAACCACTTCTCCTTGCACCCTTCAAATATGAGCAGTGACTTAACACCAGAGTTGCCAAATGCACATAAGAGGAGCTGTTCCCATTCAGAAGAAAGGGTTGAAATGACTCTCTTCTTTGCGTGGCAGCAGTACAAGGAGGATGCCCATGAGGAGCCAGGCCACTCCAGAAACACAGTCCAACCGACCAGGTGTGTTAGGAGTCTGTCCCAGACATGGGCACTGTCTGTTCCTATCTCCAGCGACAGGGTTTACACTAACACATCCTTGCACCTTTCTTCAAACATCTTGAAGCTTGCATGAACACCTCAGCAGTGCGTTTTAGTCCGTGTCAAGACACCTTCAATCTGACCAGACTTCTGTTCAAGTCAGCCTATAGTTAAGCTGAAAGTTAAGCACACTCTGGTCCTGGCTTTCCTCCTCTGCCCTGCTTGGTCTGAGCTCTTGAACAACCCCAGCCTCCCCCTGGGCTACCCTAGGCCAGTTCTTTTCCCTCCTGGGAAACTCTGGTTGATTACTCCACATATATACCCCAATACTGCTGGGGTATTTCTCTTACCATGGGGCAAGAGAGAAGCCAACCTCAGCCCCCTTTAAGTCTTGTCTCACCCCCGAAGCGCTCCCTCTTCCTGCAGCTCTTCTGCAAGTTGCTATGACCAATTCCAGGAAGAATTTGTCACTAGCTGACACTGAGGAAGATCAAATCAAAGTAAACCATACAGATCTTTCAGTTAACAACAGTATACCCGCTGAAGGACATGGTGAGAGCTTCTGTCCTCACAGGACTTCACCACCAGCAACTCTGGCCTCCTGAATGACCTTGGACAAGTCGCTTCACACTTCAGCTTCCTTACCTTCAATCCCTAGAAGGAATCATGGAGATACTCTAACCTATGCCAACCCTTGCCTAACACCATGGCCATGGGAGGTTAGCTCCTGAGTCCTGCGTTGCCCCAGCAGAACGATGGATCCCAGAACCATGTTTAGGAAGGGGATGCATCTCAATGTAAAGATTTCAGCAAATCCACCACATCTCTTGATAACTCGTTCCAATGGATAATTCCCCCACTGTTAAAAAAAAAAGTGCTTTATACTCGATTCAAATCTGCCGCGCTTCCTTCCATCCTTCTTCCTTGAATATTCACAAACCAAGAACCCAAAATGTTATGGGCACATTAGAAAATATCCCAATCCGCTCCTCATTTTCACTCAAAGGTGACCCCCAATGGTTTCTTTTTCACAGCCGCTGCAATTAGGTCTCCTCAGTTCCTTCCATGACAGAGACCACAGCTTATGCTCTATTTCTACAATAAAGCAAGCAAACACACAACACAATGAGGCTCAGAAGTGTTTGGAGTAACCAGAAGATCCACTGGTTCATAACCTAAAATGCCTGGCAGCATGGTCACAGAGTAACCAACACACATCTGTTCATTATGGACGAATGAGGTGCTCAGCGGGCCACGTGTCTCAGACAGCTTGCCGCGATGCCACGTGGACGGGAAACTGGAGTACAGAAGACACGATTGGGCTTCTATTCTCCAGTCCAGCTGCCTTGAACTGCATTTCAAATCCAGCTGACACTTCACATCTCCTGGGAAGAGAGAGTCGCTTGCAAGACGCCACAGAGGCGCTTAGCAGACAGGTCATGAAGCTGCATTCATAATATCACCCCCCAAAGAGACTGTCAGTTCCACTCTGCCAGCCGCAGGATGCATCCTGCAAGCATTAGATGCACACATCCACAAAAGGATCGAAAACAGCGGCCCAAGCAATGTCAGCCTGAAATAAGAAAAAGAGACACTTTCATCCCCTGCAAAGAAAGCTCTTCCGAGTAAGCACAATGAGCAAATAAAAAGCTAGCTTTGAGTTCCCCTCCTCCCAGCCGGGGTATTCAAAGGGCTCCCTGGAAGATATAGGACAGGAATGAACTTCATGTTGGTACACATTTGATGTTGCACTCAAAGCAAGGCAGAGGATTTGCTTCTGCTTCTTCAGAACTAGCAACCTTCTTTGTAGAAGAAAGGCTGTATGAAGAGAGGGAGGGACAGGGATGGACTGTCATTTGGAGACGAGGCATAGCAGAGCGATTAGGACAGATCAAGGGGGATCTTTGTGATTCCTTTGTTATGTCCTGCACTGTCCTGGTTTGATTGTAGGCACCGAGGACACCATCCTCAAAGGCTCTCGATGCCTCACATCTAGGCACTGCTCACTACTGAAATCCTCAGAGCTGAGGCAGCTCTCAGCCCCCGCACGCGGTGCCTGGGGAGCCAGGCACACAAGAAAGGGACCTCGGAAACCTGCTGAGCGGGGAGCACCTACATCAGAAAGATGCTTGACAGGAGGGAAATAAAAAGGAAAGGGTCAGGGCTTGGGCAGCTGATCTGGCCGGGGAGGTGTCTCCTGACCACACAAGGCCCTGACCCATGAATCTTTTTCTGGCCAGGGAGCTATACACCTAGTTTTCCCATCTACATATAACCCCAAAGTAAGCAGCAGCTTAGAGGTTAGGCCCAAGAGGCCTGACGTCAAATCATCCCTCCTCTTGACAGCCATGGGTTCACACCCATAACTTCCAAATCTCCCCCATCTCAGGGCAGAGTCCCTAATGACCAGAGTTAAGTGTCCTAGAGCAAGTCTCTCTCATTGCCTCCTGCTGGAGTGGAAATAATTAGATTGCCTTAGTCTGGAGGAGGGAGAAAGACACCGGTCATTCAGTGGTTAAGGCACTCACTGAAGAGGTGGGGTCCAGTCCCTGCTGCAATAAGTATACCAAACTCAAGGGAGCTACACCAGCCAAGGATGTGGCCCACTATATTTCACTCGGTGTTCACCCAGCACTGAAAAGTGACTGGGGCTACTGCCAGCTGAGGTCTTTTAAATAATCATGGCAGCACCTTGCTTGTAGAGAAGAGAGAAGAGTCCTATCAGACAAAGGTCAGTTTTCGACTGCTGTTTTCATTGTGCCTGTGAGAAAGGGAAGTCAAAGCCAGGAGGATCAGGGGTTCAGAGAAACTCTGAGAACGAATAGGTTCAGATGTAGGATCAGATTTTCAGCAGCGAAAGCCAATGAAATAATGCCAATTTTCAGTAAATGCGGATGCAGCTCTGCATTTTGTCTCTCTTTTGTCTGCGACTGGAACTAAGAAGAGGGATCTTAAAATCTGCTCTGGATAGACAACAAAGATCTTGATGATTGCTTGTTTAATTACCTTTTTCGGTGGAAGGAAAAAGCTGACCCTTAAGCGGGGTCATGAGGACAACAAGGAGGTTGCATGGACTTCATTTAGTTTCCAGTCTGCCTCGAAAACCAGTGGTCCTGTTGAACAAAGCCCCATGGCAGAGAACCGCTGCACAGAGTGAAAGTGTTCAGGAGACTGTGGCGAGGAGTGGTCCAGCCCTATCGTGGGAGAAAAGAAAAATCTAAAAATGGTGTAGAGGAAAATAATACTGGAACAAAGAGAAACAAAAGAAATGGAGCTTTTCGAAACCCATTTTTTCTTTTTTCAAGCCAGCTTCCAAATTCCCACTTACACAGAAAGAAAAAAATAAAACTTAAACTGTGAACACCACACACAGTCAAATAAAACACATTTAAGGCATTAACATAGACAGGAACTTGACATGTGCTTACACGCCAATTGTGCATGCTTCACTAGTTCAGCAAGTGTTGTCAGTATAGCTTCTTTGTACTGGATTTGCCAGCAGCAGTTTCTGAGCTGTAGTTTCCCCACCGTGCAGGACTGACTAATATAAATATTGCACTAGGGTAGTAAATAACGACCAAATATCCTGCAATGCCTGATACTAGATTGCTGGTATGTTAATAAAAAAATCAGGATAGAAACAATGTCGGAAAATACTGTTGATTACTGAATTTCAGCTTGTAAGAGAATATCCAGAGGAAACAAAGCCAAGCATTGTCCTGCTAGGTAGATATTTCAACAGTACTTGAATGAGATTCTGAAGCATTCGAAACGATTTTCACAAACTACCACTTTTACATTTGCAATTCAAATGCTCACAGGAAAGTTGGCTGTCAAGCACTAAATATTCAAGCAGCTCAAAATACTGCTACACTCAAGTACACCAAACTCAATAAGAAGTCTCAATAATATTCATGCCGGTCATGTTAGGAGAAACACTTAAAGAGAGTACATTTATAAAAGAGAAGTTTTACACCCGTTTATTAACAAATAAGTGTAGCAATTCATTGGGGAAGATGCAGTAATCCAAGTGTGCTGCCGCAGCTCTTGGTTGAATACAATTAGCTTAGTAACAATATTAGATATAGCAGATCCATACTAAGTGCGATCAGCTTATAGTTAACCCAAAGGGAGTGGTAAGAACACAGCACATCAGTCATTGTTGCACATAATCCCTTCTGGGCAAGGACTCTGAATACCTGATGCTAATTTCAGTTCCATGTTAAACATTATGCTTATACCTAGAATTAACTTAGTAACCACACACACACACACACACACATATATCTTGATCAATTGATCAATTGATCGAGGTGTATATATATATATATGTATATATCTTGATCAATAAGATAGCTAGATAGATAGATATACCTATATACACATATATGTGTGTAGTTACTAAGTTAATTCTAGGCACATGCATAATGTTAACATATATACACACACACACATATATATGATTAACTTAGTAACTACATATATGTAGTTACTAAAGTAATACATATATTTAGTTACTAAGAAATATATGTATGTGTGTATGCATGTGGGTCTAATGTATAGCTAGAAAAATAAAGGTTGGCTCAACTGTTCCTACACTACTGTTCACATTTTATGTGTATGTAAATGTAAAACAGGTCTTCAGCTGGGGTAAATCATCCTGATCCTATTCACGTCAGTAGAGCTTTGTAGATTTTCACCATCCCCTAGTCTATTTATTTTTATCATTACTATAGCAGGGCACTGGTTGTGCCTGCCACTTTAAGAACCAGGTGGTGCGGGGGCTGATTGCAGGCTCACCTGACCCAAAGAGGGCCAGGCTGGTGCTACATATGCCCAGTACCTGAGCTGGTCAGGACACCTAGCCCTGAAAGCTTGATGAGAGGAGTTCTCTGCAGGGGGGCAGGAGGACTCCTGAAGGACCTAAGAAGATCGGGTAAGCAAAAAGACTTTGCAAGCCTGGGACCTACAGAATATTACCTGGGGCAGAAAAGAAAGGGTCTATGCAGGCAAGGGGCCTTTGTTTTGTTGATAATGTTGTTTAAGTTACAAGCCTTGAGCCCTGCTGGAGACAGTCTCAAGGCCCGTAGAGAGTTCCCCAGCCAAGAGAAGAGGCTAAGTGGGAATACAATGCAAGGGAGTAGTGCCTACCAGCCCAGAAAAGGGATCTGAGCATGGCTCAGAGGATGCCCAGCCCAGAGAAGGATTTGAACTATGGAACAGAGTTCCCCAGTCCAGAGAAGGGGCTTGGCGCAGCACAAAGAGCTCCCTAGCCCAGAGAGTGACTGTAGGAGGGACTAGGGGTCTGAGGACCCAGAGATAGCGGGCAGAGAGAGACCCAGAGGGTCTGAGAGTCCTGAGATGGGATAATGGGAGTGGAAGTGGTAACACCTGCAAAGCTTGGGTTGTGGTATAGGGGAGGAGTGGAGCCACACAACTTGCTCTTTGGGCTATAGGTGCCCTACAGGGGCACTGCCAGGCTGAGAGAGTCTGATTAGCTGATTGAGACTGGTAAGATCCAGGACAAACCTGTTGAGGAGTTGTTTGGACTTAGGCTCTCTCTCTAAGGCCCACTGGCAGTCTCCTTTACCTAACCTCAATAACAACAAGGTGTGGCAGACGAGCAATTAAGGGAGGGCAACCTTAGAGACAGCCACCAGCACGCATCACGGCTGCCCCTGTGGCTCAAACCTGCTGCAATTACACAAATGAAAATTTTAATAAATTTGACCTAGTGGATAGAGCAGTGGATAGGGCCTGGGTTTCATTCCCAGCTCTGCTGTGTCCTCTTTGGCAAGACCTTGTTCCATGTTTCTCCAACAATAAAATGGAGATAATGATACAAACCTCTCTATAAACCACTTGGAAACTTACTCCTGAAAAAGGCTATACAAGAGATGTGAATTATTATCAAGTATAATTACCTTTTCACTGTACCGTGAAGCAAATCTGACTCTACTTGGGTCAATGAAGTTACTAGGGGGTAAAACTAATGTACACAAGAGAAGAATCAGGCCACAGAGGCTTCCAAAAAGCAGGACATCAAAATTCGATTGTAGATTACAGAAAACAGACCAGAGTAAAGAATTTCTGCCTGTTCTGTTTTAGTATGATCATTGAGTTGGACATCAGGAGGCGCTACTTCACGGTCAGGGCAGCTAGAGTCTGGAACCAGCTTCCAAGTGAGGTGGTGCAGGCTCCCACCCTGGGGGTTTTTAAGACGAGGTTGGATGACCACCTTACTGGGGTCATTTGACCCCAGTGCTCTTCCTGCCATGGCAGGGGGTCGGACTAGATGATCTGCTCAGGTCCCTTCCCACCCTAGAAACTATGAAACTATGAAACTATGAGTTTGGACTCTGAAGCAATCATCTGAAACTTCAGTGCTCCCAACCAAATGAATTGACATTCAACAGTCTTTCTTCCTCAAAATATGAAACAGAAAAAGAATGTAAAGTACCATCCACGGCCATAAAAACACTACTGCCTGTCTTGCAAATATGGCTGCCTAAATGCTCAGGGGTAGGGGCCGGGGGGGCGACATTTTTATTAGGGTGGTTCCCAGAGAGCTGCTCTAAGTAAAATACCTCATCATCACGTGTATTAAGCCCCCACAGGTTTAACAATGGCCATGGGACACTTTACCTAAATTACATTTGACAAGGTTTAGATAAAGTGCCCCAGCGGCACATTTTTAAATGCGTGGGGGCTTATATAAGTGACGGTGAGGTCACGCTGGAGTGTTCTAATTAGACTGCTGAGCAGACTTGATTAATCGAGTCTGCTCAGACACGTTCTAATTAGAACTCAAATCAGCACATGCATAAGCAACCTATGATATTAACTTGAAGGCAGTTTTAAGACTGAGTTAAACTAATATGATTGCTATTAATGCCATGAACCCTGTATGGACATAGACAGGCAAAGTGATCATCCCAAATAAAGAGGGAGGGGATGGGCCCTACTATGTACCAGCCAAGCCAGAGAAACCAGTCCATCCTATGGTAAGTGGACTCTCAAGCAGGGAAGTCTACCCTTTAATGAAGCAACTGCTAAATTACTCTGAGTTAACTTCCACTGACCGTGGGATAGTGTGAACACATGGAGAAGTTATCTTGGATCAGGTATTCTTCTAATCTGATATCACTTTGTTTCATCTGTCCCACTTTGTATCCCTCTCATCAGGGGTGAAATTCATTGCTGTGTGGCCAGCTAGCACCAGGAACACGTGCCATTCAAGCTCTAGTTAAGTACTAAAGAACCTGAGGAACTTATGGGTCTGCACTGGGCTCTCTGCCCACAACAAACTAATCCCTTAATGTGTAGGTGTCAGGAACACCGTCTCAAATCCTGCAAGCTTTACCTAGCCCATGTTGCCATGTGGAAGGAAAGGGGCCAGTATGTGCACTCTGTCTTAAACTTGTCCATTCATGAGACTGAAGTGATAGCTTCAGTTCTCAGTTCTGGGGAGATGGTCCACAGTGCACAGTTCAGATGTGGATCTCAAGCATCTGGGGTGGTTCAGACTCCAGAGCATCTCCACTTCACATCAAGCAGAGGGCAGGGAAGAGATGCACCTTATAGACTAACCAGATCAAAGAGGTATACGCTTTCACGCACAAGAGCTCTGATGAAGTGAGTTAGGTTCATCTGTGTCCTGCTTTCTGCCTGACTTCAGACTAATGCCGCTAACTACCTCTCTCTACTCCACACCATGTGACAGAAGTGCACCTCCCACCTCCTAGTTCTTTCAGACCCTGTCCTCCCCCAAACTCCTTCTTGACTGAAGAGTTAGACTTGATGAAACTTGTGTGGCTTAGCAACCTGCCCCTTCCTGCCATTCCACCTACTCATGCCCAGTAAAACCCAATCTTTTGCCGCCTCCTAGTCAAGAGCATGTTCCTCACTTAAAAAGGAAATCTCTTTCTACCTTAGTCCCTGTAAGAAACAAGAAACCAGAAACATTTGTAGGCACATTCTGCATCTTGGACAGCTGTATCATTGTTATGGAGTATGTCAGTTTAGTGGTGCCCCTTAGACATGACCTTCAAGAAGTGCAAGAACAGACCAGCAAGCAAAACTGTTGGGCATACTCTGGTATAAATGGATGCCAGCCCCCCTCAAGCTAACAAAAATGAATGCCTGACTCCAAAATGGTGCAAAGTCAGCACTGGCAAACACAGCGCCTGCAGCCAACGACTCCCCATCAGCGACAGATCTCTGAGACAGCTCATTATGCCTTGTAAAAGATGGAAGGGCAACAGCTGTTGCTATGGGCAAACACGAGGCAGAGATATTTAGTTATCTCCCTGACAGCTTCACAGATTTGGGATGGTGAGCTGCATGTCTGTCCCAAAAAGCAGAGATTACCTTTGACAGGTACCACGAGGAAACGGTCAGGACAAGTCTGAGGCAGAGGCTCGCTACAGCAGAACAATGGGATGTGGATCTTCCACCACCCGGCTACAAAATCATAGATCTAGCATGAGGATGTGGAATTGGAGATGTCCAGAGCTTGGGCCTGGGATCTGGAGTCCATGTTACTAAGCCATAAATCAAGGCAAGTGTTTAGACGAGTGCCTCGCAGTAAGAGCATTTTAGACTCAGACAACTTCCCCCTGAAGCTGAGCTACAGAAAAGTAAGTGATCACTGTGCATACAGAGTAACCTTTGAAACCTGTGGAAAGGATGTGGAAAGACGGGCTTTGATAGTGCACGCAGTGTTTTCACAAAAGATTTTAGTTTCTATGGAACTGCATTTTCAGTTGAAAAAGTTTCAGTTAAAACATTTTGATCTGTTCTAGAATTTAGGTTTCACAAAATCTCCCCTTACAACCTAATAACAGACAACCGTTCACTGCCCAAAGCATACACAGCTGAGAGTGTCTTATCATCCTGGTGCTTACTAATTCACAACAGCCAGATAACCCCTGGCATTAGAGAGCCTTGTTATGAAAAACCAGCACTGTCAACACTTCTTTCTGAGGGCTTATCCAAGCTTTCATGTCTCCTACACTTCCTCTCTACTGCAAGCATGAACACAATTTGAAGGTACAAAATGAAGAGCTGTCTTTTACACAGAGAAACTTTAGAGTAGGTCCCTTGGGTTGGCCTTGCTGCACAAAGGAGGCAGACCGACCCTAAATGATCATTCGGGGATTCCCATACCAAAGCTGGCGTGCCAATACCCACTCCCAACATCAACTGCAAGAGGCATTTGTGCACCCTCCAGACATAGGCCTGGAGTGGGATGGGATGGAGCTGGAACACACTGCCCTTGGCCATTGGGGGTGAGAAGAAGAGCCCATTGGGAGCTACTCTAGCATGGGTGACCAAAAGCTCTCTCCTGGGGCACCCTTGGTAGTCCTTACTCACCTGCGCAATCCTGTTGGTTCAGTGGAACTATCAATGCAAGTATGCACTAGCCTTTGGTGCACAGTATGATCTCATAGCACAAAAATGGCATATAGGAACCAGCAATGAGTTATATCAGTTGTACAGAGGCCCAACCCTGACACAGAAAATCAGAGCACAACTACAGTGGCTGGGCCATGCCGGAAGAATGGAAGCAATCCAGACATCAAAGACAGTGCTCCTTGAGGTGCTGGAGGAGAGGTGACTTGGCAATCAAGATGAAGATAGTGGGCTGACGTAGTGTCAGACCTACAGAAATTAAATGTGGGTGACTGGAGCAAACAGCAAATGGGAATGGATGAGGACGGCGGCAGCCAAGCTTCTCTAGGGCCTGTAGCAATGATTCTCAATCAGGGTGCCTTGAGATCCTTGCAAGGGTGTCACACACTGTCAGGTTTACAAACATAATTCACAAGATAAACCCAGAGATATCAAATAGAAATCCATGGTTGTGGTCTTTCTGAGTTCTTCGCAACAGAAAAACTGCTCTATTATTTTTCTATACGCAAAAAAAAAAAAAGAGTGAAAACTAAGAGCGGGTATTTTCCAAGGGGTGCCTCAAGTCTACCCAGGTGCAGCTCAAGTCTAAAAAGGTTGAGAGCCACTGGCTTATAGTGTAAATTGTTATTATTTATTATTAAGAATTAGCCTCTCAGGTAGAGAAAAGTCTTATGTAATTAAAAAGCCCCAGGCTTTCAAATATTCATCCAAGTAACTGAAATATTTCAGATGGATTATAATTGTGACTACATTTTCTTAGCTACAGTTTGAAATGTATGGGAATCTATCTGATAAGCCCCTGGCAAGCCAGGCCTTATGCTAACACAAAATGCTAACAGTTCTCTCCTACCTTGGGGTCTTCAAGAGGAGGCTGGACAGATATTTGGCTGGGGTGATATAACCCCGGCATTCGTTCCTGCCTGGGGCAAGGGGTCGGACCCGATGATCTGTTTAGGCCCCTTCTGACACTAAGTACAATGAAACTATGAAAATAGATACCCATGTAACGGAGGGGACCACTGTTAGCTTCACACTCAATGCTGCACTTTTTTCCACTGAGGACCTGATCCAGCACCTACAAATGTCAATGTAAAAACTCCTGTTAAAGGCAGAGGAAGTTGGCTGAGACCTTTCAACAAGAGTTTAAACTTCTTTGCTTTATATAGATCTTAAGCACATTTCCAAAGGGAAAGGCAAGATTAATTGCTGTGTTTAACATCAACAGAAATGGGAGTCAGATGGAAGATACTGTAGACCTCTGCTAATGAAAATGAGGTTTATCTGCAAATACCCTTTAGAGCAGAGTTCAGTCAAGATCCTTAAGCAGAGTAACTCCTTAATATTTAATATAAATAGCATTGTAATCACCAAGAAGCTTCTGGGGCTTACAACTGCAGCTTAAAACACAGCAAGTGGGTGCATGTGTCAATGACAAAGAACCACAGGCCACCAGGCTGCCTTCCACTATTAGACGGCTGTAAAAGCTTGATCCAATGACCTGATTCAAGTTATTGGCCAAGAAGAGGAGGTTCAATTGATTCCAGTTGTCTCTGGTCCATGCCCAACATTTGGTTGCTTAAGACAGTCATTAAAATAAGTCACTGTGCTAGTTCATATACACACACATGCACACACTTGAACAACTAAGTGAGGATATTAATTATTAATTTGGAGAAGTAGTACCATAGATTAATTGAAGAAAGACTTCTGTGAATATTTAACAGCTTTCCTTCCTAAAGCAATTCTACAGCAAGCTGTCACATAGATGGAAAACCATCCATAACCAGTCCAACTAGGAATTAGACTGTGTACACTGGCAATGATTTGTTTTAGCACAAAGCTGTGCCAGCCTGCCTGGGAAGTGAATGGGATATAATTTAAGTAAATACAGACCAAGATAAGGATGAGTGGAGGCACAGGTGAGATAAATAAGTCTTTTTTTTTCCCCGTAACGCTTGATAAACTGCTCCAGTTGGAACTGTAGAAGAAAAGCAAATAATTTATCCTGTTGTGAAATTCTGTGTTTTATATCAAAAAATAAAAAGGCAGGGAAAAAAGTCTCTTTAATAATATGACCATGCATGTATGGAGCAAAACTCAGAAAGTCTCACCATGTATTAAAGATTGCTAGCAGAAACTTCTTTCACTGGGTCATCTCTAGGGACATATTCCAGGGAACCCTGAAGTCAATGGAAAGCTGCACACATTCCTCCTACACCCAGCAAACAAATGCACTCCTTCGTTAGGCAATCCTAAATAAACCCACACAATATTGGTACTTACTTGGGAATAAACACAGAACAGCCAACTCCATTTCATTGCCAGTCTTGTGATATTTGGCATGTATCGTAAAGCTCCACCTCCTGGAGGCACATGATTAGATTAAAATCTCAGTTTTTATATAAGGGAAAATAGGTTTCCAGCTTTCATAGCTGTGGACTAAAAGACTGGAAGACATCACTGAGGTGGGCTCAAAAACCAGAAGGCAAATAAAAAGGGGGCTGAAAAATGAGTGTGTGTGTGTTTAATGGTCATGACTTGTGGGAAGATTTGCTCATGGCATTTAAACATCTGAGGTGGGCAGAACTCCAAACACGTACCCTGTGACTGATCAGTTGGCCTATTCTTGTCTACTTCCTGATTGTTAACATCCCAGGTATACCTCAGATTGCCTTTTTTGCCAGTCCCATGCCTTGGAAAGCACCTGTCCTATCTCTGAAACAAGCGTTTAATTTACACCTGTGATATGCCTGGAAGTGTCATTTTTAATTAGTTCCTTACAGCTACTGTGTGAGACAGTATAAAGCTGCAAACAAAGCCTCTTTTTCCATTGTGGATGGTAAGTGTTAGATAGATCTGTATAGTCCCAGTTTGGTGTGCATTAGACATACAGGTCTGTACAACGTAGCAACAGGCCACCGTGTACTTATAGATTCATAGATTCATAGACGTTAGGGTCGGAAGAGACCTCAATAGATCATCGAGTCCGACCCCCTGCACAGGCAGGAAAGACTGCTGGGTTCAGATGACCTCAGCCAGATGCCTATCTAACCTCCTCTTGAAGTCCCCTGGGGTAGGGGAGAGCACCACCTCCCTTGGGAGCCCAGTCCAGACCTTGGCCACCCTAACTGTGAAGAAGTTCCTCCTAATGTCCAGTCTAAATCTGCTCTCTGCTAGCTTATGGCCATTATTTCTTGTGACCCCCAGGAGTGCCTTGGTGAGTAGAGCCTCACCAATTTTCTTCTGTGCCCCCACGATGAATTTATAGGCAGGCACAAGGTTGCCTCTCACCCTTCTCTTGCAGAGGCTGAAGAGGTCCAGGTGCCCTAGTCTGTCCTCGTAGGGCTTGGCCTGCAAGCCCTTAACCATACAAGTGGCCCTTCTCTGGACCCTCTCCAGGTTATCCACATCCCTCTTGAAGTGCGGCGCCCAAAACTGGATGCAGTACTCCAACTGCAGTCTGACCAGCACCCGATAGAGGGGAAGTATCACCTCCTTGGTTCTGTTTGTCATTTATCTGCTGATGCACAATAAAGTGCCATTAGCTTTGCTGATGACTTGGTCACACTGACAACTCATGTTCACCTCGGAGTCCACTAGGACTCCGAGATCCGTTTCCACTTCTGTGCTGCCAAGCAGGTCATTTCCTAGGCTGTAGGTGTGCTGGACATTTTTCCTCCCTAGGTGCAGCACTTTGCATTTCTCCTTGTTAAATTGCATCCTATTGTTTTCTGCCCATTTGTCCAACCTGTCCAGGTCTGCCTGTAGTTGTTCCCTGCCCTCCGGTGTGTCCACTTCTCC